>NC_081836.1:23602412-24290412 GCF_030867095.1 Alligator mississippiensis | reverse complement strand
CTTGTGAAAAGCTCAATTTGGCTAAATGGGTGCTTGCATTAGAACACTCTAGCTCACATTATGAGGACCTTATTTTGGAATATCAAGACTTGTTTCATGGCCTTGATTGCTCACCAGGGGAACATACAATTCAGATAAATAAACAGGTCCCTCCAGTTATACACCCATGCAGAAAGGTGCCTTTTGCCCTCCATGATAAACTAAAGGCAGAGCTGAAAAGGATGGAGGAAGACCAGGTAATACAGAAAATTGAGGAGCCAGCAGTGTGTGAACTCCCTAGTTATTGTGGAGAAGAAGAATGGACAGCTGCGAATATGATCCAAGGGATCTCAATAAGGCCATAAAGATTGAACATTTTAAGTTGCCCACCAGAAAAGAGATTATGGCTCAGTCTGCAAATGCGCAGTTGTTCAGACTGCCAGTGTGGGCTTACCAGATTGACCTGAGATATTTACCCTGGGCTAGGGGTGTAGGTTGTAGCCGTGTTGGTCTAAGGACATAGGCAGACAAGGTTCCTTGTGTGAATTTGATATCTTTTATTAGACCAACCCAAATAGTTGGAGAATAGTTATTAAGCAAGCTTTCGGGTTCAAAAACCCTTCGTCAGGCTAAGGAAGTTTCAGCAGTTGGTGTGTGCTCTTCCTGGATGGAATGAAAAGTAAAGAAGCCAGGGACTGGGCTGGGCTGGGCTGGGGAGTCAGTTGCCAGGCAGATTGTAATGTATCAAAAATCCCATGTCTATGTTTAGTCCATGATCTCTAGTATCCAGGAGATTGATGAAATGGAGCTCATAGGCTTGTCTCTGGGAAGTGTTGTGTAAGTTTCCCTTGAGGATCAGGACTGAGAGATTGGAGAGAGAGTGGCCCTCCTGTGAGAAATGTGCCCCCACCAGTAATTGGGTATTTCTGTCTTTGATGGATTTCCGGTGTGCATTCATTCTGGTGCGCAGTTGTTGTTTGGTCTCTCCTACGTATTTTCCATCAGGGCATTTGGTGCATTGGATGAGGTATATTACATTTCTGGAGGTGCAGCTGTAAGATCCTGGGATGCTGATGGCTCTGTTGTGGGGTGTAGTAATAGTGGGGGTGGTGGAGATGTGTTGGCAGGCTTTGCATTTCTTGTCCTGGCACGGTCTGGATCCTTTTGGTGTGTTCTGGGCTTGAGGAAGTTTGCTTCTGGTGATGAGGTTGGCGAGGTTCGGTGCTTGTTTGAAGGCTAGGATGGGTGGCTCTGGGAAGATCTTTTTAAGAATAGGGTCTCTTTCTAGTATGGGTTGCAGTTGTTTGAGGATTTTCTGTACAGATTCAAGGGAGGGGTGATACGTCATAACCAGCGGTGTGCGATTTCTGTGTGTGTGGGGAAGGGGGGGGGGGGGTTTGTACTGCAGCAGTTCTTCACGGGGTATCCAGGTGGCTCTTTCAAACGTGTGATCTACCTCTCTGGAGGAGTGTCCTTGCTGGGTGAAAGCCTTTAAGATTGGTGAGGTGGTGATCCCAGGTGTTCTCTTCAGTACAAATGCGGTGGTATCTGAGGGCTTGGCTGTTTATCACAGCTTTTTTGGTGTGTTTAGGGTAATTGCTGGTTCTGTGCAGATATGTATGTTGGTCTGTGGGTTTCTTGTATACTGTGGTCTGTATTTTATCATTTTGGATACTGATCATCGTGTCTAAAAAGGAGATGCTGGTGCTGAAGTATTCTAGAGAAAGTTGGATGGAGGGATGGTGATTGTTGAATTTCTGGTGGAACTCAATCAGAGATTGTAGGTTTTCAGTCCAAATGATGAAGATGTCATCGATATATCTAAAGTATAGCAAGGGTTTGATGGTGCAGTTCTTGAGGAAGTCTTCTTCCAGGTGGCTCATAAAAAGGTTGGCATACTGGGGGGCCATTTTAGTGCCCATAGCTGTTCCCATCATCTGGAGGAAGTGTTGATTATTAAAAGTGAAATTGTTGTGTGTGAGGATGAAGTGTATAAGGTCAGTAATATCTTTGGGTCTGTATTCTGAGTTGTAATCTTGTTCCTGTAGATATGTAAGGCAGACTTGGATGCCATCCTGGTGTGGGATGTTGGTGTATAGGCTGGTAACGTCCATGGTGGCTAGGAGGGTGTTGCTGGGAAGGTGGTCTATGTTTTTAAGTTTCCGTAGAAAGTCTGTAGTGTCTTGTACAAAACTTGCTCTGTGGGTGACAAGCGGTTTTAGGATTGATTCAACGAAACCTGATATTTCCTCAGTTAGCGTCCCATGGTTGGATATGATAGGTCTGCCAGGGTTCCTTTGTTTGTGGATTTTAGGGAGCATGTAAAAAGTCCCCAGGTTAGGTAGTGGGGGAATCAGAGTCTGTAGTTTTTCTTGTAGTCTTGATGGAAATGATTTGATGGTATTGTTGAGTTTTTTGGTGAAAAGGGGAGTAGGATCTTCTTGTAGTTCTTTGTAGTAGGTGGTGTCAGAGAGCTGTCTGTTGGCTTCCTTTATGTAATCCTCACAGTTTAGGATGACTATGGCTCCTCCTTTCTCTGCTGGTTTTATTACTATTTGGTGGTTAGATCTTAGAGATTCTATGGCCTTTTTCTCTGGTAGAGAGAGGTTGTTGATTATTTCATTGTTCATTCTTTCCCTGAAGCAGTCAATGTAGTGGTCAAGGTTAGGGTTTCGTCCACTGTGAGGTGTCCAATCTGATGAGCTAGAAATAGTGCCAGTGAACTCTGAGTGACCCCAAGGGTGGAGTAGGGGAGCCCTGCCTTGTGGAAAAGGAGAAGCCAATGGAAAGAAGGGGTTTTCAATCCCCTCATTCGCATGGAAGGGGGATGGCCAGGGTTGTGCCCCAGCCACCCTGAGCCCTGGTTGGCTGGTTTGCAAACCAAGGAGGGACTGCCAGAGGGGATAAAAGCAGCAGCTGAACTGGCATGTGGGGCTGCTAACAGTGAATCCAGGGAACGAAGCAGGTGGCCTAAGAAGAGCTAGGGTGAGCTGACCCAGCAGAGGGAGCAGAGAGACCCCTCTGAAGAGCCTCAAAGGCCCTGGGAGCAGCAGTTGGCCATGCCTCTAGCCCTGCAGCAAAGTGGGAGCAGTGGCCAGGGTTTGGGGCAGAGAGCTGGTGCCCCAAGGCCCCATCGCACTGTGATGGACATGCTGGGCATCTTGGAGGCTAGGGGTGGTAGTCGGCCTCCCACTCCACTGCGGAGAAGAAGCAGCGGCCCGGAGCAAGGAGCTGGGTGGGTGAGTTGAGGAAACCCCTCACCTTCCCCAGAGAAGCGGGACAGCAGCAGGCAAGGTATTGGGATCCTGAGGTGTGGCAGAGTGCCAGGATGAGGGTCTCCAGGAGCACAGAGCACAGGCTGGCACTCGCAGTGGGATTGGTGAGCTGCAAGGCACATGGGGCACCCGGCCAGTCATCTGGAGCAGGAGTTTAGAGCAGCGACCCCTGGGAGCTGCCCGTGCTGCTGACCCTCTGCCACTCACTGCCCCAGAGGGGACTCCATCCTGTCCCTTATTCTACAGCTGATTGTTATCGGATGGAGTCCCTGAGCTTTGTGCTTGAGTCATGCTGATTGCTGCAGTAGCCTACTCTCTTGCTTGTTGCTTGCATTTTTGGTTGCCACAGAGGGTCACCCTTCAGCCTCTTTGGGGGGTTGGGGTTTGATACAATTTGATTGCTGCAGACCAGAAGAGCTTACACTGTTGCAGTCTGTTGCTTATTGAGAAGCCTGTTGGAGCTGCTGGGAGTGAGCGCCTTGCTTCCTTGCTGTAACATCTCAACTGTGGCTGAAAGCTGCCAGTTACCCTACCCGTGGTTCTTGAGTCAAGGGTTGACTAATACATTCTGGCTTGTTTTATGATTCTGGTTATGCCATTTAAGTTCACTTGTAAGTAACCTTTCCTATTATTCTTGTTTTGTAAATCAAGTATAAATAGTTAAATCAGTTAAGTGTTAGACCTTCTTGGGACCACGGGCTGCTCTGTGGGGAGCAGGGGCCAGCTGGAAAGTAAATTGGTGCCGGCCGGGAGTTCTGCCCCACTCTCACCACACCGTCCCTGATACTGGGCAGGGGTGGCAACTATTGGGCTGCCACCCGGGTTACAATTAATTAGATGCTTCTTCAGGATTCTGGCAGCTGAAATTCACAGAGGAAAGTTCTTAATTATGCATATTCAATACTCCATTTGGAAGGTATCAGTTCCTGCATTTACCTTTCAGTATAGCTTCAGCTCCAGAGGTGTATCACAAAACTATATATACGATTTATAACCATATTCCATGTGTAGACACCTCTATTCAGCCTGTGCAAAGTGGCTAGTATTAGCTTTGGGTTTGGATTCGGCGAGTTCGGGGGACAGTGATTCGATTCAGTGATTCGAATCACTGTCCTGATTCGATTCGGCCAAATCTAATTTGGAGATTCGGCTCTTAATCAGCCAAGCCAGGCCCCTCCCCCACCCTTCTCCCAGCCCGGCAATGGCTGCCTGGCCCACCCCAGCTCCCGGCACCTGGGGGGAAAAAAGCCCTGGCTCCACGGGTGCTGCCAGGAGGGGGGCAATCCCCGCTGCCCCCCACTGCCCCACACTGCATGGGGGGCTCTGCACGAGCCCCCAGAGACCTCCCCTGCTCCTCCAGCCCCCTCACGGGTTCCTCTCACAGGCAGCTCTGGCCCTTTAAGAAAAAAAAAACCCTGAAGAAACCCTGGGACTCACCACCCCGCCAGCGGGGGACAATCCCCGCTGCCCTGCATCACATGGGGGCTCTGCATGAGTCCCCCAAAGCCCCCAGGTTGCACCAGAAGAGGTAAGTCCTGGGGCAGGGCAGCCGGGGGGGGCTGGAGGACCGGGGGGGGTCGAGGGGGCTCATGCAGTGCCCCCCATGCAGTGTGGAGCAGTGGGGATTGCCCCCTGCCCTGCAGCACCCGGTGAGCACCAGGGCTTTTCTTTAAAGTACCTGGAGCTGGGGCGGGTGGGGGCAGCCATGGAGGGGCTGGGGGGAGCAGGCAGGGAGCAGGGGGGTTAGAGGAGTGGGGGGGCTGTCAGAGGTCCCCCCATGGTCCCTTCCCCCAGTCCCCTCTCCCCCACCCCTAGTACTTACCAGCTCAGAATGGCTGCAGCTCCCTGCTGCAGCCACCAGGGACTGCTCAAATCATCAAAGCTCTCCGAATCATTGCCAAAGATTTATCACTGAAATCAAGCCGAATCTCCTCTGAATTGAATCACCACCTGAAGCTTCATACAGCCCTAACCTCTGTGGATAATATCATCATCCAGGGCTCCATCAAGGAAGAGCTTGATCGTAGGCTCCGAGAGGTATTGGAGACAACTAGGGCTGCAAATTTGAAACTCAATAGACGGAAATGTGTATTTAGAGCTACAGAATTGACATTTGTGAGGAGACATTATTTCTAGAGAAGGGGTGAAACTGGACAAGAAAAAAAATCAGAGTATTGAAATAATGCCACGCCCCCAGTCAAAAATAAGTCTTGCAACGCTTTGTGGGAATGGTAAATTATCTTGGATTGTTCATACCAAACCTGTCTACAACAGCAGCATCTCTAAGGATGCTTCTGGAGAGTAAAAATGAATGGTGGTGGAATCCAGAACAGGAAGAAGCATGGAAGGCATTGAAGAAACAATTAATACAAAAATCTGTATTAAAATTGTATACCCTTGGTAAACCAATACAGATATCAACAAATTCTTCGCAGTTAGGATTAGGTGCTGTGCTACTGCAGAATTCTTACAATCAATGGCAACCTGTTGTGTATGCATCCAAATCACTAACTGAGGCAGAAAGCAGGTTTGCACAAATTGAGAAAGAGCTGTTAGGAATTTTGTTTGCATGCCAGAGATTCAATCAATATATTTATGGGCAGAAAGTGAATGTAGCCCTTGATAGCACTGTTTCACGAGCCTCTGAATGACTGCACCTTAAGGATTCAAAGAATGATGATTAAGCTGCGGAAGTGAACTAACTACACACCTGGAAAGTTTCTGTTTACAGCAGATGTGCTGTCCAAGGGAATAGCCTCTACTGGCCAAGCAGAAAAGACCTCCAAGACAGAGATGCAAGCCTATGTCAACTTGATTGTTAGTACACTTCTGATCGTGGACAGGAGGCTACAATAAATAAAAGAAGAGACTGAGAAGGAACACTCATTAGGGATCCTGAAGGAAATGATAATTTTGGGTTGGCCAGAGGACAGGAGTACCTTTGAATTGCGCATGCGGGACTACTGGAATTGCCAGCATGAACTTTCAGTTACTGAAGGAGTTACTTTCAAAGGCAGTAAAGTCACAATACCATGGACCCTCCAAAGTGGAATGCTACAGAAGATCCATTAGAGACACTTAGGTATTGAGAAATGCAAGAAGCGAGCAAGAGAGGTGATGTTTTGACCAAGGATCAATCAGGACATTACTAATACAGTTGAAAACTGTTCCACTTGCTTGAAATTCAGACCCTACCAGCAGGCAGAACCACTAAAGTCTCACCCTGTTCCACACAGGTCCTATGAGAAGGTGGGCACCGATCTCTTTATGTGGAACTCCAGGGTGTATTGAATAGTTACTGATTATTACTTTTTGTATCCGGAAATCTGTACACTGCAATGTACCAGCAGCTGCTTAATGATAGCTTGCTTGAAGGCCATATTTGCAAGGCATGGAATTCCAGATGAAGTATTCAGTTATAATGGGCCACAGTTCTCCAGTGCAGAGTTAAGGCAATTTGCCATGGATTGGGATTTTTGTCACACCACATCGTCCCAATTATCCCCAATCAAATGGTCTTGCAGAGCGATCCCTTCAGACAGTGAAAAACCTAATGGAAAAAGCATAGGATAGTAGAGGGGATTTATATAAAGCACTACTGGCTTATCGTAGCACACCTTTGGACAATGGCTAGTCTCCAGCACAGTTGTTAATGAGCCAGTGGATACAGTCAAATCTGCCCATTACTAACACTTTATTGGAAAGTCCTAATATGGTAGCCATAAGGAGAATGAAAGAAAATCAGAAGAAGAAATAGGAATACCACTTTGATACAAGAGCTTGTGAGCTTTCACTACTAAAGCCAGGTGATAGAGTTTGTCTGAGGAATTACTTGTTGAGAACATGGAACCAGCACGATATGGTGAAACAGCTAGTGCATCCATGGTCCTATCTAGTTCAGACAGACCAAGTGGGCATGCTTTGACTTTATCGATGAGACCTACTCATGCTTCCACTTAGCTCTCAGACATCAGCAGGAGATATGGACTTGGATCAGCCTCAGTTAACGGTTCCTACTTCCTCCTCTTCATCATCATCTTCAGAAGGTGAAGATACTAATGATGCAACAGAGAGCCCCCAAACCTCTGATGAGGAGCTGATACTCCGGAGATCCAGGAGACAGGTGAAACAGCCAGAAAGTCTCATAGAGGTCTGTGAATAAGTTAAAGGGACCTGAAGAATAGGAAAGTGAGTGGTAAAGATTCATTTCAGAGTGAAGTGCTGGTAACCTCTCCTCTGTAGATTATGGATTGTTTGGTGTGGTGGTGGTGGTTTTGTCTTGCGTTGTTGTTGTTGTGGAGTTTTGTTGTTATAGTGTGATGGTTTGTTTGTTTGTTTGTTTTTTTAAAGGGAAGATGTAGTGATAAAAGTTAGACGTTGGAGACAGTCCCCTGTAAGGGACTGTCTTATCAGGTGAGGAATTTGAACATGATCCCTTGGGGGAGCAAGGGGAAATCAAGATGGAGGCAGCCACATGGTCTGTGCTAGAGGAACCCCGTGCTGTAGTATCATTAAAGGTCTGTTCTCTTCCTCATTCATAGTTGTTGTTATTTGCTGCAGGGCCTAAATCATTACATGTCCTGGGCCTGGGATGACAATCAGCTGGTTGTTGACCTTGGCCCCAGGACAGCCTTGGTAGATTTTGGGACCCTGGGCTGTCTCAGGCTGGGGCCAACAACCAATTGATTATCAGCCCTGGTGGGGGGGAGCCAAAGGGCTTCCCCTATTGGGACTTTAAACCCTGTGTCTAGAAAGCCTCTTCAGTGTTCAGAGACTTATAGTGGGGGAAGCCAAAGGGCCAGAGACTTTAAATCCTGTGCCCAGGAAGCCTCTGATCCCACACCAGGAGTCACTGATTCCCCTGCCCCCCCCCCCCCCCCAAGTCTCTGATTTCCACCCCTCCACCCTTGACTGCAGGGCAGCCCTGGGGCCAGTTCTAGAACTGGGCTGTCCTGGGGGCTCATGCAAACAATCAGCAGCCCCCAACTGGTTGGAGACCTGGGCTGCTTCAAGCCAGCACTGACAATATTATCAGCATGAAGGTTGGAAACCAGGACTAATTCTAACAATCAGCTGATTGTTGGGCATCAGCTTCAGAGAGCACCAGTGTGTGAACATGCCACACATTCAGTTTAAGGCACCACACAAACCAACCACAAAAGTGTCCTACGTGTAACATGGAACATTTTTTATGGCTGCTTTCCATTTTATGGCATCTTAAATTGGGCGCATATGTAGCACCCGTGCCACTTAGGTTGTGATTAATATGTTGATCATGACATAAATGTAACTTGTAGAGGGGCTCCAAGACACAATATTAAAGATACAATAACATATTTTCTTGATAGTAAAGAAAGATAGGAAATATAAGAGACTGAAATGGCTCTCAAACTCTTTAAAAACCTGAAAATCAAAAATGAAACATACAAAATGTGGAAATAAGAAGGAGAATGCAAGAATTGGACAAGTCTGTAAGAACAAAATCAGAAAGACTAAGTTGCAATATACTTACAATTAGCAAGAGATGTAAAAGTAAGAAAGAAATGTTCTATAGATAAAAGTTTTTTATGTACAATACTTAGCCTTCCAAACAACAGCCTTCTCTTTTAAAATGTTCAGTATCTTTTACTTACAGTCTTTTTTGTGGACACTGAACTGGAGGCTTAACACCATTAATATTAATAGGAACACAACAGTGTAAGAAAAGAAAAGGTTAAGTTAGATGTATTTGAGTTGGCAGGACCTGATGAAATTCATCCTAGAGTCCTTAAAGAACTAGCTGAAAAAAACAAACTATCTGACAGATTCTGAAAGATGAAGTAATCTCTGAATCATTAGCAATTATCTTCAAGAACTCATGCAGAATGGGTAAAGAGGGACAAACACTGATCATTAAGAGGGGAAGAAGGAAGAAGAGAACCTGGATGAGTGTCCACAGCTACCTTGTTCCAAGAAATGGCATTCTTTCTTGAGGAGCTATGATGCAGCTGGCCAGAACTGAACAATAATGTATTTTCCTTGAAGGCCGCTAGTCAGGTAAAATGTGGGAGTTCACTGTAGGCTTCTCTGCTGAGTCCCTTACTATGTAGTGACTGTTCTTGATAGTCCCTTGCATCTGTGCTATTAAATGAAGCCTTTAATTATTCTACTTAACCTGGGGTTAACGATCTTGTGCCTCTCACTGCCCTTGCTTCCCTAGGTCAAGGAAATTACACATATACTACATATATAAAAATCAACCAAGAAATAAATGGTTCTCCTGAGGCCATCACAGCTAACTAATTGTTCAGCACATTGATCCAAACAGTTATATATCCATGTTAAAGTACTTTAGTCTAGTTTTCATTTTTTTAGCTTGTTAATTAGAATATCATGGGAAACTCTAAAAAACCTGGCTAAAGTCAAGATATCCACATCCACTGCTCTCCCTCCCCATCTATGAAGTCTGTTACTTTATCATAGAAGAAAATCAGGTTAGGCAGGCATGATTTGTGCTTGGTGTATCCATGCTGGGTGTTCCTGACCACCTTGTTCTCTGCTAGGTGCTTCATAATGAGTTGCTTGAGGACCTGCTCCATGATCTTTCTAGGTACTGAGGTCATGCTGACTGGCCTAGAATTCCCTGGATTCTCTTTCTTCCCTTTCTTATATATGGGCACAAAATCTGCTCTTTGCCACTAATCTGGGACCTCACCCAATCTCCACAACTTCTCAAAATAGCTAGCTAATGGCTCTCAAATTATCTCAGCCAATTCCTTCAGTAACCTAGGGTACATCTCATCTGGCCACTTTGAAAGCATCTAGCTTTTCTAATCCCTAGCCTGTTCTTCTGCTTGTCTAAGCTGTTTTTCTCCATCCCAATATTTGCTTACAACTATACTTGTCATTTAGTAGCTACTGATATGAAGCTAGTGAAGACTTGAATAAAAAAGGCATTAAATATTCCAGCCTTCTTGGTATTATCCATAACTAGTTTGCCCTCTGAATTCTGTAAAAGACCTATGGTTTCTCCAGTCTTCCTCTTACTCCTGACACATACTTGTAAAATCCCTCTTTATTGCCTTTTATGGACCTTGCCAGTTACATCTCAAATTGTGCTTTGCCCCCTCCCCCCCGCCCCCCCCAGTTTTCTCCCTGGATGCACATGCAATACTCTTATACCACAGGTGGGCAAAATATGGACCACTAAGCCATTCTGTCTGGCCCACAGGGCCCCTAAAAAAGTTAGAAAATTAATATTTATCTGCCCTGGCTGCCTGTCAAAGATGACAGGAGGCAGTGGCAGTAGGACCTAGGGGGAATCAGCAGCAGGACCCAGCAGCTGCGGTGGCAAGGTGCTCCCAGCCCTGGCGCCCGCCCCAGCTCCCCCAACCCCAGCTGCAAGCCTCTGCCTAGCAGAGCCTTCTGGCCTGGGATCCTGGGACTGTTCTCACCTCCCTCTACTGAAGAGGGAAACTCAGATAAGAAGTGGGAGAGGAGGCAGGGGAAGACCACGGGCAATCACCCCAGTCCCCAGGGTTGGGGCAGGCCAGGCCAGCTGCATCAGTCCCAGCACTGCAGCTGGGAGCCACATGGTACCAGAGTAGCAGGTGGGGGTGTGGAGAAGAGCAGCAGCAACCACAAGCAGGGAAGCAGGGAAATGACTGCAGCAGGTGGGGGCCAAGGGGCAGCAAGTGGGCACAGGGAGCACAGCGACAGCTGAGTGGCAGCACGGGCCTGTCCTGGTGCACCGGGACCGGGACCCATGTGCCCCCAGCCTGCTGCAACCATTTGCCCTCCCCTGCCACTGCCACTGCTCCCCTCCATCCCCCCACCCACTGCTCCTGCACCATGTGGTTTCCAGCTGCAGCACCAGCCTGCAGGACTCAGCAGGAACCAGCCTGGTCTCTGTGCTTCTCGGCTGGCTCTGTATGGTGCCAGTCAGGTGGATCCAGCTCCTCCTGCATCCTGTGGTCTCAGCTATGCAGCTGGGATGTGGTGCAGGAGTGATGAGCAGCAGGGCAGGGTAGGAAAGGGAAGCATCATGAAAAGGGCAATGGTGGCAGATGGAGGGGGAAGTGGTTGTGAGCAGAAGCATGGGGCCACACTAATACCCTGGGGACAGGAGCAGCAGGAGTGCATAGCCTAGGCTTGGAGGAGTGCCAGCGTAGGCTTGGAGGAGTGCCAATGCAGAGGCTCTGTGTTCCACAGGGGGCTGTAAGCAAACCCTCCCCCTCTACACATGCCACAACCCACCCCAGCCACCTTCTCCCCACATGCTCACAGCCAACCCACAAATTCCATACCCACTTACACCCCACCCCACATATCAACACACCCCCACATGTTCCCCTACCCCACATATACCCACAGCCCCCCACAAAACTATACCCACCCACCCCCCCTACCCCACCACAATACACAAGAGTAAGGTTTCATTTTAAGCTATTATACAAATACCTCTATGTATGCTACACAAACGCATATAAATCAGGACAAAAATATTTTTTAAATCAAATTACTGAATTTTGTAGTAGATGTTTGATTTTTAAAATAGAATTTGGTATTTTTCTGGTTCCAAGATGGCAAACCCTTGCTGAAAGAAGGCGGGGGCAAGGAATGGCAAAGGTCAGGGGCTAGGGGATAGGACTTCCAGTCCCAAGATGGTGACCAGGGGGCAGGCACCTGTCAAGGGGCAGGCCTACCCTTGCAGCCCTAGACAGCTTGCCAAAACTTGGTAAGCCGCCCTCCACCCGAAATAATTGTCTGCCCTGTCTTATACTCTACCCTAGAACCGTGACTAAGATTCCACTTTTTGTAGAATTTATTTTTGAATTTCACTTCACTGATGAGATTGCTGCTTAGCCAGGCTGGCCACTTTTGTACTTAGAATCCATGAGTGGGTATTATTCCTAAATCAAATATAGAGCGAAATGCTTTGACTCAGAGTTTCCCCCATGTTTTACTCTCCTACCATGACTTGATGAGAGATTATTCGAAAAAGAGCACACAGGTAACTCTGTGCTATGTTTACAGTTATAAAATAATCTTTCTTTTTTTCTCTCTTGATATCTCTGTGACCAGAGGTCTGCTCACTTCACAATAAGTAACATGGTTCTGGGCATTTATGGACACATCCCATTCATAACTTCATCATTGTACTTGAAACCTGTAATGAAACCAAAAAAAAGAAAAAAGCCCTAAAGAAACAGCTTCTCTGACAGAACTCTTCCACACTTTGGGTAGAGCACCATTAGAAAAGTTTCTACAGTCCAATTATTCAATCATTAACTTATAACAAAGTCTCTAATTCTTTTTTGTTACATGTTCTGGGGATCACCAACCCCTCCCTAGTTTACAGGAAACACTTCAATATCTTTGATGCTTGCTTCTTGATGGATGCTGCCCTCCATCGCTCTCATGCCTCCACATGAAAATCAACACCGTCGTTAGCTCACCACAGCTATAGGCTCCCCTTCCAGGGACTCACTGTTCATTTGTCATTCCTTTTATCATTGTAATTTCTGGTTATCAATTAACAGCACTTTCTGTCTTACAGGCACCATGAATGCTCCCAACACTGACTGAAAACGTCAGCATTTTCTACTGCTTCGCCGCTGGCATGATAAGTTTCTTTCTTCATTTTTCCAAGTAATGGAGACCCACAGCTCCCTGTTACAGAATCATAGAATCACAGGAAGTTAGGGTTGGAAGGAACCTTGGGAGGTCATCTACTTCAAACCCCTGCTCAATGCAGGACCATCCCCAACTAGATCATCCCCGCCAAAACTTTGTCTAGCCAGATTTTGAAAGCCTCCAAGGATGGAGATTCCACCACCTCTCTGGGTAATCCGTTCCAGTGTTTTACTACCCTCCTAGAGAGAAAATTCTTCCTAATATCTAACCTAAAATTCCTTTGCTGCAACTTGAGACCATTGCTCCTTGTTCTGTCATCTGACACCACTGAGAACAGTCTAGCTCCATCCTCTTTCAAGCCCCGCTTCAGGTAGTTAAAGGTTCCTATTAAGTCCCCTCTCAGTCTCCTCTTCTCTAGACTAAATAAGCCCAGTTCCCTCAGTCTTTCCTCAGAAGTCATTTCCCTTAGTCCCCTCACCATTTTTGTTTCCCTCTCCTGAACTCTCTCCAATTTGTCCACATCCTTTCTGTAGTGGAGGCCCAAAACCGAACACAGTACTCCAGATGTGACCTCACCAGTGCTGAATAGAGGGGAATAATCTCTTCCCTTGACCTACTGGCAACACACCTACTAATGCAGCACAGTACACTATTAGCCTTCTTGGCAACAAGGGAATGCTGTTGACTCTTATTCAGCTTATTGTCCACTGTAACCCCCAGGTCCTTTTCTGCAGAGCTGCTTCCCATCCAGCCAGCCCCCAGCCTGTACTGGCACATGGGATTTTTCTGTCCTCAGTGCAGGACTTTACACTTGTCCTTATTGAATCTTATGAGGTTTATTTTGGCCCAATCCTCCAATATGTCTAGGTCACTCTGAATCCTAGCCCTACCCTCCCATGTATCTACTACTCCCCCCACCTTTGTGTCATATACAAACTTACTGAGGGTGCACTCTATGCCATCTTCCAAGTCGTTAACAAAGACATTGAACAAAACTGGCCCCAGGACTGACCCCTGGGGCAGTCTACTAGATACCACCTGCCAACTAGACATCAAGCTGTTGGTTACTACTCTCCGAGGCCAATGCTCCAGCCAGTTTTCTGTCCACGTTACAGTCCATTCATCCAGCCCGTACTTCCTTAGCTTGCCTGTGAGACTATTGTGGGAGACTGTATCAAAAGCCTTTGCTCAAATTAAGATACACCACACCCACCAGTCTCCCCACATCCATAGACACAGTCCTCTCATCATAGAAGACAGTCAGATTGGTCAGGCATGACTTCCCCTGGTGAATCTATGCTGCCTGTTCCTAATAATCTTTTTCTCCTCCAAGTGCTTAGAAATGGATTCCTTGAGGATCTGCTTCATGATTTTTCCAGGGATGGGTAAAATGCACTCCATCTGCAGTTGGAGCTTGAGGAACACCAGCAGTGGGATGTTCACCTGGAGGAACACCAGCTGCTCCACCAAACCAGGATCCAAGGAGGTGTGGTGGGGTGCCACAATATCCTCAGCAATGCTGAACACCCTCTCACTTAGAACACTGGTCGGTGGACAGGACAGGTGTTCCTGGGAAACTGTGGTGAGATCCTGCCACATCTGGCTACAGGTTGCCTAATAGGCCAAGGGGTTGCAGTCCAGTGGCTCCACGTCCTCAGCAAGACAGGTAGCCACCAAAGCCTTGGCGCTACCTGCCCAAGGCTGGGGTCTGGTGCCTCTGGACCCCAACATTGAAGCCATGCCCTTGACCTACATTGGCAGTGGCTAGCATGGAGTAGACTGGCTGGTGTTGGCACAGGAAAGTGGATCCCCCTCTTCCACATCCCTTTGCCTCTACCCTTCTGCCTCCCTGACTCTGTTCACTAGCCCCTCCATCCAGTGATTGAGAGTTTTGGTGCTGCACATGTTCCCCTTCACCCTCTGGTCAGACATGCCTGCCGGTACTTGGACCATACTGGACCACAACAGATCCATCTGTTTTTTGATGCCCTCCTTCAGCCGCTTCACCAGCGCCTGCACCTCTATTGAAAACAGCTTGCCCATTGATCCCCTGGAACTTCTCCATTTGATTCTCAAGTTCCCTCACTATGGAGATCACCTGGCTAAGGAGGGCATCGCCAGCACTGAGGGTCTCAGCGGCCTCAAGGAATTGCTTGAGGACCACCAAGATCTGGGAGATGGTATCCCACTCCACTTTATTAAGGGGGCCACTGATCCCAATCTCCCCAAGCAAGGGCATCTCAGAAGGGCTTCTGTTGCTCCACCAGCCTTTCCGGCATCAGATATGTGGAGTTCCACCAAGTCTCCACATCCTGCATGATTTTGTGCTGTGGGATGCTGTAACAGGGGACTTTCTTGGGGCCAGTCTGTATTTGGCCTGCCCACCTGTTTCTGGGCCAACCGCCCACCTCCTCACCTGTCACTCCTTGATGATGCATATTTATGTTGTTAATTAGGCGGGAGGCTGCCCATTCTTGCCCTGATGCCAGGGAGCACTATCTACAGCTCTGTTCTTCCCCTACACCACAGCCGAAGCCTCGTAGATGGCATCCACAGTTCTTCACATCACTGGCCCCACACTGGGCCCCAGAATCTTCCAGTCCAGACCCCAAATGGATCCCTCCAATCAGGCAGCCTAACTCCACCCTCATTTTGGGCTGCCTAGCTCCCTGAACTCCTCCCTGTCTTGGTTGTGGCCCCCCCAGGACCTTTGACCGCATAGGCCCTGGCCTGGCCTCCAAGGCCAATCAGAAACCCCAAGCCTTCAGCTCTGGGTGTCCCTTGCAGTGGGCCTCTGGCCCTTTTGACCCTTCTTGTCCTGGCCCTAGCATTGACCAGTCTAGGGTGTTTTAAGTCAGGCTTCTGAGCCTCTAGCCCACTCTCTAAACTGGGTCTGCCTTCTTGGCACTACTATAGGGTAAACCACCTGGTTGTGAGAGCTGGGGTTTTTAAGGTGCCCTGACCTACCTTTCACCAGGGTGGTAATTGGCCTGGTATTTCCTGGGGACTCCCATGTCACTGGGAGCCCCACCAGGCCACCCACTCCAAGCAAGGTGCAGTTTTAGGTCATGCCCAGGATCAGGAGCCTCCAAACCATCCCCTACAGCTCCTACCCTTACCTCCAGGATGTTGTATTCACCCTTGTAGCCAGGCAATGTTACTACCTGGCCTGCCAGCAGTGAACTACTCTGTTTATGTAGGTGGCCAGAGATCTAAAATGGCTGCCGCAATCAAGCACCTGCTGGCTGCCTGGCTCAGCCCTTAAAGTGGCAGGCACCACCACTGCCCTGCCACAGATGCTCAGCTCTGCCTGTTTCTCCCACAGCATCTTGCCCTGCTTGATGCTGCGGTGGAAGTAGCCTACCACCTTCCTGCATTTTTAAATCAGCTGAGTGGTAGTAATGACGCCATCACTGGCAGCCCTGTTCCCCTCCAAGGCACCCCTGACTATGAGGCGGAACTTGTGCACCACACAGCGATAGCCAACAAAGTTGGCATCATGGACTGCCTTGACCATATTGGCCCTGTTGTCTGTGACCATGAACCCATGGGTGCGCTTGCCCTGCCCAATGAGTCACCCCTGCACCATGCAGTTCATGGCCCCCATGGTCTTTCTTGCCATGTGGGACTCATCTATCACCTTGGCTTGAAGGAGAATCCACCAATGGCCTGACTGATCACACCAGTGCCCTGTGAGAGAGAGGTAGGCATGATCTCCACCCCGGCTGTTCCAGATGTCTGAGGTGAAGTGCAGAGCTACCTGTGGACCTGCCTTGCACAGCTTCTCCCTCAAGTATTCCCTGCATGCCTCATACAGGGAGGGCACCACCATCCTGATAAAGATGATGCATGCAGGCACTTGGTAGTATGGGGCCATAAGTGCCATGAGCTGCCCGAATCCTGGACACTCAAAGGTTGACTATCCAGAGCAAGCATCTCCCCAGTGCTCTGGGTGACCTCGCTGTCCCTTGCAACGCACTTCTCTGTGTTTGCGGCTTTTCCCCACCGGTCCAGGGTGGCCTGCCTCTGCTTTGTGGGGATGGGGGCTTTGGAACAAAAGGGGGAATTCCCTTTGGGCATGCTCCCACTGGCGCCAGGCTGAGGAGGAGCAAGGGCAACAACAGCCATGTCTTAGGCAGCCACCAGATCCCCTCTCAGCCTTCTTTTGTGGAGGATGAACAGGTTCAGGTCCCATAGCCTCTCCTTGTAGGGCCTGCCCTGCTGCCCCCTAATCATGTGAGTGGCCCTCCTCTGGACCCTCTTGATGCTGTCCACATCCCTCCTGAAGTGTGGCACTCAGAACTGGATACAGTACTCCAACTGCGGCCTGCCCAATGTCACAAACCTTATTCCTTATTCAAAAGAAGAAAACTAAACCTGTGTACTATGATAATAAGAAAGTGAGACTTAGGGCATATAATGTGAACATTAGGCCTGTGTGAAGCAGCTAGTATTTGCTTTGGGTTCAGATTCGGCCGATTCGGGGGACAGTGATTCAATTCGGCTATTTGAATCAGTGCTCCAATCAATTTGACCGAATCTAATTCGGAGATTTGACTGCTGCAAAAATCACGCAGGCCCATCCTCCAGCCACTCTCCCAGCTCCAGCAATGGCTGCCCCCCCACCTCCCCCCAGCTCCTGCATTTTGAAAAAAAAAGCCCTGACTCACCAGGTGCTGCCAGGTGAGGAGGCAGTCTCTGCTGCCCCCCACTACCCCACGCCAGGTGAGCGGCTCTGCCATGAGCCACTCCGACCTCCCTCCTGTCCCAGGCCCCCCCATGGCTGCCCCAGCTTCAGGCCTTTAAGAAAAAAAAAACAAAAAACCCCAGACTCACTAGTTCCTGCCCAGCAGGGGGCGATTCCTGCCGCCCCCCACTGCCTCGCACCATGTGGAGGGCTGTTCCATGAAACCCACAAAGCCCCAAAGCTGCTCCAGAAACTGGTGAGTTCTGGGGTTTGTTTGGTTTTTTTTTGGGGGGGGGGGGGGTTCTTAAAGAGCCAGAGCTGAGGCAGGCGGGGCAGCCATGGGGGAGGGGGCTGGGGGAGTGGGAGGGGTTCAAGGGGCTGGGGGAGCAGGCAGGGGTCCCCCCATGGTCCCCTCTCCTCTCCAGCCCCCCCTCCCCTGCCCCCTACTTACCAGCTCTGAGTCCAGCTCCAGCTCCCTGCTGCAGTGGGCAGGGAGTGCCCAAATCATCGAAGCTCTCTGATTCTTTTCCAAATCGATTTGGTGAGCTTCAAATTGATTCCGACCTTTTTAATGGTCCCCTGATTCAATTCAGATTTGGAGATTCGGCTCCTAAATTGGGCCGAATCTCCTCCGAATCAAAATCAGCACCCAAAGCTTTGCACAGTCCTAGTGAACATGATTGCAACCAAAGATGTTCGTGCAATGCATGTTAGATACAAGGGTAATATAGTAAAATTCAGTTTGCAACAGTCCCAGGAAAGCTAGTGCCAATTATTGGGTTGTGAAAATGTAAAACTCTAGGTTTGATTAAGAGAGTGAATGCCATTGAGGGACTAGAAAGCAAGAATGTACAAGAAGAGTTTTATGATGTGTTTCAAGGCATAGGGAAATTGTCAACTGAGTACAAGATAGAATTAAAGGAACCAAATACTCCCACCATACATGCTCCAAGAAATGTTCCCCTTGTGCTAAGAGGGAAACTAAAAAAGGAATTAGAGGAATTAACAAGGAATGAACATGAACATAATAGAAAGAGTAGAGCAGCCACCTGCTTGGGTTCATTCACTGGTCATAATAGAAAAAAAAGATGGATCCTTAAGATTGTGCCTGGATCCTAAGCTAATAAACAGGTACATCAAAAGGGAGCATTTTCCCATTCCCACCTGGGAAGAGGTTTGGCAACGTGGCAGAAGTTCAATATTTCTCCAGTTTGGATTCCTCTCCTGGGTTTTGGCAAATTCCCCTAGAAATGCATAGAACTAGATTACGTACCTTCAATACACCCTTTGGAAGGGATTGCTTTCATAGGCTTCCTTTTGGACTGTGTTCTGCATCTGAAGTACTTCACAGAAAGGTACAACAAATTTTTGAAGGTCTTAATGGAACTATGGTTTATATTGATGATGTATTCATTTGGGGAAATACTATGGAAGAACACAACTTGAGGCTAAGAAAGACACCAGAAAGAGCTTGCAGAGCAGGTTTGAAACTGAACAAACAAAAATGCAAATTCAGGGTCAAAGAAATTACATATCTGGGAGAAAAGCTGTCTGAGAAAGGGATACAAATTGATCCTGCTGGGGATAAAGCCATTACAAACATGCCACCTGCTACAGATAAGGAAGGAGTGCAAAGATTACTGGGAATGATCAATTTTGTAGGGAAATATCTACCTAACTTAGCAGAGCAGACCAAACACCTTAGATCACTCCTACAAAAGAATGCTAAGTGGATATGAAAACATGAACATGAAGCTGAATTTAAAAACTTAAAGGAAAAAAATAATTAAAGCTCCAGTACTAAAATACTATGACCCTAAAAGACCCATTAAATTGCCAACAGATGCTTCTAAAGAAGGCATTGGAGCAGCTTTGCTTCAAAAACATGGGGATAGCTGGAGACCAGTAGCATATGCATCTAGGACACTCTCTAAAAGTGTGTCTATATGCACAAATTGAGAAAATTTTAGCTCTGGTATATAGTAGAAATTTCATATATTCATCTATGGGAAACCTGTGATAGCTGAAACTGATCTTAAACCTTTGGTAACTATAGCAAAGAAAGGTTATCAGGTATGCCACCCAGATTACAGAGACTTCTTTCAACTACAAGTATATGATCTAGACATACAGTACATGCCAGGAAAACATCTACTTCTTGCAAATACATTGTCCAAAGCATATGACACAATGGAAAATGACAGAATTCCAGACTCACACATGGTACATGTTAATCTAATTAAAAGAGTGATTTCTGTCACAGATAAAATGTGGGCACTAATTGCAGAAGTTACTGCTCAGTAGAGCTGTGTGAAACTTCTCTGACTGTTTTGATTCAACACTGTTTCAACTCATTTCGAGCTCAAAACAGCAAAATCAAATCGAAACAAAGGGCTTTGAAACAGCTTTGAAACAAAACAAGGCTAGTCGAAATGTTTTGAAAATTTTGAAACATTTCAAGTTTCAAAGCAGCCAGCAGCCAGGTGGTGGGAGACAGGGGAGAACCAGGGCTGTGTTCCCAGTGGTTCCATAGCCCCATGTGGCTCAGCTGGGAGCACAGCCCTGACTCTCCCCACCTCCTGTGGCTGGGTTGAGGGAAGCTGATCACAGCACAGGGGAAGGGAACTGAGCCCCATCACTCAGTTCCCCTCCCCAGCCCTATGATTGGGCTGGGGAAGGCAACACAGCCCAGCTGAGCTGAGTTCCTTTCCCCAGCCCGATCACAGCACTGGGGAGGGGAACTGAGTGATCAGGCTCGCTTCCCTTCCCCAGCTCCCCAGTCCCAGGTGGCAGCACCCGGCTTTCCTCCCTCATCTGGCAGGCAGATCAGGGGCCCGGAGCCCCAGGAGGACTGGCACAGCCCCCACAGCCCTTCTGGGGTTGTGGGCCCCCATCTGCCTACTGGATGAGAGAGGCTGTTTTGAGCTTCCCCATTATAACATATGGGTGAAACATCGAAACAGAGTCACTGTTTCAATTAAACGAAACAGAACAGCGGTTTCGAATCAAAATGAAATTTGAAATGAAATGCTCTGTTGTTGAAACCTCAAAACTCAAGTTGAAACAGAACGGTGCCATTTTGCACAGCCCTGCTGCTCAGGACACCACAGTACAAAAAGTGATAACAGCTATTTGTTTTTGCTTGTTGACCTGGAAAACATAGACCTAGCCCCTACTCTCAGTTCAAGGAAGAGTTGTCAGTACTGGATGGCATTTTGTTCAAAGGTTCATGGCTTGTTGTTCTAGCAGTGCTAAAGAAAGACACATTAAATAGAATACATGAGGAGCATCTAGGCATTGAAAAATGCAAAAGGAGAGCAAGGGGTGCTCTATATTGGCCCAACATAAATAATGACATAGCTATAAAGGCTTGTACAATGTGCCTAAAGTACAGATCAGCACAAAGAAAAGAACCCATGATGGTCATGGAGGAGCCCAGAGCTCCATGGTATCAAGTGGGCATTGACTTATTCATGCATGTAGGAAAAAAAATATGTATTAGTGTTGGATTATTATTCTCACAGTCCTGAAATTGCATTGCTGAAAAGCACAACAGCAAACCATGTCATAACTCACATCAAATCAATTTTTACTAGACATGGGATTCTACAAATTGTGAAAACAGACAATGGACCTCAATTCAACTGTCTTGATTTTAAACAGTTTTCAAATAAATATGGATTCTATCACAACACTTGAAATCCTAAATTTGATTCCAATGGTCTGGTGGAAAATGGACTACAAATAGTGAAGGAATTGTTGAAAAAAGCTACAGATTCACACACCAATGTTTACCTGTCACTCTTAAATTACAGGGCAACACCCATGAAACATGGATTGTTCCCAGCAGAAATGCTGTTTAACAAGAAACTCAAAATGAGGCTGCCAAATCTTGTGGATGATGCTCATCAGAATGAAAATCCAGACATGAAAACATTTAAAAAATGTGACAAACTCGAACAAAAATTATACTATGATAAAGGTTCCAGGAAGATACCACAAATGCACAACAAAGATATGGTGTTTATTTCAGATGGAGAAGCGTGGAAACAAAAAGTACTAGTTTCCCATCAAGTAGCTCCCAGATCCTATAAAGTAGTCACACTGGAAGGACAGGTGTTAAGAAGGAACAGACAACACTTGCAGCTCGTAAAGGGGAGAAAAGAAGAAGAATCACGAGATTTGCCAAAGGAAACAGAACTAACATCAAAGCAACAAGAAATGACAGAGGAGATTGAAAATGACACAGAAATAGAGACATCTGAACAAGGAAACCAAACAAGAACTGAACAAATAAGGATTGACAATTTAGAGAAACTGAGATCACTTAGACATAAAAAGCCAACACAAAAACTAATAGACACCCTTTGAATGTGTTTTAACTATGGGTTGAACTAAACTTCCAATGTTAGTAGAACATGGGGACATGTTACATGTAAAGAGGGGAGATGTGTGGATATCTTTTAAGAGTGTTATGTATAAGTGTTTACAATTGCCCAGGAATTGCAGGATGGAACAGCAGAACAGTAGGCAGGCATTGCTCTCTGAATAAACAAGCTTTATCGTTTTATAAGCTTAACTCCTTGGTCTTTTGAAAACTACACACTTGCCTGCTCCAGACTGCTTGGATAGGTAATTGTTCACCTAAACAGAGTTTTGTTAATGGGTCTAAATGGTTGGAAGCTTCTACCTGGACCAGTTTCTTTCCCCTTCAAGCCCTGTCTTTTGTGGAAATGCAAAAGCTGGATGGCTTCATTCCAGCCAGTTTCCATGGCTAATCGCTAGGGCTATGCAAAATTTAGCCTCCAGTTTTGTTTGGAAGCTATTTCGACCCATTTCGAGGTTGAAAAAGCAAAATCAAAATGGAAAAGCTATAGTCGAAACAGCCTTGAAACAAAACGAGGCAAGTAGCTAGCTACTGTGTTACACAATTGATCATGATTCACTCAGGGACCAGTTCAATACACAGTAGCTAGCTAGGATAACGAGTCAGTGAGCAAGGATTAACACCTACAAACCACAGATTAACGAGAGGAAAGAATCAATACAGAGCCAGGAACTCCTTCAAACTTCACTGTTAAAGGTACAGAAGTCCTGGTTTGAACTAATGAACTCTGGAGACCCACTCTTGGGACCGAATACCCCCCAATCAACCACTCCCAGATCCCTATTCATCATAGCAGTGAATTAATCAAAATTCATTAACGGACTCCCAAGACTGCACATACTCACGGACATGACCCCTGGGGCTGACAGCTGCCATCCAGCAGCCACCAACAGGGACGTCCCATGAGGTCAACGACCCCTGGATTGGGTAGGCCCAAGAATAGGGGAGTCATCAAAGTCTGCCAGAGAGGGATAAGAGGCAGCAATAAATGCTCCCCAATGGCACCCTCTTTGACCTGACCAGCACCCTGCCTGTCCAGTCAGAAGGACCAGCTGGCAACCCCCTTCTGAAGCAACATCACACTGAAATAAGCCTCAACTGGCCATTGATGGTGGACTCCGCCTCCTGCACCAATCTCCTTGACAGCTGGCAGGCTTCCTGGCCTCAGCAGGGGCTAGCAGGCCTGCAGCTTTCACCCTGCTGCACCTTAAAACACACACAGTATCACCCGTGTCATAAGTTTTGCTTGTCCGCAGCTTGAGGTACAGTTTCCCCCAAACCCCACCTAGCTCCTTGAAACTTGGCAGGCTTTGTGGCCTCTGCAGGGGCTAGCATGCCTGCAGTTTTGACCCCACTGTGGAAACACATACATGTGACATGAGTTTTGCTTTTAAGATTTTGGGGTGCAGTTTCTCTGAACTTCCAGTACCTAGCTCCTTGAAACTTGGAAGGGTTTTTGCCCTCATAAGGGGCTACCATGCCTGCAAGTTTCATCGAAATCAAACCATATATCCTATGGGCAAAACGGCAAAATGTTTTCGCTGTTTCGACCCTGTTTCAATGGAACGGAACGGAACAGCTGTTTCAAATCAAAACAAAATTTGAAACGGAACATTGTTCCATCAAAACATTGAAACACTGGTCGAAACGAAACGCTGCCATTTTGCACAGCCCTACTAATCACTGAAAGAGTGTTACATAAGGGCTTGTGGCATGATAAAGTTGCCAAGTTTTTGAAGACAAGACGTTCTTCAGGTCCCAGATCTGCATATATGTGGACATGTGTGTGCATATATAATTGCCTGGTTCCATTAAGAGTCTCCCATATGGTCACTGCTTGGTTATTCAAGACATTATTTGAGGAATCTACTTGAAAAAAAGGCTAAGTCTCTGGGAAATTTCTCATGCTGCCTGAGGGCCTAATAGGTTTGAACTGCTGCCTGATATGACATTTATTTAAATATGAGGTAAAATCTGTTATTTTCCCTGTTTAATATTTTTCCCTTATTTTTCCAATGGGCTTGTTCTTATGAAGTCAATGAAGAGGAAGTGACGGTGTTCAGCACACAGGACTTTCTCAAACTAGTAAGTGGTTCTGGCAAAGGGCTAACTCGTGTGTGTGTGTGTGTGTGTTATTTATATGTATGGCTTTGGGGGATTGGGGTTTGTGACAAAGGAACCCGAGTAAGATGGATTCTAGCCTGCAGTTCTGGTTGGGAGCACTTTGGGGGACTTAATGTGGGCAGGTTTTACGGTGGATATTTCTTGTAAATTAGATGTCCTTACATGCAGAAATCTATATACCCTTTTCACCTCGAGGCCAGATGGCAGCCATGTTCCCTCTAAGATTTAGCAATCCATGAGCAATCCTGACGGGGAGTGCCTGGGTATCTCAGCGTGCCCACCCATCCCCCTCCTGCAGCAGCCTGTGGCCGGGTTGGAATGGGTGGCAAGAGGCCAGATGCAAAGCTGGCAGTGGCAGCGGCAGCAGCAGTGGTGGGGGGTGCAGGAGCACCCCCTTGCTATAGCACTGGGCATCACCCCCAGGCCAGCACCCAGGGGCCATGGTCCCCTACCATCCCCCCCATTGGTATGCCACTGTGTGCACGGCATTAAAAAGCTATTGCGCAGCATGATTTTTTATTGTGCACAGCCGCACACGTGTGCAGCTTAGACGGAACTGTGGATGACAATCTAGGCCTGACAGCAGGCCACAGACTGCTCTTTGATTCGTTTCCATGACAAAATGTTTCATTGTATTGGGGGAGTGTTGTCCCCAGGTTCAAACTATAGTTTTGCAATAGCTTTGTTGCAAGTGTGGCTGGCTGAGCCTGAGGAGAGCTGGAAGGAGAGAAGGTCCTAGGGCAATCAGAGAAAAGGAATGGTCCCAGAGAGGACAAAGTCCAAGTGAGGACAAAGGGAACTGGAATGGTACAATAAAGTCTGTTTGTTTTGAAGCAGAGTCTGTTGTGCTTTTGAAAACAATCAGCACTCTGATAATCAATGATCCAGGTTTTCCATTTCCCATGGAAAAACAGAGAAAATCACAGATTTCCCTATTATAGCAGAGAAAAAATGGATTTTACCTTTTAGCAGAGAAACCCATAGATTTCTCACTTTTGCAAAGAGCTCTGAACATTGGTAAAGTTCCAGCCTGCAAGAACTAATTGCAAAAAGGGTGGAAAATCCCCAACCCTGTCCGGAGGGGGAGGGAGATGGGGAAAGGGCAGGGCCTGAGGCTCTTAGTCACCCAAGGCCTGGCTCAGGCTCACTTTCTTTCCTGGAGCCTGTGAGGTAAGTGGGGCTTGCTGGGACCCAGGGGGTTGTGGGTCAAGGCTGGGGGACACCAGCAGGGCTGGGGGGGAAGCTGGCTGGGGGCTGATCTGGCTGCAGGGGTAAGCTGGTTGTGGGAATCTGGCTGGAGGCTGAGGGAGCGGGAAAGCATAAGAAAAAGTCATGGAGTGCTCACTCAGCCAGCAGCACATGGACCATGAGCAGGGTACTATCAGCCCAGGTGGGTTCTGCATCTCCCTATGCAGCTTCCCTGAAGGGCTGATAGCATGCCACTCTGGGTCCATTCGCCGCCAGCCAGGAGGGCACCCCTGTGGAAAGCTGGCTGGGGGATGAGGGAGCCAGGAGGTGTTGGGGAAAGACATGGAGTGCCTGCCCGGCTGGTGGCTCACGGACCCAGAGTGGCACGCTATTGGCCCTCCAGGGAAGCCACACATGGAGGCATGGAGCCCCTCGAGCCAATACCATGCCACTTCAGGTCTACATGCCACCAGCCACACTCTCACAGGTCCCCCTTGCCCCCCAGGAGTGTGCGCTGCCACCAGGAGCCAGCCCCACCCCTGCCCAAGCCCACAGCAGGTAGGCAACAGTGGGGGGCATCTCCGTGCTCCATCTGCTGCAGCCACTGCCTTCTCTTGTGGGCAGGGAGCTGTGGACCTGGGTCCCTGGCTCCATAGCCCTGGCAGCTGGGGGCCCCCTCCAGCAGCCCTGGGGGGCACAGGCTGTGGGTGGAGGGCAAAGGGCACAATCAGGGATGGGGGCAGTGCGGAGGAGTGAGGGGCACCAGCTGGGCTGGGGAGCTGTTGTGGGGGGGATGAGGGGCGTGAGCAAAGCTGGGGGGTGTTGTGGGGGAAGTGAGAGGCATGAGCAGGGTGGGGCCCTGTAGGAGGAGTGAGGGGCACAAGCAGGGCTGTGGGGAGTCTTTAATTTTAATAACAGAATATCAGAGAATTTGTGATTTTTATATCAAAGAATTTCCAATTTTTATCAGGAAAAACCAGGATCCCTGCTAATAACCCTCTTCTTTGAAAGAAGAAAATGCCCTTCCTCCTTCCCAGGAGCTGACCAGAAAAGAAGATGCTGTCAGAGGTGGGGGTGGTATGGATCACTGGGGCAGCCAGGGAGAGAGAAGAGCCAGGGTCTCAAAGCCAGAGGCTTACCACTTATGAAGCAATGCTGGGGCTGGCTGCCCAAGAGTCCTCTCAGGAGAGGGAGACCTAATAAAGCTGCTTCTTGGGGGATTCCAAAGTATGGCCAAACCCCACTCCACAGCTTGACCCACGCTGCATACCCTGCTAGGGAGCTTTCCACCCTCTCAGAACACTCTTGTGCTACAACTTAATGGAAAACTTAAGTAGAATCCTGTCCCATAGGAAGTGGAAGGCTCCATCTTCAAGGCTACTCCCTCTCAGGCAAATAGTCCACTATGGTCTCTAATAAGACACCAGACCAATAACAGGGGCTCTCCCACCCCTACACCCCCACCACAGGGCTTCATAATAACACAGTTGTCGGCTCCTGCTGTTAAGGCTTCACAGCTAGGAAGCTAGTCACAGTACCTTCCCAGGTGACTACCAGAAATTCCTAAAAGTCAGGCAGGTACAAAAATAAAGAAATATGGGCAGGTGAACTGCCCCTCACTATCTGAGACCATCTCTGTCTGGTGGAAGATCTCCTCATTTACCACTTTCATTGTCCCTTTTGGGTTTCCACTGGATGCTCCCAGCCTACCAGGGTTGGCTTCTGCTCTCCCGCTATTGCTCGCCCCTCCCTGGAGTGTCTGTCATGGCACATAGGGGCTGGTTTGCTCACCACTCTGCTCCATTCGTCACCACCACTCGTCCCAGTGCTGGTGTTGCGGCTTGCCCCTCAGGAGCTGAGGAAAAGGGGGTGAGTGGGAAATTCCCCCTCTGGGCTCCTATTCTACACAAGAAAGAGCTCTCCCTTTCCCCTCTGAAAGGGGAAGGGTGATCTCTTTATCTTTTCCATAGCAAGTTTATAGTTATAAGCACTGTAATAGTGCACTGTTGGTTACTCTTGCCTTCTTACATAATTTCCCAAGTACCTTTTATATAAAACCTTTCTTCCCTTCCTCTCCTCTTATGGTATTTGCATTTGTCATTGAACAATTTCATGAAATGTCATTGGAAAAACACAATTCTGAGAGAGCCAAGCAAATGTATATCTCATGGCTATCGTTGCCAAAGGTATATGTATAAATCATGTCACATATCTAAGTAACATATCAAAACAGTATCAAAAATACAGAATTCGTCTTTATGGAATGAGTTTGACCTCACTGTACAATGCCATAAGCTACAGGGAGGTAAATGAGTTTATTCTACCATGAGTGGATGAAATCTAGATTCTCACCATAGTTTCTGCCTATTTGATTTACACCACTCCCAAGCTTTAAACTATCCCTTGAGTGGATTTTAACTTCTGGTTGTAGCAATTGCCCAGTCAAACTGAGCTGATTTGCCTCTGAGGTGATAGCAGAAAAAGAAGATAGAAATAAGGAAATAGGATATGGGAGCTTGAAATAATCATTGGTGCTGTTTCCATTGTAGAATTAAATTACAAATAGAGCCAACATATTCCACATTAATCATTCACTGTGTCATCCTAGCAAACCAGTTTAACTGCTTGCTTATTACATAGCTTCCTGTCTTCTTAATGAAAGATACATGATACATTCATGTCTTAACTCCTTATTCCTTTTGTAGATTTGTTTCACAGTATTAAAGGGTATTACAGTGATTGCTTTCAGCAAAATTACAGAATGGTTTGTGACATGTTTAAATGTAAACTCTTCATTGCACAGCCATATACACTGTGGTGGCCATACGCAAGTTGCCACGATCTCTGACAGCCCAGAAGTACTGAGAGGACCCCAATCCCAAGACCTACCAGCATGCCCAACAGCTGGGCAGCTGAGGGAAACCCCAGCACCACTGCCACCATGCTTTATCAGTGTGTGCCGTCTCTGGCTGGCCAGCTGGGGGCCAGAAAACATCATAAAGATGCACCCAATGCCAACAAGGTAGGAGACTGAAAGAGGAAGAGAAGAAAACAGCCACCAGAATGAGTTTCCTTGGCAGGGGCGAGTGGAAGGAACCAGCTGCAGCTCCTTTGTGGGAAGACTTGGAGGAGTGGGGAGAGATGGCAAGAGGATCCAGACCTGCTGATGAGCCAGTCAAGCAGCAAGGAGCATTTGCCATCCTGATGAAGAAGAGAAAGCTACTAATGATAAGTGGATTGGGAAAGTGGAGAGAAGTTTCTTCCTCCCTCCCCCCCCCCCCCCCCAATCCTCAAAAAATATATAAAAGTAGAGAGTCATTATTATCTGATGGCATAAGGAAACCTTCCTCATGGGCATAGGACATTGCATAGAGGCAGCCAGAGTGCTCATGGACTTAGATTAACTGAGGTTTCTAGCTCAGACACATGGTCACACCAAGTGCTTGAGGATGTTGTGGGCATGCTAGCTGCCCTACTTACCTAATTGTGACTGATGACATTGGGTTGGTACTAGGATGGGGTGTAAGGGAGGCAGAGCCCCAAGATGAACCACTTGACCAAGCACAATCACAGTGTAAAGGAATTGGAAACCTTCCTCCTCTTCAATATTGTAAACATCAAGCATGGTGGGTGAAAGGAGCGTTTGTTCCATAGCATTTTGCAACTAGGGTCAAACTGTCCAGTCCTAAGGGTGGGCATGCAGAGGACCTCACCTCAAGATGTAAACATCCAGCTAAAACAACACATGGCCGTTTAGATTGGTGCATTGGCTGGGAAAGATATTACCACTCAGTCGTGGAGAAAGAGCTGGACATAGTCTTAAATATGATGCCCCAGGTAGATATATTGGGCCAGACCCTACAGGTGGAAACCAAGATATTGAAGGTACCAGAGTCCATGTACACCAGGACGAAGACAGACAAAGGGAAATTAGGAAATCTGGGGGGGAGGGGTGCCCTATTTATAGGTATAGTAGACTGGGGTACATCTCCTGGGAATGCCCACAAAATATGAATGAACGTTGGAAGCATGGGAGTATTCTGCATGTCCCTAAGGAAAGTCTGCCTGAGACAGAGGCAGTAGAGACTATGGACTGCAGCTTCAGCTGCAGGGATGAGGTTACAGTATGGGATCATCCAGTAGTAACAGCATGGGTCGCTGGAAAACCAATACAAGCAACACTAGACATGGGTTGCTCTCAGACCCTGTTTAGGGCTGACTTGGTACCTAGAGAAAGTGTTCAGTGGAGCAAGTCAGTCTGTATGAGATGTATCCATGGAACTAGTATGAGGTTTTTTCCAGATGAAAGTGGCCAACTGTCAGGGCCAGATGCAAGTAGGGGTAGCACCTGACCTTGATTGCGAAATGATATTTGGAAGAGACTGGCCTCCTTTATATGATGTGTTGGAGGAAGTAAGGAGGGCAGAGATGGAACAGAAAGGGTGGCCTAGTATGGAGGGATGGATAGATGAGGAAGATACAGCCTCACCTTCAGATGAAGAACAACCCTTGAATTCAGAAGGGATTGCCAGTAGTCCATGATTTAAGATGGAAGAGGACAAGAAGGAGAAATTTGTGGAGCTCTGGGACCAAGAGATGTCATGGATAGAAGAGCACAAAGTACACCCTGAGTGTAAGTGATCCTCATTATGAAATAAAGGGGGGATTACTATATAGAATTTTTAAAGGACATATAGAAGGCAAGGAGATAGAGATAGAGCAACTGCTGGCATCCAAGCCATTTAGACAAGCAGTGTGGGAATTAGCTCATGTGACACCAACCGTGGGATACATGGGTTGGGATAAGTCCACAGCAAAAATAAGTAGGTAGTTCTTCTGGCCTGAACTGAAGAAAGAGGTGGCACATAGTTCAGCCTACAGTGAGTGCCAGAGAGTTAATGAGAAACGTCCACCTTGGGCTTCACTGCAAGTCATGCCAATTGTAGATACTCCTTTTGATTGGGTAGCCTTAGATTTACCTAAGAGCAGTGCTGGCTATCAGTTTATATTAGTGATGGTGGATTACGCTACTAGGTACCCAAAGGCCATGCCCTTGGGGTCTGTCCTGGTGACATGTATCGCTGAAGAGTTACTCAAGTAAGTGTCCCAGGTAGAGATTCCCTGGGAGATCCTCACAGATCAGGGTACCAACTTCATGTCAGAGGTAATGAAGGCCATGTGCCAGGTACTTGGGATTAAACAAGTTAGGACTTCCATCCATCTACCACCCTCAGACCAATGGCTTGGTAGAGCATCTAAATGGTACATTGAAATGTATGTTGCAGCAATGTGAACAGAGGGACCCACAAAAATGGGACCTTTTGCTCATGCCCTTGCTATTCAAGCTCAGGGACATCCCTCAGTCCTCAACTCAGTTCTCCCCAATTGAATTAGGTTTTGGTCATAAATCACAGGGCTTAATGCAAATCATGAGAGAGAGATGGGATGAAATGGGGAATAGGGGATTGGTGGCCAACCAATATCGGCAAAATATGCTAGGCTGTCTCAATGTGGCATGACAGGTAGCACAGGAGAATTTAATAGATTCATAGATGTTAGGGTCGGAAGGGACCTCAATAGATCATCGAGTCCGACCCCCTGCATAGGCAGGAAAGAGTGCTGGGTCTAGATGACCCCAGCTAGATGCCTATCTAACCTCCTCTTGAAGACCCCCAGGGTAGGGAAGAGCACCACCTCCCTTGGGAGCCCGTTCCAGACCTTGGCCACTCGAACTGTGAAGAAGTTCTTCCTAATGTCCAATCTAAATCTGCTGTCTGCTAGCTTGTGGCCATTATTTCTTGTAACCCCCGGGGGCGCCTTGGTGAATAAATCCTCACCAATTCCCTTCTGTGCCCCCGTGATGAACTTATAGGCAGCCACAAGGTCGCCTCTCAACCTTCTCTTGCGGAGACTGAAAAGGTCCAGTTTCTCTAGTCTCTCCTCGTAGGGCTTGGTCTGCAGGCCCTTAACCATACAAGTGGCCCTTCTCTGGACCCTCTCCAGGTTATCCGCATCCCTCTTGAAGTGCGGCGCCCAGAATTGCACGCAGTACTCCAACTGCGGTCTGACCAGCGCCCGATAGAGGGGAAGTATCACCTCCTTGGACCTATTCGTCATGCATCTGCTGATGCACGATAAAGTGCCATTGGCTTTTCTGATGGCTTCATCACACTGCCGACTCATGTTCATCTTAGAGTCCGCTAGGACTCCAAGATCCCTTTCCACTTCCGTGCCACCCAGCAGGTCATTCCCTAGGCTGTAGGTGTGCTGGACATTTTTCCTCCCTAGGTGCAGCACTTTGCATTTCTCCTTGTTGAACTGCATTCTGTTGTTTTCTGCCCACTTGTCCAACCTGTCCAGGTCTGCTTGCAGCTGTTCCCTGCCCTCTGGCGTGTCCACTTCTCCCCATAGCTTTGTGTCATCCGCAAACTTGGACAGAGTACACTTCACTCCCTCGTCCAAGTCACTGATGAAGACATTTAAGAGTATCGGTCCAAGGACCGAGCCCTGCGGGACCCCACTGCCCACACCCTTCCATGTCGAAGCTGACCCATCCACCACGACTCTCCGGGTGTGACCCTCCAGCCAATTCGCCACCCACCGGACTGTGTAGTCATCCAAGTAACAGCTTCTTAATTTGTTCACCAGTATGGGGTGGGATACCGTATCGAAGGCCTTCCTGAAGTCTAAGTATACGACATCCACCCCTCCTCCTGTGTCCAGGCGTTTCGTAACCTGGTCATAAAAAGAGACCATAAAAAAGAGAAATTTTTCCTGGTCATAAAAAGAGAAATTTGGAGGGAGCCCAACATCAACAGAAAGAAAGAGATGATCATAGGGCTAAGGAGTGGGAGTTCTAAGTAGCAAATAGAGTCTTGGTAGTGCTACCTACCTGTGATGGCGGTGTGCCGCCGTCACGGGCACAGACGGAGGGCAGGAAGGATTGGGAGGCAGCAACAGCCCCTAGACAGAACCCCAGGCCAGGTTACTTACCCCCGGGAGGGACGGCAGCATCGGACCTGGGACCACGGCAGCAGCTGCAACCGTCATTATAGCCGCGCGAGCCGGCATTACTCCGGCTGTTTAAACAGCTGTTCCCGGTAAGGGGAACAGCCGAGCCAATCGCGGCAACCGCAGCGGCCACCGCGGGAGAGTTTAAAAGCCCCAGCAAACCCGCAGGAGGAGGAAGCAAGGGAGAGAGAGAGAAGATGTGCAGCACGCCGGTGGTGCTGCAGCCTCCCCAGAGCGAGAGCCTCGATCAGGCGGCTCTGCATCAGCCCAGCAGCTGAGGCTAAATCCGAACCCCCCAGCAGGGGCAGGAGGAGTGGTCCCTAGGGATTGCCGGGGCCAGGGCGTTGGTCCAGGAAGCCTCCCCATCCCGGAGGAATATTATTTCTAAAACCAGGGGAGGAAAGTGAGACAACCTAAGCTAGCGGAGGAGCCAGCAGGATTCGAAGGCAGCCTGGCTGAGGGCGACCGTTAGCCCTAGGTCCCTACGGTCGGAGGACACCTCCAGCAAGTAAGCCTGCAGAGAACAGCAGGCCACCATCCCACCAGCAAGTGACTGGCTGGCGAGTGGACGTGGTGTAGGGGTGGTGGAGCCCCGTGGAACAACAGAAGCATCAACTGTGAGTACACCCGCGTCAGGGAACCCCTCTGGTAAAAGAGCTCCACTGAAGCCCTCCTTCGAATCACCCATAACATCAAAGTCGTGGCAGGCGGGACGAGGGGAGGGGCTACCTAACGGCAGGTGATACTGGATGTGAGGCTCCCCAACATCACAGTACCACAGCCAATAAGCTGATCACGCAATGGCAGGACCCATTCAAAATTATTCATAGGGCAGGTCTGGTGGACTGAGGTACACTGCCTGGGGCATAGTCAAGAACATCAGATCTTTCATGTTAACTTATTGAGGGCCTGAAAAGATCCAGAGGGGTGGATGGTTAACCCTGAGAGTGTGGTAGAGGAATTCAGCCCCAAACTCCCCAGTCCCAATGAGGAAGAGACATTGAGCAGTACTGTCCAATGGAGTGAGAGATTAACAAGTGAGCAGCAGAAGGACTTGAGTTTCTTGATCCATAAGTTTAGGGATGTATTTGATTAAAAGCCAGGGAGGGCCAAGGGCATAGGGCATGAAATACATGCACCTAAGGGAACAGTTGTACACGAGCGATGGCAACCAGTCCCTCATCATATGCACCAAGCCATACACAATGAGTTTAAAAAATGGTGTGGATGCAGCGTGGCTCAGCAGGGAGCTATGCGCTGTCTGGGAGCTGGGGCAACTCCAGAAGTCAGCTGGAGCCCAGCACTGCTCAGCCTAGCAGCCCCAGCTCCCAGACAGTGCACAGTACCCTCCTGAGCCCATGGGGCAGCTGCTGCGCGGGTGCCAGGTGGGTGGGGTGATCCCCACTGCCCCCCATTGCCCTGTGCTGCATGGGGGGGCTCTGCCATGAGCCCTCAGAGGCCCTGATCACTGCTGCTACAGCTGGTGAGAGTGGGGCTTTTTTCTTTTTTCTTAAAGTGCCGGGAGGCTGGGGTCAGGCGGGGATGGAGCCAGACAGGGCAGCCGTGGGGGCTTCTCCTGCAGCTCCCCCAACCCAGGGAGAGGCAAGCACAGCTAGAGGAGCCACAGGAGAACCTGCAGCCATGCAGCTGTGCCTGCCTCTCCCCAGCTGATCTGAATCACTGAAGCAGCACCAAATCTCTGATTCTGATTCGGCCGAATCGAATGGAGACAGTGATTCGAATCACCAGATCGAATCACTGTCCTCTGAATTGGGTGAATCCAAATCCAAATTGAATACTTCCCTATTCACACAGACGTAGTGTTCTCACAGAGTCCATGGAGAAGCCCCATGGTGATAGTTACTAAAGCAGATGGGTCCCTCAGGCTATGTGTAGATTTTAGACATGTCAATGCCAGAGCCCAGTGGTTCCCAAACTCTGACAGACTGAGTACCACCAATTTAAAATGATACAGCCTTAAGTACCACCAGCAATTTTTTCATACACATAGGTAACAGACTATGTATTAAAACAACATCAAAACCTTTAGTAATCATAAAATATTGTTTTATCAGTTACGGTAGCCATATAAAACAATTGTGAATTGGAAAAAAAGACAGTGTAAATTTACCCATCCAGAGATGCTTTTGGGGATGTCTGTGGGAAGGTGTGGGGGGCTGTGGGGTATGTGGGGGGTTTGGAGCCTGGGGAGGGAGGGGGTTCCTGCATGCCCTGGCAGGATGCAGGGTACTGTGGGTCAGGAGTAAGGGACAGCAGCAAGGCTGGTTGGGGCTGTGGCTTGAGAGTGACAGACACATATAGACAGACATGCACACAGACACACACAGTACCCAGCAGGTAAGTGTGGAGGGGGAGAGGGAGAGGGGCAGATCAAGGTCTCCACAGTGAGGGAGGAAGTGGAGCAGGGGCAGGGTTGAGGGCGAATGGGACCCTGGGGCCAGGGTAGATCATGGGACGGAGCAGCAGGCAGCTCATCCAGGAGCACTGGGGGAGGTGTGGCTCCCCACCATTGCACACACCCCAGGGCAGGCATGGGAGGCACATGCCCCCCTGATCTGTGTATGGGGCAGAGGTGGGGCCTGTTGCAAACTGGGCTCTGCACCACGCTGCTGCTGCCCCAGGAGCCTTGCATGATGCCATGGGCCTTCTGTGCACTGGCTGCACTGTGTCCCCTACCCACCTGGTGGTGGCAGGCACATGGCGTCCCACGTGGCTCCGGAGACAGCAGCAGTACGGTGCAGAGTGCAGCGGCAGCCCACTGTTCCCCAGGGGTTCTCCCCTCATATTGGCTCACCCCATCTCCATGGCAGGGCCAGCACAATGGCAGTATGGGCCTTTGCAGGGATGTGGGGGAGGCTCCCCCCACTGGGTGCACCCTGGAATAGGCATGGGGGGATGTGCCCCCTAGATCGGGGGGGAGGGGGGCGGGCTGTGTGCTGTGCTCTGCATCACATTGCACTGCCTCTGGACCTGCACGGGATGCCATCTGCCTGCTGCTGCTGGGTAGACAGAGGCACTTGGCCAGCATGCAGCACACACATAGCATCCCACGTGGCTCTAGAGGCAGCGGCGGAGGCAGTAGCAGAGGCAGCAGCAGCAGCAGCATGGTGCAGAGCCTAGTGTGCAGCACGGAGCCCACCTCTGCCCGGATCCAGGGGGCACTTGCCCCCCCATGCCTGCCCCAGACTGCATACAGTGGCAGGAGACCCCCCCCACCCGTGCTGCCTCAGGAGCTGCGCGGGACACCATGTGTGTGCTGCATGCTGGCCTAGTGCCTCTGGCCACCCGGCAGTGGCAGGCAGATGACATGCCATGCAGGTCTGGGAGCAATGCAACATGGTGTAGAGCCCAATATGCAGCCCACCTCCCCCCATGCACAGATCCAGGGGGCACATGTCCCCTATGCCTGCCCCAGGGTACACCCAGTGGGGGGGAGCCCCCCCACATCCCTGGAAAGGCCCAGGCCATCTTCGTGCCAGCCCTGCTGCAGTCATGGGATGAGCCAGCTTGAGGGAAGAAAACCCCCAGGGAGCAGTGGGCTGCCACTGTTCTCTGCACTGTGCTATGGCTCCCTCTGGAGCCACATGGGATGCCATGTGCCTGCTGCTACTGGGCAGGGAAAGGATGAAGTGCAGCCAGCATGTGGCAGACACATGGCATCATGCAAGGCTCCTGGGCCAGCACCAGCATGATGCAGAGCCCAGAATGCAGTGGCAGCCCGTTTCTGCATGCACAGATCCAGGGGGCATGTGCCATGCCTGCCCCGGGGTGTGTGCAATGGTGGAGAGACACCCCCCCCACACACACACACACACCCCTGGATGAGCCCCCCAAGCTCTGACTGTTGCACCACCCACCCCAGGGGCACATTCACCTGAGCCTCTGCCTCTGCCGCCTACCTCCTTCAACATGGGGGCCTTAATCTGCCCCCACCTTTCCTCCAACACACTTACCTACTGGGTGCTGCTCAACACATGGTGCTGTGTCTTTGCCATGTGCAGCAGGCTGTGTGCAGCAGGCTACTGCTAGGCTCTGGGTGTGTGTGTGTGGTCCTTCCCTCCAGCCTTCCGCTCACCACTTCCAGGTCATCTGCATACCACTGCTGGTACTCCTATGTCGCAGGGCACTAAGGCAATCCTGCTCCTTTAAGAAGGAAACAGCCTAGCTAGAGAGCCCAGTGAGCTGCGGCAGAGCTCCATAGCTGCAGGTTGCCCAAGAAGCAGGCTAATGAAAGAATTAGCTGGCACTTGCACCTGGTTACCTGGCCAGAAGTAGCTGCAAATGAAAAAAAAAAAAAAAAAAAAGCTGACCAGAAGGAGGCAGGTCCCTGGGCCTATAAGTCCTATAAGCCCCAGGTCTGGGACTGGCAGGGAGTTAGTTCTATGGTAGCCATGGAGGGAAGGAGCTCCTGCAGGGAAGAACTACTTAGAGATATTTGATGGACTGGGCTGTTGCCTACAAGATTAATAATGTTTATAAGGTACCTGGTGCTAAGAGGCACACAATGGTAAGTTTACCTTCTTAAAGGGGCAGAGTGTGTCCTCCATTATTATTGTTATGTTGTAGCCTGGGGCTTGTTTTTCTGTTGTCTTTTAAACTGGTGGACTGGGAAGAGGCTAATAGGGGAGGAGGGATTGGGGCACATGATTGTGTAGAGCCCCAGCACCAGAGGGCTGTATCTGCAGGGGCCTCAGAGCCCAGCACCAGAGGGGTGCAGTCACAGGGGTCAGGGGGCCCAGTGACAGCAGGAGGCTGAGTTAGGACAAGACCTTATCAGTAAAACAATATTTATATACCACCTGTGAGACAGGGGGCATGGTAAAGGGGAAGTTTTGGAGCCATGCATCTAGCCATAGGCGGAGGAAGAAAATATAATTTTGGGGTGCTGTGTGTGCATGGCCACAAACATGCACCCCCCCCCTCCCAGCAAGTAAGTCTGTCCTGGGGAAAGGGTGTGGGGGGCATATTGAGGTCCCCATAGTGAGGGAGAGAGTGGGGCTGGGGTGAATGGACCCCCGGGTTCGGGGTGGGTTGTGAGAGGCTTGGAGCCCAGGCAGCTCATTCAGGGGCACAGGGGTGAGCTCCCACCACTGCGTGCACCCCCAGGGCAGGCACAGGGTGCACATGCCCCCCAGACCTGTGTATGGAGTGGAGGCAGCTACTGCTGCTGCACTCTGCGCTCTGTACCCCACTGCCGGTACCGCAGGAGCAGTGTGATGCCATGTGTCTCTTGCATGCTGACTACACCATCTGCCTGGCAGTGGGAGGCATGTGGCATTGTGCAGCTGCCAGAGCACCGGCAGTGGGGTCTGTAGTGCAGTCCGCAGTGGCAGTGGCCTCTACCCCACACACAGCACAGATGTGGGAGGCATGTATCTTCTGTGCCTGCCCCAGAGGTGCAGGTAGTGGCAGGAGCTCCCCCACCCCTCCCCATTCCCCTGGATGAGATGCCCAGGCAGTGAGCTTCCCACAACCCACCCCAGGTCCCCGTTCACCACCACACCTGCAGGGGCCTCGATCTGCACCCCCATTTCCCTTTCCTCCTCTGCGCCCCTTCCCATCCACAAATTTACCTGCTCAGCTGGGCGCTGCTCCACACACGACCAGGTCAGGGCTGAGTTCCTGGCTGCCTGCAGGCTCCAGCTGCTTGTCTGTCTGTGTGTGCCCCTTCCTCCTGCCTCCCCACCCCTGCTGCAGCCACCCAGAGCCAGCACATGAGCTGCCTGCTTTTGCGAGGGCTAAAGCCTTTTAGCTCCAGACTTCTACCACCTATGCATCTAGCCCATAAAGCTTGGGGTGTTCCGTGAAGCATCAACTTAGAGTGGGACCAAGCAAGGGGTCCAAGAGCCTGCAGGTTTTAGTGGGGCCCAAAGGAACCATAAGCAAGCAGAAACTCATGGGGAGCCTCCCTATTATTTATTTATACCAACAAGACGTGGCAGGAAAGAAAAGAAAGCACCCACAGGGCAGAATTGACACAGTCTCAGAGCCCCAGGGGCATCACGGCCATCCTTGGGGACCACACACTGACAGCATACCACATTTTGGGAAAGGTTGCCATAGCCAAATTTGATGCTTTCCCAATGCCTCATGTTGAGGAATTGTTTGAACAAATTGGGCAGTCCCAATACATTTCCACCATTGACCTATCTAAAGGTTATTGGCAAATTCCAATGGCAAGGGAGGATAGGGCTAAAACAGCTTTTGAAACCCCTTGGAGGCTATACAGATTTACATGCATGCTGTTCAGGCTGCATGGCATGGCAGCCACATTCCAAAGGCTCATGGACCGTATACTTGCCCCACACGTGTCATATGCTGCTGCATATACAGACAACATCGTAATATATTCCAGGTCATGGGCACAACATCTCCAAGCTGTATAAGCTATACTGAAACAATTAAGGGGTGTAGGGATGACAGCCAATCCAAAAAATGTGTTTTAGGCATGACTGAGACCAAGTTTTGGGGGGTTTTAGTGGGACACGGTGTTATTAGACCCTTAGCTGATAAGGTAGTGTCAATAGAAAAGTACAAACCTCCCCATAAAAAGTGTAAAATGAGGTAATTTTTAGGGCTAGCCAATTATTATCATCATTTCATCCCTCACTTTGTCCACCCCATTGACAGAAGCTATACATGGAGGATCGTGGGAACCCATCAGGTAGACTCCACACATGGACAATGCATTTAACAAAATCAAGAAGGCCTTATGCCAGGAGGTAATGGTGGTAACACCAGATTTTACAAAGCCCTTTATTCCACAGACCAACACCTCTGACACAGCTTTAGGTGCAGTACTTACCTAAGAAAAAGAAGAAATGGAAACACTCATCACTTACGCAAGCCAAAAACTAAATGTGCCTGAAAAAAGGCATGCAACAATTGAGAAGGGAGTGTTTGGCAATTAAATGGGCCATGGAATATTTCAAGTATTATCTGATGGGGGAGAGTTTCACCTCATAACTGATCATGCCCCATTGCTGTGGCTGTGTAAAACCAAAACAGACAATGCTCAAATTACAAGATGGGCATTGACCTTACAGCTGTTCAAATTTTCAATTGGTTGCAGGCCCAGAGCAACTAATAAAGTGACAGATTTCCTATCCAGATATGAGGAGACACCAACTCAAGAGGAAGAACCAGGCATAAGACACCAAAGAGATGTGGAGGGACTTATTCGTGATAATGGAAAAATGAAAATGCCACAAGACAACTTAATTGGAGGGATGTATGGCACTGAGACCTAAGCTGCCTCAATTGCTGGCAGCCTGGAAGTACCAGGAGAACCTCAATCCTGAGACCTACTGGCAAGCCTGATGGCTGGCCAGCTGAGGAAAACCCCAGTGCCACTGCCGCCACATTTTATCAGCGTGTGCCAGCTCCGGCTGGCTGGGCGAGGGCTAGGAGACATCATAAAGACATGCCCTATGCCAACAAGGGAGGACACTGGAAGAGGAAGCCAGGGAGAGAAAAAGCAAGCCTCCAGAGTGAGTATCCTCAGCAGGGGTGAGTGGAAGGAATCAGATGCAGTTCCTTCATGGGAAGACTTGGAGGAATCTTCAAACTTACCTGGGAAGGGACAGCAAGAAGACCCAGAGCTGCTGATGAGCCAGTGGAACAGCAAGGAGCACATGCCATCCTGATGAAGAAAAGAAGACTCCTAACTAGGGATGTGCAAAGCTTCAGTCCCTGATTCGATTCAGCGGAGATTCAGCCCAATTCAGTGGCCGAATCTCTGAATCGAATCAGAGGACCCTTTAATCTCTCCAAATTGAATTGGAACCTTCCAAATCAATTTGGAAAGATTCAGAGATTTGGACTTAGAGACAGCTTTAAATGTTTTTTCTACATACCTCTAGCTATCAGGGGCTTGTGAATGCTGTGATTGTGGGGCTCATGGAGTGTCCCACAAAAGCATGGGGTGCTCCCCAGCACACCCGGCAGCAGACCCAGAAGTAGACCAGAAGCACTTCCGGTCCACTTCTGAGTCTGCCGGGGAGCATGGTGGGGGCCCCCCCGCACCTTCCTGGCTCAGTGACTGGTGCCTCCTGGGTTGGGGGGGCACCCAGGTTCCCCCCTGAGCCAGCCCAATTGCTGGCCCAGGTTCCCCCTGCAGCCGATTGCTGAGCTGGCCCCCAGCATGCTCCCTGGCAGACCCAAAAGTGGACCAGAACTACTTCTGGTCCACTTCTGGGTTCACTGCTGAGCATGTGGAGGGCCCCCCACCACACTCCTATGGGATGCTCCATGCACCCCAGCATTGCAGCGATACCAAGCCATGCCTGCTACCTCAAGGTATGTAGAAAAAACTTTTAAAGTTGTGTCTATGTCCAAATCGCTGACTCTCCAAATCAGCATTGAATTTTCAGATTTGGCCGAATCGAATCGAGGACAGTGATCCAAATCAACTAATAGAATCACTGACCCTGATTCGGACCGAATCGAAATTTAATAGAGCGCGCTTTGCACACCCCTACTACTAACCATGAGTGGATTGAGGAAGTGGAGAGGAGTTTCTCCTCCTGCCCTCCTCAAAAAATATATAAAATTGGAAAGTAATTATTACCTGATGGTGTAGGGAAACCTTCATCACGGGCATATGACATTGCATACAGGTAGCCAGAGTGCCCATGAACTTAGATTAACTGAGGCTTCTAGCTCAGACACATGGTCACACCAAGTGCTTGAGGATGTTGTGGGAATGCTAGCTGCCCTACTTACCTAATTGTGACTGATGACATAGGATTGGTGCTAGGATGGGGTATAAGGGAGGCGGAGCCCCAAGGCACACCACTTGACCAAGTAAAATCACGGTGTAAAGGAACTGGAAACCTTCCTCCTCTTCAGTATTGTAAACATCAAGTGTGGCAGGCAAAAGAAGTGTTTGTGCCATAGCATTTTGCACCTAGGGTCAAACTGTCCAGTCCTAAGGGTGGGCGTGCACCCCACCTCAAGACGTAAACTTCTGGCTAAAACAATACATGAGCGTTTACATACACATACATTTTTAAGGGCACCAACTGAAGCCTCTATGTGCTATTGTGATATAAATATTAAATAACTATTTATTCCTGTCTTAACATTTTAATTACTTTTGGAAACCTTCCCCTTTTGAGTTAAAGAGTTTCCTGCTTGCTCTCTGCTGGAATGTAATGCAAAAATAAATAAATAGATTTTCTCACTGATTTTTATTTATTTACTCATTTTGGCACAGTGTGCCAGCAGAAAAAAATCTATTGTATAAATGTTGAGCCATTTTCATTTTACAAGGATAGCTCAAAGATGTATAGAACCTGAAACTTTAAACTGGTGAAGTAAATTAACCTTAGTGAATAGTAAATGCCTTCAGACAAGAAACAGAGGGTGAGGCAACAGAGGAGTCCAAAAAAAGAATAGGGGCAGAGCTGCCTCATTTGATTTGTGCAGTGGGAGCTGAACTGATTGGATGTAGAGGCTGAGTAGATTGTGTTCAGAGCTGATTAAGCAAATGTGTCCATGGAGATTGACTAGTCATTGGTTTGGGGTGAGGTAACAGGGCAATTATTTATCAAGCCCCACTCCTAATTCTTCTTCCATTTGGGGGGAGTGAATAAGCAACCTATACCTAATGCACAACAAAAATACCCTGTACCTAACAAAAATATCCAAACTCGGCATGCCCCCAGACACAGGCTGGACACTTTGCAGTAGTTTTCTGGCAGAATTTCCCTACTGGTAGCAAAGACAGCAGAAAGATTCTAACTGCTGATGCAATGGAAGAGGAAATCCAGGGAAAAATTGAGGTCACCTTCTCCCTAATAGTTTTATCTGTTTCTGGCATAGGCAAATATTCCACAGGAGATCTGGAATGGTGTAAAATAGAAACCAAATATAAATATACATCATTTAATGCTACTTTACACCTGAGATCGTCACAAAATTATTAACCTTTTCAACCCAACCACTTCGGGTATACTGCTTGCTTCCAACAAAACTGAATTCCATGTTGCCTATCAAAGATATTTATAGTTCTCCAAATAGGAAAACAATGCCATAAAGTCACAAGGGATATGTATTCGTGCAGGATGAGGGCACTCAAAAAACAAACTCTTGCATCAGAGAATAACTTGATCTGAGAGGATCAGTTAAGATTTTTCTACCAAACAGAATCTTCTATGTTTGGCTATAGCTGTACTGTGCTGCATAATTGCAATGCAAAGATGGACCAGTAGTTCATTTAGCTTGGCTTGCTGCATCCCAGCCATGGCTGGTATATAACAGTTTGGAGAAAAGAGAGAGAATCCACGCACATCATAATTTGTTTGGTCTAATGTACAAAAATACCCATATGCAGTAAAAATGCTTCCTGACCTTTGCAGTAATTGTTTTACATCCCAAAGCATGAGATTTTATTACTGTTGCCTTATACACAATCTATCATACACAAATATTATTTTTAGCCATAAAATTACCCAGCTACTTTTTAAGTCTAGCTATCGTATTTAACTTTCTAATCTCCTCTGGAAGTAATTTTCCTGAGCAAATTACATGCTGTGTAAGGAAGTTTCTTTTATTTGGTTCCTAAATTTTTCTTCTATTAATGTCACACTATGGGACTTCCCATTGAAGTAATCCCAGGTTTTCTAGTACTACATTTCTAGTTTGTACCACCCCCCCCCCCACCCCCCTACACACACCTCTTGCCTCCCTCCTCCCCTTCCACCACACTGGACTTACCAGCTGGGGGCAGCTCTCCACAATGCCAGCTGTGCTCCTACTGCCTGAGTGCTGCACTCTGGCTGCATGCAGCACAGGCATTTATCAATCAAATTATCAGTGCTATTGGGCCAATATCCGATACAGCCAGTTTTCTTTATATCGGTACCAATCCAATATTGGACTGATGTATTAGTGCATCTCTATTATTCAACCTTTTTACAGTATTACCTTTTAAAAAAAATTAGATCAACTTTAGAACAAAACAAATGCCAGCTTGAAACAAAAAAATCAGTGTGTTTCATTGGTAAAATATTGAAAAATGTTTTGACATTTCTGAGACAAAATGGTTCATTTAAAAAATACTGAAATGAAACCCCTTTCAAAACTTTCCCCATTGTTTGGCTTAAAACTATTTGCTGCATTTGACCTGAATTTGCAAAATAGTTTCAATCCTGTCAAAATGGTATTTTTCAAGAAATTCACTATCTGCTGAAAAGAAACTTCCTCCATTTCTACTAGCCAGTCAGAAATGCTGCAGAGAAAGCCCTGACTCCACCCCTGCCTAAGTGCAGACTGGATTCCTTAGAATAATAAAGAAGTAGGGCTGGAAGGGACCCCTGGAGGTATCTAGGTTGCAGACAGAAATGCAACACCCCCCCCCCCACACACACACATTGTAACTGAGAACACTTTGCAAGAAGCATTCTGAATTACAAGGATCCCATCCTGGACCAAACAGAAGTTCACTGATGGTTCCAGGGGGAGGGAAGTCTACCTGCTGGCTGCAACCTGCAGCTGATTTCCCCTAGCAATGGCCCCTGCTCCCTTTGAGCCTGTCCCTGTTTTCACGGAGGGAGAGGGGAAAGGGAGCAGAGGGAGCTGGTTCTAGGGGTTCCCCAGTCAGTGCTGGAGGGTGGGGTGGATGAATTGGAGCCCCCCCACCCCAGCAGGGGGGCGGGGGGGCACACCAGTACACCCAACCCACCCTCCACAGGGGCTGAAAAAACCCAGATGAAACTCCTTCCACTCCCTTTCCCCCCTCCCATTCTGCAAACAGTGACAGGCTGGGAGGCAACACAGACAGAAGTTACAGAAGACACTATTTTAAAATGTCTTCATCTGAACCCTGCTGCCTGGGCACCCTGGCCCATCCACCCCACATCCATTGCCGAGGGCAGGGTCTGTGTGGGCAGGGAGCATGGCTGGGTGGATGGGATGTGGCCGCAGGCAGGCAAGGAGTGATGTCCAGAAGCAGGACAGGAGGACACGCAGGGCCGTGATCCCAGGACCCTGACAGTGCAGGGCCAGGACCAGGGGCAGAGCTGCAATCCACTGCCCACATATCCCTGTGACAGGTACCAGTTCTGCTGGCAGAGACATGCAAGGAGTGGATTGCAGCTCTGCCCGGGGCCCCAGCCCCACACTATCATGCTGCTCCCTGGCCCGCCTGTGGCCCCACCTGCTGCCACCTGGCTGCATGTGGAGCCAGAGCCACTTAGAGAGTTTTGGTGAGCTGTGGGGGGTGGGGAGGGAGAAAAGCTACTGACCTGGCCTGCAAGAGCTCACCAAAACTCCTTAAGTAGCCCTCTGGCCCAACTAACTTCCCACCCATGATCTAACCCCTTAGTAAAACTACTGCCAACACTGACACAGCACAAGACATAATAATCTAACCCAGGGTTGGGCAAAATATGGCCTGTGGACCAGATTCAGCCCACCAGGACATTCTATCTGGCCTCTGGGACCCCTAAAAAATTTAGAAAATGTATATTTATTTGCTCCTGGCTGCCTGTCAAAGATGACAGGAGCCAGGAGCAGTAGGAATCAGGGGGAGCTGGCAGGAGCCAGCAGCAAGGCCAGCTGCACCCCCCCACCAGAAGTCTCTTGCCTGTTGCAGCTTTTCGGCTGTTCCAGCACCACATAGCTACATCGCTGGACTGCAGGAACTTGGGGCAACACCAGTACCCTGGGGCCAGGAGTGGTAGGGTATGTGTGTGTGCGTGTGTGAGAGAGAGTGACTGTGTGTGTGTCTGTGTGTGCAGTGAGGGAAGGGGAAAAAGAGAGAGAGTGTGTGTTCATAGGGTGAGTCCCACATGCACATCCCATCATATACATGTACCCATATCCCCCCTAGCACTGTCATACATGCAGACCCCCTACACCCCCTCACATACCTCATCTACCCTCCCCCACACACAGCCTCCCACAAACCCCATACCCACCCACATGCCACTTATCCACACACATACACACACATGCTCCCTTGCCCCACACTCACACCCTCACCCTCCCCTACAACCCACATGCCCCCACTCCTTCACAATATGTAAACATAAGACTTCATTTCAAGTTATTGTGCAATCACCTCTGTGTACACTATACAAACACATATAAATCAGGGCAAAATATTTTTTTAAATCAAATTAATGAATGTTGTAGATGTTTGATTTTTACAATATAATTTGGTATTTTTCTGGTTCTGAGATGTCAAAACCCCTTGCTGTAAGGAGTATTTCTGGGGGCAAGGGGAGGGACTTCTGGTTAGGGATTAGGGGGTAGGACTTCTGGTCACAAGATGGTGACCAGGGGGTGGGACACCTGTCAAGGGGTGGAGCTACCAATGCAGTCCTCGACCACTTGCCAAAACTCAGTAAGTGGCCCGCTGCCCAAAATAATTGCCCACCCCTGATCTAACCTATCACAGGTAAAGCAGGTGAACCACAAAAGCTAACATCCTGCTTCTGTAAAAGGATGTTAATCTATGCTCAAGAGATCCCAAGTACAGGGCTGTGCCATGTTGTTTCCCCCGCGCACAAACTCAGAAGGCGGCAAAAACCCCACAATTCATACCAATCTGACCACGGGATAAAAATTCCTTCCTGAACCCAAATATGGTGATTAGTTTGACCATGAGTGGAAGGGCAAGACGGTCTAGCTGGGAACCTCTAGCTTTAAGTCTCAGCAGGAGCATTCCACTTGAGATTCACAAATTAGCCACTTCAACCAGAAGAGAATCTCTAGGAAGTGTTTGTGGTTTTGCTCCCTTTTAAACCCAATAGTTCTACTTGCCAAGTAGATAGGAGGCCTCACTACCCTTCCTCTACCTTATTTAGAACAGGGATTTGAACCTAACTCTTTCCCCTTTGCAGAAGAGTACATTCCCCACTGGGCTATGGGGTAAGGTCTTTATTAATGCCCCCCCCCCCGAATCTTTTCATTTTTCATTACACATAATCAAAAATTAATTGAGGCAAGGACAGGCACTCAAATCTCTTAGCAAGTATCCTAACTGCCAGGTCATAGAGTCATTCTTCCTCTTCCTGTGATCTAGTAAACAGTTAAGTGTGCAGCTAAAAGAAACCTACCATTCCATAATCCATGTCCCAGGAAAGTTTTCCTCAGAAGACAAAGGTAAAAAAAAGGGACTGAATAGGCTCAGTGATTGGGAATAGAATGAGCAGAAGACCCAAAGAACTGGGAGCATGTATATAGGTTATTAAAGAGGGAAAAAGACAGTGGTACAATAGGTGCATACACATGTATTAAGTTTCTGACAGTTAAATTGACTTTTTTTAAATCAACTTAACTGTTAGTGTACTCACATATATGTGGAGCAGAGTCAACTTAAACTCAGTGCAAGATAATACACCTCCGAGATGTAATATCTTGAGTTGCATTAGTTAAGTAGACCTATAGAGCAGACAGAAGTTACAGAAGACTCTCTATTTTGAAGCATCTTCATATGACCCCTCATGTAATAAGCTGACTCCTCATGACTATAAACTGATTTCTGTGGCCAGATCGGATGAAAATTGTCACTTCTGTCTGCGTCCTTAAAGTACGTGTATATGCTAAGTCCAGCCTCTGTAGTTGTCATTTCTTTATTCCACCACCTGCAATGCCTGGAGCCATATGCCTGCCACGTGCTCAGGCTCTTAAAGGCACATGCAGGCACAAAGACCAGCTGCTGTCAGCCCCAGGTAAGTCCGTCCTTGTCCTGGTCAGTCCTTGTCCTGATTAAGTGGCAGCCAATGGTGAGGGGTGAAGTGGGAGAACTCAGGGCTTCTGGGGCTGGCAGAGGGGAGGCTTCATGGGGCAGGATGGTTAATCTCAGCTGCCTGCCCCTGTAGGCACCTGCTGTCTAGCCACGGGTGGCCCTGTGAAGCCCAGCTACTGCTAATTCCCTACTCTTTTCCAACAAGTCCACTACATTGGGATAGCTTTGCAGGGCTCTAGTACTACCACCAGGGGGCTGCCTCGCTCACCCTGTTAAGGGCACCCATGCACCTGCTCGACCATGTGATGGAAGGTGGCCCGAGACAGGCAGAAGGTCTCCCTCCACAGCTGTTCATCCCAGGTTCCGAGGACTATGTGGTGCCACCAGCCTATGCTGGCTGGGTGGACCCAAAGGCAATGGCACATAGTCATGTGGCTCAGCCACAGCATGTCCCCCTCAACTGAACTCTATCAGGGCTTTATGGTCCTGGTGCACGTGCTAGCCATTGTGTTCCTTATCAGCTCCAGCCACAAGAAGCAGATCCCAGAAAGGGCTGTGGCTGTTGTTCCCCTTCAGTAGGCCCTGGAACTGGCGCTGGAACCAGCTCTTGGGCTGGCTGTGCAAGTGGCCTCTCTGCCTGTCCTGAAGGTGGCACAGGTCATTGAGGTACTTGCGAGCCTGAGCAGAGCACTCCAGGAAGGCCTGCAGGATGGCTGATGAAGCTTCCGGATTGGGCTGGGGTCCAAGGGGACCAGCAGCAGCCATGGGATGCTCCCAGACTGCTGAGCAGGCAAGAGGAGATGACAGAGAGGCCATACAGCGGACTCTGCAGAGCAAGGACAGCTCTGTGCAGCCAGAAACAAAGGTGAAGCATCAGCAAGGAGGAAGCTTGGGCTAACAGTATAGACTGGCTTCAGCAGCTGGCTCCAGTCGGTCTGGACTCTGCCCTTTAAGAGGGCTATCCCAAGGACTATGACCCATCTGACTGTGTAGGCATTGATGCCACAGTCACCTAATTTTGTAAGGAGAATGGGGTGAGAGACAGTGTTGAAGGCCTTCCTAAAGTCCAGAAAGACTACATCCACCACGACACCTGCATCCAAGGATTTTGTCACCTGGCCGTAGAAGGCCACCAGGTTGGTCTGACAGGACCTGCCTCTAATGAACCCATGTTGGTTGCCCCTAAGCATAATCTCCAGTGCTGGTCCCTCGCAGATGTACTTTTGGATAATTTTCTCAAAGAGCTTCCCCAGGACTGAGGTAAGACTAACGGGGCTATAGTTTCCTGGGTCTTCCTTCCTCCCTTTATTGAAAATAGGGACCACATTGTCCCTTTTTCAGTCCTCTGGCACCTTGCTCAGAAAAATGGAGGCAAATAATTTGTTAAAGAGGTCAGCTTTATCATCCGGTGCAACCACCAGATTGCCAAGTGTGTCCTGCAGGGGCCCCATGTTACCCGGTGCCTTCTTTTTATTCCCTACATATTTAAAAAAGGACTTCTTGTTATCTTTGATCCGGGTCGCTAGTCCCAGTTCTGTCTATGCTTTAGCCTTCCTAACAGCCCCCTTACAGTCTGGAGCAATGGAGGTATAATCCTCCTTGGTGCTGGCCCCTCTTTTCCATTGGGTGTACACTTCCTTTTTAGCTTTCAGATGTTCCTGAATGCCTTTGGTGAGCCATGAGGGCTTTTGAGCACTCTTGCCCCCTTTGAGTCGCGTTGGAACTGTCACCCTTTGGGCTCAGAGGATCGTCCCCTTAAGGAACAACCACTCATCTTGGACTCCCAACTCCCCTCCCCTCCGGGACCTCAGTGCCTCCCCAACTAATCTGCTTAACTCATTGAAATCAGCCCTCCTGAAGTCAAGGGCTGCTGCCTTGCTGAAGGCCTTTGACACCCTGTGCTGGATGGTAAATTCCAGTAGGCGATGATCTCTATTGCCCAGGTGGTTGAGAACCCATACTCCCCTCACCAGGTCGTCGCTTGTAGCCAGGACCAGGTCCAGCAAGGTATTTCCCTTGGTGGGACTGTGCACCTCCTGGGTTAGGTGGAGGTCCTGTATCTCAGCTAGGAACCTACGTGAGTGTTCAGATCTGGCTGAATGCTGCTCCCAGCAGATGTCTGGGTAGTTTCGGTCACCCATGATGGCCGCGTCCCTTGACTTAACTGTCTCTGCAAGCTGACTGGAGAATTCCCAGTCTAGCTCTTCCCCCTGGTTGGGTGATCTGTATTAGACGCCCACCATTAAGTCCCTTTCCCCCTGACCCCCTTGTATTTTAACCCAGAGCACTTCAGTCTTCCCCGGTCTGACCCAGTGCTATTTGTTGAGGACGTGTATTGCTCTTTGATGTAGAGTGCCACAACCCCAGCTTTCCTCCCCATTCTATCCCACCTGTACAGTCTGTAGCCCTTGATGTTTACTGCCCAATCATGGGTTGAATCCCACCACGTTTCAGTGAGCCCCACTATGCCCAGGTTTGTGTTAGCTAGCAGGAGGGCAAGTTCCTCCTGCTTGTTCCCCATACTACTAGCAATAGTGTAGAGGTATTTAAGGCCTCTTATGGGTGTATGCACCACCCCCCTGATTCCAGGACTATCCGGACCCCTGTCACTTACCTGGGTACTTCTTGTGCTCATCGCCTGTCCTGGCTGGGAAGTGTCATTGTGTCCTTCTGTGGCCCCAGCTCCCGGTGAAGCTAGTTTAAAGCACACCGTATGAGATCAGCCAACCTGGAAGAAAAGACATGCTTGCCTTTAGGAGAGAGGAGAAGCCCATCCCACCCGAGCATGTCCCCTGCACAAAAATGTGGGTTGTTGTCAAGGAACCCGAGGCCTGCCTGCTAGCACCAACTCCAAAGCTGCCGGTTGACCACTCTGATGCAGGCCTCATGACACCGTCCACATCCGTTTACCAGAATAGAGGAGAATATCACCTGCACCCCCCATCTCCTTGACCTTGGCTCCCAGGGCCTTGTAGTCCTTCATGATGTGGTCTGGACTGCTCCCCACCTCATCATTTGTTCCCACATGGATTAGGACCATGGGGTACTGGTCCAAGGGTTGAATGAGGTCTGGGATCATGCTCCCAAGCCCCGACTGCCAGGACTAGGGAAAACCATGGCTGAAGATGGCCCAGCCCTATAAAAGAGAGAGAGTGAGAGAGAGGCCTTTGAACTGGAACTGTGAGTAAGAAGCAAAGCTCCAGACTAAGGGAGGGACTCAGTTTGGTGTGAGTGCCCATTTGGAGTAGACTGTGACTGCTGGGCAACAGCCAAACTCAGGCACAGAAGCAGCCCAACTGTTGACAGGAGTGGAGCAGGGGTGTGAATTGTGATCGACTGGAGTGTGCAGTGAAATCCTAAAGGGGAACTGAGACGATTCTGTGAGAGACTGTAAATTGGTGAAGTCTCGCCTCTTATTTTTCATTTATTGTAATGAGGATTATAGAGAGAAGACCCAAAATACACTGTGGACAGGTCAGCAAGGGTACACCCTGAAGAGAAAGCCTCAAGGAAAGCCTGTGTGGTTAAGATTAGAGGGCAGAGATGAATACAGTGTAGGGTCAGGTGCAGCCATGTACCTTGGTCCAGATATTGGGGCCCCACAAATAAGACAGCCTCCCATACCATTTTTTTTTCTTTTCTAAGTATTACAGCAAGACTTGGCAAGTGAGAGTAAGACAGGTTGCCCAAACAGGAGCAATTCCTTACTCCTCTTACACTAACACAAAGCTCTAACCAACTGTCCAGAGGTTATGTACTATGCAGGTCCTTCTCCGGCCTTCCTCTTGAAGTTGGCCCATTTGGCCTCTGAGAGAAGGAGGCATGTGAGGCTATAGGGAAACATGTAAGTTAGAGGTTGAATGGCTTAGTGGCATGGGTACATGTCCACCTGCTGCCCTGGAAAGCTCTGAACTCTAGTGCATCCTTGTCCCTGATGAGGCAGAACTGCCCTTCTTCCATTTTATCCAATGATTTTAAATGCAAGGTATAATGGTTAAGCATTAAGAAGGGGCCAAAGATGGTACTGGACAATGCCTGATCTGCAGCCTGCCAGTTAGAGCACTAGGCTAGTAAGTTAGATAGATGTAGGTTCTAACTACCTCTGGGTGAGGAGAGAACCTGAATCTCAATCTTTCTGGGTAAGCCTCCTAACGAGTTGGCCTATTATCTGGGCCATAATTTGGGGACTTACATTCAGGTATACGTGTATGGAGCCACATGCCCAGAACCCATATAAATATTTAGAGTATCCACACTGCATGTGGAGTAGGACCACAAACTGTGTATAAATGCCCAAAATGGCATTTAACACACCTGAGTGTTCTACCTTTAGTAAATTTGCAGATCCATCAGGATGGGTGGGGTAGTGAACACTTTCATGGACAGGAATAATATTTTAAATTAATTTAATGCAATGATATGTGATAGCCCAATAAGATTTAGTGACATGAGTTCCACATACAAGGCCCATGAACTTAATGTTTTACTCTGTTCAGGACAACTGAGACTTCATCTGGAATACTATGTCTAAGATATGGACAAATTTGAAAGAGTCGAGGGAACGTGGCAAAAATTACTGCAAATATAGAAAATATGACGTAGGAGGAAAGGCTGGAAGATTTGGGGTTGTTTAACCTAGAGAAAAGAAGACTGAAGGGAAAGGACGTAGATAGTCTTAAAATACAAAAATGTTTGTTATAGAAAGAAGTTGATGATTAATTTTTTGCCATTCACACAGGGAACAGGGCAAGAAATAAGGGGTGTAAATTGCAACAAGAGAGATTTAGGTTAGATATTAAAAAGAACTTGTCAGATGGTGGTTCAAAACTGGCATGGGTTACCTAGATAGACTATGTAATCTCTGTCATGGGTAGTTTTTAAGGGCAGACTAGAAAAAACATGTTTCTGGGATGATTTAGGTAGGGATGATTCTGCCTTGACTAGGTAGTTGGACCAGATGACCTCCTGAGCTCCCTTCCAGCCAAGCTTGAAGCCATCACCAACACGCCTGCTATTATAGACTAGCATCTATTAGAATAGTCAACTATGTGGGGAAATGTGATAGGTAATTTAGCTGCTAAAGCTGGAAACATGACAATATTATAGTGCAAAGATGTCCAATGGGTATGGATATCTTAAAATATGAAAAATTGAAGGAGTTAGTTAAAGACTTTCTAGTCCTGAGACATTATAAATATAAAATGTAGCTGTTGATAGGCATCTCCAAGGAAGGTATTTGAGCTGTCCTCTAACAGCAGTGTTATCAAAATTACAGGTAAATGAATCATGTATCATAGGCATAAACAAAACTGAGTGTCAATATTAGGGCTCTGCAAGGCTTGGGACAGAGCTTTGGATCCGGAGAAGCTTCGGACACTTCAGGGTCCGAAGTAGCACATCCAGGTCGAAGCGTTGGCCTCGTTAGGCTTCCCGAAGCGGTTCGGAGATCCGGACATAGGGTATAATGGGGAAACAATAAAATATCTATAACTTTGGAGGGTTTTGCCCAATTTGGATGAAATTTTCAGTGATGGTAGAATCTGCAGAGAGGATGAAGCCTGCCAAGTTTCAAGAAGATCAGTGCAGGGGCTTGGGGGGAACAGCACCCCAAATTCTTGAAAGCAAAACTCATGTCACGTCTAGGCATTACAACACAGAGGAGTCAAAACTGCAGGGGTGATAGCTCTTGCTGAGGCCACAAAGCCTGCCAAGTTTCAAGGAGATCGGTGCAGGAGTTTGGGGGGAACTGCACTCGAAGCTGCGGACAAGCAAAACTGGTGCCATGGATGCTTGTAGGACTGACTGTGTCTGTCTTGGGGTGGGGAAAGCAGACACTACTGCAGGCCTGGCTGCTAAACTGCTGTGTTTCCAGTGACCAATCGATCAATCATGATTCACTCAGGGACCAGGGACTCAGGGACCAGCTCAATACACAGGACCTAGCTACTACATAATGACTTAACGAGCATCAATTAGCACCTACAAAACCAGGCTAAGGAGAGGAAAGAATCAATACAGACAATTGACTGCCCCAGGACAACAGTCTTGACACGGGTTTTGTCTGTCAGCAGCTAAGGATGCAGGGCCCCAGAACCCCGCTGCACCAATCTCCTTGACAGCTGGCAGTAGTCGTGGCCGCAGCAGGGGCCACCATTGCTGCAGCTGTCACCCCGCTGCGCCTTAACACACGCAGTGTCACCCATGGCACGAGTTTTGCTTGTCCGCAGCTTGAGGGTCAGTTCCCCCCAAACCCCTGCACTGACCTCCTTGAAACTTGTCAGGCTTCATGGCCTCAGTAAGACCTACCACCCCTGGAGTTTTGACACCCCCCCCTCTTCCCGCCCTGTGTTGTAACACACAGCTGTGACATGAGTTTGGCTTTTAAGAATTTGGGGTACAGTTCCCCCCAAGCCCCTGCACCCATCTTTTTGAAACTTGGCAGGTTTCATGCTCTCAGTGGAGGCTACCATCCCTGCAAGTTTCATCCAAATTGGACAAAAAAACAATGAAGTTATAGATATTTCATTGATTCCCCATTACACCCTATGGCCAGATCTCCAAGGCGGCTCTGAAACTTCCGAGCCACTTCAGCCAGATCTAGGCAGAAACCCGGTCCAGAGTTCCGGATCGGATCGCAGCCATCTGAAGCAGCCAGATCTGAAGCCAGTTCGGATTGCTGCTGACTCACACAGGCCTAGTCAATATGCTCAGATACAGAAAGAAGTTTGACCTTGGTCCACAGGTATAAAAGTTGAATGTCTGCATTTATGGGAAGCCAGTGCATTGCCGATGCGTAGGGGGTGCATGAGGGTGCACGTACAATCCCCGATCACCTCTGGCCAGTGCTGACACTGCCGGTGACCACTCCATCATGCTACTGCCACCTGCGGGCAGTCACTGTGCCCCCCAGGCTCCAGTGACACGCATCGTTCATGATCCAGTGTTAGCTGAAATCAGCCATGAACAACTTATTTCCATTACCAAAAGGAGTCTGGAAAACATTGTCCTTCCTGAGAATAGAGATTATTTCTTGTTATAAATCTATGGTTTACACAGTGAATGTAGAGTTTGGAGAGATTTACTGGCTGAAGATACATACTCTAGGGAGTGATGTTCAGCCTTCTGGTTTTGCAGGTTGAATGAGTGGTGTGGGACTGGTCCATGGGCTGGATCCCAGGGGCAGGGGCAGTCTACAGGTCGGACCCAGCAGGGGTCAGCACATGGGGTCAATCTGCACTCCAATATTCTGACCTAGTCTTGCACACCAGATCTGGTCATGGAGTGACCCCACATGCCAGGGCAGTGCAGCACATGGAGCCATGTCATCCATGGAGCAATAGAAATTAATGCTGGTACTGCTCCACCACTGCAAAGCTTCCAGTCCCATGGGAGGTCTGTGGGCCAGATGACACAGCCCCATGTGTCTGATTCAGCCCACAGGCCAGACTTTGAGTACTGTTACTCTGGAGCACTTGACAAAAATGCTGGAGAAATATCCACAGATAGTCATTGTACCTATTAACCTGATTTTAAAAAGAAAAAAAAATTGTCCAGTCTCAGATAATGTGTCACTTGTGATTGCCAGAGCTATGGCAGTGGATGAAAACCTATAAAAAGTAGTCAAGTAATTAAGCCCATTCTTACAGAGGTGGCCAGAATTATTTTTTCTAGCCCATATCACAATTTATATGGTATGTGGTTATGGGGGGCATTTAATTTAGTTGGGATTTTGTATAAAGACAACCAGTGATTCATATGGTGTTACAGAAAAATAAAGACTAAATGAAGATCATTTAGAGATTGAAGTATCTTGGAAGGATTGTTAGAAACATTTTATTCTGGCCTCAGACTAACAGCAATATTACAAATTTTATCAAGGCTTGTTGCATATGCCAAAAATAAAGACCAGGTCAGCAAAGCTTTATGTGGGTAGCATAGGAAAGACTAGCCTCACGGAGCAGAACTGACATAGATTTGTCTGTTGACTAGAAACAACATATACTTTTTCTAGACTATTAGCCTTACTTCTCAGAGAAGATCTTACTAGAAATGCTGCAGCTACATACAGGATTGTTTATAGAATCATAGACATTTTTTGTTTATGGTATACATGATATACCTGACAGCAATGCTTGACCACAGCTATGAGTTTAAGCAGTTTGCAATAGAGTTTAGTTTAGACATATAACAGCAAGCCCTCATTATTCCCAATCCAAGAGGCTGATAAAAAAAGAACTTTAAAATAATAAAGCAACTATTGAAAATTACTTCAGAGTCAGGTTCTGATTCATTCTTACCATCATTACATTACAAGATGGCATCAGGTAAACATGGTTTATTATCTGCAGATATTTTGTTGAACAAAAATTTGACTGCTTGAATTCCTGTATTTTTAGAAGCTGCTATCAAAAGAATTGTGCATTTGCAGAAGCAGAAATAGACAAAGAAAGGAAAGCAAAAGAGTAATACAGATTGGAAGTCCCGAGAGCCAGTCGCATAACTAGGGGTGGGTAAGAGGGGGACCTGCCCCAGCCACCAAATTAGGAGGGGCACCAGAATTGCTCCCCACCCCCACAGAATCCTTACTCTGGCGCAAAGAGCAGCTCCATGGCTTATCCATGCTGGGAACCCCAAAACAGTCCCTGGCTTGCCTCTTTAAGAGCAACAGCCAGGGCAGGCATAGCACATAGCAGTGGCAGCAGGAGATCAGCCAGGGACTGCTCATAACCTGCTTAATGGGTACTTCACGTTGGTCTTTCATCAGTCCAGTGGGACCGCCCTACCTAGCAAGATGCGGGACGGCCAGGGAGAGGGCATATTTATACCCAGCATCAATGTTGATCTAATAAAGGATCACCTTAAGAGGCTGGACACCTTCAAGTCATCCAGTCCTGACAGATTATCCCCTACAGTACTCAAGAAGCTGGCCGGTGTCATAGCCCATACATTGGCAAAAATATTCAAAAACTCGTGGCGCTCAGGTGAAGTACCTGAAGACTGGAAGAAGGCCAGTGTGGTACCCATCCTCAAGAAAGGGCAGAAAGTAGATCCTGGGAATTACAGGCCAATCAGCTTGACCTCAATCCTTGGTAAGATTCTTGAGAAAATTATCAAGGAGACCCTTCTGGATAAGCTGGCTGATGGCAACATCCTGAGAGATAGCCAGCATGAGTTTGTCACGGATAGGTCTTGCCTGACCAATCTCATCTCCTTCTATGACGTATCACCTGGACAAGGGAGAAAAGACTGATGTCATATATCTGGACATTAAAGAAGCCTTTGATCTGGTGTCCCATGACCTCTTCATGGAAAAGTTGGCCAACTGAGGCCTCGGCCACACCACAGTCCGATAGCTGGGAAATTGGCTCCAAGTTCAGACCCAGAGAGTAGTGGTCGATGGCAGCGAATCATTATGGCACTCTGTGACCAGTAGCTTCCCCCAAGGCTCTGTCCTTGGACCAGTTCTCTTTAACAACAATGTGGACATTGGTATCAGAAGCGCACTGGCTAAGTTCATTGATGACACTAAACTTTGGGGCATAGCATCTACACCTGAGGACAGGCTAGTGATCCAGGCTGACATGGATAAACTTAGTAAGTGGGCAGACAAACCTGATGATGTTCAATACCAATAAATGTAAGGTACTCCACCTCAGGGAAAAAAACCCGCAGCATACTATTAGGCTTGGCAGTAGTATGCTTGCTAGCACCACTGCTGAAAGAGACTTGGGGGTCATGACTGACCACAAAATGAACATGAGCCACCAATACAATGTCACAGCTGGTAAAGCAAACAAAACCCTGGCTTGCATCTATAGATGCTTCTCAGGTAAATCTCAGGAAGTCATCCTCCTGCTGTACTCGGCTTTAGTGAGGCCACAGCTGGAGTACTGTATCCAATTCTGGGCTCTGCAATTCAAGAAGGATGTCAAGAAGCTTGAGACAGTCTAGAGGAGAGCCATGCTCATGATCAGAGGACAAGAAAATAGGCCTTATGAAGAGAGGTTGAAAGCCATGGGACTCTTCAGTCTGGAAAAGTGCAGGCTCAGGGGGGACCTGGTGGCTGCTTATAAGTACATAAGAGGTGTACATCAGGATCTGGGAGAACATCTGTTCACCAGAGCGCCCCAAGGAAAAGCAAGGACAAATGGTCATAAACTCCTACAAGACCATTTTAGGCTGGACATAAGAAAAAATTTCTTTATGGTCCGAGCCCCCAAGACCTGGAATAGACTCCCTCCAGAAGTGGTGCAGGCACCTATTCTGGACTCATTCAAGAAATGCTTGGATGCTTATCTTGCTGGGATCCTTTGACCCTAGCTGATTTCCTGCCCCTTGAGCAGGGGGCTGGGCTTGATGGTCTTCGAGGGCCCTTCCAGCTCTAACATCTATGAATCTATGCGTCTATGAATCTATGACTGTATAGAAGTTCCTGGTATGGTAAAATTGCTGTAACCCCTCTATATGCCCCTGCTCTCAGAACCTCAAGCCACACCCTTGGCTCTTGGAACCTGCTTGTGCACTTCCCACTCTCTCCCTCAGGGTTTGCCCAGGGCACCAGTGACACTTGTACACGTGACTGGGGTTAATTCCACAGTGTCTCAATCTATCTCCTTTAAAATGACATGGTGGGTGTCAATTTATTCTGTCACTGTGTACATGTGACTACTCAAAAATCTCCAGAATTGATCCATGTGCTATTCAAAGTTAAATAGTGTAGGGGGCACCACATAACAATCCACCCCACTGACCTCTTATTACTAAATTACAGCAGGGGGCACCTATAGCTCACACAATGCTGATATGTGTAGATCAGTGACAAGTGTGCTGTTTCATTAATTGACATATTTTAATTAAGTGTAAGTGTAAGGACTTAGGAGCAGAGCCAGGAGTTACATCTAGGGAGTCAGTGGAGTTATATCATACAGCCTGAGGACAGCAGCTCCTGGAATACCTGGAGGTCAGGGTAGGAACTATGGGGATGGAGGAGGTTCCTGTGGGTCCTGGGTAAGACCTGAAACTGCACCCTGCTGGGGTTGGATGGTGTGGTGGGACTGCCTGTGGCAGGTCAGTCTCCAGGAAATGCTATACCTGTGCCTCCCCAGTGAAAGAAGAGGATGGGACACCATAAAGCCTCAGCCTCCGCTGCCTTGTGGGTAACTTGTGGAGGGGAAAGGCTAGGGGAGCACACCCTGACAGAAAAGCACGGGGTCCAGGCCCACAGAGTGGGGCCTGAGGCCCAAGAAGCATAAGGCCCAGGAACCCGGTGAGGGGCAAAGTAGTGGCCCACTGAGGGGTGGAGTAGTGGCCCAATAAGGGGCAGAGTAGTGGCTTAGAGAAGGGGACAGGAGTCCAAGGTCCACACAGTGGGGCCTGAGGCCAAATCTGAGCCATAGGCCAAGTGCAGCCCAGCAAAGCAGCCGGGGCAATGAGTTATGGGTGATTTGGATGCATCTGTGAGTCATGGGACATGGTAGGAGGCATGGGACACGGTATAAGGGAAGGTTTGGAGCCGTGTATTAAAGCCCTTGGCATCTGGGCACCAGAATGGGCAGCCTCCTGTGTTTATCCTCAATCATTGTGACATCAAAGACATGGCAGAAGAGTCAGGGCAAACTGCCCTAGGCTGGGGGGGCAGGCCAGTGACATGTGCAGCCTGAGGGCAGAGCTTGTAGTCGCCCCCCGTCACATAAATGAAACATCTTCCCCAGTAAGAAATTGTGCATGCTTTTGGTGGTTCAAGCCAATGCAGCCCTTTGTGAGGCAGATGGCCATGCAGCAGCCCTGGCCTGCACTTCAGACAGCCAGCTTCAGCGAGTTTGGTGGTGGTGAGAGGGTTTGGTGTTGTCTGGGCGTGCTATATAGTCCCTGCTGCAGCCCCTCACTATCAACCCAAAGCCCCCCATCCCTGCTGCTGACCCTCAGTCCTTAACCCCAGACTCCTTGTCCTGCTAGTGCCACTTACTCCCTACATATAGTCCTCTGCCCCCAGGCCATGCTGGTGCCCCTCTCTCCAGACCTGCATCCCCCTGCTCCACCCAGCTCTGGTGGAGGGGGCCCCTCTGCTGCTCCCATCATGACTGGCCCACAGTGAGTTTGTCCCCAGCACGGGCTGGTGTGAAGGAGAAGGGCTGGGGCTCTTGTGCTGCCCCGAGCACCTGGCCATGTCCTTTTCCCCAACATGGGTGGTGTCTCCTTCAACAACTTCCCTGGGGTTATTAAGGCAGATGAGCTTGTTTGCTGAAATGTCCTGCAGTAGGTGGCATACCTCACATAGCACCACCTTGGCCATTCAGGGAGCCACGCTGAACTTGTTCCTGATGAAACGGAGGCTGGTTGCAGTTGCCGGTTTCATGATGGCCATGGTCACCCTCTTTTCTGGTGTGATGGGATGACACGTGACAGTTTCCTGTCACCCAATGTGCAGCGACAGCATAGTGACTAAGTGGAAGAATGTCTCCCTACTCATTCTGAATGTCTCCATCCACTTCTGATCGTGCCAAGATGAGAGTGCAATGTGTTCCCACCAGTCAAAGCTGCTCACACGTGCCCAAACCTTGCAATCGTTGCTCTGTAGGTTTATCCACAAAGCCCTGTTCATTCTCAAGATCTACGACTTCCTCTCAGTCGAACGACTGCAGCATCCCAAAAGTTTCCCAGTATAATGAGCATTTTGAAGTTAATAATCTGTGATGACACCCCAGTACAAGGGTCAGCATAGCATGCATTGCATTCAGCATCAGAAGCACTTTGTTATCAATTTGCTCAGTTCTCTGGTTGGACATTTCCAAGACCTCCAAGATCAGCAACATCTTGCTGATTCCATCAGGAGTCAATGAAGCCATCTTGTTATACAGAGAACAGAGCAACACTTACTTGTGCTAAGGGCCTTGTCTAGATAGGGCTGTTGAATAGGGTCATTAGCATTCTAACAGTCATGCTCTTTACTTTTCAATTCCTATCCTCCACAGATCAGGTTACTGTAAATGCCCCTCCTGTGAAAACGTGGGGTGTTCAATGCTCACAATAACAGTCTCAGTTTCCACAAGTTAAATCCCACTTCTACTTTTTCCAGGTCTCCCAGCCAGCACCCCCTTTTTGCATGTGACACCCTCAGCACTAAAACTGTGTGCGCACTCAGCAGACAGTTTTAACTGCCGAACCCCAAATTCAGGCTCATGTGGCTAATGTGGGTCTCACGTTCCCACTCCCCATTTAACAATAGGTCCCCTTATCATGGGCACAGCTGGGCGCCAGAACACAACAGCCAAATCTCACTCCCAGTTTTTCAACATCTCCCAGCCAGTACTTCCTTATTACATGTGACACCCTCAGTGCTAAAACTACGTGTGCACTCAGCAGACAGTTTTAACTGCCAATCCTTGAATTCAGGCTTGTGTGGCTAATGTGGGTCTCATGTCCCTGCCCCCCACTTAACAATTGGTCCCCTTATCACAGGCACAGCAGGACACCAGAGCCCAACAGCCAAATCCCACTCCCAGTTTTTCAATGTCTCCCAACCAGCACCCCCTTTTTACATGAGATGCCCTCAGCGCTAAAATTATGTCGGCACTCAACAGACAGCTTTAACCTCCAAATCCTGAATTCATGCTTGGTGCATGCTGTGGGTGTCATGTCCCATTAGGCAGACCAGGTTTTTTGGGTAAATCTGATATCTTTTATTAGATCAACTCAAATAGCTGGAAAAATTATTCTTAGCAAGTTTTGGGGTATAAATACCCTTCGTCAGTTTTTTAACATCTCCCAGACAGCACCTCCTTTGCTGACTGCCTTTCTTGCATGCATACAAGCCTCTGGCTTCTTTACTGTTCAATCCATCCAGGAAGGGCATACACCAACTGCAGATGCTTCTTCAGCCTGACAAAGGGTATTTATACCCAAAAGCTTTCTAAGAAGAATGTTTCCAAGTATTTGAGTTGGTCTAATAAAAGATATCAGATTTAGCCAAAGAACCTTGTCTGCCTATGTCCTTAGACCAACACAGCTACAACCTACTCTAATGTCCCATTAGCACATCCAAAGCTATACCAGGCTTCCAGAACCAATTTCTGCTAGGGTGGTAAGCGGATGGGGTAATTGATGCACCAGCAGCAATTCCTTTCATTCCAGCTACATTGCAGGCACTGAGTTTCAGGTAATTATCACCTACCAACTGGGTGACTATTTGGGTCAGACTATTATGAGTCTGACCCAATGAAACTATTATGAGTTTAATAGTGTTGAGGCATTGATTGATATTTGGAGAGAACGAAGCTGGAAAATCAATTAACTAAGCCAGTCTATTTATCCGTTATTAAGCAAATGAAGGAACATGGGTACAATCGCAACTGGGAGCAGTGCCACAGCAAGTTGAAGTCCATAAAATGTGCTTTCCATTGGGCCAAGGACCAGAATTCTCATTCTGGGGCTGTATGCAGAATAGTTCCACTCTATGATAAGCTGATGACCATACTAATGAAGGATGCAGGAAACGCTTACCTACGGTCATTTGGCATGATGGGTGTGCCTGAGACAGCCACAGCATCACCTACCCAGGACAAGTCTACAGACTGTCCTGACACCAGAGCAGACAGTGCAGTAGCCACTGCTCAAACTTCACTCAACCACTCGGTGGCAAGGGGCAAGTGTTCGTAGCAACCACAGGACATGGAGAGCCAAGATCAAGAAGTTATCTTGAACATAACTACATTCTCCGTATGGACTTCCTTCAATATCTGAAAGGAGGAGAAGGATATATCAGACTCCACCAGTAACCTGAGCTAGGATTTTTTCTGCATGCCAGAAAGATCTCATTCTTCTGTGCAGGAGTTGCCCGAAGATCCACACCCTGAGACTTTTAAGTTATGGGAAAGGGACATTAGATTGTTTGGGGTGACTAGGGCTTATATGCATGGGAGTGAGGGAGAGAGGGGGTTAGTGTCACAAGTGGCAAATATGTCCACTCCTTGCACTCACACAGTGCTTTGCATATGGAGGGGGGAGGGGGCGTTCTGGGCTGTCTTTTAAAGTTGCTGTGTTTTTTCCCCTGTTCCCGGCTACCACATCTGCTGGAATTGTGGCATGTGCACCCAAAGCTCAGACACCAGCAGGGGTGACTGGAACCTCCTGAGTCTCAGGGGACACAATTTGTGGGTGGGCCTGAGGGCAGGCCAAAAGCTCCATATCCACTCCTATACCAAAAGCTCCATATCCACTCCTATACTTCTGTGCTGTGGCTTAGTTCCCCCACCACCACAAATTCACACACACACACACACACATTCTACTGACCCACTCAGTTTATAGGATTTGAGGTAATCTGTCCAAGGAAAGTTCAACCCCCCACCCACCCTATAGTGCCTGTGTAAAATTAGAAGATCAGACATGCTGCACAACTGTTGCAATTTTTGGCACTGGACTGAGACTGAGAGGTTCACATGGCTCATTTTTGGGGCAGGCTGGGTAGAGCCAGGGTGGGGGATTTTACTCTTGTATTCTGGTGTCTAGCTGTGGTTGTGATAATGGGACTGGTTAAGAAATGGGGTGCGTGCATGGAACCTGACACACACAGTACCCACCAGATGCTGAATTTGAGGTTCGGGTGTTAAAGTGTGCTGCTGAGCACCCACACATATTTAGCGTTGAGGACATCACGTGTAAAAAGGGGGTGCTGGGAAGGAGACATCTCCAAACTGGGAGTGGGATGCTTGGCTGTGGCTGTGATAATGGGACTTTCGAAGACGATGAGGTGCATGTGGCATCCAAGCAGACCAAGACCTATGGGCTGCTGGCTGCTCACTTATGCTACAAACTTTAAACATATCAGATCAATAAGGGGTCATCTCCCCCAATCCCAGGGAGCTGAGCACTCAGTTTATAGGTCTTGAGGTGCCCTGTCCAAGGAAATGTCAACCTCCCTCTCCCCCCACCCTGTAGTGCCTGTGCAATGTTAGAAGACCAGACATGCTGCACAACTGTTGCAATTTTTGGCACCAGACTGAGTGGTTCACCTGGGTCATTTTGGGGCCAGACTGAGTCAAGCCAGGGCAGGGGATTTTGCTCTTGTGTTCTGGCACCTAGCTGTGGCTGTGGTAATGGGACTGGTTAAGAAATGGGGCACGTGCAAGGAACCTGCCACACACAATACCCATCCAAGCCTGAATTTGAGGTTCGGGCATGAAATTGTGCTGCTGATTGCCCACACATTTTTAGTGCCGAGGACACTGCATATAAATAGTGGGTGCTGGGAAGGAGATGTCTCCAAACTGGGAGCAGGAAGCCTAGCTATGGCTGCGATAATGGGACCTGTGAAGACATGAGGGGAGCATCTGGCATCCAAGCGGACTGACACCCATGGGCTGCTGGCCGCTCACTGCTGTCACGAACCTCAGATATCTTAGATCAATAAGGGGTCCCCCAGGAACTGTGCACTCAATTAATAGGTCTCAAGGTGCCCTGTCCAAGGAAAGTTCAACACTGTCCCTCCTACCCTGTACTGCCTGGGTAAAGTTTGAAGACCAGATATGCTCTGCAAATATATCAATATTTGATGCCAGACCAAGGTTCACCCGGGTCATTTTTGGGACCAGGCTGGGTCAAGGCTGGGGGGGGCTCTGTCTCAGCCCAAAGCCTCTCTGTACATGAAAGGGCATGCTGGTTATGGAAGACATAGGACAGTGAGCACACGCTATTCATAAACCTGCTCCAATTTAAGGTCCATGAGTGGGTACACAGAAGCCCGCTTATTGGAGTTTGGTATAGTGCCCAGACATTCAAACTGCCATGGATTCCAGGCAAGCAAAAAGGTCATATCCACCAAGGAGACATGACTAACAACTTCCCCCCATTCTCCACCACCCACCACCTCTGCCCCTAATCTTGTTCCACTTTACCCTACACCCTTCATCACTCATACATATATTATCACAGTCATGATGCTCCCACCCACAGTGTTCATTCTCCTGCCATCGACAATGGTCATGCTTCAGCCACCCACTGTGGTATGGCTTTCAACCCCCCTCCTCCCGCTTCCCTCAAGCACACCTATTTCAGCCCCCTCCCCACTCCCCCATCAGCAATGGGACCAGGAGCCAGGACAGAAGTGCAGCTGGTGGTAAGTTTTCTATTGAAGGGTGTCTTGGGAAATATGGTAATAGGGGAAACCATGAAAGTATTGTTTAGGGTACATTTGAACATGTCAGGCTAACTGCCACATCTTTCTCCCAATTGCCCTCCAGCTGTGTGTCGCTTGACAACAACAGCTGATGCATCCACACAGATCCCTGAAGAAGAATATTTAGCCACACCAAGTGCGTAGGTATTTTCACAGAAGGCTTGGGGACATATTGCTCAGGAAATCTGCTGTAAGGGGAGGCAAGAAAACTCAATTTGGAAGTATGGGACCGTGGCAGGGCACCTTTAGTACTTGCCACTTTAAGAGGCTTAAACAGGCTGTGGAGTAGCCCACAGGTGTGGTGAGACCTAAGGAGGCAGGCACATGACCACAAGAGGGCTCCTGGATTGGAGGATGGGGCTGAGCAGCTTCACTATAAACCCAGGCCTTCATAGCTGAGCAGGCAGTTGCTGCAGGGAACTGGAGGGATATGACCCAAAACTACACCCTGCTGGGGCTGAATGGTGTGGTGGGGCTGCCTGTGGCTGGGGGGGTCCCCAGGAAATGCCACTCCAGTGCCTCACTAGTGAAAGGCAAGTATGGGGTGTCATATAGCCTCAGCCCTCACAATCTGATTAGTTACCCTGTAGAGGGGACAGGCAAGGGTCCAGGCATGTCATCAAAGGAATGAGACCCAAGGGGCATAAGGTCTAGCAGCCCCAGTAAGGGGCCAGTGTAGCACCCTTGATAAGGGGGTGGTGTAGTGGTCCTAGTGAAGAGGCATGTAGAGTAGGTCTGAATGGGCAGGCCTGAAGGACTGCGCATAGGCCAGCCTTAGTGAAAGAGTGAGCTGTGTTTGGAGGGGCCCAATAAGGTGGACCTGTACGAGAAGGAGTGGGTTAGCTGCTCAGAAACCTGACCAGAAAAAACCTTGGCTAGTAAATCCTGGGGCCAGGGCCGAATGGTCAAAGGGCCAGAATGCCTGCTGCAAGGGATGCCCAGAGCCAGGAGCCTGGGGTCTGAATGGCCTGGAGGTGAGGCCATGGCCTGTGTGGCCAAAGGTTCTAGAGGGGGCCATGCACAAGCAGGAGAAGGGTTCAGGGAGCTTGGCAGCTCAGAATGAGGGCGGAGCAGACCACCTGAGAAGGAGGGATCCAGGTGGGGTCCAAACACCAAACTGGAATGTAATGGGGCCTAGTGTGGGGCTGAAGCCATATAGTGATGCCATCTGTGAGGCATGGGACATGGTGTAGGGATGGTACAGAGCCATGTATAAAGCCCTTGGCATCAGGCATTAAATAGGTAGCCTCCCGCCTTGTAAACATCTACCAATTGGTTACATCAAAGGCATGGCAGATGAGGCAGGTGAGTGGACTGCCCTACACAGGTGGGCAGGCCAACAATTTGACTGGCTGTGAGTCCCCTGTCACAGAGACAAACTCCAATATATTCTTTCTTCCCCTGAAACACTCCTGGCGTTTCCTGAACAGGGTCCCCAGCTTGAAGTCGGAATTATGAAAGGCAGACAAAAGACTTTGAAGGGGACATTTGAAGGGGGATAGGGGAGTAGGTATACAGAATTTCTTGAGTCATTTTTCACTATTTTATCTTTGTTATTTATTTATATTGGAATTAAAGTTTTATTCTTGTAAGTTTCTGTGTTTTCAATCAATGTATGCAGTAGGGCTATGTGAAACAGCACTATTTTGTTTTGACTTCTGTTTTGCCGTTTTAATAGGACAGTGTTTTGTTTTGAGTTTTGTTTTATTTCAAAAGCACTATTCTGTTTCATTTAATTGAAACTGTTTATCTGTTTTGATGCTGTTTCGACCTTTTGACCATAGGCTATAATGGGGAAGCATGAAACTGCCTATAACTTTGTCATTTTTTGCCTGATTTGGATGAAAATTGCAGATATGATAGCCCCTTCTGATGCCACAAAGTCTGCCAAGTTTCAAGAAGATAGGTACAGGGATTTTTGGGAAACTGTACCTAAAATCTTGAAAGCAAAACTCATGTCGTGTGTATGTTAAGGCACAGGGGGGTGAAAACTGCAGGCATGGTAGCCCCTTCTGAGGCCACAAAGCCTGCTAAGTTTCAAGGAGATAGGTGCAGGGGTTTCTGGGAAACTACACCTCAAGCTGCTGACAAGCAAAACTTTTGACGTGTGAGCGTGTGTATGTTAAGGCGCAGCTGATTTTCCATCCCTCCCCCAGAGCACTGGGATTGGAAGGGACCTCAGGGAAGGATCACAGTCACTGGTCAGCTACACAGTCAATATCAGAGCAGTCTTTGCCCCCTCTTCCCCCTCCCTCTCCTTAGTTTCTGCTTCCTTGCAAACAAGCCCAGCTTCGAAACTCAAAACATTTTGAGTGCCCTCATTTCATTTCAAAGCTGTTTTGAAGCCTTTTGTTTCATTTCAATTTTGCTGTTTCAATCTTGAAACAAGTTGAAACAGCATCAAAACGAAACACCCAGTGAAATTTTGCACATCCCTAGTATGCAGTGCTTTATATGTGTGGTGTCAGTCTTCTGGCTGGCGACTGTTGTTGGTGGTGTGGGTCTCCCTTGAGGGGGGATGCTGGCTTCATTTTGGTGGGGGGGATTGCTTTTGGTCATGAGGGGTGTCCCATGGCATCCATAACCATATGGGGGAGGAGACATGGCACCCACACTTGCCACCTGAGCCTGAATTTGGGGGTTGGGCACTGTAGTATTCTGCCAAGGACATCTCATGTAAAAAGTGAGTGCTAGGAGACCTTGCAAAACTGGGAGTGGGATTTTAATCTTGGGGTCTGACACCTAACTGTGGCAGTGATAATGGGACCAGTTAAAAATGGGGAATGTGGAACTGAACACACACATCAGCCACCTAAACCTGATTTCAGGGTTCAGGCATTGAAGTGTTCTACTGAGCATCCACTTAGTTTTACCACTGAGAGTATCTCTTGTAAAAAGTGGGGGGCTTGTAACACGATTTTCCTGAATGTGACTGTGTTCCTTTGCTCCTGGATGCCTGGCGTAGTTCAAGCATTCAAATCTTCAACTCCCCAATATACCCTGTCCCGGGGATGCAAGAATGGAAGAACGAGCAACCCCTCCCACAGGGGAACCCAGGACACACAAGAAAGAGAAAAACTTACCCCTTTTAGGATGCCAGATGAACGAGGAAGCACGCTGGGAAGAGACACCTGCGCAGTTTACCAGCTGCTTTTATCTGCAGCTGGGGCTGGGTGACGTCAGCAGGAGATGCCGCCCGGCAAAGACAAAAGTCGGCTCCAAGGATGGGAGAGCAGGAACGCCGGGAGCTGAAGAGGCTGCAAGAGTTCCCCATGTCAGGTGCACCCAGCACTGGCGGGGATTGGACGAGGCAAGTGGTGGCAGCAGCAGGGGCTGCAGGAGGAACCCACACCAGTGGTGTCCAGTGCCAGGACTCCGGGCTAGAGGTGGCTCAGGGAAGAGCTGAACAAAACCCCAGCTGGGGTAGAAGCACAGAGCCAAGTCCGGGAGATGCGCTCACCTAGGGCACTTGGCTAAAGGGGGAAAGGAAGGCTGCTGGGCCCAACGGTTTCCCCTCCTCTTTTCTTTTTCTTCTCCCTTCATGCTCCCCTCCTTCTTCCTTGCTTTTGAATTTCCCTTGTGTGTGTTCCCAGTCTGCTGGTGTGACTCACTTGTCTTTTTCTTTGTTACATTTCTTTTCCCTACTTAGCGTAAGCTCGCTCATTTTTCTTGTGCTGGGTCTTGTGCCTGGAGGTTCCTACCAGGAAGTGCAGATGGCGTGAAGACGCAGTGGTGACTGGCAGCATCCATTAGGACCACCAGGTTATCAGAAGAGACATCTTCAGAGTCATAATATCCAGAGACCCCCTCCGGGTCCAGTCGGAGCCTAGGAAGATCATCCGAAGATAAGAGAGAATAGGAATCTGAGGCAAACATCACCAGAGGGCAAGCCGTAGAAAGATCTTGAGGTTTGTCTCAAGGGTTGGTATATGGATGGGGTGTAGGGGAGGTGGAGCCCCGTATACATCCGCCGAGAGACGTGACAACTTTGGAGGTATTCTCAATGGGAGCCCCCTCCACTAAAGAACTATCTGAAGTTGTGGCAGGTGAGTTTGGAGGTCTGTCCAGAAGTGATCGAGGAGGAATGAATAACACCTTCTCCAATTTCCAAAAGGGAAGGAGAAAAGGAGCCTCAGTTTGTCACATAGCCTGTTCCATCCAGGAAGAGCACAGACCAACTGCAGATACTTCCTCAGCCTAACGAAGGGTGTTTGTACCCAAAAGCTTGCAAAGAAGAATTTTTCCAACTACTTTAATTGGTCTAACAAAAGATATCAGATTTACCCAAAGAATCTTGCCTGCTCACATAGCCTGAGACACTCTCAGCTATGCAAGTCATGATAGATTAAGGCAATCAAGCCAGAAGAATTGACTTAATGACTCCTTATGACAGTAGTACTACTATTGCTGGGGAGATCTTCAAGTCCAGGTAGCAGTGTAAAGCTTCTTAGAGGTTAATCAGACATTTAAATCAGTTTGGTTAATAATCTGGTTATGATTATTTGTAATTGTGTGTTATATAAATATTAAATTTTATTGAGTTCTGGCTGGGAAAGGGAGGTATGGTATTGACAGATATAGCTTTAACTAGCTTAGCTTTAGAGGCTGTAAATTTGCAGAGAGGCTGCATAGGCTAAGGTCCTGTTATGAAGTTGCAGTTAGAAATGGTCTCTGAATTAAACAGTATATCTATCAAACACATTGTGACCAGAATAAAATCTAAACACCACAGGTAAAGTCCATAGGAACAATAGTGTAACTAGAAATGGACAAGTGGGCAGTCCACAGTTTAAAGGGGGTGCCCATGCTACCACACATGCCATGTTCAGGCAGTTCATGCCCAGGCAACAGTGACCTGCAGTGACCCCTGTGCATAGAGGTAAGTGTCTGGTGCACACACACTATTGCTTTCCCATACTCAGCACCCCAGCCTTGCCTGGCCCACAGTGCCAACATTTCTAGTTATTGCAATGAGGCCAGAGTGGAGCTACAGACCTACTTAGTCTCAATCAGGGAGGCAGGGCTATTCATCCCCTGAACAAGCACTACCTGCAACAAGTCCAGGTCAGTGCCCTGGCCCCAACTGGGCTGAGCGAGGCAGTCAGGACAGCCAATCTCTAGAGCTGTGCAAAATGGCACCGTTACATTTTGACTTGAGTTTTGAGGTTTTGATGGAACAGTGTTTCATTTTGAATTTTATTTCAATTCAAAACCGCTGTTCCATTTTGCTTAATCGAAACAGTGACGCTGTTTAGATGCTGTTTTGATGTTTCACCCATACGCTATCATGGGGAAGCTTGAAACAGCCTCTCATGCAGCAGGCAGATGGGAGTCTATAGCCCTGGGAGGGCTGCGGAGGCTGTGCCAGTCCTCCTGGGGCTGTGGGCCCCCAGTCTGCCTGCCAGATGAGGGAGGGAAGCCAGGTGCTGTCAACTGGGACCAGGGAACTGGAGAAAGGAACTGAGCCCGATCGCTCGGTTCCCCTCCCCAGTGCTAAGATCAGGCTGGGGAAAGGAACTCAGTCCAGATGAGCTGAGTTCCCCTCCCCTGCGCTAGATCAGGCTGGGGAGGGGAACTCAGCCCAGCTGGGCTGAATTCCTTTCCCCAGCTGGGCTCAGTTCCCTTCCCCTGTGCTGTGATTGGCTTCCCACAGTCCAGCTGTGGGAGGCGGGGAGAGCCAGGGCTGCACTTCCAGCTGAGCAACATGGGGCTGTGGAGCTCTGGTTCTCCCCTGTCTCCCATCACCTGACTGCTGGCTACTTCAAAACTTGAAATGTTTGGAAACTTTCAAAACATTTCAAATAGCCTTGTTTTGTTTCAAGGCTGTTTCAAGTCCTTTGTTTCAATTTGATTTCACTGTTTCAAGCTCGAAATGAGTGTTGAATCGAAACAGCTGGAGAAATTTTGCACAGCCCTACCAATCTCTTGAGGCCACAGGCAACAGATCCTACCACTCCTGCCTGCAGTACCCATGTTGGAGCAAAAGCAGAAGTTCTTGCACCTGACCCTCTGTGTATTTCATTTCTGGCTCTCTAGTTTGACTCCTGGCTCTGGCTTCTGATATTGTAGTAGGACCTGGGGCATCTCCTGATTCCAGTGTTCACTCTTGATTCTTGTTTGACTTACAGCTCTGCCTTTTGGTTTCTGATCCTGGTTTAACACTCAGCATATCCTGTCTCCGGCTTTGGCTGCTAACCCTAGTTTGGCTCCTGGACTGTCTTGAGTTTGGCTATGTCTCTCAATTCCAGTTCTGATGCCAGACCCCTCCAGACCCCAGTTCCTTGGGCACCCAGCTTGGACTGCATCCATACTTCAGGTGACTACCATTAGGCTAGACTGCCCACACCCCAGTTCCTAACAGCTTGCCCAGACATAGGGTGGGAATCAGGGATGAAGATATGAACCCCATTCCACCTTCTCAGCCCCCCAAATTCCAAGAAGCCCAGGAAACGGTTACCTGTCTCCAGTAGGCAGTTCAGTGACTCCAGACTTTTGAACAGCTGCAAGGGGGAAAGCAGGACCTGTTAAGCTGCCTTGAGGAAGTAGAGGGCCAGGCTGGAGCTTGGCAAGTGCTGGGTGAGATAGTCCAGAAAGAGAATGAAACCTTCAGGCAGCAGCAGGACTCACCCCCAATGCTGGGGGCCTCGGCTGAGCCCAAAGTCCAACTCCCAGGTCACGTCCACACATGCAAGCACGTGCGCTTACAGCAGCTCAAATAGAAGCAGTGCAAATTTGAGCCGGGGCTTTTTGCCTCAGCGCACGTGCTCGGACATGCACTTTGTTGTGGAGCAAATTGTGCCATTTGGGGTAAAATAACCCTGCCTGGCTCCTCCCAGATCTTCGGCCAGGGGGAGCTCAACGGTATAAAAAGCTGCCCTGTCCTAGATCCAGCAGTACAAAAACCTGCCAGTACAAAACCCGGGCCAGCAGCTCAGGGTTACTTGACCTCAGGAGCTTCTAGCCTCTTGTGTCAGCTAGATTGCTGAGGCAGCATCCCAAATTAACTTTTTAAAATACCACAAAATCCACATTCTTCCACAGTTAGAACAGAAGAGAGAGAGAAAGGGGGATTGATCTGATGGGCAATGTTTTAATGTTATATTTACAATGTTAAAGAAATTTGGAAGCCTATCAGTGTCTCTAGCATCATAATAAAATAAATCCTAAATATCTATACGTTTTAATGTTTGCTTAGGGTTTCCTTATCACATGGTGGGTGTATGATGGGGGGATGTGGGGTTTGTAGGAGGGGGTGGGAAGGGGGATGTGGGTGAGTGTGGGGGGATGTGAGTCACTGTGTGGGTAGGTGTGGGGGGACTGTGAGTGTGGGTGCTGCTTAGGAGGGGTAGGTCCCCTGCATGAATGTTGCATGTCCCCAGTGGCTGGTGGGGCATGGCGGTGTTGGTGGCAGTGAGAGCATGGTGGCAGTGGTAAGTGGGGAGCTCCCGCAGATGCTGCCGGCACTGTCGGCAGCGGGGGGACGGGTGGTGAGCGGCGAGCACCCACAGACACCACTGGAAGTGACAGCGGTGGCCAGCAGTGGTCGCTGACTGCCTGGAGACACCACTGGTGGCAGGGGGTGGCAAGCTGCAACCACCTACAGGCACCACCGACAGTGTCAGTGGCACTTTTTTTGACAGGGTTCACTGCCATGCTCAGGGAGTGCATGTGCACCTCCTATGCATCACCAATGGTACCCTGCCCCCCACAGGGCAGAGCCCCCCTCAACACATGGACTACCCTACCTTTAGGGTCCCAGGCCTCTCCAGGGGTGACAGCTTCCCCCCCCCCCCTCGCTGGGCTCAAGCCCCCTGCTCATTCCCCTGCTCTTCTCCAGCCTCTAGAGACTGGAGATAAGCAAGAGAACAAGCAGGAGATTGGAGAGAATAGGAGAATGAACAGGAGGCTCATTCCCATCCACCCCTGTTGGTTCCCTCAGCTCCCCATTTGTTCCCCTGCTCCCCATTCATTCCCCGCATCCACGGTTCATTCCCCCTGGCCCCTGTTCATTCCCCCTGCTCTGCATTTATTCCCCTGCTCCTCACTCATTCCCCTTGCCCCGTTCATTCCCCCCATCCTGTTCATTCCCCCCACCCTCTGTTCATTCCCCCAGCTCCCCACTTGCTCTCCCAGCCCCCCCTCCCCCCCCGCCCCACTCACCAGCAGTAGCAGAGAATGAGCAGGAGGCTGGAGAGAGCACGGGAAGTCTCCAGCTTATCTCCAGGGGCTTGTCTCCAGCCTCCTGCTCGTCTCCAGCCCCCTGCTCCTTCCGCTGCTTGTCTCCAGCCTTGGGAGGGAGCAGGAGGCTGAGACTGCCCCTGGAGACATTCCCCTGATGCCTCCAGCCCCCTGCCCCCCTGAGGCTGGAGAAAAGCAGGGGAAGGAGCAGGGGGCTGGAGACAGCCACAGAAACATTCCCGTTGTCTCCAGCCTCGGGAGAGCAGGGGACAGCAGGGGAATGCCTCCAGGGCTGTCTCCAGTCCCCTGCTTGTTCCCCTGCCATCTCCAGCCTCCTGAGGTCCCCCCCCTCTCCAGCCCCCAACCCCCTGCTTACCTGGCAAAAGCTGGGTCTGGGTCCCTGCAGCTTGCACCACTGCCTGCCCAGCACAGGTAGGCAGCATGCTTCAGGAGCAGAGAAAGGGCCAATCATAGAGATGCTCTGGTACTCTGCCAGAGCGTCTCGGGAGGACTAAGCCTCCAGTTGCCTGAGGGCATGGTCCCAGACCCAGTTTTTTCCCCCGGGTTTTTGTTTGACCCCTGGATATCCAGGGGTCTCATTTTCTTGCAGCACACGGAACATTTTTTCACTCCTTCAGTGCCCCTTGCCCTGCCTCAAAGGGGTTTGAGATGGGGCAAGAGGCACATGTGCACTCGTCTGGACGCACCCAACTTGTTTGCTGGGATGAGTTTGGCTGGTGCTGTAGTGAAGTTTCATAGTTGTCATAGGCAGGAAAGACTGCTGGGCTCAGGTGACCCCAGCAAGGTGTGTGTCAAGATGCTTTTTGAAGTTCACCAGGGTTGGTGACTGTACCACCTCATGGGGGAACCTGTTCCAAACCCTCGGCACTCGACTGAAGTAGTAAGTAGTCTTCCTGGAGCTATACCCAAAGGATGTGTGAGTTACTATGACCCCACTGGTGGATCCTGTAAATCCTTATCTGAATTAGAAGTTTTGTCCTCGTCTTCTGAATCAGCAGATGTTGAGTCAGTACTGGAAAACAAATATTGCAAAAAAACCCTGACGACTGATTAAATTATTAGAGTGAACACCTTGTATTCAAGACAACTAACCACTGATGGTTAAATGGGAAAGTTTTGGGTAAAGAATTAGGCCATCATTCAATATTCACTGCTTGAACATTTTGAAAATGGCGTAAGTTGTAAGGAAGTTGAGAGCACTGTGATCCATTGTTGCTTGTGACAGACAATATGACCTGATTTCTCTCCCAGAGGCTGAATCCTCCCACACTTCTGACATAAAATGTATGTTCCCTCTTCCCAACTGGTACAAATATATGACAGTGAAATTGATACATTAAAAGAGTGTATGCAATTCATAATTTCCTCAATGTTAGATGTCCTTAATTACTGACAATTGAAGAGCAATGAATATACTGTTACCATTATGCTGCCTCCAGTTAAAATAATGGACATATGAAAATGTTTCTGGTCCCAGACTTTGGGCATTCTAGTAGTTACTGAGATCCTTGGAATTGGAGTTGTCTATTGTGAATCTTACAGGACATGATTGATTTTCTTGAGATTTGAAAGACGGAATTCAGAGCCATAACAGTGCAGCTTGGCACCAGGGGCAGTTTTAGCACACACGATAGTGCTGGACGCCATGCTGCTGGTGGTAGAGGTGCAGCCAACCACTAGCCATGTAGCTAGTTATTTCTGAATCTCTGCCCCTCTCAAAAAAAGCAGAGCCCACACCTCTGGCCCCAGGTGCCCCTGCTCCCCCCCAGGCATTTATGCTACTGATATAATTTAACAAAAAATAGTAATTATTCACTGGAATATGCATTAGTAAGGAATTATATAGCAATAGGAATAATATAGGTATTGGAACCATTAATTTAAAGGGAACTATTAAGTCGTGCTATGGCTGGCAGCCATATTAAGTAATCCCTTTAATAACTAAAGAAATTCATAAAAGTAACAAATATAATGTAGCAACTGATAAAACAGATTTTTTTTTAAATGGAAATAGATTATTACAGCTTTAAGACGCATAAAATCTAATATATCCAACTAAAGCAATGTATTAACTCATCTGTACAATCAAGAGATCTTATGTTTGTTGCCCCCATCCACCTTGTTTTCTACCACCTCCACTTTTTTTGCCTTAAAATTATATTACAAGTAGTTTGACAGAAACAGTGTTTCTGTGTGCACTTCTGCCACCATGCAGAGGCAGTGTGATGGCTCTCTGCATAGAGGCAGCAAGAATGTGTACAGGTAAATGTTTGCTGGGGAAAGTTTGGCTGGTGCTGTAGTGAAGTTTCATTGTTGTCATAGGCAGGAAAGACTGCTGGGGTCTCCCTTAGACCCTTAAGTACGCCCTGATACTGCCTGAAGGTGGGCAAGTGCTGAGCAGCTGGATGGGCAAAAACATGGGGATCTTGCATGACAGGTGTGCTGACGGGTGTTGGGGTTCTGAAAGTGTGAGAGACATTTCCAATGGCAATGTGTGGCAGGTACACGAACATATCACAGGGTCATTCAGGATTATGGAGTATCGGCATATGGAATATGGGGGAGCATGGAGGAAAGATGAGCTGGAGGTGTGGGAAGTTCTGAACCCTCTAGAGAGGCAAACTGGACGGGAACACTGTGGGGAAGCAAAAGGTGAGAAGTGTGGGTGGGCACTGTAGGATAGGAAGTAGGTATGGAGGAAGGTGCTAGGAGGTTTGGACCTATAGATAGACAGTAGAGCAGTTGCTCAATCCGTGTTACGCAGAGGCGGATGCCGGAGTGGATGATGGTGGGCATCACAGGAAGGTGGAGAGGGAGGTGTAGGCAGAGGGTATTACCGGGGGAAGGCAACAGGGTGAGCACTCTGCCTCGGGCAGCGTGTTGGAGGGGAGCAGATGTGTGACCGGTGAAGACCAACCTGTGTTCAAAGTGATCTAAGATTACAAAATTGTCCGTGTAAGTTAGTAAAATCTGCCGGGTGCTGCCACGGGCGAGGAGGCACCACCTGGAGGCAGAACGGGGGTGAGCGCTGAGGCGAGGTGGGGAGAAGGCAGCAGGGCAGGGAGGACAGGCGCTTACTGGCCGACTGGCGGGGACATGAGGTGCTCCAGGGGCAGCGGGCGGTGGGGACCACGGCGTGGCGGTGCCCGGGGGCAGAGTGCCCACAGCACGGCGGCCGTGCGAGGGGCGCAGGACCCAGGCAGGAGCCTCGGGGGCGCTGTGGCTACAGCGGCGCGCACCGGGCACCCCATATTTGCATGTCTATTTGCATACGCTTCCCCCTCCCCCGCCCACTCCGGCCGCGCTCGGCTGTTTCCGCGGCCGCTCGTGTCTTTCCGGCGATGGCGGGGGAGGGGGCGTTCCCCTGCGCGGTGACGCAGCGCGCAGGCCCCGCCCCGCCCCCGCCCCCATGGTCTCTGGAAAAGAGAAGAGAAAAAAAAACTTTTTTTTTTAATTGAGGAATCAACAGCCGCCATCTTGTCGCGGAGCCGAGCGCGGCGCGAGCGGGAGCAGGGCCGGGCCGGGCCGGGCCGGGCCAGCGAGGCGGCCCTCCGGGGCACGGGCAGCCGCACGGAGCGCCGCGGAGGCCAGGCGGGCTCGGCCAGCGGGGCAGCACCGGCCGGGGCGGGGAGCCGGGCGCCGCCGCCGGGACCGGGAGCCGCGGCCGCCGCGCTGCGCTCATTGTTTTTCTTGCCGGCGGCGGCGGCTGCTCGTGGGTGGGCGGGCGTCGGGGCGGCCGAGCGCGGAGCGGAGCCTGGGCCGCGGCCGGGGTCGGGGCCGGGGCGAGCCCGCGCGGAGGGGAGGGGACGGGCCGGGCCGGGCCGGGTCGGGCGCGGGGGGGGCGCTGTGCTCCCGGAGTGACTGACTGAGCCGCCATCCGGGCACCTCCTCGCCGCGCGAGGGCGGGGGAGCGGCCGGGAGGAGCGAGGCGGGGGGGGGAAGGGGGGGCGCTGGGCTCTCGCCACCCCGCCCCGAGCCCGAGCCCTCCTCCCTGCGGCCTGCTGCGGCGGCGGCCCGGCCCGGGCATGGGGGAGCGGGGGCCGCCGCCGGCCCGGCACTGAGCGGCGCTGTTGTTCGGCTGCTGGCGGCGCCCGACTCGGAGCGCAAGAGCTGGCGGCCCCGGCCGGCGGGCGGAGCGCGGCGGGGCTGGGGCTGTGACTGTCGAGCCGGCTGCCATGGCGGAGAACTTGCTGGACGGGCCGCCCAACGCCAAGCGACCCAAGCTCAACTCGCCGGGCTTCCCCCCCACCGACAGCACAGGTGAGCGACCGCGGAGCCGGCACCTGCGCACCGGCCTCGCAGGCGGCTCCGGGGCCGCGGGACCGGGCTGAGGCCGGACAGGACCGTCCCCCTTGGGGCTCGCCGCTGAACAAAAGCCCCCGCTTCTCTGGCAGTCGCCAGGCCCGCCCCGCCCCGCGGCTCTAAGCTAGGGGATGAGTCCGGGAGGAGCCTGACAGCCCCAGACCTGGCTGGAGAGGTGCCCCCCCCCTCCCCCCCGAGCCTGGCTGCCCCGTCCCTGCAAGCTGAGCCGGCCCTCACGGAGGCCAGACTTGCCGGACCCCCATCCCCTTCTAGCGGAGCTCACTGGCGGCTGGCTCGCCTGTCCTCCAGCTGTGGCCGCTGCTCCAGGACCGGTGACGGGTTCCCCAGAGCTTGGCAGGACCTAATGGAAGTGAAAGGGATCATTCCTCCCTGCCTTTGCTTGCTTATGCCCTCAGATAAAGGTAAACTAGAGGTGCAGTTGATCAGAACTTGAGGATTTCTGTAGGGAGCTTTGGAGCCATGTCACTGCCATGGTCCAGGGATTTCTGTACTTGCTCTTGGAAGACTTAGTGGTGTCTCAGCTTGACTTGCATTTAGACAGAATTATTTGTGCCTATTCTGTGCATTTTACTACTTTGTCAAGACCACATAGTTAGCCAGGGAGCAGGAATAATATCTCCTGAGCAGTCATTATGTGGTGTAAATGTGCCTTCATCCATTGGGAAGTGCGTTTGAGAACCAGAAAGATTTCATTCACAGTAACTACTTCTGAAAGTTTTTGGCTTTGACTATATAAGTTCTTTACATTCTGGGGAAAGGAAAAAAAATGTCAAATTTCCCTGTTTAAAATTACTATTTGCTTGTTTGGTGTAAAGAATTTATGTTTTCCTATACTTACCTTTGTAACTGTTATGACCTGGTTCTTAACTGAAAAGTTGGGTCTTACAAATAGTCACCTTAGTCTGCTTTTGAGCATTTTCCTATAGAAATTTGCAGGTGTCTTATGCATGCCAGTTGTATGATGTCTTGTGTATTGAAAATGCTCACTAGTCTCAAAATACGTACACTTCAACATAGTTGAACAACATAGTTGTAGTTTTTGCAGTAATTATTTATCACAGTAGAAAATATCTTTGAAAATCATGTTAGGAAAAGGGGAATACTTTTCTATTTTGAACAGATTATTTTACAGTTTATTTTTGTAAACTTTTATGTGCATGTGTATAGTTTGAAATTTAGGGTAGTATCTGAAAAAGCAGTAACAGACCAAGAAGGCATGTTTGACACCCACAAGTCTATGAAGGCATGTGAATGTTTAGTGAAAGGGACTTTAATTAAGCCTGATGCTTTTTACACTGAAAAATTATGCTGTAAATGAAAGATTAGGTGTACTGCTATTTCAGCTTATTTACTATCTGTATTTGACTATGTAGTAGATACTTTTGCCATTCTTCTTTCATATAATGTGTAGCAAAGGGAGGAAATGCTTGAAAGATTATAAATGATTCTAGCTTTTTCTGCAAATAACTGGATATCATGTTGAAGAAGAGTGACATATAGTGAATTTCTATATTCACAAGAGTGAATATAGAAATTATAAAATGAACTGTGGAACCAAAGAAAAAAGGAAATCGTTTATCCTAATTTCTCATATAGTTGTTATAGCGTGTAATCCTGGCTGGTAAAATAACAACTTGAAACACTGACTTCTGAAGTTAATAGTTTCTCTTTAGAATTGGGACACACTAAGTTATGTCCCAATTCTGCAAACACTTAAGCCTGTGAGTAGCCTCAGAGAACTCCTTGACAGCAGTGGTGTGAAATGTTTGTAGAGTTGAGGGCCTTGGTCCCTCAACAGTGATGATGTCCGAAAAGTCGTTTTTCTCACATGTACCTTTATAGTGTCTGGTCAGCATCTAAAAATATTCATAGCGTAATACTTCTGAAAAGTTTGAATAGCATTGGTTTTATTGTATCCTTGGTATATTGAAAGGTTTTTATTCCATCTATCTTTGAGTTATCTTTTTAATACTATTTGAAAGGTGAATGAATGTTTCCACATGAGATAACAGGTTGTTAAAAAAAAAAAAAAAAAAAAAAAAGGTGTTCATTATAATGTTTTACTCAAATTCTGACCCTAAAATGAGCTCTTGCCTGTTGTTTTAGTAATAGAACCTTGTGTTGCAACCTGGAAAGTTGCCTTTGATCACAGTTGTTTGGACAAATAGGTTTGAGCCATGTGCTCTTAAAAGCAATAGGCTGTGTAATGTGTAACACTCAATTGTATTTAGTGGCATACTTTAGCTGTTTGCTGCGTCCTTTTGTGAGAGATTAAAATTGATTCAGGTGTAAGTAATGTAAAGCTCAATTGTGCCGTTCTGTTACTAAAGATTAAGTTTGCATTCCTGCAAGTGCTTATATACCTGCTTAATTTTAGTGTTCTGAATGGTCTTAACTGCACAGGTGGACCTGAATGTTTAATGTGCATGCTGTTGTTTAATTTTTTTCTGTTCCTAGTTCATATGATGGTCTGTGTAGCAGTTGGATGGAAGGGCCCCCCTTTTTAGAGTAAATATTTAAGTATCTTAATTTTTATGGTAGAAGTAGTTGATTAATGTTAAAAGCAGTGAAATACAGTTACTCCATCTACATTACAGTGATTATAATAAGAACTGCTTGAGGCAAATAGTCTAGCATTTTGTACTATTTTTTCTGTGATTGAAATTAGTCAGCACGTGTCCTGTAAACGTTAACATGATGGTGGTGTAAATCTCAGTGCTGTTAATTCAGATAAGTTTGTTAAAATCAAGGTGTACTGATGGAAGAAATGTCCAGTTAATGATGCATCATAAGAAATCAACATTACTTACCATTACAGTTAAATTACTAACTTGTCTGTTCATCTTTCACCTGAACACCACAACAGATTAATTAGAATTGGTTAGTATGAACTTGACCAGCTGTCACAGTTGATACTTGCCAAGTTGGCTAATGAAAATCTTCACTGGAAAGGGTTCTTATTTACTGATCTAACCAGGTGAAAGGATCAGTACTTTTGCTTGCTAGGTTGTTTATGCATAAATATTTCTTTATTGAGTACTAGGTTACTTTAATATTGCACAGTTCTTAATCATTTACATTTTATTTAATCTCTTATTTGTTCCAAAACTTCTAAGATACAAAGAGTTAAAAACATTTAGCATGCAAAATAGATTTACAGTAACTTGGTTATTGCAGTATGTTAATTGGAAACAGAGTGGTCTAATCACTTAGTATATTGTCACTGTTCTTTTTGGCAGGATGTACAGTAATCCATCCAGACTTTTAAATTAATATCTCTGAAGCAGTGTGTGCTGTGTGAGCACTAATGATATATTAATTAGCAGCATTTTCTATGAAGTAATAGCAAAATGTGCGTTCTCTAAGAAGCCTCAAGGGACCAATAAAATGTAGGTGCTGTAATGGCTTATGACTGCGGTATTGAAGAAAATATAATTGCTGTCTAAAAAATTTGAAAAGTTTAGGTGCAGTTGAAATATACTAGTTTTAGAAACTAATTTTTATGTAGGTCCAAATGTGAAGTCTTGACATCTTCCTTATTTTAAAGGTTTATAAAGTTTATACATTTTAGAAAACTTAGGATGAAACTCAAAGTTAATTAAAGCTGGAGTATTAGCATTAAATGTTGTTTTTTCACTCCAGGTTGTATTTGGGTAAAGTAGTTAACTAATATGACTACTTTATAACACTGGTAATTTTTTAGTTTTTGTAAGTGGGGGAAAAAAACTGTGACCTTGCTGTTAACTTATTTCTGTGGCTGTGTGGCCTTACTCTTTTTACAAAGCTAAAACACTTGTGAGAAGTGAGGCTTTAACTAAGTTACTCTTCTTACCTTGCTCACTCAAGTAAGCAAAGAAATACAAGTGTGCATTTCAGGGGCTGGTTTCAGTTAAACTACTTCTTTTTCTCTTTAAACAAGGTAGCTTAATAGACAAGTATCTGAGTTTTAAAGTTCTGAAATCTTTAAGCTAAACTTTCAAGCAAAGCCAGAGTAGGAGGTAACACTTGTTCACCAACCCAAGAATTCAACTACACTTCTAAAGTGGCCTGAACTTGGTCTGCATTTGTGTTCATGTGAACACTTGTATGTGTATTTTAAAAGCATTTACACTTGCATATAGTTAAGTTTCACAAAGTAGTCTTACCTATACACTCGGGTATTATTGTGTGATATGAAATGTATGCAGATATAAGGACACTTGTAATTATATTTGAGTTGAAAATTCCCCTCTCCCCACCCCTTTTTGGGCATAAAACCGGACAAGTCCAACAACAGAATTAATTTAGTTGGTAAAGTGCGGTGGGAAAAGATGATTGACCCTTTCACCTCTTCCACCTCTTCCCCCATAGGATGCAGATCCTTAAAAATTGCTCATGTTATGTTTAACTCATTGTGTGGAACTTGTGTCCTGGCACTTATATATAAAATGTGGCTGTGGTCATAAAATGCAGTTCAGTTTCTTGTAGGTATACTCTTTCTTATGGTTGGGTATGTGTATTTAGAATAGTGATGGGGGAACAAGAAATCAAGAAGACAAAGTAGGACTGTCTCCTCTGTGCATTGTGCTAAGCTTAATGATTGTGTGGAGGCTAGATTTTTCTCTTTTTTTTAACATCATACAAAAAAAACTGAGCTATGCAACTCAGTGCCATGAGAGAGATTTCAGACCAAGAGCTTAGGCCAAAACATGATTTAGCATTTAGATGAAAATGTTCAGAGTTAAGACAGGCTCAGTAAAAGTATAAATAAAATTAAATGCTTCCATTTCAGGGTGTGAGAACATCATGAGTAGCATGATGTTTATAAGAGCCCCTCCTCACCCCCTTTGCCCAGCAGTCACTCTAAAATGCTCCACAGTCATCTGTTTTGCTTTGCTTTGTAAAGCATTTGATAACTGGACTCTGTCAAAGACCTCATTCTAGCTTAGATGATCTCCTGGTTTGATCTTGCATGGAAATGTGGATGGAAGTTTGCCTGTGCTTTACAATGTTAATTTATCTTGAAATTCAGATTTTTAATTATAATTGATAATAAGGGAAGTTTATCAGTGGGTACATACTTAGTACTTTAAAGTATCAGGGGTCAGTCCTGTTTTCTTCTGTATTGTGAACAACCTCTCTACTTCACAAAGTCCTACAGAAATTCTGCCAATACAACATAAGGATTTAAAGCAGGTACATGGAGGGGAGCATGAAGAACAGCACATTATGTTGCATCTTTTGAAGTCTCCTGGACTTCAAAATTCATTCATTCATTCATAGATTCATTCTCTACACAGATTATTTTGAGATTATTCATTTTCTATACCTGCTGCATTTTCCTTGTTTGAAATGGTAATCTTGTGCCTATGGCATCACAATGATTGCTATGGAAATAATAATTATGTTTCATACCTATTCTTCATCAAAACTAAAAAGCTATAACCAGAAGTAGTGAGTTCTGGAACAAAATCTTGTTTCCCTCCAGTTGTCTCTAATAATAAAATGTGGAGAAATGCATAAGCAAAAATCTTGGTACATTAGCTTTGTTGTATTTTCATGAGGCATCATCAGGTCTGTAAAAATGGGATTTGAAAAATTGAAGTAAAGGCCCAGGAGAATGAAAGAACTATGAGACAATTTAGGAATTTGACCTGCCTCACTTCATTTGGTTTACACTTTTAGAACTGTTGTTCTGTGAATCTTCTTGTTCTTTCCATTTTGTTTTTCATTTGTCCTTGCAGATGGACTTTCTCAATAACCCTACCTACTTTTTCATTTGAAAAATGACTCTTAATAGATATTGCAACAAGCAGCAATATTGTGCAAAAACAGTGGACTGACCAGAAGAGAACTATCATTTCTTTTATCACTGTTAATAAGCAAAGATTAAATTCTGAATCTGATGTGGTCAGTGCCCCTTTTACTGTTCCACTAAAGTCTTGTCTTTCCCTTTTCTTTTTTTCTCTACAAATGAGATTTACGGACCTGCACCAAAGCTTTAAACACCTGCTAAATCTAATGTAAATTTTGACTTCAGTAACTCTCACTATTCATGCAATAGATTTATAAGTTTAGTATCAGAGATGATCTTTCTGATGTAATAGGTCCAGTAGGCACCTGGGTAGAGATGATTTAATTGCTTATAGCTTCAGACATCATTGGTGCAACACTCTTGGGTAGCGGCCTTCTCTGATGCAGACAGAAACCCATGTCAGGAAGAATATCCATACCAGAGATATGGGGGCATCTTACTCCCTCTAGAGTTCCATTTGCTATTTGTTAATAACTGTATGATGAAATGTATTATTAAGACTTTTCTATATGGTTCCTTTTTAAATCTGCTTTAATGAGCTGAAGTTATGAATCGAAACAAGAGGTCGGATCTGGAGTCGACTTACTAGAGCACAGGACTACTTAGGGTTTGACTATGTTGTAAGCTGCCATGAGGAGGCCGCTAGTGCACATTGCACATCCTCATGGCTCTACTCAAGCAGTAGTACTGAAAAGCTTGCAGTGCCCTCATGGAGGTACTAGTTGTTAAAGCCAACAGAAAGTCGAGGTTCATCTACATGTAGAGAAATCCATTCCTCATAGAATGGATTTTGCTATGGGAGCTGAATGAAGGGGTTGTCCCACTACAGTGCATCTGAGAACATGGATGTACTTATGATTCTGTCAACAGACTTGGGTTCTGCCAGCAAAATTATGCTGTGCTGCCTAGGCTTAGAATAGCAAAAGTATTTCTAGCAACTGTCAAAAAAGAAGGATGCAGCTGAAGCAGGGGTGGGCAAAATACGGTCTGGGGGCTGGATGCGGCCCGCCAGACCCTAAAAAATTAGAAAATTAATATTTATTTGCTCCTAGCTGCCTGTCAAAGATGACAGGAGTCAGGGGCAGTAAGACCCAGAGGAAGATAGTGGCAGAACCGAGCAGCAAGGTCTACCCAGCCCTTGCCCCCCAACCAGAAACCCCTGCCTAGCAGAGGCTTCTGGCCTGGGACCATGGGGCTGTTCCTGCTTCCTTGCATCGGAAAGGGAAATGCAGCCCTTAACAGTTTGCCAAAACTCAGTAAGCAGCTCTTTGCCCAAAATAATTGCCTGCCTGAGCTAAAGAGAATGCGCACTAACAGCTGGAAGCTCATAGTGCCTCTAGAGGAAAGCAGAGAAAAATACCCCCCCCACCCCCCCGTAAGATGCATCTTGCTTTGAAAAAGCAGAATGAAGAGAAAAGTCTTCTTCCAGTCAGGGCTGAAACCTGACTGCAGAGATGAGAATACACTCTGCAGTGTCAGCAAAAGTTCTAATATCTAGCAGCTACTGCTGAATTGGCAGCAGCTTTTGGCCAGCTGTCATGCATGCTTCTGTTCTTTCATTTTTGCTCAGAGAATCAGCACCCCTATTGAAGATGCACCCAATTTTGGAGAGCTGATTTTTGAAGGAAAGGTGCGTGTACTATGCAAGTCAATATGGTACTCTTTTTACCATCTACCTTTTACATAGTGTGTATTAGAGGTGCACTAATGCACAGGTCCATATCATATAAGCACTGATAAAAGGAAAATTGACATTATTAACAGTCAGCTTTTTTTTAGCTGATGTGGCCAGTAATGTCCCTGATAAATGCCACAAGCATGCATGCAGCCATCCCGGCAGCTTAGAGAGCAGTGTCTGGCTGGTAGATCTGTATGTGTTCCCCTGACCAAGTGCCCCGTGGTGCAGGAGTGAGTGGGGCTGGAGTTGGAGCAGGCACTGCCCAGCTGGGGCACAGGACAGAGCCACAAGCAGATCATCTGGGAGTGAGCTTCTCCTGCCACTGTATGCACTCCCTGGGAAGGCATGGGGGGGGCATATGCCCCTCGGATCTGCATGTGGGGCAAGAGGTGGGCTGTCGTTGCAGGCTAGGGCCTGAGTGACGCTGGGCTCTTCCCGGTGGAGGGAGCTGGGCCAGGGTTGTGCTCAGGACAGGTGGCAGTACTGGGAGGAGAGAGTTCAGGGGGGCTACAGCTGTAGCCCACCCCGTAGCTTCCCTCCCAGCACCACCACCGCCTGCCCCAGGTACAACCCCTGCCCAGCCCACCTGCTCCTGGATGCTGCCTCAGCCTGTAGTGGCAGCCCACCCTCACCCCACGCACAGATCTGGGGGGGCACATGGCCCCCCATGCCTCCCCTGGTCGTGTGCATAGGAGCAGCTCCCCCTCCCTGAGTCCCCCTGGACAAGCTGCTCATGGCTCCATCGTGTGCCCTGCCCCAACTAGGCAGTGCCAGCCCCACTCACTGCAGGGGCCTTGATCTGCCCCTCCCTCCAACAACCCTTTCCTTCCCCCCAACAGATTTAGCAGCCAGATGCTGCTCTCCAAGCTGCAGGGCTGCGCATTTGCAATTGGATCTGTATCAGCTGATATGGCTTGTTAATGGCTATTGGTATCGGCCCAAAAAATCTTTATCATTGTACCCCTAGTGTGTATGCAGACACTCTAATTTTAGACCCCTAGCCACATCATTTTATGAAAAATGACCGTTCCCTGTTTGAAAACTGAGTTCACAATCACTCCCCCTGCAGGAATTCTTTTGCCAGCTTCATTTTTCCAGCAACTGGGGATAGAGATGCTGGTGCTTGTGTGGGTGGACCATCTTTTTTTTCATGTCTTTAGATATTAGCTTTCTGAATTGGATGCAATTAACGTGTCCCCTGTTACTACTTCATTTCATCTTCTCTTTATGATACAAAGTTTAATCAATACTTTGGGTGACTGAAAAGGGGTGTTCCAAGATTGATGGAGATTGCTCTGAAAGGAGGTTGATTTTGAAGTACCATTGGAAGGTCTAGGACATGAGCAATGTTTTGATGGTGGCAGGGAAGGTAGTGGGGTAAGTTAGAAAAATATAGTAGAAAGGTATTTTCAGTTTAAGGAGGGGGAGAGCTTATGTGAGAATAGTAAAAGGATGAGAAGGAAAAGAGAAAATAAACGGAAGACGGATCAGTAAAAATTAAGCAAGGGTGGTATGAATTGGAAAAAAAGGGGAGGTGTGGAAAAAGCAACAGATGTGTAAAACTTACTTTGTTTAAAGTAAATGACCTTCCTAGAATTTAGGTAAGGCAACTCTTTATTGCATAGGATATGACCTTTATTTCCCTCTGCTGAACTCTTTCTAATTTGTCCATATTTCTTTTGAAGTGAGGTATCCAAAATGAATACAGTATTCCAGGTCTAGTTTTAGTTTGATTGCTTTCTTTGAACACAATTATAGTATCTCTTTTGCATATTGCTCATTTAAATGCACAATATTAAAAATTCCATACTGGAAGTAATTTCCAATTTTCTTTTTCATTCACAAAAAAGTACCTGTTCTAAAAAGTTTAGTGGTAAGGGCATATTGTAGGCATTTATGCATGTGCTTCCACGTGTATGCTTATTAGGAAACAGTTTAATAGAAGTATTGAGAAACCTAGAAGGAAAGGAAATGGGTGGAGTAAGGGACTATTGGTTGAATGAAGAGAATATCAGGGCTAGTGATTGAAGTAAGCTACTTCTGAATGTTGGGATAAAAATACTGTTGATGTACTAGTACCTTCAACAGCAGCTTTCCGGGTGAACCAAGATGTCTTTTGAAGAAATAACACTGTTAAGTTGAATTTTGTAATACCAACATTTGAATTTGATAAATGTGTCTGTACTGTTTATGCTAACTACGTAGGACAAAATCATTTCTTTAACTTGTTTAGGGTTGTTCATCCAAGGTATACCTATCCAGAGTAATAAATTGAAACTGTAAGTGGAAAACTAAAGGAAAAGTTGAAAGAACAAACACTGACAGGACATCAGGGTGGTTTGTTGAAAGCAAGAGATGACCTGGTAATGGTTGTATACATACACAGGGGAAAATGATCAAGCTTCTTCAGTGTAGCCGTTGTAAACTTGAGTACGTAAGTGTCCTCAGCAGTACTTTCATGTGGAGCCATAGGATTGGGGAAGGACCTCAAGGGTCACCTGATCTACTTGCTAGTACAGGTGCAAGATATGCTATTCCTAAAGCATCCCAACCACAAGAATTAATGCCTATGGGGACATAATAGTGTGGAAAGGGTTTTTATTCACTCAAGGTATGAAACAGAGTATGTGTTCTCAAAACTTACCACGCTCCTCTAAACTCAGCTGTAGATAAATTAGTCTTCTAGCCTCGTGAAGTTAATTTTTTGGCCTTTGGTATTTGGGTACCTTTCTTCATAAGACATCCTCAAATCATTAACAGAACTTGCAATGGTATATCTTACCATCTTAATCTGTCTAGACACTAATTTATTGCTTTACTGTTTGAAATTGAACTTTTGTTTAAACTAGTTCTTCTCAGTAGTAGCTTATATAACTAGTCTCAGGAAGTGCTTTTATCCTCTTCAGAATCTATACTTTATACTTTTTTAAAGTTTTGTAACCCATACAGCTTATGAAAGTAATCCTTTATATATGGACTATGTATAAATTGATACATAAATATTGCTTGAGACGCAGACAGGTGGTTTCCTTGCTTTGATTGCTATTAAGAGCTTGATCAAGCTTCAACAGAATCAAAATTAACAAGAATCCTATTCCTTTTTGCTGCCAGGTAAAACAGATTAGCACTGAAACAGGCAGTAAAGTTTGGGAGGGGGGTGGGAAATGAAGATGACTTGGAGTGAAGGGCAATAGAATGCATTTAAAAGAATGTGGAGGAAAATCTTAGCAAAAAGATGAGAGAAAATACAGGAAGAGATAGAGAATGCAGTGTAATAGGCAAATATAAGATAGTGGTGTAGAGAAAGAAGAGGTGACAAGTGGATATTAAAGATACCATATAAAGATACACAATGAACTTCTGTATAAAATAAAACAGAAAAAAACAAGCTGGTAAAGGGAAAGCTAATAAATGGTTGGGTGGTGGGGGAGAGAGAGAAACATCAGTAAATACTAAGTTGGTATCATTTCGGTGAAAGTATATAGTATTGTTTGGGCATTCTACCGGTTTGTTTTTTTTCCTGTCAGTTGCTTTCAGTGTTCACCTGAAGTCTTGAGATAAAGTTAAAGCTGTGTAAATAAGGTTATGGAATGTTCCTATCTGCTGGTTGGGGTGAAATGGGAATAAGCATTTGGATTAGAATAAAAAACATGGATTTTAACAAGCAGTGGGGAAAAATTCCTGTTCTTGTGATGTTTCATTTGTATCCTGCTGCATTGTATGAAAGAATTATAGAGTGTTTTAAAGGAATGGGATACTTTATGAATAATATTCGTTTTCATTTGTTGCTTGCTTTCCTAGGTCTCCTGTTCCCTTTTCCTCGCTTGTTATCTCTTTCTCCCCCTCCCTTTTGCCCTGATCTCTTGGTATTTCTTCTTCCTGCCCACATGGGTTAGTTAAGGTGTGCTCCTGGGCATGCAGTTTGCATCCCATACGAAAGCATCTTGTGTTATGGGGAAACTTGAGCTCTCAAGTCTTCCCTCTTCCCACCCCCTCTATGCATAGTTGTCAGAAACCCTCAAAGCCTATTGGCTTGTTAATTTTATGTCTTCTAGCATCTCTAGAGGACGGAGTGCAGCTTTTCACAGCTTCAGAATACCTTTTGTGTAGACATTTGTTTTTTGGATTTTTTTTTACTATGACTGTTTTTTGCCTTATGTCTTTCTGTTCTTTCTTGTGTTCCTAAACAACTTTTTTCTCCTCCAACTTTGTTTTGTTTTGTTTGTTCATATCTTCTCTGTTGCCTCTGATTATAAAATGTAACCATTTAGTTTTCATGATATTTAAATACATTGTAAATTATTTTCTTACAGTACTTTTCTGACATTGGTAAAATGTTAACAGACACTCACTTGTTGGTCTGAAGTAGCCCATATTAGTAAGTCATGAGACTACCTAAACAATTGCAACCTTGTTTTATCTAAACACATTTCTCAGTCTGTTAAGAGTATGTATGGCTTACAATTTCAAATAATAAAGTATTTCAAATTCTTGCCTTTGGTATAAAATCATAGGAGTCTTAAACTACTTGTTTGTCAGATCACTTACTATGGGCAAGTAAGGCTTTGCAAGGATGACTGGAAAACATTTATATGTATTCATTACGCTATAGTAAAAAGTCAGTCAATCAGATGTTGTGCCTGGGTTGGAACAAATTCATGTTGCTCCTGTTTTGCCTGGGTGAGGGACAGTTTGCCATGTCCAGCTCATTTCGTGCTCGGATACATATCCTCATCAGTTTTGGAGTTGCTGAACTATTCAAATTTACATGTTTTAATTTCTAATGAAAATACATTTTTTTTACATCTTCACTTAAATTATTTTATGTTCCATTACATGTTAAAAATAGCCTTCTGTATTGTGGGTTTTTATTATATATGCTGCAAAACATCTAGTGTGGTGCTATGGCACAAAGGGCTGATACGTTTCTCAGATATGCAAACAGGGATGTATAGAGTTAAAAAGGTAATTTTATAGCCCTGGTAAGAGCAGTACTAGAATATTAATGATACAGGTTTTTTTAAAAATGGACAAAAATAAGAGATTATAGATAAGTCATAAAAATGAGTCGAGAGTTTAGGGAAGCCTCTTGCCCTGCAGCAAGAATGTTCAAAGAACTTGATTTGTTTAGCCTCTGAGAAATACAAATTATCAAAGGGTCCTTTATTTAAAAAAAAAATTATGACAAGAACCAGTGGCTGGAAGCTGAATTCAGGTGAAAAAATTAGTGACGGACTGAAATAAAGAGGGGGATTTAACTGCTCATACAAACTACAAGGGAAGTAGTAGATTTTTCCTTCAAATTAAGATTTCCTTTCTGGGAGATTTGTTTAGCTAAACACGTATTATTGGGTTAAGTGGATAAAAGTTTATGGCCTGTCGGGTATAGAAAATAGTAAGTCATGTATCATCATAATATCTCGTCTTTTAAATATCTGAAAATAACTGCCTTGAAAGACTACCTCACTTTTTTCTTATAGAATTTATTTTGGCTACAGTGCATTCTTTGGAATTGAGTCTCTTTGTGGACAGACTGCTGATCTGAGGAATTTATATACAACTTATGCTAGAGTATTTCTTTCATTAGTAGAAAAGAATATTTGGGTACATTTGATATCTTTTATTAGACCAGATATTTATTTCTGTAGTTCAGCATTCAGAATACAGTTTGAGGGTCATTATGGAAAAGGTGTGGTTGCAGATAGCGTTTTTTGTAGTCTGTTGGAGAAAGATGCTTGGCAGGTATAAAGCTGATGGAATGAGTGTACTCTTACTTGTTTATTCTTCACTTCTTTTTGGGGTTCTGTCATTTGCATAGACCTTTTGGTTTATTAGATCAGTGCTTTCGGTAGTTCATAGAACTACCAAAGTGTATATATATATTTCATTTTTATTTTATAACTTTGATTTATTATTAAGTGAAAATTACCTTTCTTATGAAAGAAGTATGTTTTTTAGCTCTTGATTGAAGACATTCAAAAGCAGCTGTTTGTTCATTCAGAGTGGCCACTTTTATCTGATGCTGGTTTAGTAATTAAAAAAAATAACTTTTAATAGTAATTTTAAAAAGATAAATAGTCAGAATCCTATTTTAATTTCAAAATCACATCTTCCATTTTGCTTTAGTTGTTTCCAGTTTGATATTTGGGTCTCTTTTATTTATAATTATTCTTAAGTAATACCAGTATAGAGAGGTAGTTAGTCATGGCAGTGTGAAGTTAGGCAGGGCTGGACCCTAAGTCATATGGTCGCTGTCAGCAACAAAGATGTGTTGGCTATTTTAAATCAAAATTCTAAATTAAGAGCTGTAGTTGGAAGGTGGTATAATCATGTCAGCATTAAGAGGGCTTCTGTAAAGAAAATGGGTGTGATTTTTATTTTTTTTTTTTTTGTTGTGCATGGATGTGACTTTATATGATCTGTTTTTCCCATATCCTAGTGAACTGATATTTAAAAATTTCACATACTTTTTTTAAAACGGTCATTGGTTTAAGTTAAAATGTGATCTTTGTGTACTGAAGTTCAGTACAGTATGATGACTCTATTATACAGGCAGTGTAGTATTTGTTCAAATTCTTTGAAATAAAAACAGAAAAATATAGTACAATATACATTCAGTTCTATGTTAATGGTCTAACTATAGAAGAATGACTGCCTGTTGATGGAAGGTGATTTAAGATGGGACTTCCATACCGGGGCAGATTCAAACAAAGAAAAGATCGATGAACAATCTTAGTATGCCAGTGATTTTTCTATTCCCTTCTGCTTTTTGCAAATGTATGTTTGAATAAGCTGTCATTCTTGCAACCCAGTTTCTTCTGCTTGATGTTCTGTTTTTCAAAATAACTAAATAAATCTTAGGAAAGAAGCACATATTAGGCAGTATTTTCACTTAATCTGCTATACAAAGGATGTTATTCTGTATACATAGAGCACTTCTGTATACTGCATAGAGCACTTTTATATTAACACCCCCTAATGGTGTTAATATATGGTAAGGTGAGATGCACAGTTTTTCATTAGTATCAATGAATTATATCAGTGTCATATTGAATATGAACCTATACAAACAAGCTAATCGTCTTTTCAGGGTTTGTCTTACATATGTTTCTGTTTAATTTTTAGATTTTGGATCTTTGTTTGACTTGGAAAATGATCTTCCTGATGAGCTGATCCCCAATGGAGAGTTAGGCCTTTTAAATAGCAGTGGGAACCTTGTTCCAGATGCAGCTTCCAAACACAAACAACTTTCTGAGCTTCTAAGGGGGGGCAGTGGCTCTACCCTAAACCCAGGAATTGGAAATGTGAATTCAAGTAGCCCTGTCCAGCAAGGAGTTGGTAATCAAGTCCAAGGGCAGCCAAACAGTGCTAACATTGGTAATCTGGGTGCTATGGGCAAGAGCCCTTTAAACCAAGGCGACTCTTCTGCATCAAGCCTGGCAAAACAGGCAGCCAGCGCCTCTGGACCTACTACACCCGCCTCACAAGCACTGAACTCTCAAGCACAAAAACAAGTGGGGATGGTGACGAGCAGCCCTGCAACATCACAGACTGGACCTGGGATATGTATGAATGCTAATTTCAGTCAGACGCACCAGGGCCTTCTCAACAGTAATTCTGGCCACAGTTTAATGAGTCAGCCTCAGCAAGCACAAGGGCAGGTAATGAATGGATCCCTTGCAGCAGCAGGCAGAGGAAGGGGAGCAGGAATACAATATTCTGCCCCTGCCATGCAGGGGAATGCAGGTAGTGTGTTGGCAGAGACTTTAACCCAAGTATCACCACAGATGGCTGGTCATACAGGACTGAACACAGCGCAGACAGGAGGAATGACAAAAGTATGTACCTATAATTTTGTATCTTATTCTTTGTCTGTAGTTGCCTGTTCATGTTTTTTCCCCACTGTGTTTGAGAAATTGATACAGAGACTGATGGCCAATAGGAGTTCAGGTGACTTGAGGCTATTTGGCAGACAAGTTTCTTTGGGTGAATCTGATATCTTTTTATTAGAGCAACTTAAATAGTTGGAAAAAACTTTTTAGCAAGCTTTCAGGTTTTAAAACCCTTCATCAGGCTGAGGAAGTCTCTCCAGTTGGTATATGCTCTTCCTGGATGGAATGAACAGTAAAGAAGCCAGAGGCTGGGCTGATACGCATGTAAGACATGAGGGTATTTGCTTTTCATCTTTTATTAAATGCAAGATGGATATCTGTATTTTATATAAAATTAAGAAGCCAAACTCCTAGTAGCAGTTAGCACAAAATTGATTAAATAATACCATTGCTTCCATAACTGATCATCTCTTTCGTAGCAGAAGAGGAAACTTGAATTCTGCTGAAGTCATTTTTCTCATATGGAAAAAATTACAAGTTTCACATTTAAAATAAGATGTTGCTTATAGTAATTTAAGAAAAAAATGTAAGTTTTTCATCTTAAAATTTAGGTGAAAAATTTGAATTCTATACATTTGTTTTCAATAGGGGAGGTATTATCACTGTTTAAAAATGATTTGTGTATACCCTTTAGATTCTGTTGTGTATTTTTTTTTTAAAAAAGGAAAAAGTTTTGTGGACTGCAATTTATCAGTTTTGGGCACAACTAAAAATGACACAATAAAAGTAGCACTTCTCATAGTATAGTAATAAAAGAAAATGAGTAGTTAGTTTTTCATGGATAAAATCTTGCTAGCTGGTCACTAAAGGAAAATGTGGCCCAAAAGGGAGAGGGGGTGGCTGGTTGACCATAATTAAGGCCAATATAAGGTGCTAGAGCAATAGGCTATGTCAGTTCTTTACTTTTCTGTGTAGACTTCCTGTAAGTTCGTAATGAATGGCTAGGTGTTTTCCTAGGATTTGGTGTAAGATGGTCCATTTCATGTAAGAACATGAACCATTTGGTAGGGGTGCACCGGTAGAGATTTTGGGGGCCAATGCTGATAGCCATTTTTTAAGGAGGCATATCAGCTGATACTGATCTGATTTCCAATGCACAGCTCTGCAGCTTGAAGAGCTGCATCTAGCTGGTAAGTCAGTTGTGGTGGGAGGGGAGGGGAAAGGGAAGGGACGTGGGGGGCAGATCAAGGCCCCTATGGTGAGGGAGGAGTAGGGCTAGGGCAGGTGCCACCCACCCGGGGCACGGCAGGGTGCCAGACAGCCATGGCTCATCTTGGGGGGTGGCTCCCAGTGCTGCGCACACCTTGGGAGGACATGGGGAGTGTATGTGCCCCTGGATCGGGGCAGTGCGCGCTGGGCCTGGAGCCAGGGCTGTGCTGGGCTCTTCCTGGTGGGAGATGGGCTAGGCTGCACTCAGGGCGGGTGGTGGCAGTGCTGGGAGGGTCCTGCAAGGGGGTTGCAGCCACCCAGAAATTCATTGTAGCCCTTCCCCCCCCCCCCTTATAGTCCTCCTTCCAGCACTGCTGCAGCTTGCCCTCCCCCTCCCCCTCCCCCATACACTCACACACATGCCAGGAAGAGCCTGGAACAGCCCCAGTCCGCAGCAGCAGCCCACCCTGCCCATGCCCCATGCAGATCTGGGGGCACACATCCTCCTCATACCCTCCCAGGGTGGGCAAAGCGGTGGGAGCCACCCCCAGTGGCTCTGTCCCGCACTCTACCCTGCCCTGGCTGGGCAGCATCTGCTCCTGCCCCCCTAGCCCCATTTCTTCCCTCACTGCGGCGGCTTTGATCTGCACCCCCACACCTCTTGGCCAATACTGATCTTACTTCTGACACAGTGGGAGGGGCAGAGGCAGCTCCAACCACTGCTGTCCCCGTTCGTCTGGGAGAGCAAGGGCAGGGGTGTGCCCCTGGATCTGTGCAGGGTGGGGCAGGGCAGGCTGCAGCTGGGGCCAGGGGCTTTACTGCTCTGTGCTCGGAGCGGGTGGTGCTGGGAGGAGGATAATGGGGGGGCTGCAACTACCCCATATTTCGCTGTGGCCCCTCCCTGTATCCCCCTCCCAGTGCCAGCACAACCCACCCAGAGCACAGTGTGTCGTGACCTCTGGCCCCAGCCCGTAGCTGCAGCCCATTTGGCCTGTCCCACGCAGATCTGGGGCTGTGTGCCGCCGCGCACCCCCCCCCCCCCCCCCGTGCTTTCCTAGATGACTGGCAGGAGCAAGCGGACAAGTTGTGTGCGGTGGTGGGAGCCACTCCCTCTGTGACCCCCAGATGAGCTGTGGCTCCGTCCCACGCCTGCTCCGCCACAGCTGGTCAGTGCCTACTGCAGCCCTGCTCCCTTCCTTACCACAGGGGTTGTTGATCTGTCCCTTACTTCCCCCTCCCATTCCACCTCAACAGACTTACCAGCTAAGGCAAGTTTCCTGATCACAGGCCCTGGTTCTCATGGGGAACCTCAATAATCCTAACATCTGCTGGGAAGGTGATACAGCAGTGTGCAGGGAATCCAGGCAGTTTTTGGACAGTGTTGGGGACAGCTTCCTGGTGCAAGTGCTGGAGCGGCCAACTAGGGGCTGTGCTGTTCTTGACCTTCTGCTCACAAACAGGGAAGAATTGGTGGGGAATGTGCTAGTAGAGGGCAGCTTGGGCAGCAGCGACCACAAGATGATTGAGTTCAGGCTCTTGAAGAAAGGAAGGATGGAAAGCAGCAGTAAGGACCCTGGATTTCAGAAAAGCAGACTTTGACTCGCTCAGGGAACTCGTGGGCAGAATCCCCTTGGATGCTAGACTGAGGGGGAGAAGAGCTGTGGCTGTACTTTAAAGAAACCTTACTGAGAGTGCAGGAACAAACTACCCCAATGTGCAGGAAGACTAGCAAGTATGGCAAAAGACCAGCTTGGCTTAGCACAGAATTCCTCAGTAAACTAAATTACAGAAAGGGAGCTTATAAGAAATGGAAATTTGGACAGACAGTTAGGGAGGAGTATAAGAGTATTGCTTGGGCATGCAAGGATGAAGTCAGGAAGGCCAAAGTACATTTGGAGTTGCAGTTGGCAAGGGACATAAAGGGGTTTTCTACAAGTATGTTAGCAATAAGAGGAGGGTCAGGGAAAGTGTGGGTATCTTACTGAATGGGGGAGGAAACCTTGTAACGGAGGATGCAGAAACATTTAGCACTTCAGCTGTCTTTTTTTGCCTCTGTCTTCACAGACAAGGTCAGCTCCCAGATCGCTGCACCTGGCAGCACAGTTTGGGGAGGAGGTGAGCAGCCAACAGTGGCAAAAGAACAGGTTATGTACTGCTTAGAGAAGCTGGACACATACAAGTCCCTGGGGCTGGATGGGATGCACCCAAGGGTGCTGAGGGAGTTGGCTGATGTCATTACAGAGCCACTGGCCATCATCTTTGAAAACTCATGGCGATTGGGAGAGGTCCTGGATGATTGGAAAAGGGCAAGCAATAATGCCCATATTTAACAAAGGGAAAAAGGAGGATCTGGGGAACTACAGACCAGTCAGCCTCATCTCAGTGCCTGGAAAACTTATGGATCATATTCTTAAGAAATCCATTTCTAAGCACTTGGAGGAAAAAGTGATTTACGAACAGTCAGCATGGATTCACGAAGGACAAGTCATGCCTGACCAACCTGATTGCCTTCTGTGATGAGATGACTGGCTCTGTGGATATGGGAAGAGCAGTGGATATGATATATCTTGACTGTAGCAAGGCTTTTGTATAGTCTCCCACAACTTTCTCACAGGCAAGCTAAGGAAGTATGAACTGGATGAATGGATTATAGGGTGGATAGAAAACTGGCTGGAGCATCAGGCTCAGAGAGTAGTAATCAATGGCTCAGTGTCTAGTCGGCAGCTGGTATCAAGTGGCGTGTCCCACGGGTCAGTCCTGGGGCCGGTTTTTTTCAATATCTTCATCAACGACCTGGAAGATGGCATAGAGTGCACCCTCAGCAAGTTTGCAGATGACACCAAGCTGGGGGGAGTAGTAGATACACTGGAGGGTAGAGCTAGGATTTAGAGTGACTCTTAGACAAATTGGAGGATTGGGCCAAAAGAAATCTCATGAGGCTTAACAAGAACAAATGCGAAGTCCTGCACTTAGGATGGAACAATCCCATACAGCAGTACAGGCTGGGGGCTGACTGGCTGGGCAGCAGCTCTGCAGAAAACAACCTGGAAGTTACAGTGGACAATAAGCCACATATGACCCAACAGTGTGCCCCTGTTGCCAAGAAGGCTAAAGGCATACCGGGCTGCATTGGTAGTTGTGTTGAGTAGGTCAAGAGAAGTGATTATTTCCCTCCATTCAGCACTGGTGAGGCCACATCTGGAGTACTGTGTTCAGATTTGGGCCCCCACTACAGAAAGGACGTGGACAAATTGGAGAGAGTCCAGTGGAGGACAATGAAAATGGTGAGGGGGCTGAGGGACATGACTTCTGAGCAGAGACTGAAGGAACTGAACTTATTTAGTCTAGAAAAGAAAGATGGGGGGGTTAAATAGCAACCTTCAACTACCTGATGGGGGGTTTAAAAGAGGATGCAGCTAGATTGTTCTAAGTGGTGGCAGATGACAGAATAAGGAGCAATGGTCTCAAGTTGCAGCAAGGGAAGTGCTTAGATTATATATTAGGAATAATTTTCTCACTAGGAGGGTATTTAAACAGTGGAATAAGTTATACAGAGGGGTTGTGGAATCTCCATCCTTTGAGGTTTTTAAGATCTGGCTGGACAAAACCTTGGCTGGGATGATCTAGTTGGGGATGGTCCTCCTTTGAGCAGGGGGTTGGACTAGATGACCTCCTGAGGTCCCTCCCAACCCTCATTTTCTATGAGGTATGGAGGTGCAGTTTGTGGGGTGGGGTCAGTTTGTGCTGCTGCTTGCACCCTGGGAGGGCGGGGGTGGGCGGGGCATGTGCCCCTGGATCTGCATGGTATGGGGTGGGCTGCAGGTATGGGGTGGAGCTGGTGCTTCATGAGGCTTTTCTTGATGGGGGCTGGGTTCAGAGCAGGTTCCAGCAGCGCTGGGAGGAGGCTGCAGCCACCCCAAATCTCCCCGCAGTTCCACTCCCAGCTCCGTGCCACCACCCAGTGCTGCCCAGCTTTTCACAGATTTCATAGACGTTAAGGCTAGAAGGGACCTCAGAAGAGAGAGTCCAGCCTCCTTCCCCAAGGGCAGGAAGTCAGCTGTGGTCAAAGGATCCCAGCAAGGTAAACGTCCAAATGGCTCTTAAAGGAGTCTAGAGTAGGTGCTTGTACAACCTCTGGCAGCAGTGTGTTCCAGGTGTTGGGGGGCTTGGACAGGAAAGAAGTTCTTCCTTATGTCCAGCCTGAAACAGTCTTAGAGGAGTTTGTGACTGTTTGACCTTGTTATCCCTTGGGGTGCTCTGGTGAGCAGGCGTTCCCCCAGATCCTGATGTACGCTTCTTTATATACTTATAGGCAGCCACCAGGTGCCCCCTGAGCCTGCACTTTTCCAGGCTGAAGAGTCCCATAGCTCTCAGCCTCTCATCCTAAGGCCTGTTCTCCTGCCCTCTGACCATGACTCTCCTCTGCACTCTCTCAAGCTTCTCCACATCCTTTTTAAATTGTGGAGCCCAGAATTGGATGCAGTACTCCAGCTGCAGCCTCACCAAGGCCAAGTACAGCCGGAGGATGACATCCTGGGATTCTTCCTGGTGCTTGGGTGGCGGCAGGGCATTCAGCTGGGGCTGTGCCAGGAGGTGGCACAGGGCTGGGAGCAGAGCTGTGGGGAAATTTGGGGTGGCTGCAGCCTCCTCCCAGTGTTGCCGAAGCCAGCTCTGAGCCCAGCCCCTGGCAAGAAAAGCCCTGTGCATCACTGCAGCTGCAGCCCGCCCAATGCTGCACAGATCTGGGGCCACAACCACCCCACCCCCCACCCTTCCAGGGTGCAAGCAGCGGCAGGAACTGCCCCCACTCCACAAAATGCGCCTCTGTCTCTCGCCCCCCGCCCTGACCCTGGCTGGGCAGCACCTGTCCCTGCCTCCTCATGCCCCTTGCACCCCCCCCTTTCCCCTTCCAACTTACCAGCTGGAGGCAGCTCTCCACTCTGCCAGCTCTGCTTTGTGCTGCACTGCAGCTAAATGCAGCATGGGCATTTATATTAAAGAAAAGGCAATTTTCTTTATATCGGTACCAATCCGATATCGGACTGATGTATTGGTGTACTTCTTGTATTTCACATGACTATTTTTGTTCATTAGTTGGATACCAATTTCCATTAGAGTACAGTTTTGATAGAAATCTCAAAGAAAACAATTGAATAAATTAGAGATGCATCATTGTTTATTTCTACAATTTATTCTAGAAAATGATAAATCTGAATGAATGTGAACATTGAAATAGCCTCATTTGCAGGAAATCCCAAATTTAGCATAAAAGGCACATGTCATTGTAAATATGTTTTTAATGGTTGTATAGTGAAATTGAATACATCATCTTTAAAGAAGTAAAGTCAAAATGCACAAGAAGATTAAAAAAGTTATTTAAGTATTTTTTCCTGACTGCTCATTTTAACTGCTTTGATTTAAATAGGTCTACCCTGAATGGACTAAATTAACATTTTTTTTTTTTTCATCCTTATCTGTTCTTTCCCCAGAGTTTTATAGAAACCTGACATCTAGGAAAAAATTAATTCCAAGCGTGTGGCTTCTTTTTTAATCTAGTAGCAAAGGTTCAACAATAATTTAGGGGAAGTGTTTCTATTTGCTGTATTCACAGGTTTGTCTTATTTAATCTATTTGGAGTCTCTCGCCCCATCCTCATTAAAAAATTAGGCGACTGTGGTGTCAACACCTACACAGTCAGATGGGTCGCAAACTGGCTGGAGGGTGGCACCCAGAGAGTGGTGGTAGACGGGTCATTTTCTACCTGAAGGGATGTGGGTTCCCCAGGGCTCGGTCCTCGGGCCCGCACTGTTCAACATCTTCATCAGCGACTTGGACAAAGGGGTGGAAAGCACCTTCTTCAAATTTGCGGATGACACTAAGATGTGGAGTGAAGTGGGCACCCTAGAAGAGAGGGACAGGCTACAACTTGATCTGGACAGGTTACAGAGGTGGGTGGATGAGAATAGGGTGGGATTCAATACTGAAAAATGCAAGGTACTACACCTGGGGAGGAAGAACCAGCAGCATACCTACAGGCTGGGGAACTCTCTTCTCATCAGTGCAGAGGCAGAAAAGGATTTTGGAGTTGCTATTGATTCCAAGATGAACATGGGCAGCCAATGTAGGGACGTGGTCAGGAAGGCTTAACCATACCTTGTCATGCATCCATAGATGCATCACGAGCAGATCCAAGGAGGTGAACCTTCCCCTCTATGCGACATTAGTCAGGCCACAGTTGGAGTACTGCATCCAGTTCTGGGTGCTGCACTTCAGGAGGGATGTGGACAGCATTGCGGGGGTCCAAAGGAGGGCAACTCGCATGATCAGGGGGTAGCAGGGTAGGCCCTATGATGAGAGGCTACAGGACCTGAACCTGTTCAGCCTCCACAAGAGAAGGCTGAGAGGGGATCTGGTGGCCATCTATAAACTTGCCAAAGGGGACCAGCAGGCAATGGGAGAGTCCCTGTTTCCCCGAGCACTACTGGGAGCAACAAGAAATAACGGCCATAAGTTGACTGAGAGTAGATTCAGGCTAGACATCAGGAAGCAGTACTTCACAGTCAGGGTGGCTAGGAGCTGGAACCAACTTCCAAGGGGAGTGGTGCACACTCTTACCCTGGGGGTCTTCAAAAGGAGGCTGTACAATCACCTAGCCAGGGTTGTTTGACCCCAGCATTCTTTCCTGCCCATGCCAGGCAGTTGGACTTGATGATCTGATTAGGTTCCTTCCGACCCTACCAACTATGAAACTATGCATTCTAAACTTCCTCTAAATGGCTGTAAACTTTTCTAAGAAGCTTAGATCTAAACTGATTCTCTTCAAAGGCAACTTTACCAAAATTGGACTAGCACTGCACTCAGATACTGTCCAACATACCAAAAGAGAACTTGCTAGTGTTACACTTCAGATTTTTCAGAAGAAGAAAGCTGATTGGATATTCTTCAGAGGGCCCTGCTAGAATGACTTGTAAAAATTAGACTGAACAGCATATTTTATTTTATTAATCAAGAATAGTCTTTATATAATATCGACTAGCAATAAACAGTCTTCATGCTCTACGGCATGCATTGTGTACCATCTCCTCGCTTCATCTGTTCTTTTGGTACTTTAAAGTGCAATTCAGTTCTCAGAATAAAGGGGCCTCTGCTACTTAACTTCGTATTTGCAGCCACTGTGTACACCTAGTTGGTGCCCCCCCCCCCCCCCCCCTTAGTTTTGGACCAGCTTTCTAGAGTAGGGCCTAATTTTATTTACCCTTTTTTTTTTTTTGGTCCTGGTTTTGTGATTTACTCCTTTTTGCCCCACGTGTGAAGGCAAAAACTTGGGTGACTGAAAGAAAGCTGAAGGATCAGTCACTGGTTTTTTGCTGCTTGTTTTCTTTAATAGTCAACCTGGGCGCACAGTGCTGGCTTTCATCCAGTTTTGAAACCTTAGGTGACCCTTAATTTAAACACCCCACTGGTATGTTTAGGAATGGCCTCTGAAGCTGGCTTATAAAATGTAGGGTTTTGAGACAAATGTTGGAATCTGTCAGGTTGTTTGAAGGCTTTAGCCATCTCAGCCTACTTGAAGGTCTTCAAATAGCTCACTGTCCCAGAACCCTTTGCCTGCCTCCTTACTTGCAGCTTGTGTAAGAAAGGAAATTATGTAAGAAAAATGGCACCTGGTTCACTTTCTGTTCTTCTACAGCAGTGATGCTCAACTGGGATTCGCGGCCCCCTGTGGGCCCGCAAGCCAGTCTCAAGGGGTTTGCTTGGCCTGGCCCAGTGTGAGGAAGAGCAGCCTTGTTCCCCCTTACCCCCAGGGCTGGGGCAAGTCCTGAGGAAAAGGGAGGGGTGGACACAGCCCCACAGCCTCCATCTTTGGGCAGTACTTTGGGTGGGTGGGTGAGGCTCTGAGTTGCTGACGCTGTTCAAGTGAGTGGGCCCTGGGGTTCCCCACTGCTGAGCCCTGCTGACTGCACCTGGGGTGCTGTGGGTGAGGCTGGGGAGCCTGGGGCTGGGGGTTACATGGGTGGGGCTGGGGACCCCTCAGACAGAAAGGGGTTGAGAATCCCTGTCCTACAGGATAGAAATGCTGGGCTGATGGACTTTTTTAGTTAATGTTAAAAATAAACTGCGAAGAATAATTTTAAGCAAACCTAAAAGTTCTGAACATCATCCCAAAACATCTTTTAATGCAAAAATGCCCTGGTGTCAAAAAATTGCAGAGAAGTTTGTGAACAAACAGCTCTTTTAAAAATTAGTGGATTTTAGGAGGCAATGCAGTTGACATGTTTAGGCCATTAAAATAAAAGCTCTATCACTTATTGGCTTCAGGCATGATAACAGAACCCCTAAGCCACTTGTCAGATAGTCACACAAGAAAAAGATCCTGAGTATAACCACAGCTAGTCCTATTTAGAGGCTTAAAAACAATAAGGCTAATTTAAATTGAGTCTCGCATTTTAGTGGAGAGTTCCTCTAAAATAAAAAAAATTAAAAAAAAAAAGCAAAATAGATGCTCATCCTTACCAGTAACCTAGCAAAAAAAGAGTTTAAGCCACAAGCTCACAAAAGCATGTGTGCCTATTGCCACATTATTATATGATAAAGGCATAACCTTTGCAAAGTGCTACATTTCTGAGTCGCATTAGATATATGACCCCCCACAGATAAGACATGATAAAAAAAAAATTAAAGTACAGTTTTTGTTTTGATTCTTGATGCACATGTCACATCCCCTGCAACTGAGGAGATAGAGGAGGAAGTGGAAGACAGTGGAAGTCTCTTGGTATTGGAGAAGATTGCATACTTCAAATGGACCTTTCTGGAGAAAAAAATCAGTCTCAACACCCCATCAACAGAGTCAAATTAAACATGCTGCAGCTAGGAAGGAGGTTTTTCTTGGATTTCATTAGGCTCAAAAGACCAATTCTAATATAAAATCCTTAGTCTGCCTGTCTGTAATGCTTATTTGCACTCTGATTGGTTGTCTTGGCAGCCAGTCACAATGCTTAATGAAACAACCAGCATGCTCTGCACAGACGGAAGTACCTCTATGACAGCGGAGACTGAGGAGGCTTTTTGGAGGCAGAGGGGAGACAGCAGGGGTGGGGTGGGGTGAGGCCAGCAGTGCTGGCTTCGCTTTCCCCCCCCCCCCCCCCCCATGGCCCCATAATCCCTGCTGTCATGGTGATGCTGTCCCCCAGCAGGGCTGGAGGGGAGGGCAGTGGTGCTGGCCTCGTGCCCTGGCCCTGGCCCTGGCCCTTGGAGGCGGGGAGGGGAACAGGCCTGGATCCAATGTGGGAGGTGGGGGAGCAGGGGGAAACAGGGCTAGACAAGAGGTAGGGATGAGGCAGAGCTGGACATAGGGCTTCGTCCATCCATCTCCCCCCCCCCCCCCTTGAAGCGGGGCAGATGGGGAAGGTGGTGGTGGCCCATGGGGCCAGAGGCAGAGTGGCAGCAGTGCAGGGTGTTAGGTGGTGCCGCTCCATCCCTGCCTACCACCCCTTGTCATTCTTGATGGACAATTGGCTAGTACTACAGTAAAAATCTAATTAATAGTTGATGGAGTGTTGTCCTAAAAGATCTTGTGAACTTTATGATAACTCCCTAAAAAAACAGGGCTTTGAATCTTCCATTGGCTTTTAACCAGCCACGGCCTTTGCAATATTTTCTTTCTTACAGAATTCTTTAAATCATCTTCTCCATGCTTCACTGATGGTGACCTAAATTTCTTTGCAGAATTCCTTAGGACTTTCAAATAGCACATATCAAGCTAGCTGCACTGCTTTATAAATTGTAGCCTATGACCTATCCAGTTTATTATCAGATCTATTCTTTGCAATACCATAGTTGGCTTCAACAGGAAGATTAGGACCCTGTCTCCTCAAGCAGTTTTCAGAACCAGTCTATTCCAGGTTCCATTCATTGAGGTAAGCAGTAACAGAAATGCCTCTCTACCTGTCTAGCTAGAATTGTTCTCTGCTTTTTTTTTTAAGTTTGCATTTAATCAAAGGTTATCATATAGGCATTTAAAATATGGCAGCAAGACTAAGCAGACAGCATTACTGCATTTATAGGAATAGGTATTCTTTTATGACTATGATCTGTTATTCTGTCATCCCATGACTCTGACGTGGGGAAAAAGATAATTTCATGTAGCTTACTGTAGCCATTGCTTGTTTTCAGTCCTGCATAGGACAGTATCTTGAGCTGCATTGCTCCTTCTTACCACTTATTGTAATGTTTTATTCAAGGAAAAAAGAAATGGCAAAGAAGATCTTATTTGTTTTATATTGCTCAGATTTCTTTTTGCAACACTAATACAGTGTACTAATTGCAGCACTAATACAACTAATGATGCTCCTTATTTTGTTGGAATTCTGGCTCTGTTTAGAACAAATTCTGGCCCAGTTGAAAGCAGTGGGGCTCTTTTTTTTTTTTTCTCTCTCAAGAAATCCATAGTAACTTGCCCTTTGTATTGCTGCAGCTTACAAAAAGCTAATTCATTAAAATATAAGGTTTATCCTTTTTAAGACTTTGGTAGTCAAGAGTTGACTTGCAAAAAGAAAATGAAAACTGGAACTCTTATAGGTGCTATACAAATTGCCCAAATGGGGATTTTCTACATGTTGCAGGATGTAAAAAATATATATTTTCAAAATAGGGTTCCTTACCTGAGGTGTCTAAACAAAGGGTTGGATGTCAGTACACTATGGCTATCCTATTATTTGGGAAAATGTAAGGCTTTTGGGCAGATTCTTAACCCCAGTTTCCTAATCTAGCTTCTTTAAATCAATTTTCTTTAAAAACTCTCTGTTCTCAAGGGCTTTAACAAATGTTTTAAAATCCTGTACAGTCTTCCTTAAAACCTTTTGGTTTCCATCTTTCTCTCTCTGGCCATTATGGCTTTTTTCTAAATTCTCCAAATTTGTGGAACAGTACCTATTTTCTAATACTTCCATTCTTTTTACTAGGGTGCAAAGTTATCCTCAGAATAGTTCTGGCTTTGTGCCCCAAAGTAGTGTTTATTCCATGTATACTAAAATGCTTCTTTGCAGAGTTGCCAGAAATGTCAGGTCAGAGACCAAGGACCAGTTCTGAAGAGCAGAAGGGGAATATAAGTACTACTTCAAAACAATTTATTTTTGTTAAAGTCCAAATGTTTGTACCGTTCAGAGGAACTCATCAGGACATCTGACATCTAAGTTGCATTTAATCAGCCTGGCTAAAATGATTAAAAGGCTTACCTGGTAGAGTGTCGAGATATTCTGCCAGACTGGTTATTTCTTCAGAATAGAGCAGCATTCATAGTGCTCCTACCCTCTGCTTTATGAGGTATGCGGTGCCTTACCTAAACTAATACTTCAGAATGCTGTAGAGAGAGCTTCATTTTATTCAATTAGTTCAGAGAGTGCTTTTACTCAAGGATAGATTCTAATAGTATAAAAGTAGCTTGAGCTTTTAAGGTTGACCTACGTAAAACTCTGCTCTTAAATAGAGGTGAGGTTGCAGCTTTTCCACAAAAAATGTTTTTTCCCTGTAAGATATAAAGGCTTTTCTCAAGACTAGTTGCCTTTTCTGGATGATAGTCTAGTTAGTTGCAAGTTACTGAGCTCAAAACCAGAAGTAGCTGGACAAATGTTTTTGGTTTAATCTTAGTATTTTAATTATAAACCAGTATGACTTCCCATTTAATAGTTCATAGGATATTTTGAATTTTTAAAATCTATTTTGCCAGGAAACTTGTAATTTTCTTATGATTGCTTGTAGCAAAAACTTATGGTTGTTTATAGAAAAAGTGTTGCTAATGTATTAAAAATCACTTTAAACTTCACTGCAGTCCAAAGAATGCAAACATTCTAAAAACTCTAAAGCTTGAGTGTCAGACTCCTCTCATGACCCAGGCTGGATTTGGACTGCTCCTTATGGGCCAGATTTAGCTCAAGGCACACACAAGTGGCTCTGGCTTGTGGCACATGGCAGCAGCAAGGCCAGTAGTGTAGGAGGTAGGGCAAGTGAGGGCCAAGTGACAAACCAAGCAAACAGGATGATTGGGGCTGTATCAGCCCTTGCTCACCCTCAGGCAACTGATGGCCACGTCCACCAGGGCCCAAGTGCCCTGGATTCAGTGGCCTGCCACACCTCCCAACTTCCAGTTGTTGCTCTACCAGTAGGATAGAGTGCCTCCATGTTTGACACCCATTCTCTAAAGGATGATTTCTTAGTTCCAATCCACGGAATTCTTACTGGCAAGCACCAGTTGTTAAGAGCCCAACTGGTTAAAAACTTAGTTTTTCAATATAACAGTCTAGATTCCTTTTGCTTCAGGTGTGGGGGGGGGTTTGTTTTGTTTTGGATTGTTTGTTTGTTTTTTGGATGCACAGTTCTGTTGATTGATGAATGAGCAAAGCTTGGAGTGGGAAAGTCTCTCCTCTTGCCATATGCTTATGGGTATGAGTAAATGTACATTTGGAGCAGTTTCAAAAGACGAGCTGCTGATCAGGAACATGCAGCTGCTATTTTCCAACAGTTTTGTGCACAAGTTGAGAGTGATGCAAATGTAGGTAAACAGCCCCAACTTTACAGCCTACTTTCCTGTGACCTTTAACACTGTTTCATGCAACAATAATAGCTGCTGCACGGTTCAGAGCAAGAGCCCTTCCCCTTCCCCTGCACACCTCCCCTTCTGAAATGGCTCCAAATCTATGTTTGTCCATACCCAGTATGCATAGGTGGCATAGAATCATAGAAAATAAGACTGGAAGGGACCTAGGAGGTTATCTAGTCCAACCCCCTGCTTGGGGCAGGAACATAACCAGGAGGTAATCTAGTTCAACCTCTGCTCAAGGTAGGAACATTCTTAACCAAGCCATTTCATGCAAGAGTTTATCTAACTCAGGGGTTGGCAACTCTTTTCTGGAGGGGTTGGGGCAGGGAGGGAACAGATTGATGGTGCTGGGATTGTGGAGGTGGGTGGGGATTAGGAGCCAGCTGCAAAATTGAATGGGATGTGGCTTAAATGTTTAAAAATGCAATTTTGATCTGAATAGTGTGTGAGAAAATGTGTTTAATCCACAGATTAGTTTATCCTGCACCTATCAACATTTTTTGACTTAAAGCTTGACTTGTCACTACTATTTTTTGTTCCTGTTATGTATGTTAGCATCTGAAACAGTGGAAGAGGCAGAACTCTTTCTGTTTTCATGTGCAAAGGGAATTATTTACTAAATTGTAGTTTGTTGTACAATCTAATGGAAAACGTCAGTGGTGGTAACTGAGCAGTAATTTTCGCAAGTGTATTTTACATATAGGTGGGCTTGCATATGGTTTAAGTGATGCATGAAAGAAGAGAACAAACTCTGCTGATTGAGTCCAGATTTTTTTTGCAAGGCTAGCAGTTTAAAAAAGTCTTGAAAACTGAGCATGCTGAATTTTTTAAGATAGTGAAAAAGTAAAACAAAAATGTTATTTCTAGAGTATCCTCTCAGAGTAGAACAGCACTATTAAAAGCTACTGCCAACTGTACTGAAGTCTTTTGTCATTAAGAATTTTGCTACCAGCCTCAAATCAAATTGGTTTCTCTTTATTGTAAGACTTTTATAGTGTCGGAAATTGAAATGTCATTCCATGTAGAGTGTGTGCGTGTGCATGTGTGTGTAGGATCTTAGACATGAAACATACACATACTTCTGTTAGTTTGAAGTTTTGTTGTTAATGTGTGAAATGCTTTATTTTTAGTTATAGTCCTTTTGAAATTTTCTCGTGTTAACTGGTGAACACATGGTGGAATTAGCAGTTCTGATTATCAGCTTTACCAGTCAAATCTTTGAGTACCTTGTTGCTGCTGTTCTGCTTGCTTTTTTACAGTTTTTTTTTAGTGTTGCCAATCTGATGTTGAGAGAGAGAACTTGCCAATTTAAATGTTAATCAGTAGAAGTTACAAAGTATCTGGTTAGCTGTATGCAAACATGTGGCTTTGTCCTAGTAAGTTTTCTAATAAGGCACAAATCACTTGCAAATTCTGTTACACAGGAGCATTTCTGCTGCCAAGGATTTTTGGGGGGTTTAAGTAGAAAGTTTTTTGCTTTCCCAAAGATTAAATTTTGGTTTTGGTACTAGGCAACGAAGTGTGAACCTGTACAGAATGCTATAATTAGAAGCATGTTTCAAGAGCTATCAAGGCTCAACTAGCATTATGGTTTGTAAGTCAAATGCTAGTGGCTAGTAATACGTAAGATAATAGAATAAAGTTTTATAGTCCCTGTATATAGTATGCTATATTGAGTGAGACTGTTAGGGAGAGAAAATTCAGCAGAAATTTCAACAAAGTGAAAGCACTTTTTCCCTTTGTGTATTTTCTCAGCCTTCTTGTTTTGAGTTTTCTGTCAAGTTGTTTTGGGAAGTCTCAGGGTTTTCAAACTGGAAAAAAATGTTGAAGAAAAGATTGATGACTAACAAAACTTGTCAGAAGTTATATTTCAGAGAGAGAGAGAAGAGCACTGCCTGGAAAAGCCTCTGACAGAGGTTTCTTTTTCACTCCTAAACGTTGTCAATTTTATTTTTATCTTTTAAAAATTAAAAAAAATAGGTTTAAAGGGAAAAAGGAGCTTTTTCCAAACCGTCTAACCCAGGGACCGCTTACTGGGGTTTGGTAAGCCATTAAGGGCTGTGTGACAGGCAGTCGGGGGCAGATAAATATTAATTTTCTAAATTTCTTAGGGGCCCTGAGGGCTGGATAGAATGGCCTGTCAGGCTGCATCTGGCCGGTGGGCTGCATTTTGCCCGCCTCTGATCTAACCAGTTCTACTTTACTGTTGAACTTCAAACCCAACAACTGTCATTGCAAAGTACAAATGCAAACACTGTTATAGCCCTCTTACCCTTCCCTTTGTGCAAGCCCATGTTCTGAGGAAATAGTCTTCCATATCTATCGTTTCGCTTTGCAAATCTCAGTCCCTGGTCTGCTTGGCTTTGATGGACAGTTTGACTGTTGCGAGTAGTATACTTTGTAGAGGTGCACTATCAGATCAGCACTGATAAAAGGAAAAATAACATTATTGTCAATCAGCTTTTTTTTAGCTGGTGTAGCCAATAATGTCACCAATAAATGCCACATGTATGCGTGTAGCTCCCAGTGCTGCCACCACCCACACAGCTCAACTACTGGCATAGCCCCTGGCCCTGAGCCTACAGTGGGCAGCCTGGCTCCACCCCATGCACAAATCTGAGGATGCACATGCCCCCCATGCTTTCTCCAGGGGTGCATGCAGTGGCAGGGAGTCATTCTCCCCCCCCCCCCCCCGGCTCTGTCCTGCTCCTGGGGTTGCATTCACTGTCCTGGCTGGGCAGCCCTGCCCCTGCCTCACTCCCTCCCTCACCAAGGGGGACCTCGATCTGCCCTTTCTTCCTGCCCCTCCGACTTACTGGCAGGAGGCTGATGGGTTGCATTCCTCTGCATCAGTTATCAGATTGGTATCAGCCAATATGTCTGGCTAATAACTGACCATCAGAATCGGAGAAGACAATCTTTATCGGTGCACCCCTAATACTTTTTCTGGCATCCGTGAGTGAAATTGGGCCAGTACATCATCTTTTCTTTTTCCTCCCCTCTTTCAACCAAAACTCGCCCTTCAGAACTTGCTGATATACAGAAGAAATAATGAAGCACACAACTTGTATATTACTGTATTTTCTTGCATGTAACACACCCTGGAATATTGTGCATCGCATTTAACTTGTGTAAATTCAGCTATATGCGGGGTGGGGGGGGCGGGGCTTGGGTTTGTACACGGTGCTGCCGCTTACCTGGAGGCCCATTATGGCAGTGACAGTCACTGCCTCCAAAACCTCCCGCTGTTGCCACGGAGCTGTGCCTGTGCCACCGGGCAGCAACAGCAACAGTGTGGTGGTGGCCAGGCGGCACGCAGCCATCCCCACCACCACCTTGCGCTGCACTGCTGCCGCACAGCACTAAGCACGGTGCCACGTGCAAACTCAAGCCCCGCCCCCCTCCCACCCCATGTATAGTCACCGATTTTCACTTTACGCGATTTTTGCCTTACTTCAAAACCTAACCCCCACATAAGATGAGACTCCACTGTACCTGTTTTTGAATGGCAGAATGAATAAGAAAAGGTGTTTCCTTGTAAGTAACTGAATAGTAGCAGGTAGGTAGCCAGGCCTGCTCATAGTTCTGCTTCCTTTGGATCACTGCAGATTTCACGTATGGTTTTACCCAGTAAGTGGCAGAACCTGCTCTTACCATGTTTCTCATGTACAATGCACACTTCAGTTACTAGCAGCTAGTTTTGAATTGAAAGTTGTGTGGTATGTGAAAAAAATAGTCTTTGAAGCATTCCGAGTAATCCCTACATATGTCATGCTCCGACTATCATGAAGATCTCCTATAGTTGGTAAAGTTGAAATGGTTGGACAGAAGACACATTTAAGTATTATTTTCACTGTCTACTTTCGAGGATTACCTATAGAAGGCAAAATCATCTAAATAGTAATATCTGTCCAAAGGTTTGTGTTTGCATTCTTTCTTTCTGTAGATACCAACATCACAAAAGAGAGTTTATACAGTGTTCAGTAACTAGTCCTATTTTTCTACTATTCTGACATATTTACATATATATGTCTAAAGTTGCTACTAAATAAGAATTATGTATGGGGTGCACTGATAAAGATTTTTTTGGGGCCAATACTGATGGCTGATTATTAATGAGTCGTATCGGCTGATACCAATCTGATTCCAGTATGTAGCCTGGCAGCTGATATGTAGCCTGAGCAGCATTCAGCTGATAAGTCTGTGGGAGAAAGGGTATGGGGAGGGAGCAGATAGAGGCCCCTGCAGGGAGGTGGGGGGAGTGGGGCAGGTGCTGCACAGCTGGGGTAGGGCACAGGACGGAGCTGTGAGCCACATGTCTGGGGGCATGTGGATTCTGCTGCTCCACCTGCCCCAACCCCCCCCCCCCCCCCCTTATCAGGAAGAGCTCTGGTGCTGACCTCAGCAGCATCCTGCCCTCCCCCCATGCACAGATCTGGGGGGCACATGCCCCCATGGTTCCCTTGTGGGTGTGTGCAGTGGTGGCATGTGCTGCCGCTGCCCCCCCTCCCCCCCCAAGATGAGCTGCTCATGGCCCCATCTCGTGCTCTTCCCCACCGTGACTGGATAGTGCCTGCCCTACTCCCTCCCTCACCACAGGTGCCTCGATTTGCCCCTTCATGCCCCTTACCTCCTCCTGCCGCTTCTCCTCCTAACAGACTTATTGGCTGGATGCTACTCTGCAAGCTGCTGGGCTGGCCGTGTGTATGCTGCGGCTGCGAGCATGCACGGGGCATTTATCGGCAACATTGTTTTGGCCCCATCAGCCAAAAAAAGGTGATTGCTGATGATGTCAATTTTCCTTTTATTGGTGCTGATATGATATGGACCGATGTATTGGTACACTTCTAATTATGTACCATACCATAAATACATTCAGTAGCTCAGCTGAACTGTGCTCCAGGAATAATGTGAATCTCACTGACCAGAATTAAGGCTGAGATATAAGGACAAAGCTTTCTTGGTCAGGTGGACAAGCCATGGGTACAAAAGACATAAAATTGAGCCTGGAATTTGACTGCCTGTTGGAAATACTGCAAAACCTTTGGCATGGTCCTTTTGTGGTAATGAGATATTTACACCATTAATGTCTCTTCAGTCCCTTTCTTTACTAAAAAAACTCAAAACTTTCTTAAGCTTCTCTAAATAATAACTTCTGCCATAACTTGAGATGTTGTGTTTGAAAAAGGGACCATAAATAAAGATGCCATCAGTGGACTTAAGGACTTTACTACCTAGATCAGGGGTGGGCGAAATACAGCCCACAAGCTGGCAGGGCCATTCTATCCAGCCTGTGGGACCCCTAAAAAATTTAGAAAATAAACATTTATCTGCCTTTGTTTCCTGTCAAAAATGACAAGAACCAAGGGCAGTAGGACCTGGGGGAAGTCCAGTGGGGTCCAACAACAGCAGGGCCTGCCCGGCCCCGCCCCCCCAGCCAGAAGCCCCTACTGGGGCTTCTGACCTGGGACCACATGACTGCCCTGTGCTGGAACTGCAGGTAAGGACGAAGGGGGTGGGGGGAAGGGCAGATAAGGAGCCCAGGGAAAAGCTGAGCGTGGGGGGGGAGTGAAGGGGAAGCAGCCTTGTGCCCGATGCCCCACGCTGCAGCCTCTTGCAGCCCGTGTGTGGCTTCCTGTGCCTGCTCCGGACAGCCCCGCGCAAGCTGCAAGCGGCTACAGTGGGAAGTGCTGGCCATGGCGCGGGGGAGGGGCTGCTCCCCCACACCCCCCCAGCGCTCAGCTTTTCCCCAGGCTCCTTCCCTGCTCCTTCCTAGCATGGAGGAAAGCGGCCCCTCCCCCGTCCCGTGTCTGGCGCTCCCTGCTGCAGCTGCTCACAGCCCGCACAGGGCTGTCCAGAGCAGGCATAGGCAGCCCTATGTGGGCTGCGAGCAGCTGCATCGCAGGGCATCAGGCACAAGGTGGGTGAGGGGTCCACTTTCCCCCCCCCCCTGCACTCAGCACCAGCTTGTAACCCGCCCCCACTGCCAGCCTGGGCCCCACGCTGGCTCTGGGTTCACCCGTCAGGGCAGCTGTGGGTCCCCCCTGCTTGCCACACCGGGCAGAGTTTGCTACTGCCACCAGTGGGCTGCCCAGCGTGCGAGCTCCGGGCAGGCAGCAGCAGCCAACACTGCGCAGCACGGCAAGCGGGGGGCCGTAGCTGCTGCTGCCATACGCAGACCTGATGGGTGAACCCAGAGGGTTACAAGCTTGTGCTGAGTGCGGGGAAAAGTGGCTCCTCGCTCGCCCCATGGCTGGTGCCACACGGTGTAGCCACTTGCTGCCTGTGCTTGCTCCAGGCAGCCCTGTGTGGGCTGCGAGCGCCTGCAGCAGGGAGTGCTGGCCATGAGGTGGGTGAGGGGTCGCTTTTCCCCATGCTCAGCACCAGCTTCTTCCCTGCCGGCGAGCAGGGGGTCGGTGCTGTGCACTGCCCCCCGCCTGTACTGTGGGGCTGGGGGGCACTGGGATTGAGCAGGAGCACGGGGCCCACGCTGGTGTCCTGGGACCAGTGCCGGTGGGGCCCAGAGCAGGGTGGCAGGAGTGTGGGTTCCCAGCTGGCAGGGGCTCTATGGAGCTGCATCAGCTCCCCCCTCTCCCTGCTGGTGCAGCCCAGCCTGGCTCCACAGACCCCTGCCAGCCTGTGCCCTGCTTTGGGCCCCACTGGTACTGGCCCCGGGACATCAGTCCCAAGATGGTGACCAGGGGGCGGGTCACCTGTCAAGGAGCAGGGCTACCCATGTGGCCTTGACAGCCTGCCAAAATGGGGTAAGTGGTCCTCCGCCCAAAATAGTTGCCCACCCCTGACCTAGATGTTATGGATCAATGCTGACCTCATGAAGGAACACCTTGAGAGGCTGGACACCTTCAAGTCAGCCAGTCCTGACAGTTTACACCCTAGAGTACTCAAGGAGCTGGCTAGCATCATAGCTCAGCCCCTGGCACAGATCTTCGAGACGTCCTACCACTCCGAAGTGCCAGATGATTGAAAGAAGGCCAATGTGGTGCCTATCTTCAAGAAAGGGAGGAAAGTGGATCTGACAAACTACAGGCCCATCAGCCTGACCTCTATCCCGGGGAAGGTCTTAGAAAAGATTATCAAAGAGGCCATTCTTAACAGACTGGCCGATGGCAACATCCTGAGGGATAGCCAGCACAGGTTTGTTGCGGGTAAGTCTTGCTTGACCAATCTTATTTCCTTTTACGACCAGGTCACCTGTCACCTGGACAAGGGAAAAGAGATTGATGTCCTGTATCTTGACTTTAAAAAAGCCTTGGATCTGGTATCCCATGATCACCTCTTGGCAAAACTGGCCAACTGTGGCCTCGGGTCCACCATGATCTGCTGTTTGGGAAACTGGCTCCGTGGTAGGACCCAGAGGGTGGTGATTGACGGAGGTCAATCGTCATGGTGCCCTGTGACCAGTGGGGCCCCACAAGGCTCTGTCCTTGGACCTATATTGTTTAACCTCTTCATTAATGATGTGGACATTGGAGTCAGAAGCAGACTGGCCAAGTTCACCCATGATACCAAACTTTGGGGTAAAGTATCCACACCTGAGGACAGGGGGGTAATCCAGGCTGACCTTGACAGGCTCAGGAAATGGGCAGATGAGAACCTGATGGTGTTTAACACTGAAAAATGCAAGGTTCTCCACCTTGGGAGGAAAAACCTGCAGCATGTCTATAGGCTCGGCAGTGCTACGCTGACTAGCACTGCAGATGAGAGGGACTGGGGGGGTCATGATTGACCACAAGATGAACATGAGCCTTCAATGTGATGCTGCGGCTAGTAATGTGAGCAAAACCCTGGCTTGCATCCATAGATGCTTCTCAAGCAAATCCTAGGACGTCATTCTCCTGTTGTACTCGGCCTTGGTGCGGCTGCAGCTGGAGTACTGCATCCAGTTTTGGGCTCCACAATTCAAAAAGGATGTGCATAAGCTTGAGAGAGTCCAAAGGAGAGCCACGTGCATGATCAGAGGTCAGGAAAACAGACCTTACTACGATAGGCTGAGAGCTATGGAACTCTTCAGCCTGGAAAAGCACAGGCTCAGGGCTGATCTGATGGCCACCTATAAGTTTATCAGGGGTGCTCATCAGGATCTGGGGGAACGTTTTTTCACCGTAGCGCCCCAAGGGATGACGAGGTCGAATGGTTATAAACTCCTGCAAGACCATTTCAGGCTGGACATAAGGAAGAACTTCTTTACTGTCCGAGCTCCCAAGTCTGGAATAGCCTGCCGCCGGAGGTGGTTCAAGCATCTACTTTGAACGCCTTCAAGAGAAACCTGGATGTTTTTCTTGCTGGGATCCTATGACGCCAGCTCACTTCCTGCCCCTGGGGCAGGGGGCTGGACTCGATGATCTTCCAAGGTCCCTTCCAGCCCTAATGTCTGAAATCTAAGAGATAGTTGGTAGTATAAAACCTTAAATTGGTTCTATGTAGTGCATGTACTCTGTCTTCCTGAATGAGTCAGTAGGTCATGACGGCTTCCTTGCTCTGATCTTCTGTGTCCTAGGGTAAAATGTACTAGTATGTGATACTGTGAGGTAATGTGTAGGCTACTATAATCCTCAGCATGCATAACTAGTTTGCTGATGCAGTAAGCTTAGTTTCCAGTGTTCATTTTAAACAAGATCACCAATATAGCTTTTTTCAAAAGCCATACATTTATTAGCTCTACGTGTATCCTTATTTTGTTTTTCATAAAAGAAACTGCTTGCTTGTACAGTAGGACCTTAGAAATTTACATGCAGTCTATCTCAAAGTGTTTGGAGTAAAAGTGTTTCTTCAAAACAAGCACATGCCTTATTAAAAACTATTAAAAAAAACTTATTTAAGAATTTCTCTTATATGACACAATATGGACTTCTGTAATGTGACAAATAAAGCTGTAATGTTACAAACGAGAAGGCTAACACCAAAAAGAAAAAAAAATCATAATAATCCATAAATAAACTAACATGAAAGGGCACCCATGGAAATACATTTTAATTGATATTGGTAGCATAATAATCAGTACCCAAAACCAGATTTTCTTGGAGTAATGAGAATGGCGGCTTATAAGATGGATGGCTTCAAATTTTAGAATAGAGACCTATAGGTTCCACATTAATTTGCAGTACTTATTCAAAATATTGTAATTATTATAAGTATGGTCCATTTTTAATTTAAAATAATAACACTATTAATATTAAACACTGGCAGCATCTAAAAGCCTAAATCAGGTAGGGAGCAGATTAAGCAAGTATGAACAGACCTGCTGAAGGTATTAATGGTACCTTGATATCAACTTAGCTTTATCCAATATTTCTTTCAAAACTAATTAAGTAGTCTTTAAGATTTTTGTTAAAGAATTTCAACAAACTGAAGTTCTCTGTTATAATTTATATTTAGATTTAGTTCTTGACACATCTTGTATCTGGTACCAATTTAACTTTTAAAATATAGATTTTTTATTTAGGTATGTATTAGAACAGTGGCTGTGTCCAGATAACAGTTTACCTTCTGCTCTGAACTAGCACTCAAAGTAATTTTTAGGATGATAAGAACACATTATTGGACAAATATTTATTGTTGCTAAAAAGTTTATATTTCCAAAAGCTGCACTTTCCACAGATGAACCTTCTTCACTTATTTATCTAATATTATTGATCAGATCTGCAAGGCATGCTGTTTAGTACAAAAGTGATGGGATTTTAATCTTATATATTATACTAGATATTCATTTCCAATCAAAATACAGTTGTTAAATGTAAACTGCAATTACTACCGTTTACAAAAGAGAAAAGAACAAAAAGATGGAAGGAATTCCCATACCAGATCAGTCCTTCCTAGTAGGTAGGTCTGTAGAGTTGGATCACATTGAAGCGACCACAGAAGTTTTAGAACAGATGGAGAAATTAAATACTCTATTTACTTGAATAGAAAATGCCCCTGATTTATAAAATGAATGCCTAATGATTAGATTTTATATATCGAATTATATATATTAATATTAAGATGCATTTATATATTAATCATAATATTAAGATTTTACACACACATGAGATATCTCTCTCTCTATCTACCTCTCTAGCTCATGTGTCTTTAAAAAACAGATACAGGCAGACAGACAGACAATTTATAAATTTGTTATAATTTTCCAGGTATAGAATCTAAATATTGGAGGTTTGCCCTGTATTTTGCACACTGCTACAGCAGGAGAATTAAATCTGGGAAGTCAGGTAGCCCTTTGTTCTGTACTCCTTTCCCCCCCCCCCCACCCTTTTTCTTTTTTTTCCCTTGGCAGCCCCTTTCCCCTCCCCCCTACTGTCAGACCCTGCCCTCCCTAAGCTGGTAGAAGTGAGGAGCAAATCTGAAAGCAATGTTGAAATTAAACAGGGCTTTAGTAATTTGCATACAATATCCATAGACTTAATTCATCGAGAATTGATACGTTACCTTTTTTTTTAAACTGCTTCAAGTTTTCCATAAACTCAGTTTTGAGCAGCACTTTTGGCGCTTAGTTACATCTAGCATAAGTTCTTTATTTTTTTATATTTTGTTCCAAGAGCTCTTTTTGTATGTTTCAGGGGCTTTTTTATATTTCATTTTGGTTCTAGATTCAGTTGGGAATCCAGTAGGTTCCAAAATTCGACTGAGCAGAGAGCTCAGTTGTCACGTGTGTGTGGCTCTACCACTAGGTAAGTATCCTTCCTCCCAGACCCATCAGTCTGGGACTTCAGAGATTCCCCAAATCCAGGTAGGCATCCTATGTGCTAGCCCCAGCCCCAGAACTCTTGGTGTTCAGGTGCCCTCAGTCTCACTTGATCCTAGCCCAGAAGGCTGTGTGTGTCCAAAGCCAAAAGCTCATGACTTGCCACATAGTTCATTGGGCTGGCCCCCACAAGTCAGCAGCATTTTGAGCCATGGCATTGCATACAGTTAACCCATGATCCCTCTGTCGTGCCCTCTAAGCCTGGCACACTTGACTAGTTTGATTAGTGGGGCCTTTACTTCCATGGCAACCTCACAGCTCAGCACTGCTCAGTATGTGTATATATTCCAGATTACACCCCCCCCACCCCTGTCAAAGGATCCATGTGATAACTAGCCCCCACTTATGACTCAAAAAACTGTTCTCGTTGCAAGTCCTGGATGTTCCAAAAAATTGTGCAGAGGCGGCACAGGGCAACCTTGTCTGGCTTTACCTCATGGAGGGTAGAGCCATACTAATCATGCACTAAGATGAGAAGAAGCAATAAAGGGATACAGGGTGAATTGTAAGCAATGCTGTTGCTCACCATGACTTGAAAAAGAATTGGCAGTGAGGGAGATTGCATTTGACGGACCTAACATGTATCTTATTCAAATAGGCTTCGTTAACTTATCCTTGTGGTAGGTTCTCATCCATTTTGTGGCAGAGGGGGCCTGCTTTTGTGTGTTTTCTCCTGGCTGCTCCTCAGCCTTTTGGCTAGGAGCAAGAAAGATTGGGGGGCATCTGAACTCCAAGCCTTCTGGGCCTTTCACATAGGATGCCACCCCAAAAAAGTTTCTATTAGTATATTTGACCAATGTGTGCCATGTGTCTTAGTCTTGCATTATTGGCTGCGTTTAATCAACTTCATAGTTGGTTTCCATTGCTGAGCATATGCTGCTTTTGGCAGCAGTTTAATGATAGTTTATTTAGTGAGATTTCCTTGTATGCAGATATAAGACAAGGGACTTTTTTCCCTATGCTAATTGGGGGGTACCTCATCTTGGTATTTGAGTAAATACAATACTAAGTCATCAGGACTCGATGGCATTCACCCAAAAGTTCTGAAGGAACTCAAAGGTGAAATTGCAGACCTGTTTGGGTATATACCTGTTGTTAAAAATGGCCTTTGTGGCAAAGGACTAGTATATTGCCAACATATAATACCCATTTCATAAAGGGCTTCAGAGACAATCTGGGAATTGTAGACTGACGAGTCTCACTTTTGTCACTGGCAAGTTGGTAGAATCTAATAATAAAGATTAAAATTAGCATTCATATGGACAGATATGACCTCCTGGGGAAGGGTCAACATGGCTTTTGTAAAGAGAAATCCTTCCTTTCCAATCTGCTGGAGTTCTTTGCAAGCACATGGACAAAGGGGATCCAGTTGACCTAGGCTGTTTAAAATCCAAGTATATTTTGGCAGGGTCCCTCAACAAGGGCATTTTGGGAAAAATGCATTGCCATGGAATTGGTGGGAAGAGTCTTTCATGGATTGAACAATAGTTAATAGACTGGAAACAAAGGGTAGGCATAAATGGCCACTATTCAGGATAGAGGGAGGTCAAAAGATGTCCTGCTCGGATCTGTGCTAGGCCCAGTTTTGTTCAACACTTTCATCCAATGGCCTGGAGATCAGAGTGCACAGTGAAATCTCCAGGTTTGCAAATGATGCTAAATTATTTTGGTTAATCAAATCCCATGCTGATAAAGAAGAGCACATAAAGACCTCATTAAGCTAATTGAGTGGGTAAAAAATGCCAGATGAGCTTCAACGTTGGACAAGTGCAAGGAAACGCACCAGGGGAAAAGTAACTTCAACTATACATGCACAAGACTGGGTTCTGAACTAGCTGGTACAACTCAGGAAACTGACCTTTGGTGTCGTTGTAGATAGTTCTTTAAAAACATCAGCTCAGTGTGCAGTGGCAAACGAAAAAGCCTATAAAATATTGGAGTGCATTTAGAAGGAATTGAAAACAAAATGGAGAACATCAACATGCCACTAAAATCCATAGTATGCCTGCATCTTGACTACTGTGTGCAGTTTTGGTCTTCGCATCTCCAAAAGGATATAGTAGAATTACGTATAGAGAAGGGCAACCAAAATAATCAGGGGCATGGAACAGTTGCCATATCAAGGGAGACTAAAAGAGCGAGGCTCTTGAGTTTGGAAAGGAGACACCTGAGGAGGGTTATGAAGAGACCTATAAGATCATGAAGGGTGTGCACCAGGTGAACAGGGAACTGTTGTTCACAAAGTCTCAGAATACCAGAATTAAAGAGCACTCACTGAAACTAGTAGGAGACCAGTATAAAACTAACAAGGGAAAGGACTTTTGTTTTTTAATACATAATTTGTACTTTATGGGTGGAGTTCATTGCCAGAGGTGATACTGTAGCGGCAGATAGTAAAGCCAGATTCAGAAAGGCATGAAGTCAAATTTATGGATGATAGATCCATTAATAGCTGCTAAACAGAACAGTGGGAGATGTTTCCTCTGGCATCTCTAAGTCAGTGATGGTGAATGCCAGGAAAGGTAATGAATAGGAGACAGATTACCCAGTTCAATGCTTGCTCCTTTCCAGATCACCCAGTTCAATGCTTGCTCCTTTCTAATGCATCTGCTCTTGCCACTGTTGGAGATTAGAATACATTACTGGGCTGCATGGACCATTGGTCTGACTGATTATGGTGCTGTTTAAGTTCTTAGAAAAAAATCTTTTAGTTAATTCTTTATGAATATTAATATGTGTGTGTACCCCATAGCCTGGTGCTGGTTCCCATATATTTGGTTTCATCAGATGCCTTTTTTTTCATTGTATACCCAGCCATTTCAGTGGAACTGCATGAGAAGATGGCATTACAAAGTTTGAATCCTTATCCTTATCAATGATTAGAAAAGATTAATAAAAAAAACTTTTCAGAGCATGGATTTTGTTTTCATGAGATCCATTTGACTTAATTTACTATAGCAGTTGGCCTCAGCTTTGAAGATATTTTCATTGTAGTGGAACTTTCATTGAAATGGATTCTGTAATGTGATCCCACCTGTAGTCTAAACTTTAGCAGAGAAGATTTTGCATTTCTTACCATCAGAAGGCATTCTGCTTTCATAGAAGCAGATGTCTTATTTTAAATGGCTCTGCTAAGTAAGATGAATGGAAAGCCCAGACATGGAATAGGTTTAGCAATTGAGCAAAAGAGATTTCACCCTTAGTCAGATAATGGAGAATGAAATGGATCTAGAGAGGGTTTAAATGTGTAAAACCAGTGAAAAGGGAAATACAAATTTCCTAGATAGCAACCTTAGTAGAATTGTCTTTTCCTCAAGTCACTTTACTTCACCCCTTTCTACATAGTGGCTTATAACTAATGCTATATTTTGAAACATTGAAATAAAACATGTAATATGTGCTTAACACATTTGTCTTTATTATACTTGGGGTAATTAATTGGTACTGTGGGACTGTAGCTGGTCTGTGGCCATAGGGGCAGCTGTGACTCCCCCTGCCTGGCTCGGTTTCAGCTGCAGCCCTTCCCTTCTGATCAGTTTCCTGCCATGCCTTGCATATTGAAGGTTATAAAAGGGAGGCTGCCTGTGGGCTCTGTATGAGCCTGAGCCTATGTCAGTGACCACTGGGCCACTCCTGGGTCCCCTCAGTCACAGTCCTGTGCCCCCCAGCTAGCCGGCCCTCTCAATCTGTCTGCATCCCTGCTGAGCTCCTTGCATGGCTCTGTACCTTCCCTATTCCACACCCTGAGGCTCACAGATGTTCTCTCTCTGTGATGTTGCCTAGTTATACACTCAGCCCCTTCAGTCTTTGGACCCCCCTGGTCCTGCACGCTGCCTCTTCTCCAGGCTCACAGATTTTCTGTGGGCTAAAAAAAACAAAGGCCACTTGTCTGTGAAACTGAGTCTTTCTCTGCCCAAGAGGCTTGCCTCTGCCTGTCTATATAAATTCCAGGTCCTTCAGGAACCCTGCTGCCCCAGACCTCCTTGCCTTGCGGCTGCCAGGGAAAAACTGCCTGACCGGCTCAGGCTATGGGCTTATATAGCTTCAGCCTGAGCCCTCTTCTGGTTAGGCGTCTCTCATTAGCACTCTGCGCCCCCTGCAGGCAGCCTTGCAGGCACACCCCAATGCCCTGTTACAGGGACTGTCATGACTATTATGATTAGCACTAAATTTTCTTAATGTATCAGCTTCTGAGTCAGTCAGTCTGTTCTGAGGCCTCATGGACCCTTGGGGCATCTTTGTAGCAACAGTTTGTACAGCCTGGAGATGGACGGGACAGATTGACAGACTGACTCACTGATATGTTAAGAAAATTTACTGCTAATAACAAATTTATAGCTAACTTGTAGATAATCACAGTTTGAGAGCACTCTCCAAAGAATAATCTTTGTTATCATGATAATTGCTCAAGGATGAGGATGAGTAGAAAGGATCAAATGAAAAAACAGGAAGTATCCCTTTTCTGAGATTTCTTCACCATAAATGATTAACAAAGGAATTGGTCTTCAGACTGGATGTCTTGGCAAAGTCAGGCTACTTTTTCTGAAAAGGCATGTTTCTAATCCATACAATGCTGCATGGACCATCATCAATAGCCTTATGTTGTCAACCTTTAAGCAGGGGGCAACAATCTAGAAAAAATTATTTATACTAGTGGGCCATGTTCTTGGTTTGTGTGGGTTTTTTTGTTTGTTTGTTTTTTTTGAAAGGTGGACTGGTTGCATCTATTCAACTATCAGCATTGTATTCCTTATCAAATTCTCTCAATGCTATGGTAGAAAACACTGTTGTTCTCTTTCCTTCCAAACTTAGTTTGCGGGGTGGGGGAAGTTGCAGTGTAAAAACCTCCTTGTTTACTTGGGTCTTAATGAAATCATTCAACTAGATACAGCATTGTTTTCCCTCTGTAAGAATGGAAGAAATAGTTTAGAGTTCGGATTTGGGGCTGGGAGTTAACTTCTTGGTTTTGACCTGTGTGTTGCAGCTTTTTTATTAATACAAGGGTTATACCTCAGTGTTAACTCAGTTGTATTCAAAATTAGGAACTTTGTCTTCTATAACTTAACTGTACCCGTTTGACCACTCTCCCACAAATAAAAGAAAGATTTCTGTCATGTCCCTGCATTCACTGAAAGAGACACTTAAGTTTCCTTGAATGTTGTTTTTTTTTTTTATCAGCAAGAGGACAAACTACCCATTTGATGCTCTTCTGCTGGCGCAGGTCTACTTAAGAAGTCTTTCTTCAGAAGACCTAATAGTTGTTGAAGTGAACAAAACACTCCATCTTGTATGCTTCTTTGGTTCCTGAATGGCAAGCAGTGAGGCACTGCAAAAGGCTTTTCCTCCATTCTTCCCTATCCTCTATCTGACCAGCACCAAATGAAAGCAGACTTTGTTATTCTTGAGCATTAAGTTCAGCTGCATTGGAGAATAAACTTGTGAAAGTTTCACAGATTATAAGTAATATCTTTTAGAATGTCTTGCATTCAAAAGCTTGTCTAACTTTATCCAAACTACATCGTTTGTTCATTAAAAGATATCACCATAAGAAATCCTTGCCTCTCTCAGCTAATATGGCCAGAAGGGGCAGTTTTAATTAGGGGTTGTCAACCGGGGGTATGTGTATCCTTCAGGGTACTTTGAAAGGTCCCAGGGGGCGGGCGGGGACGGAGCGCCACCAGCCCGTGCCGCTGCCTCAGAGGAGCGGGGCCGGGCAAGGTGAGAGCAGGGCCACACAGATGCTCCCCCCCGCCCAGTGTCTGACCGCTTGCCACCCCCCACCCCCATTCGAGGTCCAGCCTCTCGCCATCCCCACCCCCCGAGGTATACTTACTAAAAAGGGGGCTGCCAGGGATACACTTATTAAAAAAGTTTGAAAACCCCTCATCTAGACTCTCGGGTATAACACTAGCCATAGGACTTGGCTTGATTCCTGTTAAAACTAGAGCATTCCTTTGAGGGAAATGTTAAAATGTTACATTTAAAATGTCCCGTGACCAAATACATCACAGGAGTTGATAATTCTTTCAGTTGGTAATTACCTTTTACTATCTTTAAAAAACCAAAAAAGCCACTCTAAAAGGTAGCTTGTCTGAATTTTCCTAGTGTCAACTTTCAGTGAGTGCTTTCTAACTTGTACCTTTAGTCTGCCAGATTACAGAGCCCTGTTATCAAATTTCTGGTCTCTTTATAATCAAATAATACAGATCAAATTACCCCTACAAGTTCAATGTAATATGTAAATTAAGTTGACCCTACTTAGTTTAAAACTGAAGCATGTTTTCTAGTCTTTTAATCAGTCTTGTGGATCTTCTGTGAACTTTTTCCAGTTTACCAGCATCCTTCAACATCCAGTTTTGGTGCTGATACTTCTAGTTCAACTATAGTTGTATCAGAACCAATTTCAGAAGTAATAGAGCCTCTCTCTTCCTCTGTTCCCATTTTTATATATCCAAGGTCAGTCCTTTTGACCCTGTTGTTGCACTGGGAGCTGATTATTCATCAGTTTGGGGGTTTTTTATATTGGCTGCTTCCTATGGTAGTCCATATGCTGTAAGACCTGCATTTATTTTTTTTTGGGTGATGATGTCCCTTGGGGTGTCTTGAAATGTGTATCGTTTGTGTGTGCTAGGCTTACCGAGTTATTTAGATTTTTTTTGGTGAGACAAAGCATCGTACTTCAGTTTTTTAAACGCTCCCCCAGTCTATGTGATACGCTTTCGAAAAAGATTCTACTTTTTCCTGTGTAATCAATAAAAGTAGTAAATAGCCTAGCACTGAAACCAGAGGAATCTCATTGGAAACATCCTTAAGGATGATTCCTCACATACAGTTCTGCTTTGAGACCTATCACTGAACCAATTTTTAATTTATTTAATGTCATAAAGTTTTGGTGTTGTATTATTAAAATTAAAATGTGTGGTACCAAGTCAAATGTCTAGCACAAGTTGTAATCTCATTAAAAGTTCAAGTTAGTTTGACTAAACCTATTTTCCAGATACCCATCTTAATTGGCATTAATTAAATGATCCTCTTTCACTTTTAATCCAGTGTTAGCCATTTTATTATTTTTTCTCTGATTGATGTTGAGATGACAGGTCCATAATTACCCAGGTTTTCCCACTTAGCTTTTTTCTAAATATTGGAACCACTGCATTAATTTCATCATTCTTTCAGTTGTCTGGAATTTCCCTGTTGTTTCAAGACTTATTGAAAATCTGTATTAACAGTTCAGATAACTACTTAGCTATTTTTTAAAAACTTAAATGCAAGTTAAATTTAAGTGTTGCAAGTGTAAAAGTGGATCCTCAGGCATGTGTGCAGAGTGCTTTTAAAACATTTAAGAAGATTGACATTGCTGACCATCTGACAACAGGCCACTTGTACATAAACAGTGAGATTGTGTGGGCAGTAGTGTGTCATTAAGAGTATCTTTAAATGTGGGTAGAGTTGGGCTGGAGGGGAAGGATGAGGATGTTTGACAGTACTAAGAAAGAACGGACGAAGAGGAAAGAGGCATTGTTAAAGGATTAATCCAGTAGTCACTTGCATTTTGAATGCTCCTAGTACTAAGACAAGTAGTCACTGCTCCTAGTACTAAGACAAGTAGTGTGAGATTTGCTAGTTGTACTGAGGTTACATTGCTGCAAGTTTATTATAGTGTATACCAGAGTGGCCAACCTGGCATGGGCAGCCTCTAGGAGTGCACCGTTAAGAGTTTTTAGGGGCCAATACCGATAGCTGATATTTAAGGAGGCATAGTGGCCAATACTGATCTGATACAGCTGCTTCCAGGTGATACGTTTGTTGTGGTGGAAGGGGAGAGGGGAGAGAAGGGGCATGGGCGTGCAGCTCAAAGCCCCCTGCAGGGGCAGGGGCAGGTGCTGCCCAGAGGGGCGTGGGTGCAGCTTGGGGGGGGGGGGGGGCGTAGCTCCCACTGCTGCTTGCACCCCGGGAGGTTGGTAGGCGTGTGGCCCTCTGGATCTGCATGGGGTGGGGGTAGAACTGGAGCCAGTGCTGCGCAGCTTTTCTCAGCAGGGGCTGGGCTTGGAGCAGGTGCTAGCGGTGCTGGGAGGGGCTGCAGCCACCCTAGATTTTGCTGCAGCTTTGCTCCCAGCCCTGTGTGGCCAGGCACAGCCTGGTTCCATGTCTTGCCTCCACCCATGTGCTGGGAAGAGCTGGGGCTGTGGTGGCAGCGGCACTGGGAGCAGAGCTGCGGCAAAATTTGGGGTGGCTGCAGCATCTTCCCAGCGCTGCCGGTGCCTGCTCTGAGGCTCTTCTCCGATGTTTTGTATTATGTTATTTGAAATGTTGTATTACCTTTTTGTGAGGCCTCTGTTTGGGGTCGTTTTGAGTCTTTTGTTATAGTCTGGTTTTCTAATAAAATGTTTAAAAAAAAAAAAAAATCTTCTGGCACTGTGCATGGCTCTTCTCATCCGGTTTGGGCTTGGAGCAGGCACCGGCGGAACTGGGAGGGGGCTGCAGCCACTCCATATTTTGCCACAGTTCCGCTCCCAGCGCAGCTGCCAGCCGCCCTTTGGAGCTGGGCTGTGGCTGTCAGTGCTGGCGGAGTGGAGCAGTGGCAAAGTTTAGCGTGGATGCAGCGTCTTCCCAGTGCCACTGGCACCCGCTCTGAACCTAGCCTCCACCGAGAAGAGCTGCGCAGTGCCGGCTCCAGCCCGCCCGCCTGCCCCGCGCAAATCTGAGGGGCGTACCCCTCCCCCCTACCCTTCCAGGGTGCAAGCAGCAGCAGAAGCTGCTCACCCCCCATGAGCTGAGCTTCTCTCCGTTCCCCCAGGGCAATGCCTACTCCTGCCCCTTCCCTCCCCAGGGGGGTGTTGATCTGCTCTCCTCCCTTCCCCCTCTGACTTAACAGCTGGAGGCAGCTCTACATGCAGCACAGGCAGTTATCAGCCAAATTATCGAGCTGATATCTGCTACAGCAAATTTTCTTTATTCATAGATGTTAGGGTCGGAAGGGACCTCAATAGATCATCGAGTCCGACCCCCTGCATAGGCAGGAAAGAGTGCTGGGTCTAGATGACCCCAGCTAGATGCTTATCTAACCTCTTCTTGAAGACCCCCAGGGTAGGGGAGAGCACCACCTCCCTTGGGAGCCCATTCCAGACCTTGGCCACTTTAACTGTGAAGAAGTTCTTCCTAATGTCCAATCTAAATCTGCTCTCTGCTAGCTTGTGGCCATTATTTCTTGTAACTCCCGGGGGCGCCTTGGTGGATAAAACCTCACCAATTCCCTTCTGTGCCCCTGTGATGAACTTATAGGCAGCCACATGGTCGCCTCTCAACCTTCTCTTGCGGAGGCTGAAAAGGTCCAGTTCCTCTAGTCTCTCCTCGTAGGGCTTGGTCTGCAGGCCCTTAACCATACGAGTGGCCCTTCTCTGGACCCTCTCCAGGTTATCCACATCCCTCTTGAAGTGCAGCACCCAGAATTGCATGCAATACTCCAACTAAATTTATACTGGTATCAATCTGATATTGGACTGATGTATTGGTGCACATCTTGCAGCTTCTCTTGTGGCACATGGCAGACGAGGAAGGGAACGAATTGCACAATGGCAGTTAAGTCAGAAAGCAGAACAGCAAATTGGGCAAGGGAGCAGAAAGGGTATCAAAGTGGCACATGGGGAGGGTGTGAGGCGAATTCATGTCATGCCTGCCGAAAAGTTTGATCCCCATTGGTGTGTACAAATCCATATGCTTCCCCTTATAGCATCCCAGCTTTAGTCTTAAATATCCCTGTTACAGTGGTTTTCAACCTATTTGCTGTAGTGGGTCACATTTGCAACTCTCAATGTGTTATGAGCCACACACCAGGGCTGCCAGGGCTATGGGGCTAGGTCCCACAGCCCCCCTGCCCCTCCTTGCCCCCTAGCAGCACCCAAGCCCCAGCTACTGCCTATGGGAGGCAGCAGTTGCTGCAGCCACAGTAGAGCACAGGTAGCAGGGTGGGGAGACCCGAGCCTCCAGTGTGCAGCCTACATCTGCCCCTACTCCACCCTGTACACACATCTGGGGTAGCACATGCCCCCCATGCCTGCCTTTCTGGGAGTGCATGCAGTGGCAGGGAGCTATTCCCCCACGTCCCCTGAATAAGCTGCCTGTGGAACCATTCCACTCCCCAGCCAGGCCCCACAGCTGCACATTCCTACTTCAGCCCCAAGCTCCACACACTGCCTCAGCTGGGCAGCAGCCCCAACCCTGTCATGCCCTGCTCTGCCCTACTCAACTCCCTCGGTCCCTTCCTTACCACTGGGGCCTCAGTCTGCACCTTCCACACCCCCCTCTGCCCCTGGCATAAACTTACCTGGAGGGAGCTGTTCTCCACGCTACCATGTGCACATGAAACCCCTGCCTCTGATTGCTCTCCTTCTATTCCCCACAGCCCCTTGCAAGCTGGAACTCTGCTGGCCTTCAAGGGGAAACCTGCTGTTTCCCATGTTTTTCTCCTTAAAATAGGAAAAGCTGCATTTTTTTCCATGATGAACAGAAAACCAGATCCCCGACTAACAAACTGCGGGCAGCAATCTTTACTTTTTTTGTTTTTCCCAGCATGTTACATGTACCTCAACAGTGTGCTGATTGAGCCTCATGCAGGCCGCGGTTTGAGAACCACTGCCCTATTACATCTACAGTGACTAGAAGAGGTTAAATTGTGGCTCAGCTCTGAAAGTAACTCATAAAATAATGTTATGAGTACTTATATTTGTTTACTTGATATGTAGATTGAGACAAAGTTTTTAAGAGAACATGTTTTTTCTATTTGCAAGCCTGTGCATTGCCCAGTCAGGATAGGATCTCTACTTTTAGCTCATTACCACAGGCAGTCGAGAATCTGGTGGTCAAATTATGTGTATAATGATGTCTGTGTTCATTTCTTAATTGAGTTTTGACAGGTGTAATTAGCTGTGAAATAGTTTAGTTATGTTGATACAAAGAAGAAATATAATCTAGCTGGCTCTTCAGGGTTAAAAGAATTAAACATTAGCAAAACTTTGTCATAGAGTCAGCAGATCTGACCATAAGCCCACAGTCTGTTATAATGGTAACAGCTCTTTTCAGAGGAGAACCATGCTTTGATACAGGCAGACAAGGTTCCTTGGGTGAATTTGATATCTTTTATTAGACCAACCCAAATGGTTGGAGAATAGTTATTAAGCAAGCTTTCGGGTTCAAAAACCCTTCGTCAGGCTAAGGAAGCTTCAGCAGTTGGTGTGTGCTCTTCCTGGATGGAATGAAAAGTAAAGAAGCCAGAGGCTGGGCTGGGCTGGGGAGTCAGTTGCCAGGCAGATTATAATGTATCAAAAATCCCATGTCTATGTTTAGTCCATGATCTCTAGTATCCAGCAGGTTGATGAAATGGAGCTCATAGGCTCGTCTCTGGGAAGTGTTGTGTAAGTTTCCCTTGAGGATCAGGACTGAGAGATTGGAGAGAGAGTGGCCCTCCTGTGAGAAATGTGCCCCCACTGGTAATTGAGTGTTTCTGTCTTTGATGGATTTCTGGTGTGCATTAATTCTGGTGCGCAGTTGTTGTTTGGTCTCTCCTACATATCTTCCATCAGGGCATTTGGTGCATTGGATGAGGTATATTACATTTCTGGAGGTGCAGCTGTAAGATCCTGGGATGCTGATGGCTCTGTTGTGGGGTGTAGTAATAGTGGGGGTGGTGGAGATGTGTTGGCAGGTTTTGCATTTCTTGTCCTGGCACGGTCTGGATCCTTTTGGTGTGTTCTGGGCTTGAGGAAGTTTGCTTCTGGTGATGAGGTTGGCGAGGTTTGGTGCTTGTTTGAAGGCTAGGATGGGTGGCTCTGGGAAGATCTTTTTAAGAATAGGGTCTCTTTCTGATATGGGTTGCAATTTTTTGAGGATTTTCCTTACAGGTTCAAGGGAGGGGTGATATGTCATAACCAGCGGTGTGTGATTTGTGGGTGTTTTTCTTCTGTACTGCAGCAGTTCTTCACGTGGTATCCGGGTGGCTCTTTCAAACGTGCGATCTACCTCTCTGGAGGAGTGTCCTTGCTGGATGAAAGCCTTTTTAAGATTGGTGAGGTGGTGATCCCAGGTGTTCTCTTCAGTACAAATGCGGTGGTATCTGAGGGCTTGGCTGTATATCACAGCTTTTTTGGTGTGTTTAGGGTGATTGCTGGTTCTGTGCAGATATGTATGTTGGTCTGTGGGTTTCTTGTATACTGTGGTCTGTATTTTACCCTTCTGGATACTGATCATTGTGTCTAAAAAGGAGATGTTGGTGCTGGAGTATTCTAAAGAAAGTCGGATGGAGGGATGGTAACTGTTGAATTTCTGGTGGAACTCAGTCAGAGATTGCAGGTTCTCAGTCCAAATGATGAAGATGTCATCGATGTATCTTAAATATAGCAAGGGTTTGATGGTGCAGTTCTTAAGGAAGTCTTCTTCCAGGTGGCTCATAAAAAGGTTGGCATACTGTGAGGCCATTTTAGTGCCCATAGCTGTCCCCATCATTTGGAGGAAGCGTTGATTATTAAAAGTGAAATTGTTTTGTGTGAGGATGAAGTGTATAAGGTCAGTAATATCTTTGGGTCTGTATTCTGGGTTGTAATCTTGTTCCTGTAGATAGGTAAGGCAGGCTTGGATGCCATCCTGGTGTGGGATGTTGGTATATAGGCTGGTAACGTCCATGGTGGCTAGGAGTGTGTTGCTGGGAAGGTGGTCTATGTTTTTAAGTTTCCGTAGAAAGTCTGTAGTGTCTTGTACAAAACTTGCTCTGTGGGTGATGAGCGGTTTTAGGATTGATTCAACGAAACCTGATATTTCCTCAGTTAGGGTCCCATGGTTAGATATGATAGGTCTGCCTTTACCGGTGGGTTTCAGTGCCACATTCTTTACTCTCTCCAGATGCTTAAATCCCTTCGTTTATAATGCTTATGCTGGTATAATTTACATTGCCTGTAGAGACTGACCCACTGAGTTTGACAGAACAGTGAGACAGCCATGATGAAAATAAACTGGGATTGAAGCAGCAGTTTTCAATGGCAAAAGTATCATCAGGAGGGAAAAGGTAATTTGTGTGCGCAAAGATGGGAGTGGAAGATGAGGGAATGGTGGATGAGAATGGGAATAGCGGGTGCTGACAGACCATGGTGGGTGGGGAACATGCTTTGCAAGAAGAAGCAGGGCGTTACTGCTACCTGGCTCCACAGAGTCTGTTTAGATCGGGTGATTCAGCGGGGCTTTTTGGCACTTCTATCTTGCCCCAACACCCTGGACCCCTGGGGAGCTGGGCCCAGCTGGTTCTGCTGGCAGATCTGGGCAGATTCTCGGTCCCTCCCCACCGCCTCCTGCTTCACCTGGGCTGGGAGGGTGGGAGGGACATAGCCCAGCTGCGGGCCAGCTGAGTGGAGCTGAGGAGGGCCTTGCCCCGCCCCGCCCCAGCTCCTACTTCGCCCAGCCATCCCAGGGAGCTGTGCGAACAGACTGCGCAAAGAGGCATGCTTCTGGACCCAGCATGCCAGTTAGCGTGGGAGTTCGTGCAGGAGGGTGAGCAGCAGAGCGCCCGAGGGCCTGCCAGTGCCCCCTAGAGAACGCAGTCCCAGCTGTAATCGGCCTACCAGTGGCACTATGCAGATGGGCACATGCCACACCCCGAGGGTCCCTTCTGGAGTCTGTGGCCTCCCCTTCTGGTGCCTCAGAGGCCTCCACTCAGATGGAGTCCATGGTTTCAGGCACCACGCAAATGGAGCCTCTGGCTCTTGACTGTGGGGGCTGCCTGGCACTTTTTCAGGCTCTGGGGTCCAGGAGCATGGCCACCTCCGCTTGTGAGGTCTGTTCCCTTTTGGGGTCTCTGGCACACCAACTGGAGGATCTCCAAGCCGCAGTCCAGAGACTGTGTGCCATCAGGGATGGTGAGCGGGAGATAGATTCCTACTGCCAGGTCCATCTCCCCCCTGGAGGCGGAGGGCAGACCATGGTCACCTTCCAGGACGAGGGAAGACTCGGGGACCTCCCGTTCTGTCCAGCCAGAGGATTGAACCAAAATGGTCAAGGGTCCCAAGGCTTGCTGCACCAAGGTCCCTGCCCTGCTGGAGCTTTGCAACAGGTATGAACCTCTTGCAGCCCCAGCAGAGCCTGCTAAGCTGTCAGCTCCTGCAGGCAACACAGGCTCAACTGTAGCTACTGCCCCCACTTTCCCCAAGATAAAATGCAAAGTGTTTGTCATGGGAGACTCCATCCTGAGGGGGCAATCTGCCGCCCTGACCCCTTAGCCTGGGAAGTCTGCTGCTTCCCAGAAGCCCATATTTGAGACATTGCGGAGAAGATCCCTAAGCCCCTCCGGCCCACTGACCACTACCCTGTTCTCCTTATCCATGTGGGCACAAATGACACAGCTCGGAGCAATCCCAGCCAGGTCATGAAGTGCTACAGAGATCTGGGAGCAGGGCTTAAGGGGTTGGGGGCGCAGGTGGTGTTTTCCTCGTTCCTCCCAGTCTTGGGCTACGGGCTGAGGAGGGAGAGGAGGATCGAGGTAGTAAAACAAAGACTGTGACGCTGATGTAATCGGAAAGGCTTTGGCTTCCATGACCGCAGTCCGCTCTTTGGTGAGAGAGGCAGTGAGCTGCTGGGAAGGGACAGCCTCCACCTCTTTCTGCTGGGGAGAAGGCTCTTCTCAGCCAGACTGGCTGACCTGCTCCACCGGGCTTTAAATTAAGCCTGCCGGGGGATGGGGGGACTACCACCACTACTGGCCTGCTGAGCAACCCTTGCAAAGCCAGCAGGCCAAGGCACTTAAGGGAGCCCACCCTTGCCCCAGCCCTGGAACGATCTGTAGGCAAGGTAAGGGCCCCCAAAGGGACACTTGTGTGCCTGTACACAAATGCCAGGAGCTTGGGGAATAAACATGAGGAACTTGTCCTCCTGCTTAATGCAAATAACTATGATGTCATAGGGATAACGGAGACCTGGTGGGACTCCACCCATGATTGGGCCACAGGTATAGACAGCTATACCCTATACAGGAGAGATCAAGTGGATAAAAGGGGCGGGGGTGTAGCTCGCTACGTCAAGGAAAACTACGCATCCCTGCAAGCTGACATTGGTGCCCAGGGTGGATGACTGGAAACCCTCTGGGTTAAAATCTGTGGGGAACACAGCACAGGGGACACAATGGTGGGCGTCTACTACAGACCTTCGAGCAAAACTGGCTAACTGCAGCCTCGGCCTCACCACGATCCGCTGGCTGGGGAATTGGCTCTGTCATCGGACCCAGAGTGTGGTGATTGATGGAAGTCAGTCGTGGTGGTGTGCTGTGACCAGTGGGGTCCCTCAAGGCTCTGTCCTTGGTCCTATACTATTCAACATCTTCATTAATGATGTGGACATTGGTATCAGAAGCAGACTGGCCAAGTTTGCCAATGACAACAAACTTTGGCAAACTCCACACCTGAGGACAGGAGGGCAATCCAGACTGACCTTGAGAGGTTCAAGAAATGGGTGGATGAGAACCTGATGGTGTTTAACACCGAAAAATGCAAGGTTCTCCACCTTGGGAAGAAAAACCTGCAGCATGCTTATAGGGTCAGCAGTGCTACCCTGGCTAGGACTAGGGATGAGAGGGACTTGAGAGTCGCGACTGACCACGAGATGAACGTGAGCCATCAATGTGATGCAGCTAGTAAAGCGAGCAAAACGTTAGCTTGCATCCATAGATGCTTCTCAAGCAAATCCCAGGACATTCTCCCGTTGCACTTGGCTTTGGTGAGGCTGCAGCTGGAGTATTGAGTCCAGTTTTGGGCTCCACAATTCAAAAAGGATGTGGAGAAGCTTGAGAGAGTCCAGAGGAGAGCCACATGCATGATCACAGGTCAGGAAAACAGACCTTATGATGAGAGGCTGAGAGCTACGGGACTCTTCAGCCTGGAAAAGCGCAGGCTCAGGGGTGATTTGGTGGCCACCTATAAGTTTATCAGGGGTGCTCACCAGGATCTGGGGGAATGTTTGTTCACCAGAGTGCCCCAAGGAATGACGAGATCAAATGGTCACAAACTCCTCCAAGACTGTTTCAGGCTGGACATAAGGAAGAAGTTTACTGTGCGAGCCCCCAAGGTTTGGAATAAACTGCTGCCAGAGGTGGTTCAAGCACCTACCTTGAACGCCTTCAAGAGACATTTGGATTTTTATCCTGCTGGAATCCTATGACCGCTGCTGACTTCCTGCCCCTGGGGCCAGGGGCTGGACTTGATGATCTTCCGAGGTCCCTTCCAGCCCCTATGTCTATGAAATCTTTGAAACTGATGCAATCAGCTATTAGATGAAAGTGCCTAAAAAGCCATGCTGAGACACCCAATCTACCAATCTATACAGGCTTTGGGTGAGCTGGATCCAACTAACGCAGTGCCTCTTCTGGGCATGCACTGGGCTCAGTGTGGGGGTGCACAAAGTTTAAAGCAAAGCACTGTTTTGGGGGGGGGGGGAGGAGTGGGGGTAGTTTACACCTGTAATCAGCCAGCGAGGAGAAGTTTAGTCTGAAACTTAAATGTTCACTGACCTGTTTAATGAAACGGTTAACTGGAGGCTTTTAAGTAGATGCCTAACTAGGAAGCACAGAATATTTGCATCAAAACATGTTACATTTGTTGGCAGGAAGTGACTTGGTTTGGGCAGATCCTCAACAATCCTGCTTTTGCTCCCTTTCTCATGCCCCTTATTCATATAACTGCTGTTCTGTGGATGAAAAACTGAAAACATTTCTATTCAAAACTGTTACCACTAGTTCACTGGTGCTCAGCCTTTTGGCCCAGAGGGCCAAATGAGTGGCATGGGACCCTGTGTGCCAGAACTGGGCCCCAGGCTACCCATGCACACCGGGATCGGGTTCTGCACTGTCCCTCTACTCCCCATGTAGTGTACAGGGCCACAGCCAGTGAGGAACCCCAGAGACTGGATCTTGCCTGCAGACTGGGAATTGAGCACCCCTCCACTAATCCATGGCTGCATACAGGTGTTAATTTTTACCAGGCAAAAGCCAGGAGCTGAGTTGGAGAAAGCCTCTGTACACCCAGCTCCTCTGGCTTCCCCTTGCTCCCCTGGCACTCAAGTTGAGAGGCAGGGGCAGCGATTTGAATGCTGGGGAGAATGCCAGAAGCCAGAGATGTAGAGGGTTTCCACAGCCCAGCACTTGGTTCCCTTTTGTCACCCAGCTGAACAGTGGGTTGCTGATCTATTTAAAAAAAAAAAAATCTGGTCACTGGGAGCAGGGCTCAGGGACCCCACTCCTAGCCACGAGCTTTTAAATTGCTATCATGCTGCTCAGTGGGGAAGCCAGCAGGAGCTGGATTGGGGAACCTTTCCCAGAATCCTGCTTCCAGCTATTGGCTTTTAAATTGCTGCCCCACTTCTCTGCTTGGCAGTGGGCTCTGCAAGAGGAAGCCAGCAGGATCTGGCAAAGCACCCTGCCCCTTCCCAAAACCAGGGCCTTCCTAGTTTGGGGGAGGAGGAGGCAGGGAGCCACTGCCCCCACACCTTCTCAAGATAGGGGTGACCCTTGTTTCATGAAGGCAGAGAGCCTTCCATACAGCTCCATCCTCCCTGGCTCCTGGAGTAGTCATTTTTGCTGCAAGAGAAAAAGCCGGAACACGTTTTGTTCCTACCAAGGAAATGGTGTTTCTCCTGGTAGAAAACAAATGTCTGTGCCTAGCTCGTGTTTGCTAGAGGTGGTTTCTGTCGCAGTTGACGTGTCCTGTATGCCTCCTTGGCTTGGGCCACCTCTGCAGCATTGCTAACCCTAAAACACAGAGCTTGTTCTGAATTGCTATGTAGCACCAGAATGTTGTCACTGGAACACTGTACTAGTCTTGTTCTTATTCTAAAATAGTTTTAAACATGCTGATAACTCAGTATTCTTAATCATTTTTCCCAACATGTGCTTTTCTCTGGAAAACACAATATTACTACTAATGTAAGTTTTCAGAGAAAAAATTAATTATTTTTAATGTCATCAAGACTGCATAGTAATGTATAAGTGGCAAAGAGTAGTTAAGGTGATAACTTTTTATTGGATCAACTATGTAGATGGGGATAAAGTTAGACAAGCTTTCAAATGCAAGACATTCTTCATCAGGTTTCTGATCATAGGCAACCAGGCACAGCATAATAATATAGAGGAAAGTATTTTTAATTAACTACTTCTATATTGATCTTTTGTTCACATTTCTGTCTTTATCTTGTATCCATTTTGTTTTTCTTTTTTCTTTTTTTAAGTACTTTTTGGAATGAAGTGTAACAGGAGAAAATGATTTTTTAAATACCCAGGTCTCCATATTGTTTTATTTTTGAAGAATTTTCACCTTAACTTTGCATTATTTTTAGTTGTCTGTGTTCTGATGTATGTACAGAAACAGGTATTTTAAGCCAATTCTTAAAACATTATCATTCAGTGTACTAGAGAACTTTGTGATGCTTGTGCTAGTCTAAGACTGGCTATGCATTGCATGTTAATATGCAGTTTAAAAAGGCAGGTAATAAGGAATTTGAAAGTTTATCACTTGGTAACTAATAGTCTATTGTTTTAGGCATGTGAATATGTTACTTTAAGGTAGAAGAAGGCAGTGTGATGTAGTGCTTTTTCTCCTCCATGGTAACTGCAGTAATGAAAGCACACTCATAAGATCCTGTTTCCACACTCACATAACTTAGATTCAGAATCAGAGCATTTAAAATGTTTCTTAAAAGTTTCATCTGGAAAGCCTCCATTTCAGAGAATGAAGTTTGGGAAAAACAGCTTGTTTTGCTGTGTCTTTTGCATCTTGCTTTGGAGCAAGATTTGAAATTGGGTAGTGGGCACTTGACTATTTCTTTAGAAATGCACCTCCTGAAAATTCCCTAAAATTTGTCCAGGTTATAAATTTTGGCTCTAGCAATTTCCCTTTATTCTTAGTATCTCAAGAAGGTCTCCAGCATACTTTTTCCTGGGCTTCACTCAGTATTATTTAGAGGTGCACTGATGCGTCAGTCCGATTATGGGATCGGCACGAATATAAAGAAAATTGACTGTTTTGGAGATTGGCCTAATGTGGCCGATAAATGCCCCATGCATGCGCGCAGCTGCAATGCAGCATGTAGGTCGTGAGGAGCACAGCCTGACAGCGTGGAGAGTTGCATGCAGCCGGTAAGTCTGTTGTGGCGGAAGAGCTGGGGGGGAGGGCAAAGGGAAGGGCCACGGAGGGGCAGATCAAAGCACCTGTGGTGAAAGAGGAAGTGGGGCTGGGGCAGAGTGTGGGGCGAAGACATGGCTCATTTTGGGGTGTGGCAGCTCCTGCTGCTGTGTGCACCCCAGGAGGGGGCAGGGTGGGTGGCGTGTGCCCCCAGATCAGGGTGGGGCAAGCTGGGCTGCATGGGGCTCTTCCCGGGGCAGGCTGGGCCAGGCCGCGCTCAGGGTGGGCAGTGGTGGTGCTGGGAGGAGGGTTGGGGGGACTACAGTGAATTTTGGGGTGGCTACAGCCCTCCTGTAGCCCCCTCCCAGCACTACCCCTGCTCGCCCCAAGCACAGCCTGGCCCAGCCCCCACTGGGAAGAGACCCACACACCCCTGGCCCCAGCCTGCCCCACCTCACCCAGATCCAGGGATACATGCCCCCCATGCCTCCTGGGTTGTATGCGGCACCGGGAGCTGCCACCCCCTCCCCAGGCCCCCCGGATGAGCTGTGGCTTCATCCTCTGCCCTGCCCTGCCCTGCCCCAGCTAGAGACCGCCTGCCCCAACCCTAGTCCCTCCCACACCACAGAAGCCTCAATCTGCACCCCCGTGCCCCTTCCATTCCCGCTCCCCTTCCACCACAACAGACTTATCAGCTGGACATTGCTGTTCAAGCTGCCAGGCTGTGCATCATAAATCAGATGGGTATTGGCTGATATGTCTTCTTAAAAACCAACTATCAGTATTGGCTCAAAAAAATTTCTATCAGTGCACCCTTATTTCGTTATTGCTGAAAAGGTTTCTGCATTTTTTAAAAGGAGGGCAGTATAGCAGGACCATGCCCCAGGGGCATCCATGAAACCTTCTGGTGGTCATGCGACTCCTGCCTCCCCACTCTGGCTCCTCAGGGGACCCTCCTTTTTTCTCACCTGCCATGCCTTGATGGTACTATTAATGATGTTAAAGGAGCCTGCCCCATGGTCCCAGAGTGAACCCTTGTTCACTTTGACACACTGATACCACTGGTATGCAGCTTACCCCTCAGCACTAAGTTATGGCCCTCTGGCTGTATTGGTGCTTCAGGGCACTAGTTGCCTTTTGGACTGTATTTAATGGCCTCTTTCTACCATGCCCATGCCTTGCAGATGTCTCTCCAGATTTTGTCACACTGGCTTGTATGAGCTTGGCTCTCTTGGCCTTGGCGTGCCAGTTACTTTAGCTGCAGACTCTTAAGCCTGGGCCCACTGGCACTGGCCTGTTTCAGTCCCTGCCTAAACCTGTGTTTGTGTGCTGTGGACCCTGGCATTTGTGCTCTGGGTGCCTGGCCCAGGCTGGTCTGCCTGATGCTGAGTGTACCACCAGGTACCCCTCTGTGGCCTCCACATGTCTCCCCTAACCACAACCTGGTCCTCTAGTATCAAGCTCAAAACAACAGAATAGCAAGCAATCTGATTTACAAGCTAAAAGTTTTTTCCCCACTCAGAGTAAATGTTGCCCTCAAACCTTACCTTCCTTGGAGCCCTTTCTGCCTAGCTCTCTTTGGTGGCTTGGATGCCTGCCTGTTGGCCTCAGGTGCTGGGCTTATGTGCCCCAAAGCCCCACCCCTTCCTTCCTGTCATGTGCCTGCCCAGCTGCATGCAGATGTTTCCAGCTGGGGCTGATGGTCAGCCTGCCCCCTTCCACTACTGGAGCTGCAGCAGCCAGCTGCTCATCACTCTTAATGTGACAGGGGCTTTGGCCCCTGTAGCAGCCAGCCATAGGAAATATTCTCTTTAGGTATCCTCACCCCTCTTCCCACTCCCCCCCATCCTCCAAACTAGGGGTCCATCTTTTGCATTATTTTCAGAAGATGATTGGGACTAATAAAAAGGGATTCAGAAATACAGTTCTGGCACTTGAACTCTGATGTGCCTTGTTTTACTATCCATATCATTGGTCCATAATGAGCCAGAACTTCATTTTACTGACAGTTAGATTGGGATCATTTTGAGCACTCTAGAGCAGTACTTGAGTCAATATGACCACTGTGTTCCCAGTAAAAAGCTGTCACGCCACACAGCTTGCAAGCAAGTTCACATATGAGGAAAAAAATGACTGTTCTATGCATCCAACTGAAGTGAGTATAGGCAATCATTGATCCCCTGGATCTTGGTGTACACATAAGAGGTCTAGTCAGGTGCCTGATGAATCCGTTTGTGGCTGACAAAACCCTATATGAGAGCAACACAGCTTGTTACAAGTTTCACAGATCCATGTGCTGTCTTGAGTTGGAGCCCAAGTTTACAGCACACTGCTTTCTCCATTTTCGTTTTGTTTCCATCGTATGGATCAATGCAGTTTCGTGTTAAGGATGTAAAATTCGTGGCATGTGTGCAGGTAAAATATCATTTTTCATACACTGTTCATGGAGCTACCCTTGATGGTTCCTGGTAGTTCTGTGACTGTTCTGTGAAAAATAATACTTTTACCTGCACGTGTGTGGCAGGCAGGCACACAGACCTAGGCAGCAGAAGGCCTGGGCTAACAGAGCTCAGCCCTCTCAAACACTGGGGAGTGCAAAGGGCCACGGAGCAGCCCGGGCTTGGGTTCCAGGTGGCTGCAGTGAGGGGGAGGGATGTGCATAGACAGACATGGAACCTGCAGGTGGCTGGGATTGCAGCCAGGCGGCTTGCAGAGCACTACCCACCACAGCAGGAAAGTTGGGGAAGGTGGGAGGAGGTGCAGATTGAGGTCCCCACAGTGAGGGAGGAAGAGGGGCAGGGGTGAACAGGGTCCTGGGGCGGGTGGTGGGATGCTCGGAGCCCTGGTGGCTTGTCCAGGGGCAGGGGGCTCCCGCCACTTCTTGTACCTCGGGAGAGGTCTGGGCATATGTGTCCCCCTGATCTCTACAGAAATGGGACAGAAGCAGCTGCCCACTGCATGCTGGACTGTGTGCTGCTGCTCCAGGAGCCAGCTGCCACTGCCAGCTCCCGGGCAGCAGCAGTGGGGCGCAGAGCTCAGCCTGCAGTGATGGTCCACCTCTGCCCTGCGTACAGATCTGGGGGGGGAGGGGGGACACATCCCCCCCTGCTGAAGTGCATGCTAATTGCAGAACCTAAATAATTAGAGCAGTTGATGATGCCAAGAGATTTACCTTCCTGAGTGATGTCAGTTTTTGGTTCTACCACGTCTTGCTACATGATCACAGTCTTGTTGAGACTAATTGCCAACCCAAAGCTCTTGCATGACTCAATCTGCCCAAGAGATTTCTCAGGGAACATTCACTTTGGCCAACCAAAGCTGTATCATCCACAAACAGGAAATCTCTCAGAATCAGCTCTTTTACCTTGGTTTTTGCTTTAAACCTTGCGATACTGAGCAAGCGGGAGATCTGGAGGAAGAGCAAGTAGGAGGTGGCAATTGGGGAGGTGCTTTCATACTACCTGAGAAATTAGGGTAATCAATTATTTACCTCTGGTGTCTGTACACAAATGCACAGAGCCTGGGAAACAAGCAAAAAGAATTGGAAGTCCTTGCACAGTCACAGCACTGTGACATAATTGGAATAACAGACTTGGTGGGAGCTTGCATGACTGGAGCATTGCCGTGGATGGGTCCAAACTATTCAGGAAGGACAGGCAAGGGAGAACAGGAGGAGTTGCATTTTATGTAGAAGAGCCATGTGATTGCTCAGAGCTCCAGTATGGAGCTGGAGATAGGCCTGTTGAGAGTCTCTGGATTAAGGTTAGAGGGGAGAGCAATAAGGTTGATGTCGTGGTGGGGGTCTGCTATAGACCACTAGACCAGGAGGAAGTGGTGGATGAGACTTTCTTCAAACGGCTAGCGAAAGTTTCCTGATCACAAGCCGTGGTTCTCATTGGGGGACTTCAGTCAAACTGACATCTGCTGGGAGGGCAGTACAGCAGTGCTCAGGCAATCCAGGCAGTTTTTGGCGGGTGCTGGGAGCAACTTCCTGGTACAAGTACTGGAGTGGCCAACTAGGGGCTGTGCTCTTCTTGACCTGCTGCTCACAACCAGGGAAGAATTGGTGGGGAATGTAGTTGTGGATGGCATCTTGGGCAGCAGTGACCACAAGAAGATTGAGTTCAGGCTCCTGAGGAAAGGAAGGAAGGAGAGCAGCAGGGTAAGAACTCTAGACTTCAGCAAAGCAGACTTCAACTGCTCAGGGAACTCATGGGCAGGATCCCCTGGGAAACCAGACTGAGGGGGAGAGGAGTCCAGGAGAGCTGGAAGCCTTACTGAGAGTGCAGGAACAAACCATCCCAATGTGCAGGAAGTATGGCAGAAGACCAGCTTGTCTTAACAGGGAACTCTTTACTAAGCTAAATCAAAAGAAGGCAGCTTATAAGAAGTGGAAACTTGCAGAAATAACTAGGGAAGAATATAAGAGCATTGTTCAGGCATGGCGGGGTGAAGTCAGGAAGGCCAAAGCACAACCGGAGTTGCAGCTAGCAAGGGATGTGGAGGGTAACAAGAAGGGTCATGGTATTTCCCCTGTCAGGTACGTATTGAAACTACTGCAAGTTTTAGCATGGGACTCCATAAACACACTTCTGAGCAGCACTTTGGCACCTACTTCTATGTAGCAAAAACTATTAGAGGTGCACCGATACATAAGTCCGATATTGGATCGGCACCGATATAAAGAAAATTGACTGTATCGGAAATCGGCTTTTTTTTGCCTGATATGGCTGATAAGTGCCCCGTGCATGCGCGCAGCTGCAGCATAGCACATAGGTGGCAAGGATCACAGCGTCCAGCTTGTAAGTCTGTTGTGGTAGAATGGGGGGCAGATCCTAGTCCCTACAGTGAGGGAGGAAGTGGGGCTGGGGCAGACCCTGCCCAGCTGGGGTGAAGCATGGGATAGAACTGCAGCTCGTCCAGGGGGCGCGGGGAGGTGGGGGGCGGCTCCTGCTGCTGTGCACACCGCGGGAGGGAATGGGGGGGCATGTATGCCCCCTATCTGTGTGCGGGTCAGGCTGCTGCTGCAGGCCAGGGCTGCGCCAGGCTCTTCCCGCTAGGGACTGGGCCAGGCTGCGCTCGGGGCAGGTGGCAGTGGCACTGGGGGGGCCTGCGGCAAATTTTGGAATGGCTGCACCCCATAGTCTCCTCCCAGCACTGCTGCTACCCTCCCTGAGCATAGCCCTGCCCAGCCCCCACCAGGAAGACCCTGGCTCCAGCCCGCAACAGCTGCCCGCCCTCAGCCTGCGCAGATCCGTGGGCACGTGCCCCCTATGCCCTCCCAGGGTGCATGTCGTGGCTCTATCCCCTCTGTCCCCCATCCCGCCCTGCCCCAGCCCCATTCCCTCCGTCACCACAGGGGCCTTGATCTTCCCCCCACGTGCCCCTTCCCTTCCCCCTCTCTTTCCACCATAAGAGACTTACCAGCTGGACACTGCTGTTCAAGCTGCTGGGCTGTGTATTGGAAATCAGATCAGTATCGGCTGATATGCCTCCTTAAAAACTGGCTATTGGTATTGGCCCCAAAAATCTCTGTTGGTGCACTCCTACAAACTATGCATAATATTAGTCCAAAGCCAAAGGCTCATGATTTACTACGTAGCTCATTGGGCTGGGACCTACCAGAGTCGACAGCGTTTCAAGCCGTGGTGATCCCACAGTTGAGCCATTTCTCAGTATGTCTGTTTATTCCAGGTACCTCCCCACAAAGGATCTATGTGCTAATTGTCCACACTCATGACTGGAACCGGTTGTTGTTATCACACATCCTGGGCTGCTCCAAGATTTTTATGCACGTTAAGTGCAGGGCAACTTGGCCTGGATGCACTAGGCTAAGAGAGGCATCACAGAGGGATTCTGGAAGAACTGTTTGGGGCCCCATTTGGTGATGTTTGCCAGGCATTTAAGGCTGGTGAAGAAACAGGAAAGAAAGGCACAACTCTGCTGTGAGAGTGAAAAGGAAGTTGAAATGTATGCAGTGTGGTGACATGCCATGACTTTAAAAGATTTGGCAGTGAAGGGGTCTGTGCTTAATGGGCACTAACATTTTGTGGCAGTGAGGGACCACTTTCTTGCCTTTCCCCTAGCTGCTCCTTAGCTTTTTGGTTAAGAACAAGCAAGAGTGGGAGGCATGTGAGCTTCCAGGCTTCCAGGCCTGGGGCTTGCGTGCACGATGCCAACACCTTCCTCCCTGCCCCTCAAAAAGGTCCTATCAGCATACTTGCTTAATATGGGCCATGTGTTTTATAGTGATGTTCAGCTTTGGCTGTATTTAATTAACTTCATAGTTGGTTTCCATTGCTGAACATATGCTGCTTTTGGCAGCAGTTTAATAATATATTTAGTCAAGTTTCCTTGTATGCAAATGTAAGACAAAGGGCTTTTTTCCCTATGCCAGTGAAATGGGGGGGTGAGGGGGAGCGGGGCACCTGGTTTTGTGTTCAAGGAAATACGGTAACTGTTGGCTGGGTCCTGACTGGCTCAAAAGCAGTCAGCACTAGTAGATCATTTTTACAGAAACTATTTCAGAAATGATGCTGCTTGTCTTAACAAAACACAACAACTCCCCCCTCCCCCCCCCCCCAAAAAAAACAACAACCCCAAAACAAAACAAACACCCAATGGATTTTGTGACTGAATAGCTTTGAAAGTTTGGTAATTCTTTCTTAGTCTATATATTTGTGTTAGGATATAGGGGTAAATTTGTGCTTAAAAATCTTACTGTTAAAACCACATGCACTATGACTGTGACTGGTAGTTTTGTCAATACACAGGTGGGTTTTAGCAGGGAAAATATCAGCCAATTTCTGTGAATTCTTTTTATTTTGAAGAAAATGTTTCTGGAGAACACTGATTTATTTGAAGTGCATGGCATATACTACAGATTCTGCTCTTTGGGCACATGTGAGCATGGCTCCTATTCACTGAGAGGACACGAATAAAAGAGAGTATAGGCATGTGAAAGTGGAATCATTCTTATTGATTGGATTGCCTAATGTTTAATTTTGAATATTGAAAAGAAAGCCAACTATGTAGAAGCCAGTGGACAATCAGATTTTATTATGCTATTGTACTAGGCCAGATTTTGTTCACAATTAATTGTGCATACATCAGATGGAGACAGATGTGAACTGCAGTAGTTTGTATTAAGTAAGTCCCCTGTTGGCTTTAGTACTTTTTGGCGCTTCTTTTGAGGAGTTGTATGGGGTCATTGTGTGATCACTTTCCATTTATAAGATACGTTTATTATCAGTTCAGCTTTATTTCTGGAAAATATAGCTGTTTCATACCGTTTAGACTTCAAATGGCTGTGCTAGTTCATGCATAACCTCTCCTGTATGCAGATGATCAGTCCATTTTCTTAAACCGCTTGTTTCAGTTTGTGGGACTTTATTCTCCAGTAGGACCCATTTCATCAAACATTTCTAAACTTGAAATTTAGATGATCAGGGAGAGGGTAATAACACTTGAAAGAGTCTTCCATCTTTTTGTCAGTTAAAATGCTTTCAAGTTTCCTGTGCATTTTTCCTTACATTGTGCACAAGAATACAAGATGTATTTCATTTATGCATATAACAATTCAGTTAACTGCATAACTAAATGTTAGTCCTGTGTTTGTTTTCTTGTATTATCTCAAACATCAATTATCTGGGTATTGGTTAAGTGAAACAGAACAGTTGAAAACAGCTTTTAACTTTGTGACATAATTTTGCTCTGTTCAACTGCATTCCAGTTTAAGCCAGAAAATGAAATGCAGGCATCTGTGAAAAGGCAGGTATCAAAAGCATTAAAAGTCAGGGAAAATGGCAGTTCTGAGACTGGGCTGCTTTCTAATAGCAGCTCTGAAACTGACTACTAGGAGCCCTGAAACAGAGAGGAATTGATCAGTTTTGGAGCCCCTGATATTGCAGCCTTGATAGTGCTCTATACTTGAGCGCTATTTACATTTTAAGTTCAGGTAAATGCATAGTCTTCTTTCAGTCCCAAGGCTATGCACTTAACCAAAGTACAGTTATATTTATCTTGTCTGCTGCACATGCAAAAAAGGAAATAAATGTTAATCAGAATTTGGTAAGACCTTTCTTCCCCACCCGCCATCAATGCTGCCATATATCATCCTTGTTTAAAGTCATAACTATGAGACTGTTTCAGAAACTAAATGGAAAAATGGTTGCCCATGCCGTGTGTCTGTGACAAAGTGGGAAACTACACAGCAGAAGGGGAGCACTGAAGTTGGCACTATCCAACATGCCTGTTTATGACAGTTTAAAGAAGTAATGTGGTCCAGTAAATGATCGTTGTACACACAAGGGTTTTATTTAAAAATTGTGGTTATTTTCTGAAATGCCCTCATAATAATAATAATAATAATAATAATAATAATTAAAAAACCCTCATCACCATTTATTACTTATGTGAACTTGTACCTGGAAATTCCTTAGTTTAGTATGTCATGCCATGTGCAGGTTTCCAAATATTTAAACAATGAATGGAATAAAAATTTGCTAGATGCTCTACTTTTCCCATAAGCAGTTGTATTTTCTGCACAACAGGACACAACAGTTATCTGATTTTTGTGGGTTTTGTCAGTATAGTATTGAAGAGAGTAACCCTTTTCTTTATTCAGAGTTTTAGATACCTTTTATAGTCTGCATTACTACAGATAAGATTCAGACACAAAGGGAAACTAAAGCCAAAAAATAATTCTAGTTTGGACATGTATGTTAAGGTGCCTTACAAGCTAAAAATGAGCAACTGTCTCTGGGAGAAGGGAATGTTTGGCTTTTTGGATCAAACAGTAATAAACTGGATACTAAATACTTGCTTTCTTATAGTCTTGTAAATATATGGAAAAAAATTAAATTTAGTAGTAGTAATTTTGTTGTTTCTTTTCCAGATGGGAATGACAGGAAACACTAGTCCCTTTGGGCAGCCCTTTAGTCAAACGGGAGGGCAGCAGATGGGAGCTACAGGAGTGAATCCTCAGTTACCAAATAAGCCAGGCATAACGAATAGTTTGCCTCCCTTTCCTACCGACATCAAGAATACTTCAGTCACCAATGTGCCAAATATGGTGAGTTGCATTTCGTTCATGTAATTTCCCCCTTATTTATGCATGTTCAAAGTGTTCCAAACCCCTCAGTATTTTGGTTGCTAAACGCTATTGACCTTGATTTGATCTTGCCTGCACATGCATTTAAACTTCACACTGGTTCAGGTGATCTCCATTTTCAGTCATTAACTATCAGCAGTTGCTAAACTTCATGATGTAGACCAGGGGTCAGCATCCCCTGGCATGCATGCCAAGTGAGGCCATTTTGCTTGTCAAGCCGTGGCCAGCCCTGGCTCCGGGTAGCTGCAGCCAGCGATGGAGCCCAGGCTGCTCCCAGCAGGGCTTGCAGCATCCCAGCTAACTGCTGGGAGCAGCCTGGGATCCCGGCTGGCAGCAGCTCCCCAGAGTCAGGGCGGCTGCAGCTGAGGGGCTCCAAACAGCTGTGCCGGGCTCCGGCATCAGCTCCGCACCAGTGTGTGCAGGTGCGCCTTGGAGTGGGTGGTGGGGGAGGGGCCTGAGGCAGCCCCAGTCTCTCCCTGGCTCCTGGCACAGAGATGATGAGCCTGGCACAGCTGTTTGTAGCCAGCCCGGGCTCTGGACAGCTGCAGCAAGCTGCTGGCAGCCACACAGCCTGGGCTGGGGGGCAAGGAGCAGTAGGGCTTGGGGGCAGGGTCTTTGGGTGGGGGGCAAGGGCACAAGCAGGGCATCCTGCCATGTACCTCTTGCCCTCATTTTGTTTTTCTGCCACGCCAGCACTCTGGCACTTTCCGAGGTAGGCATTATGGTGTTCTTTGGCACTCCGGCCAAAAAATGTTGCCTACCCCTGATGTAGACTGTGCTTGTATGTACATACTAGAAGCGCACCAGTGTATCAGTTCATACCAGATCGGCACTGCTAAAAGGAAAATTGACATCATTGGCAGTCGGTTTTTTTTTTGGCTGGTGTAGCCAGTAATGTCACTGATAATGTTGCATGCATGTGCTCAGTTGCAGCATGCATGCAGCCAGGAATGCAGCCCGGCAGCATGGAAAGCAGTCGGGCTGGTAAGTCTGTGGGGGCAAGGAATGGGGGGGAAGAGTGCAGATTGAGGCCTCCATGGTAAGGGAGGGAGTAGGGCTGGGGCAGGGACAGGTGCTGACCAGCTGGGGTGGGGTAGGGTGGGGTATGGGGTGGAGCTATAGGTGGCTTGCCTGGGGAGGGTGAAAGGGTAGCTCCCCACCACTGTGTGCACCCCTAGGGCAGGCATGGGGGGCATGTGCCCCACAGATCTGTGCATAGAGTGAGGGTAGGCTGCCCACTGCAGGCTTGGGGCCAAGGGCTGCCATGGGGTAGGGCAGGGCAGGAGGTGGTGCTGGCAAGAGGGCTTTAGCCACCCCAAAATTCACCCTAGCTCCCTCTCCCAGTGCAGCCCCAGCCTAGCGCCGCCATGCCCCGCCCCCTCGGGAAGAGTTCAGCACAACCCCTGGCCCTGAGCCCACAGCAGGCAGCCCTCCCTTGTCCTATGCACAAATCCAGGGGGCACATGCCCCCTGAGCTTCCCCTGGGGGTGTACGCAGTGGTGGGGAACTGCCCCCCCCCCCCCCCCCCCCCCCCCAGCTCCCAATCAGCCACCCGCAGCTCCACCCTGCGCCTTGCCTTGCCCCAGGTGGGCATCACCTGCCCCACTCCCTCCCTCACCATGCAGGGGGGGCCTCAGTCTGCCCCCCCCCAACCCTCCCACCCCCCACAGACTTGCCGGATGGTGCTCTCGAAGCTGCCGGGCTGCTTATGAACTATCCAACTGGTATCAGCCAGTATGTCTGGTTAGTAATCCGCCATTGGTATCAACAAAAACATTCTTTATTGGTGCACCCCTAGTACACACTTCTGCACCTATACCTTACCTTACATCTCAAGGTATGTGCTATGAATATTCACAAGGGTTGTAGTACAGCCATTTATGTCAACTCTATACACTGAGCTCCAAAACTGATACAGGAAATGCTCTGTTCTCTAAACTACTTGTAGCATTATAAGCATGAATACATTCCTAACCCAACCAGCAGCTGTTTTATGGGCAGTTCTAAAGTGGCTTGTTTGAGAGGCTGAATAGTATCTCATGTATTCTTTTGACTCTGATTTGGAAAATATGCTCAATGCTCCTGTGCAAGCCGTGTAATACAGTGACTTCCAGCTAGTGCAGGCTGCTTGTGATTATAGTTTTCATTAGTATTTTTAAGGTGTATTAATTTTGGGATGTTAAAATATTACAAATTTGGGAAATTTTATATATTTTATGTGCTTTTTCTGCAGAAAGCATAATTAAATATCACCACTTTTCTCTACATCTCTGTGTATTAGGGCTAATTTAATCAAACTGCTTGTATAGTTTCTATGGAAACTACAGATCCAGTTGTATAATGTCTTAAATGTGATAGCAGTTACTATAGTAACTCAAAGCCTTTCTGTGAGATGCAAATTACTTATTTTTTATTTAAACTAGAATCGTTGCTGTTCTTTAGCAGAAGTATGAATGTGCATATTACATCCTTGTGCTTCTATATGTGGACTCCAGTTATCCTATTAAAGCTAATAGGAATTTCTGGAATCTTAGCTTCAGTCTGTGCCTAAAAGGAAACGTGAATAGGGAAGGGAAGATATAAATCTAATAAGCTCCCAGGACTTGGTCCCACCCAGTCATTGGAGGAATGGCCCTGCTTGGTGTGAGTCTTCTCTATTGTTGAGAAATCTTTTAATCTTAAATCTGCTGTGTATTGTGCTTTTGTGATTATAGAAAGGGGTTTAGTTGTTACTGTGCGGGCCGGGAGCGATCCAGGCCCTTTTGTGCACGCGGGCCATGGCCAGCAGCCCGGGCACGCAGGGTCGGAGAAGACCGGGGGCGAGCTAGAATTAGTCACGGACGTGTAGTGGTTGATTTAAAGATTGTTTACTTACACCAAAGGTGGTCGTGGTGTAGGCTGGACAGTTTTCCAGGTACAGCTCCACTTAAATCCTCGTTAGAGGACTACAACAAATTCGTTCTCTCCCGCGGAGTTGTTGAAGCTCCGTGGGTTCGGTAGTTTCTCGTACAGGAAGGGATACGTCTAGGAATCTATCGGCGATGGGGAGAGGCCAGAGGCTGTTCAGGCCTCTGTTGCCTTTTAAGAAATGCGTTGGGTCCGTAAGGATCCACAGCACTTGGAGATCTTCACGCAAGGCGAAGGTTTCTCTCTCACTCCAGTTTCTCTCCAGCCGATTTCTCTCCAACTTGGGCGGAAACCACCCAAGCTCTTTATACGGCTAGCAAGCCAATCACTAGCCACCACGTGTGCATATTTTAGAACTGACCAATAATGTGGCACAAATTTAAATACAAATGGCGGGAACTCCTTGCACCGAGCATTTCTTAGATGCAAAAAGAAATGCACCATGCAAAGAAAGCTTCAAATTGGCGGGAAATTCTCCGTTGCACCGGGGTTCTCTTCTGCATCAGAAAACTCCACCGTGCAAAGAAGCTGCAATTTAGCAGGAAAATAATTTAGCAGTGCCGAAGCGCGCACAAACAGAAACTCACAGCTCTGGGTTGTGACAGTTACCTGTCAGAATTGGACTCCTGTGTAAAGTGCAGTCAAGCACAAGTGTACAATACTTACAGTTGCTGCATAAGTATGCTATTTTTTTGCTTTAAAAAAAATTCACCAACTCTACTAATTCCAAAAGAAACTTCTGGAATGGGAATCAGATACAAACCTTTGTAGTGATATTTGTCTATTTGCTATAAACCTAAGGATGGCTTTGAAGAAATTATGAAGTTTTCTTTTCATTTTGGTGATTGGCTCTAAAACAGGGGTGGGCAGTTATTTTGGGTGGAGGGCCACTTACTGAGTTTTGGCAAGCCATTGAGGGCCGCATGAGGCAGCCCAGGGCAGATAAATGTTAATTTTCTAAATTATTTAGGGGCCCTGCAGGCTGGATAGAATGGCTTGGCGGGCTGCATCTGGCCTGTGGGCCGCATTTTGCCCACCCCTGCTCTAAAACCTAATCATGCCAGTTTATGCATCAATGGTAGCTATTTTACTACTTATCATTTTAAGAGAAACCCAAATCTTAAATGTACCTGTCCATGTTGACTATACTGGGAGATAGTAGAATAGGGTGAAATTGAGGCAGTTACCCTCTAGCAAGCTTCCTCTTACCTGAGTAAGAGGAAGAGAGGAAATCTGCATTTGTCTCTAACCCATTCAAAAGGTGAAGAAGAAAAAGGAAGTCTTTCCCTTTCTCAGACCAGAAGTCTCCCTGAGGCTGTTTACAGCATCCAAAGCATGTTAAAAAAAATCTTCCCTCTTAGTTTTCTAGGGGCGCTGGCAGATGTGTTTTAAAAAAAACCAAAAAACCAAGCAAACAAACAAAACAAAACAAAAAAACCCTCAATGCCTTACAGGAAGAGGAATCGCATCACTTTGACCCAGTTCCCCAGCGTCCGTATATCTTGTGCACTTCAGTGGGGCTTTTGGCTGCTTTTATGTAATAGCTGATTGAATCAGCTATTAAATAAAAGCAGCCAAAAGCCCCACTGTTGCACATGAGCTGTACAAATGCTGGGAAACTGAGTCAAACCATGTGTTTGTTTTGTTTTTTGGTTTGTTTGTCTATAAAAGCAGCCTGTGTGTCAGAAGCCTTGCATGTCAGCAGAGAAGTGTGAAACCTACTCAACTTCCATCCCCAGGCTGATTCACACAAAGGATAGTAGTCTATCAGGCCCTTGACATGCATTTAATGGCATAATGGGATCTGATCTCAGCCCCAACAATCACACTTCCTGTGCATTGCAGGAGGTGGAATTTTGGGACCAGGGATCAGTTTTCCATTTGCTTTTTTTAAAAAAAACCCTGAAATTACAATAAATAAAAATGTTTTAAAAGGCTCAAAAGTTAGGAAGTATCAGGTGTCCTGCTTATAGCTTTAATATGGCCTTTTGCATATACATTATTACAGCCTTTAATTGCATGTTGTAGTAGCATGTGACCACATTATCAGATCTGTGTACCCTGGCTTGCTTATTGTACAGAATGAAAAGCTGTCCAATGAAAAGAAGCAGCTATCTAATACTTTTTTGGGGGGTTACCCGTAATTTTTCAATATATGGCAGTAACCTTTAGGTACTGTACTCCATGCAAACCTTTTCTGAATACAGACAAGGTTCTTTGGGTGAATCTGATAACTTTTATTAGACCAACTTATTAGTTGGTCTAATAAAAGATATCAGATTCACTCAAAGAACCTTGTCTGCCTACGTCCTTAGACCAATACAGCTACAACCTACACCCCTGTTTCTGAATATAGGAATTTATAACATCTGGTTTTTCTGTAGTGTTGATGATCACTAGTATCCGAATGTTTCACAAATATTGATGAATGCATCTTTATAATGCCCTAGGCAGGGAATGGATCTATTCTGCTTTTACTAATAATCAGGAATCTGGGTTTTCTGTTTCCCACAGAAAAAAATGTGAATTTTCCCTTCTAACTGAGGAAAATTGAGATTTTATTTTATTTTATTTTAGCAGAGAAACACGCAAATTTTCCACTTTTGCAAAGAGCTCTCTGCAGGCTGGCAGAGTTCCAGCCTGCGAGGGGCTGGGGGGAGCAGGATAAGGGTGATCAGCAGGGATTCTGGTTTTCTCCGATTTGAAAAATTGTAAGTTCTCTGATTTAAAAACACAAAATCTGTGATAAAAATTAAAGGCCCTCCACAACTTCTCTCCCCCCCCCCCAGTGCTGCTGGTGCCCCTTACTCCCCCCCCCACCTCCTCCTCAGTCTTCTGATGCCCCCACTTCCCCACATCAGTCCCCCAGCCCCACAGACATGTAGACACTCATGCACAGACACTGACATCCACCCCAGCAGGTAAGTGTGTGTGGAGGAAAGGGAAGGTGCTGGAGCGGCCAGATCAAGAAGGGTGGGGAGTGTGTCCCTGTGCCCACTCCCAGGAGCAGGGCCAGGGGGGTGAGGGCAGGGGTGCCCTTCTGCGGTACGCACACACGCAAGATGGCCTGACGGGAGGGGTTCGCACATGGCAGCTGCCACCACAGCTTTGCCACTGTGCCCTAAAGTGCCTTCCCATGGCCGGCCACATGGCTTTGCAGGCAAGCGGCACAGCAGTGGTGGGGCGGTGGCAGCTGCTGCGTGCAGGCCACATATGCTGCCTGGCTGGGGGTGGGAGAGGCCTCACATGTGGTGGTACTTGTGACATGTGGCCGGCTGCATGGCTCTGTGGCAGTGTGGGTTGATGGCTGTGGCAGCTGCTTGCCTGCTGGTGGGGGATGGGGCTCGCATGCAATGGCCACCAACTCTTTCCTGTGGAGCCGTGTTCGCATGTGCGCTCCCTGTTCATGGGCATGGCTCTGAAGACGAGCGGCAGCAGCAGTGCCAGGTGGTGGCAGCTGCTGTGTACAAAACCCCCCTGCCCCCACTGGCCATTGGGGCAGCACGCAGCCACTGCCGCTTGTCTAAGGAGCCATGCCCGCAGACTGGGGGGGAGGGAGGGACTTGCACATGGCCGTGACCGCCACCACACCACCGCTATTGCCCTGCAGTCAGCTGCACAGCTCCATGGGCATGGCTCTACAGTGGTGGTGACTGCATGCTGGCCGGCGGTGGGAGGAGGGGAGTTTTCACACATGGCGGTCACCACCGTGGGCACATCTCCACAGGCAAGTGGCAGCAGTGGTGGTCACCACATGTGAGCCCCTGGCCCTCTGGCCAGCACGCAGCCACTACAGCCACCACCCCTCACTGCCACAGAAGTGTGCCTGCAGAGCCATGTGGCCAGCCACCGTGTGTGAACCCCACCCCAGCTGGCCAGTGCATTTGCAACCCACAGGAATGGGCTGAGGTGGAGGGCAGGGAGGCACTGTGGTGTGTTGCCTGGGGCCAGAAGCGTCTCCATGCCCCACTCCCTCAGCCACCCCCCACCCCAGCCCTGCCCCACAACCCCCAAGCCCCACTTACCTCCAGACTCCAGGGGCAAAGGATGAGCCTGAGCCTGTGTCTGAGCCAGCCAAGCCTTGGCTGACTCAGAGGCTCAGGCCCTGCTCTCCCTCTCTGGGCAGGGCTGGGGGTTTCCCACCCTTTCTGCAATCAGCTCTTGCAGGCTGGATCTGTGCCAGTCTGCAAGAGCTCTTTGCAAAAGCAGAGAATCCGCGGATTTCTCTGCTAAAAGGGGAAATCCGCATTTTCTCCAATTTAAAGCCAGGGAATCTCTGGTTTTCACCATTTTTCCATGGGAAATGGAAAACCCAGATCCCTGTTGATCAGGAAGGGGGTGCCATGTGCATGTGCACACACAAACATGCACATAGCCACCAGGCATCCTGGCGAGCAGCTCCCACAAGTGAATCTGACAGGAGGCGGGGAGGGGATTTAGGCCCCCATAGGGAGGGTGGGAGGGAGTTGGGCATGGCTGGGTGTTTGGGACCTGGGGTCCAGGGCTGGAATGCACAGCCACAGGGCCCCGGCAGGGAGCAGGACAGGGCTGCAGGTGGATGGGGCTGGCTCCCTGCTGCTGTCCAGATTTGTGCGTGGGACAAGGGAGGATGCAGGCTGCCCACTAGGAGCCTTGGCTTCCCTGCCCTGCTGCCCTTCCCTTGGGGCCTCCGCAGGCCAGTGGGTGAGACCTGGTGCAGCAGGGCCACACAGAGACCTCCTTGCAGCTGCAAACCCCGTGCCACCATAGCCACATGCCCCCTGCCCAGCTGGCTGCAGCGGGAGTGGTGGCACAGAGTTGTGCTTCTCGCTGAGGTGGGCAAGGGGCACCTAACCATGGTGGCACGGGGCTTGCAGTGGCAAGGCACTTCCCTATCTGGCCCTGCTCTGCCCTGCTACTCTGGGTCCCACCTGCTAGGCTGTGAAGGCCCTGGGGTGGAGGGCAGCAGGGCAGGGAGCCCACACCCAGCTTTTCCCAATCGACTCTGCTTTGGCCAGGCTCCATGCTCTGCTTTGCCACAACACCTGCAGCCTCCTCCTGCAGGCGGCAGCCAGGGCTCGGGTGCTGCTGTGGGGGGCAGGAGGCTGTGGACCTGGGTCCCTGGCCCCGTAGCCCTGGCAAGTTGTGGGGGTGGGCTCCTCTGGTAGGGTTTGGGGGGGGGGTTAAGTGGGGAGTGAGGGGCACGGGTGGGGGGGCTGTGGTTGGGGAGTGAGGGGCACCAGCAGGTCTGCGGAGCTATGACTTGGGAGTGAGGGGCCTGGACCTGTGTACTGGTGAGCGAAGGGGGCAGGGGGAGCTCTGGCTTTCCATGATAAAAAAAAAAAATCCAAAATTAGATATCAAAATTTATAGGTACTTAGAACTTATTATAGTGTTTTGAGGCAGTGGTAGGCTTCCAAATTGCTTTAAAATTGTGACTATATCAATAAAACATTGTGTTCAATTCATATCTACATAGTGGAGTTTCACTTTAGTTGCAGATTTTGAATTTCTTAATAAGTGAATTTACAATTTCTTTTAATCATAGAATTTGCGATTTTTAAACGTTAATCATGCATTTCCTATGGTGTTGCTTATGCCCATACACCTGCCCTGCACACCTATCCCCTTCCTTCACACAGTGCGGGATGGGGAGCAGCGGGTCACAAGTGAGGGGTACCAGCAGAGCCAGGGAACTGCTGGTTGGGAGTGAGGGGCACCAGCAAGGCTGGTGGGGGTTCTGGGTTGGGATTGAAGGGCAGGGCACTGACATATTAGGCTACTCAGTACCCCCAAAGCAGCAGGGAAGGAAGGACAGCCGCAGCTGAATCTGTGTCCTGGTCAGTGAAAGGAGAAGGGAGGGGCTCTGATTTGCTATGGGGGGGGGGGGGGAACAAGAAAATCAAATGCCAAAATACATAAGTATATAGAATTTATTTTATTACTAGCCAGTTGCCCATCATGAATGAATGAATGACGGGATATGTACATGCCCGTGCCCCTCAGTCACCCTTCGGGGCCAGCCAAGTAAATAGTCCCTCTGCTGCCTTCTCCTTCAGCCTCTGGCACAGCAGCTCTCGCCTGCCTGCCTGCCCACCTCCTCCTCCTCCTCCTCCTCCTCCTCCTCCTGCAGAGCAGCGGGGCTTCCCACTGCCTGAGGCAGCAGCTCCTCCTTCCCCTCTGCCCACCCCCCTCTGCCTCTTCCCGCAGAGTAGCGGGGCTCCTGTCCCTCTGCCTGAGGCGGAGGCAGCTCCCTCCATGCCTGAGGAGGCGGAGCCTCCTCAGCCAATCTCCACCTCCGCTGCCTCCACCTCTTGGTGGCGCACGCATAGTTGCCCAGAAGCATTATGGACAGAAAGACACGCAGACAGACAAAGCCCTTTATTATTTTAAAATAACGATTCAGGCATGAGTAGGCTTCCAGATTGCTATATTTACAATTTTAAAGCAATAAAATATTTGCGTTCAACTGATGCCTATATATAGTGCAGCATCATTTTAATTGCGGAAAAATGAGGATTTGAGAGGGGGTTTTAATCGGAGAATTTTGGATTTTCTTAACAGACAAAACCAGGATACCTGCTATTATGTCCTTAGAGAGGTTAGGGTCAAAGGTATTCACAAGTTTGAGATATCTAGGGTCTCACTTTATTCTGTCTTCCAATAAAGTCTCCTTCATTTTAGTTGCATCCTTTAGGTTGCATCATGCATGCAAATCAGATCTTAGCACTTCAAATTGAGCCCCTGGGGTGCACAGTTAGTGGCTATTGTTTTGGAAAAACAAAACAAAACTTTTTCCTGTCTGTGTCACAGCAGTTCTGTGGCAAAGGTAGGAATCAAATCCAGTTCTCCAAGATGGCCTCAATCATAAGACCACCTTTTCTTCTTCCATCAGTTCCCTGAATCATTTGTTTTGTATTTTCAAATTAATGCGATAAGTGACTCAGCAATCCTAAGTGCAATGGTATTATTCCTCATACAACTTTGATTCCTGATAGCGCAGTCTGTTCTGTGCACTGAATGAGGCATCAGCCTCATGGGGAAAAATAGCTTATTGCAGGGATAAGCAACCCCCAATACACGTGCCAGTTAGTGGCATGTGGAGACATTTTCCCCAGCACCTCAGGAGGCACGAGAGAAAATTGTTTTTAAAAAAAATTGTTTTAAGTTGCTGCTCTGTGCTCTCCAGAGCAGCCACAGGTGCCAGTGCTGCAGCAGGCACTAGGGGCAGAGTCAGAAGAACATAGGCAGCGACACTGTCTGTGTTCTTCTGATCCTGCCCCCTGTCCCCAGGCTGCATCCTCCAGCCTGGGCCCTGAAAGGAGCTGCAGGGGGGTGGGGCTGGGGCCCAGGCAGGCATTACACAGAGCAGCTGTGCTGGAGACTCCCAGCTAGTCGGTGAGCCCAGGGCTCAGGCGGACAGATGCCATCCCACCTGGGTGGGAGCAGCACCAGGGTGCTGAGTGCTGGAGCTGGGTGCTCAGGGCAGGGTCCAGGCAGCACAAGAAGCAGACTCAGGGAGGCACCACAGGCAGGCCAGCCCAGCCAGGCCCTTGGGAAGGCAGGGGCCAGGTAGTAAGCAGGGGCTGCTGCAGCGAGTGGGTGGGGGCACCCAGTAGCACCCGAGGCAGGGCCAGCCTCAGCGATCGACACCCCGGTGCTGTCCCCACCAGAGCGGGACAGGGAGTTGATCTGAGAGCCCCGACCTCGCCAGGGCTTCCCCTGCTCCAGGACTACAAGGGAGGCGTGAGTGTCCCAGCCCTGACAGCTGCTGCTGGAGTGTTGCTGCCGCCCTCTGCTGGACACTGCTCTGGACCAGCGGGGCCCAAGCTACAGCCAGTAGTGGTGGGAGACATTGGTGGCGAGGGACGCACCCTCCCCCCCCCCCCCCTTTTTTTCTCTCCTTTTTTCTCTCTTTTTTTCTCTCTTCTTTCTCTTCTTTTTACTTTCCCCTTTTTTGTTTCCTTTTTCTCTCTCCTTTTTCCTTTCTAATCTCTTCTTTTCTTTACTCCTTTCTTTTTTTCTCGCTCTCCTCTGCTTTTCTTCTTTTTTCTTTCTCTTTTTTTCTCTCTATCATCACAAAATGCTTAACACAAAAGAACACACAAGAACAAAGGTAGTATATGAAGTTTTTATTTTTTGTCACCATGCTTAGAATTGTTAGAAAACCTGTCTTCTGTTTTAAAAAAAAAAAGCAACATTTATGATTATTAACTATATTAATATGCAGTGTATCCTCCCATGTACCCCTATATCCCGGTTTTGTTTTTCTGGCATGCCGGCTCTCCGGCACCTTACAAGGTAGAGATTGTGGTTTTTTCAGCACTCCGGCTTATTGCATGATGATATAATTACAGAATACATGCAAAAGGAGAGGATCAGCAGATCATTTGAGACATGCAGTTTGAAAGATGGGCAAACATGCACATTTGTTAAAGTTTTCAGTTTTTTGGCATGTGGTCTGGTTAGTAGGGTATAAATTGACCAGTAAGGGTTTTAGGTTTTGTTGTCGTAGATAATTCGTTGCCATAAGCGGTAACAGTGCATTTCAGGTAGAGGTAGTCTACCCATGTCAGAAAAGCCATGTTGCCAATCTGGCAAGTAGTGCGTGTAGCTGCTATATTGGAATCCAAAATGGCTGCTGTGATTTCACATTTTGGTCAACATTTCACCCCCAGTAGTATTAGAAAATTAATTCCAGTGACAAAACCAACATGGTATGAATTGAAGAGATCAATCATAACATTTCAGTTGTGGGGTAGTCATTTTGGATTCGAAGATGGCTGACACATTAACATGTATATATCGACTCAATGCAATTTAAAAAACCTAGTAAATAACACTCTAATACTAAAACCTCACAAATTCAATTACTACAATTTTTATAGCAGACCTACAGTACTGGAGACATTATAATTCAGGCTACCTTACTTGTTTGAGATATTAAATAAGACAATACAATTTCTTTTTTATTTCAGAATATAGATAAGTCCGATTCATTGCCACTGAATTATGTATTATTAAACACGTACATATATTTGGCTCAAGGCAATACGCAAATGTAATGGTCTAATCCAGCGGTTCCCAAACTCTGACAGATTGTGTACCACCAATTTAAAACAGTACAGGCTTAAGGAGCACCAGCAAATTTTTCATACACGTAGGTAACAGACTATGTATTAAAACAACATCAAAACCTTTAGTATTCATAAAACATTGTTTTATAAGTTTATGGTAGTTGTATAAAACAGTTAAAAATTTAAAAATGTGATCACGATTAATTGTACAATTAAAATCACAATTAATTGCAATTAATTTTTTTTAATCATACAGCTAAAAACTCAGAATTATGCAGGTACCTTGTATGGTTGGGAAGTGGGGGTGGAGTTTGTAGGGGGTAGGAATTTGTGAAGGTGTGGGGGATTGGGTGTATGTGGGGGATTGGGTGTATGTGGGGTTTGGAGCCCGGGGGAGGGGGGGGGTCCCTGCATGCCCTGGCAGGATGCCAGGGTACTGTGGGTCAGGAGTGATGGGAAGCAGCAGGGCTTGGGAGGGCTGTGGTTCAAGAGTGACAGACACAGGTAGACTTATGCACGCACACAGACACGCACAGCACTCAGCAGTCTGTGGAGGGGAAGGGGCAGGGGGAGAGGGGCAAAGCAAGGGCCCCACAGTGAAGGAGGAAGTGGGGCAGGGGTAAATGGGACCCTGGGGCCAGGGCAGATCATTGGACCGAGCCACAGGAGACTTAACCAGGGGCATTTGGGGAGGCATGGCTCCCCACCATTATGCACACCCCAGGGCGGGCATAGGGGCATGTGCCCCCTAGCATGGGGCAGAGGTGGGCTGCATGCTGGCCACATGGCGTTGCCTCCGGACCTGTGCGGGATGCCACGTGCCTGCTGCAACCAGGTGAACAGAGCACTTGGTCAGTGCACAGTAGGCACTTGGTGTCCTGCGCAGATCCAGAGGCAGCAGCAACAGTAGCAGCAGCACGGTGCAGAGCCCAACGGGCAGCCTGCCTCCACCCTATGCACAGATCTGGATGGCATGTGCCCCCATACCTGCCCTGGTATGTGTAGTGATAGGTGTTGCTGCTCTTCCCTCCCCCCCACCACTCTGGAGCCACATGGGACACCATGTGCCTAATGCGTGATGTAGAGTGCAGCTCACCTCAGCCCTGCTCACAGATCTGGGGGGCACAGCTCCCACCCCTGCCATTTCACTGCCTTCAGTACTGTGTGGGATGCCGTGTGCCTGCCACCTCCTGGCAGACAGAGGCACTCAGACAGCGCATGGTAGGCACATGGCATCCCACGCAGGTCTGGAGGCAGCGCTATTTAGTGTAGAGCCCAGCAGGCAGGCTGCCTCCGCCCCATGCACAGATCTGGGGGGCACATGCCCCCCCATGCCTGCCCCAGGGTGTGCTCAGCAGAGGGAGCCCCCTGCCACTTTTGTGCCACAGGGACGGGGCAAGCTAGCCTGAGGGGAGAACTCCTGGGGAGCAGTGGGTTGCTGCTGTGCTCTGCACTGCACTACAGCTGCCTCCAGAGCTGCATGGGATGCTATTTGCCTGCCGCCATCAGGCAGGCAGAGGACACAGTGCAGCCAGTGCACAGCAGGCACATGGCATTATACGAGACTCCTGGGGCAGCAGCAGCATGCAGAGTGGAGCAGTAACCCGCCTGTGCCCCATGCACAGATCCGGGGGGCATGTGTCCTACATGCCTCTCCTGGCCTGCACACAATGGCGGGGAGTCCCCCCCCCACACACCCATGGATGAGCTGCCCGGGCTTTGACCATGCCACCACCTGCCCTCACCCCAGCACACTTACCTGCTGGGTTCCTGGCTGTCTGCAGCAGGCTGCTCCTGGGCTCTGGGTGTGTGAGGCCTCACCCACCAGCCTCTGTGGTACACATGCCACAGTTTGGGAACTGTTGGTCTAATGTATTGGTGATATAATAGTAATGCAATGATATATATAACATTAATACAGTAAGTAATTGCAGTTTTTCAGTTCTCTTCATCACTTGAATCTGTTTCTGAATACCTGTAGTTAAAATATGGATTGCAACATGCTGTCTCCTAGCACTTGCAGTTAGGAGTGCAGGGCATGTTAACCTGCTTGTGCGAGCACCCTGGTCCCTGGCATTCCATCTTGCACTTGCAGCTTGTCATCAAGAGTGTTTATGATGGAAACATAAGTCATTTTCAGCTTGCCAACTGCACTGGTCAGATGGTGGCAATGGTGGATTAGGTTCAAGCGCAGTTTGCCAAACAAGACTTTGATAATTGGCTGTATGTACATGGTGCACATAGGAGTTGTATGTAGGTGAAAGTTTATCCAGAGCTTTTCCTTGATGAAATAATTTCACCCTAACATGCAAAAGAGTCGTCAAAGATCTTGACAGTGGATACAGCAACATAACAAACTTCTCTGCACAACTGTACAAATCCTTATTAACATCAGGCCTACTTCCTAGACCTGCCAATAGATGTGAATGTTGAATGAACACTTTCCAAGCAGTTTTCTCAGCATGACCAGCTGAACTGGCTGGTGGTGTCACAACTAGTGACCCTCTGGAATCCAACTAGAGATGCAAGAGCTGGCTCAGGGAATTCTGATGCAATGTCATGAACTGGAATTGATCTTACTGGGTTGCTTCTCTTCATCCAAACCTTAGGGACAAGATTATACCATAGAAGGAGGACCGGTATGTCTGTGTCATCAGAGGAGAATACTGTACAGGAGTATCTCTGACTGACTGCATGTCTGCTGTGTAAGAGCATTCTTGTGTCTGCCACTTATTGCTGCGAATACTGCTGTGAAATGTTACATGAGCCAGAGTGCTCTGCTTTCCCATCAGCGAAAACACCAACAATCAGTATTCATTCACTTTGGAAACGTTGGCATGGTCCTTTAAGAAGTTCCTCACTTAAAAAAATTAACTAGGTTTTGTTTGCTGATAAGGATATAAAACTAGGCCATGATGCTGGTACCAGAAAAGATCTGCTAATGATTCTGTGAATTGGCCTAGTAGCTTGAATATTCTTGTGTCTGCGTTTATGGGTGGCGATACGTATTGATCAAAGACAACATTGACTTGATCGCATGTGTTGGTATCATTGGCAAACACTTGTTGCACAAAGGAATCAGCCAAATCTCCAAATGTTCATGCAAATTTCGGCTTTCCTATTGTCTGTACAAGAGCCATGGCATCAATAACAACAACTGATTTCTCAGAAGTAGCTTGTGGCAGAATAGTTATTGCTTTATCTCCAGTCAAGAGCCATGACAAGGCTGCTCTGTCAGCCACATTGAGCACTTCATCAAATTAAAAAAGTAATGGAGGGTATCCAGACAGCTTGTGCTGTCGGAGAGAGTACACATCAAACCTTCCACTTGCTGCAGCTGCTGCAAGTCGCCTTTGCTGGATCTTCTTTGCATTCTGTGTCTGTTTCATTTTGCTGCACTGTCCTATAGTTGACTTCACATCCTTGAAGTTTTTCAGTTTTGAAATGGAGGGTTTTCAGTTTTGCATAGAAGCTTTGAAGGTTTTCAGTTTTGCATAGAAGCTCTCGGTAGCATTTGCAGTAAGACATTTCTGGATAATGGTGTTCACAATTTCTCTTTGTCTTGTGCCTTCAGAATGTCTAATGCAGTATCTTCCTGCACAACATCTCCTGCAGAAATGCATAACAGCTCATCGCTGGAAACCTTAAACAAGTGGAACCTTTCAAACTGCTCTTGTAACAGCCTGACATCATTGTAATCTCATTTCAGTCGTGTCCTTTGTCTTTCATTATGATTGAAAGATGCTGTTTTATTGATCCCAAACATTTGATTTACCATCTCATTTAGGTGCGACCTCTTTCATTGTAGTTCAGCCCCATCGTTCTCTAACTGATTCATTGCGTGTTTACTATACCACTGGATATTTTGCAAACCTTGTTAATGTGCACTATTGCCTGGTCAGTTGAAATGTTTACAAGTGGCAGATTAGTTGTATTGACCCTGAATACTCCTTCCCTAAAGTCAGCATACATCATAGGAGCAAAATTTGCTAAATCCTTCATACATGCAAGATATACTGGGTTCCATCTCATGTAATTAGTATGATCATGCACAGCTATCAGCAGAAGCATTTCTTCAAAGGCACGTAAATCCTCATGCCAGTTTCCTTCATGTTCAGCCTTGATGAAACACAAAAGAGGTATTGATTACTTCCAAATAGTTCATCCAATATAGAACACCTTGATGAGAGTGTTCTTCCACAAATTCTTGAAGTAGTGACAGTTGTCAGCAGATGCAGATGTACTAACAGTTTTCACCACACTCCTTCCCTCTTAGTCATCGTTTCTGAATGCAACAGCTTTGCTACTGGAAAATTGGTCAATGACATCATAATCTAATCCTTTGCTTGAACTAGACAACCAATGTGTTTGTTTATCAGAATATGTCCTATTACTTTGAATGTTATTTTGTATGTTCTGATGGCATGGTTGTACAATTTTCCTTTTATTATATTGGTGGCGGTGTTTTCTGAAAATAATCTGCTTTCTGTCCAACAGTCTTCCAAGTCCTGTAGTGGTGAAATGCTGACCAATTGCTGTTAAGTAAACCATGATGATATATAAGCCTCCTAATCAAATGATTACTCTTTCAGTCTCTTCTGGATGAGTGCATGCGTGTTCATTTGCTTTGCAATTCAGTGTCTGATCGAATGTGCACTGTTGTACCAGGTGTCTTACAATTATTTTGCATTGCACGATTGCAGTCCAAATGGTGTTGTACTGAGTTGTTGGTGCAGGCAGCATGGGACAAAATCCAACGATCAATGGTGGTGACATAGCATCAGAAAAAAATGTGTTAAACGCTCTCCATCCTGGTATGGGAATGGTCTTCTGGTTGTTGGCTGATGTTCTTCACAGACATCTGTTGAACAGCTGAGTTGTCAAGCTTTTCATTCATGTACTACCTGTAGTATGGATGGGTGGTTTCAATGACTCATTACAGGTCGTCATCACTGGAATGACTTTGTTAAATTCGGGTGATGCATCTATTTTGTTGGTGCTTTCTTCAATCTCAGCTAGTTTTGATTGTCCTCTTTGAAATGCTACAGTTTGTGTTGTACAAAATGTTTGCTTTCCATCCAGTGTCTCCTCCAAGATGTTGATTTTTGTCTGAGGAAAATTGAACAAAATGACCAGGAATGAGATTCCTTGAGAGAATTCCACTTTCCCAAAATTCTTAAGTTTTTCTCAGCAGTGATGGTCTCAGTGGAACCAACTGTATCGTACATACAGTATGCTGCATCCAACAACGTGGAGACTACCAGTTTCTTAGATCTAGTTGTTTGATGCATCGGCAAACCTAACTCAGCATGTTTTGGTGTTAACTTTTTGCCCCTTGATTGCAGGTAAACTAAATCCTGACACACATTTAGTACATCTCTGTCTAGATTCTTATCTTGTGCGTGACTTTCAACATCTAAGTCGTCTTTGTCATCTTCCAAAATGTAATGGATCTATGTATAAAGGCTCTCGGGAACATATTTTTGGGCTTGCTCTTCATTCAGATTTCTGTATCCCCTCATGCCAACTATAACTTTCAGATCTGCTTTGATCTAAAAACAGGAACATAGTGTAAGTTTTGTGCGTCTGAAAACTCTTCTCTGAACAGGCCAGCAATCGCCGCTTCATTTATATGAAAAGTTACAACTGCTCATACGGCCTTACCAATTGTCACAGTTTGGAAGACAAGGAGGGGAAATTTGCATTTCTTTGGTGCTGAAACTGAATGGTTGTGTTGTAGTAAGTCTGAAGCTGTTGCTTCATTTGCTTCAATATGGTCAAAAGATGTTCACCATCTTCATCTTCTAAAGTGCAGTATCAAGTATCTTTCAGACTGTGTGAACTTTTCCCATCTAGTTCATCAGTCGCTTAACACCATGCACCTGCTTCAGGAGAAAGAAGAATAACTTTTTGTGCAATCTCCACATGCAAATGGGAACACGTTGTTACTTCAGCCTGCCTCCAGGATAGTAACGTATCTCAGCAGCTATAAGATCCTTGACACCAATTTGGCAATGCGACACTTCATTCTTCTCTGCCAGCTTGTGTATTGCATTGGCTGATTTAAACAACAACACTTGACTCAGTCTCTTCTTATTAGAATGTTTCTGGCAGAATATGCACATCTTCCAGTGAACTGCTGGAGTAGATGATCTACTTGATGTCCTAGCATGTTCTTCACTTGATGTTTTTGGTAGGATTTTCCTTTCATCTTCTACCTTGCATGACTTTGTTACCAGTCTCTTAATATGTCATTTGTTTGTAAGAGAACTATAGAAAGAACAGTTCCAGTTGAGGCTTTTGGAATGTTGCAGTGCAGGATCAACACAACGTGATAGTCTGTCAAGAATACTGCCTTAACAGGTGTCAAATTTGGTAACTTCTCCATGTTGAACAGGTGCCTTGTTTATTCACGCAGTTCCAGCTGATGTGCTTTGGATAATGATTGACTGTGAACCTACTTTGAGATGTATGATGCACCTTGTAGGTTCCGAGTCATACCTCCTGCACTTTGCTGAACTCAGTGATGCTATTGGCTCCATTGTAATGTTTGCTTAAAGGCGAGTCTCTTGTCAACAATCTCTGTTGGAGCTTTTCATGTCAAGGTAATGTGGAACAGAACAGAGTTGAAGTACAATTTTGCAACCTTTTGGGTATAATAATGAAGAAAACTAAATTCTTGGCAGCCATCTTGGAATCCAACATGGCTACCACGATGGCAATGTTACGAGTCATCCTTGTTCATACAATCTTGGTTTTGTCATTGAAATTACTTTTCTAACTCTCCTAGGGGCTGAAATGTTAACCACAAAATGTAACTTCATGGCAGCCATTTTGGATTCCAATATGGCAGCTACACGCGCTACTTGCCAGATTGGCAGCATGACTTTTCTGACATGAGTAGACCACCTCTACCTGAAAGACACTGTTGCTGTTTTTGGCAATGAGTTGCCTACCAGGTCACATCTTTTACCCTTCTTTTTTTTTATATAAGGAAAGCATAGAAGTTTGCTAAGGGATTCAGTACTATTCTTGACTTATAGGCCCCCAAAGACATGGTCTGTCCACTCCAATGTAAAAGAGTATTTGAGTGGCTCATCCCAGAAAGGGAATAGTTTCCTAGTGAGTTAAGTGTTTTCAGTCAATATTAGATATTGAATTATAAAATGGATGCTCCTTTGAAATAGCAAAGATGAGAAAGTCCTGGAAAACAAGTGGGTAAAGGACAACCCTCCAGGACCTCTTTTGATATGAAAACTTGAAGTATCACTGAAATGTACTTTTGAGGTCTCTTGCCTTTCATAACCCCTTGACTTCTTCTACAAGCATTTTACAAACAAGAGTGAGGTGAGTTCTAGTAGATATGTAGTGGCAAAAGGATACTGAAATGGCTAAAACTCTCCTAGTTTACACCATTTCATTGTGTGTGACACTCCTTTGTTAAATTGTTTAAAGTTTTATGACAGAGAAGTCCTAGTAGGAGTGAATTCAATGAGGTTAAGGTGTGTGGTGTAGGAAAGTGTGAAACCGCTTCAGGGGGGGAAAAAATTGGAGTCATTTGGATTAGTTCTTTTCATTAACATTCAGCTGAGTTACAGGAATCCTTGTGACCCCTTATTAGGTTCACTGCAAAGACCAGTGAACTGAGGTAGATGCTTTTTAGTTTTTTTCCATTAGACTGCCTCAAATATTTTAGTACATACAGTGTTGCATATCAAGGCATAAGGACATTTCAAAACTGGTAAATCTGTGACATTTTGTGAGTTGTTTGGATAGCAAATAATACACGTAAGAGGCTGGCCACTGTACATTCTGAATACTGGTTTTAGTTTTTGTAGTTAACCTTCTTACCAGCAGATGGAGTTAGAGAATATTACTTTAGAATCTGACAAACCATCCATTCCTCAGCTGTATCCAGACGGCCTGAGCTTTCTCAATTCTGTTTTTCTACCATTGGTGAAAGAAGCTTTTTCTGTGATTTTTTTACTGCAGTTTCTTGGTGTTATATAGTAAACTGTTTGTTGGATTATGGTGGTCAGACTCCAGATGTATCTCTTTGATTTTCCTAATGTGATTTTGAAAGGAGAAATGACAAAGTAAGGGAGGCTTTTATTTGACAAGGGTTATGAAGCGGTGGAAAATGTATAAATATAGTCTTCACATCTACAAAAATTGAGCAGTTATACATGCATCTTTGTCCTCTTCAACGTACCAGAAATCCAGCACATCGGAGTGGACTCGATTAATTAAGTCTGTGAAGTATGCAAGCTGATGCGCCTGGCGCTGCTTCGCATACATTTGTATAAATGGCGAAATGTGCATCAGCACACAGAAAATGGCGGCAGTGCACTTTTGAACTAAAACACCTTTAATGTGTGTTAGTTGAAAAGTGCGCTGCTATCATTTTCTGTGCACTGATGCACATTTTGCCATTTATACAAATGCTTGCAATGCAATGCTGAGTGCTTTTGAAAGCGCCCAGCACTGAAGCACATACATGTATCCAAATGCCCATTGTTGTGAGGGGGAAAAAAATGCAGACATTTATTTTTTGAAGAGTTACTTCCTTACCATTAATTGAGAAGTTGTCAAATTGAATAGCAACCGGTGATGGCCCTGGACTCCTCACAGCTCATAGATATGCACTTTTTAACAGAAAGCTGGCAAAAAAAACTCCCTTCCTTCTGTGACTGGCCAGAGAATGGTGCATCATCTTATTATACAAGTGCTGGTTTAGAATGGTCAGTACCTTGACCTCCAGTTTGAGTAGTTGCATCTTGTTAGATCTATATTTGAGCATTCAAAACTTTAAAAGATCTGAGAAATAATCCAGTTTCCTTCCATACCAGCTGACAAAAGCATACTACGTGGATATTCTACTCAATTGTCCCTCGTACCTTAGAATGCACCTCTGAGGTCACCTTTCTTTGACAGCTGTGTTTCTCAGGAATTATGAAATTGTTCAAAACAAAATTTAAGTATGTAAAAAATTTAATTTTTATTTGAACCAGACTAGAACCCAGAACTTTTTGCTGGAGAGAATTAGAATGACCACATATTTCTGCCTTAGAAACAAAGTGTAGAAAGTCACTCTCTGAACTAAATGTTTCCACATCTGTGGTGGGGAGAGAGAGAAAGAAGAGAAGTTCTGAAACTAGCGAGAGTGGAGTGGTAGTAGGAAAAGAAAGAAGGTGGTAATACATTAAAAACCAACCCTTATTTTATCTTTTGGGAAGAAAGGAGGAAAATTAGTCCACTAACTTCTTCCAACTGCTGCAAGATACCCATGTACTATTGAAATATGTGCTCTTTAATAAGGAGAGGTAGACATTGTTTGATTTAAAGGGTTTAAATAATTTTCTGTTATACAGGCTATTGAAAACTAGAATGATTTCATCTGTCATCTCCATAGTGGTACTAAGGAACTTTTTCATTTCCGTTAAATTAAGGAGAGCATGCTTGTTTGCATTTGTTGCTCAGTAGTTTAGGAAGTTTCTGTTTCAGAAGTAAAATGAAACTGATACTTATACACTTCTTTCTAGCTTGCATGGTTTCTATGGAGGAGTTAGCAGTAGAGGAAGTTTATATATTCCTACATTTATAGGGAGCTGACCAATGAAAGCCCCAACACTGTCAAGACACTGCAGCTTCCAAAGTGTCACTGAGCACCTTGATTAACTTGGCTTTGGGTTCAACAACAGAAATGGCTGTCTTTTGCAGGTCCTAGTATTTTTCCAGAAAGGCCTATATGAAGGACCTCTTTCCTACACACTATCGAGTGGAGTTAGCATTTTGGTGTGGTTTTTTTGTTTGTTTGTTTTGTTTTAGGCTTACCTAGAAAGTATCCTACCAGTTTGTCAGTTTTCAGGATGACAGTAATTTGGTTGCTGAGTTTTGCCTGGTATCCTGAAGTAATGTTAACTTACTGAGTTTGCTTTTTTCCTGCCTTCTGAGTCTTTATCCATAATCTTGTTCCTACTTTGAGTTTAAGAAAGTATTTTTAATGAGTGTTTTACTTAGTGGAGCTACTGGAAATTAGACATGTTTTCTTTAGTTGGCTTTTACTGTGGGTCTTTTTTGAGTAATCTAGATCATTTGTAGGCAAGTTTGCAGTTTTCCCCAAGGTTAATTCGAATTAACTTATAATATGTTTAATCTATAGAGAGGGTATTTTCCTGTGTTCATAGATCCATAGATGATTAGGGGCTGAAAGGGACCTTGCAAGGTCATCGGGTCCAGCCCTCCTGCACTGGGCAGAAAAGACAACTGGGGTCAAGTGACCCCAGCGAGGTGACTGTCCAGTCTCCTCTTGAAGATTTCCAGGGTGGGTGATTGCACCACTTCTGGAGGGAGTTTATTCCACATTCTGGACATCCTAACTGAGAAGAAGTCTTTCCTAGTGTTAAGCCTGAAATGGTCTTCCAGCAGTTTGTGGCCATTACTCCTGGTTTTCTCCAAGGGTGCCCTGGTGAACATTTGTTTGCCAAGCCCTTGATGTATTCTCCTGGTATAGTGTTAAGCTCCTACGGGGTCCCCTCTCAGCCTTCTCTTTTTTAGGCTGAAGAGAGGTTGAGGCACTGGTGGGACAGAGGTCTTGCTTGCTTGCTTGGGTCCTTAAGTTCTTCAGTGTTAATCTTCCATCAGCTTTGCTTCTTTTGCAGCCATAGTTCAGGAGCCAGTTTGAGTGACATAATCAAGTGGATGAGTGACTCAGTGATCAGTCCATCAATGCATAGCATAGCTCGGGTGATGCAAACATCTTTGTGATCCTGGACACGAATGATGACACATTCAGTCAGGTGCCAGTGCTTAGATTGTGGGTGTTGCCGTGATGCCTTGTTCCTGTTTTTCTGCTGAAACAGGGTGTTGGTGATGGTGAGTCCATTTTCTGCACATTTGGTCAAAAGGAGGATGCCACTGGAGTGACCTTTCCTATTCCTTCCTTTCCAATGGTTCTGTTTCAGAGGTTAGAATCCCTTCCTACTCTGACTTTGAAATTACTGAGAAGAATAAGTCCATCTCCTTCTGGAACATCAGAAAGGACTTGATCGAGGTTGACACAGAATTCCTTCTTGGTTTCATTGGCAGCGTCAAGGGGCGTATGTACTGATGACGGTGCCATATTGGCTCCCTGCCAGTTTAAGATAGAGAATCACAAGGCATTCATTAATTCTGGTAGGGAACTCACTGAGTTAATTTATGAGTTCATTCGTAATGGCAAAACCATCTCCATGAAGTCAGCGTTCTCTTTCCCGTTTATCCTTCTAGAAGCAAGTACAGCCACCTATGTGTTCTTTGAGCTGCCCCTCTCCGGGTCTCGCTCAGTGCAGGTACATTGATGTTGCTTGGCCTGAGTTCTCAGGCTTTGCTGGCAGTATGGCACTCTGGGTATGCACTCTTAGGGTTGTCCATGAGGGTCCTAATGTTCTAGGTCCCAAAAATGATGCATCTTCACTGGCATTTTTGACTGCAGTAAAGGTGATCCCACTGGATTCTTAGATTTAGAGGCTGGAAGGGACCTTACAGATCATTGAGTTCCTTCCCCCCCCCCCGCTTTAGGCAGGAAAGCAACTGGGGTCTAGTGACCCCAACGAGGTGACTGTCCAGTCTCTTGAAAACCTAACCTCCAGGGTAGGTGACTGCACCACCTCTGGAGGGAGTTTATTCCACAAAAATTGCACGAATAGAAATCAGTTTGTGGAAAGGTTGATGTCATCTGTATATCTTAGTGATTCCTTTTGACAATTAATAAAGCCAAATTGAAGGTTTTAACATTTAACACTGAAGACAATGAAGATACAGTTGGGAAGAAATACAGATACTGTATGAAGCTATGTTTAGGGCACCTTTTCTAGGCCCCCTTCCCACACAGAGTGAGCAGAAAGGATCCTGAAGAGGGCTGCTCAGTCAGTTACAGCTGCTGAATTGCACTCCTCTGTCTAGTCTAAGTGATAGACAGCCTTCTTGTAAGTGCTGTGTTTATGCCAGTTCATGACTAGGAGCTTTCAGACCTCACAGTCCTGCTCCCATCACTGTTAGCTGTTCACCAAAGGGCTTGAGGAATGTGCTAGAAAAGCTGTTTTAATGGAAGACATCTCTGCATGACTTCTTTTATTATGGAGAGGCTGCTGCACATAAGCTTCCACATGGCTCTTGACAGAATGTGACCTTGATCCAATGACAAGGAGATCAAGACAACTGGGGATTTTGTTCTGCTGTAGCCTTCATTCACCTTCACAGCTGTTGAGATTCTAACATCATCTTCTGCCTGCTCCACCACTGCGAACTTGTAGACCCATGGCTGGTGGCTGGGCAGACTTATTATAGTGGCAACCTGTGCTCACCATGTCACAGCACCATCAAAGGATATATCTGACTTTTCAGGAGGGAAAGCATTGCTATCTGCTGTCCTCACCAAATCCTAGTGGTGCTGCCGCTGCTTGATCCACAACTGCTTATTCATTAGAGTTAACCCACTTATTTCACAGCTAACCTTCCCTGAAGTTCATTCTACTATCTGCCACCTGTGGACACACTGGGTAGCAGTACAGCTTTGCTTCACAAAGTGAATGAACTAAAACTTTAGTATTAGACCTGTCAGTAAAGAACTAACCAACAAGAGCCCTTGATGGTGAAATCTATTCATGATATACTGTGGTTTTTTGTTTTTTAACTAGGTCCATAAGGTTAGTTATAATTCCATTTTTAGACACTTAAATAATTTGGCCTGCTTTTCAGGTGGTGAATGTGCTCATCTCCTATTATAATTATGATAATTTAATAAATGATAGAGGTGCACCTATGCATCAGTCCGATATCGGATCAGTATCAGAAATCAGCCTGAAGTGACCAATAATTGGGCCGATTAAATGCGTGCGCTTCTCTGGGGGGGGTGGTGAACAGCCAGGTCCCATGCTTTGGGGGGCCCCATGGAGCTGAGACTCCACCAGCTTCACGCCCGGCCACTCAGCACCCCTGCTGCTGAATCCGCTGCCGAATCTGGCATGTCCGGCCACTTGATCCACCCCCTCCCCACCGAATCTGCTGCCAGCTTCCTTGCATCTGGGGACAGGGCCCCACACACGGCTTCCTGCAGTGAGGGATGGGGAGGGGGCAGGGCCAAGCAATGCTCAGCTGGGGTAGGACAGGGCACAGGATAGAGCTGTGGCTCATCGGGGGGGGTGCCTCCTGCCATTGCACGCACCCCAGGAGGGCATGGGGGAGGCATATGCCCCCAGATCTGCACAGGGCAGGGGGCTATAGCTGCAGGCTGGAGCCAGTGCTGTGCCAGGCTGTTCTTGGTGGGGGCTGGGCTCAGGGTGGGTGGCGGAGGTGCTGGGAGGGGAGCTATGGAGGGGGCTGCAGCTACCACAGATTTTGCTGCAGCACGCTGTGCCACCCCCCTCCCCTCCCCCCCCGTAGCCCCACTCCCTGTACAAGATGGGCAGCAGCAGTGCTGGGAACAGGGCTATGGGAGGGCTACAGCAAAATTTTGAGTGGCTACAGCCCCCTCCGTAGCTCCCCTCCCAGTGTCACCACTGCCCACTCTGATCCCAGCTCCAGCCCACAGCTGCAGCCTGCCCTGCCCTGCCCCCCACCCCCATGAGCTGTCCTGCACTCTGCCCCACCCAACCCTGGCTGGGTAGCCCCTGCCTCTTCCCTCCCTCACCGCAGGGGGGCATTGATCTGCCCCCCTCTGCCCCTTCCTCCTCCCTCCCTTTCCACCACAAGAGACTTACCAGTTGCACAAAGCTGTATCAGAAATTGGATCGGTATCAGCCGACATGCCTCCTTAAATATTGGCTATTAGTATCAGCCACCATAATTTCTATTGGTGCAGCCCTAATCAATGATCTTCACAAAAAATATTTATTTCTCTCCCCAGAAGTGAGTCCAAATGTTTCTGAGGATTCAAGAGAGAATAATTTCTCAGAATTAAATACTGACTTATCTAAGTTTTTGAATATTGGTTTTAGTTAAACGGATAGCCTATCCTATTGGAGTATAACCTCTTCTACCTTAAACATAACTGAATACAAAATTATTTTTGGATTTTACTTCCTAACAACTTAAAATGTTTTCTTTTAGTCACAGATGCAAACCCAGGTACAGCAGGTGGGAATTGTACCAACGCAGGCTATGGCAACTGGACCAACAGCAGATCCTGAGAAACGCAAACTGATACAGCAGCAACTGGTTCTACTGCTTCATGCCCACAAATGTCAGAGACGAGAGCAAGCAAATGGAGAGGTGCGAGCCTGTGCACTCCCACACTGTCGAACTATGAAAAATGTCCTCAATCACATGACACATTGTCAAGCTGGGAAAGCCTGTCAAGGTGAGACCAGGTTGTTAAAAATCAAACTCTTGGAAGGTATAAGCTTTTTTTTCTTTTTACATATTTCTCAGTAGCTTGCCTGCCTGCCTTTCTTTCCTCCTGGTGGTTACCAGTCTCTCTTCCTGGTATAAGTGAAGGGGTACACTTTTGCTTTCCTTTCTCACCCCATTCTTGCCACTAGATATTTTCCTACTACTGTCATAAGGTTGTCCTTTTAGAAGAGATAATTAAGTGCCCAAAATTTCAGGGCACCTGTTTTATTAATGCTCTTTTACTTCCAAAATAACAGGTTTCAGTTCTCCTGTGACAATTTCATGTATCTGCATATATTTGATACCTTGCAGTTCAGTATGTTGAAGTTGTTAGATCACTATTGAAATGTTCTTACATGGTGTTGTTTTCAAATCTAATTTTTCCTGTTAATTAACATACCCTATAGAGTACCAAATTCTTTCAGGTCTTGGTATTTGGTTTATTTATGATTGTAAGGATTCATAGTACATAGGAATGAAAATTGGGGGATTGAGAAAATGGAATTAGTTTTATTTAAAACATTTATACTAGAATTACTTTAAATCTCATTGTTTTAGTTGCCCATTGTGCATCCTCACGACAAATCATCTCTCACTGGAAGAATTGTACTCGGCATGATTGTCCTGTGTGCCTTCCTTTGAAAAATGCCAGTGACAAAAGAAACCAACAACGTAAGTTATATTTTCTACAGAATAACCTCATTAAAGTAAAACGAACCAAAAGTAAAGTACTGGAAAGGCTTTTGTGTGTCAGTATTGTGACAGGCTTAGTTGTACGTGGTAATCTTTTTTTTAAAATACATTTAAGCAGTCTTCTTTTTTATCATTGTACATAACTTATGACATACAACATACCTGATTCAGAAAAGGGGAAGCTGTCAAATTAAACACGACGTCCATTTTGGAAGGATAAAGTTATTTCTGGCAGACATTTTGTTCTTGGGCATGTCATTCAAGTTATTTAGAACATATAATATTTCCTAAAATTGATACTCTTAATTGCAATCAACTTGTATATGGGAAGATGCAAGATTTTTTTTACTTTGAGTACATGTCAAAGGTTATTCAGACAAGGTTGCCATCACTCAAAGTAGAACAAATATTGCATGAATAAAAATCGGCTTGTGGAAAGGTTGATCTCATCTGTATATCTCAGTGATTCCTGCTGACCGTTAATAAAGCTGAATTAAACATTTAACACTGGAGACAATGGGTAACTGGTTGAGGTTCTAGTAAGCCTTGTTTGTACTGTTTTTGTTTGTATATGTCGTCATAACAACTTAAGCACAGCAATATTCCTTCTTCAGTTTTTTATGGATTTCTGCTCTTTATGTTCTGAATCAGCAGATTGTCAAAACTGTATTGCTGGAGTTTGAGAGGATTGTTGGACAATATTAGAACAGATAATTGTAGAAAATCTGGCACTGGTTATTACAGTCTGCATCTTCTTAAAATAATGCTATAAAGAAGTAAAGATGAAAGGAATGAGAGACAAGTTCAAAGTAATTTGTGGGAGGTGGTAGGAATTAGTATGGGATAAAAGAGCTTTAACTTTAAGTACAGTTTTGGGAGGGTTTTTCTAGGTTCTGACTTGGGATGAGGCTGCAAGGAAAAGTAAGAAAAGGTATGAAACTCTGGAAGTAAAAGATAGTTAAGCTGTCAAGTTAAATATGGCTAAGAGAGCAAAAGGGAGTAGAGCTGTTAAGTCAGAGGGAGTAGAAAAGCCTATAGAAAAAAAACAACTGCAGTTGGCTTTACTGTTCTATTATGTTTAGGTGGGTTTAGAGGGAAATTTCCTGCACAAATTACTTTTTAAAAAGGATGCAGTTGTTCGGTATGTGTTTTGTTTTTAATTGCAGAGCAAAACCCCGTACATTTCAAACAATTTTTTAAGGTTGCACAGTCAAGCACTCTCAAAAGTTAAGGAAACCCCAGAATTAATGTTGCCTATGCAACTTTAAATTGTTCCTCTTCTGTACATACATTATGATCAGGGATATTAGCTGTAGGATAATGTGCATTTTCTCCTTTAATGGAAAACAGGCAAATTTTCTCTCTTAAAGGAGAAAATGATTTTCTTTCTCTTTTAAAGCAGAGTGCACACCTCTATGCCACTTCCACACCTCACCATAGTGACATGACACTCCCTCACATGCTGGGTCCCGCCTGCTGGGCTGCAGAGGCAGCTCCTCCGGAACTGGTCCAGCCTGTCTGCAGCCATGCACCCCACAGTGGGTTCAGAAATCTTGGGGGGGCACATGCCCCCCCCAACTCACAATGCCTGTGCCCCCTGCCTTCTCCACACACCTACTCCCTTCCTCACATACTGGGGGGCTGGGAGTGGAGGGCAGTGGATCAGGAGTGAGGGGCACTGGCAGGGCCAGGGGCTGCAGGCTTGGATTCCAAGTGTGTCAAACTGGACATCCATTATTAACGGACACTTGAAGCCTAGAAATGTTAAGGTTGTTTCTGACCTTCACAGTGGGGATAGTACTACCCCCTTCACCTCACATGGGTATTGAAGATAAATGGTTTGTAGAGCATTAAGTACAGTGATACAAAGCCCATTAGGAAATTAGTAATACCGTTTTTAGAACAGGGTTTGAGTAGGATACAGTGAATAAGGGCCAGAGTCATTCACTGAACAATGAGAACTTAATCAGTGGGCACCATCCATTTTGTACAGTGGATGAGGCAGGGGTCCCATGGAAAAAATGTCATCAGTTGAACCATGCTATCATAATGTGTATATATGCAAGGGGACTAAAGTGAGGTTGCAAAGGTGATCTTTATGCTAGTATTTCCTAACTTGTGATTTTACAGACTACAGACAAAAATGTTAAAATAACATCAATAATATTTTTTAATTAATTTGAAACCTGAATAGTCATAAGAACTTAAAATAATAGATTTACAGAAGAGTTTTGTTAATTATATTTTATTTTAAGGAGAGTGATAGTGCTTCAGTTTGTTAAAAAAACAAACAAACAAACGAACAAAAAAAGCCTACGGTAGCAGGAGACTGGACTCCACAACCCAGGAGGTCCATTCTAGTCCTAAGTTTAGTTTAGTTTGTTCTGATTAGAACAGCATTTTTATATGTAAGTGCATTGTATTTGAACTCTAGCTGTTTACCAAAGAATTATTAACATTGTAGTCTTCCCTGTGGCTGATGGGCTATCATTTTGAAATGGAGTTTTTGTAATAGGGCTAGCAATTATGTCACAGCATCTGATTTATAGCATACTCCAGCCAACAGAGCTTCTTACTGTGGTTGGCAGCAGCAAAGGAATTCATGCTACCATCACTTAACTTGCATTGCCATGGCTGCTGTAGCCACATTTTCATTGGGGAGGGATGGTGGAAAAGTTTGTGGCATGGTTAACTCTTGGCTTTTGGTGCTAACACTGATTCTGGCAACCACATCAAGGAGCCCCACAATCTGGATCCTGGCCCACAAGGGGTTTGACATCCCTGGTGTAAAATGAAGTTTGAGGATAAATACCAAGAGAGTGGGAGAGGGATATAAAAATAGCCGTACAATCTCATCTTTTAAAAGTTTGTAATCTAGTCATCAGAATGTTTTCTATCCTGGAATATGGTATATAGTTTGTGTACAGGAGCATGTGCACAAGCTTTTAACTTCTAAAAGGCACTATTCTCCAAGCACTGCTTCTCTACTGCCTCTCTTTGTCTACTACCTGAGGGCCATGTAAAGGGGCCTGATGCCAGCTACTATCCTTGTCTTTATGACATTTGATAGCAACAGATGGTTACTTGTCATGTCCATTTTGTCATATATTTTTTCTTTCCTTTGGGAAATCTGTTTTCCTTAAAAATAGTTAAAGACTTGCTACAATTTTGCTTTCGGTGTTTAAGTTACCTTGGGGTTCTGTAGAGCTTCCTCAACACTGGTAAAAGTGTTTCTGCATGGAATACCTGCCTGAAACCAAGACAGTAGTTCTCATCATGTGATAGGCTAATATTTATCATGGAGAACCACATAGGCTGTCTTTTTTTCTTAGGAGAAAGTTACATTCCATGTTGATGCACACTTTAGGACAGCTAATTTAAATTAAGTTTCTTAAAATGGGAATATCTTCTTCAGGGACAGAAGTGGTAAGGAATCCAGTGTGAGATTCTGACTCTTATTTAGTTGAGTCAGGATCTAGATAAGTATTGAGCTTGGATTCTACAGACATGCTTACTCACACACAGACTTGATTTGTAATTCCTGGCTACCAGTAATAGTGTCACACAGATATGGCATCTTCTCTTTCCCAAAAGCCCCAAACTGTGGTCATGTATAGTCCCCTACCCTTTCGAGGACTGTTGTAGTTTCCATGGTGAGGTCTTGATGTAGGCCTACAGAATCTTACTTACTGGCACCTGGCTTCTTTCTGTAAGGAACAGGAAAAAATGTTAAGAGATTCGGCTGTCTCTGATGAATTAATTCAACTGTTGATTGTTCACAATTCTGGATCATGTGACTGTCTTGCATCTGTTGATACCCTAGATATCTGTACTTAAGTATCTGCTGTAGAGATACTGGTATTATCTGCACATCAGCATTGGCTCTGGGTCATCATGGTCTCTCAGTTTTCTTTGATCTCTGGAGGTGCTTTCATTATTGCCTTTTTTTACCCCAAGCAAAGAAACGTTGCCCACTTCCTTGTCTACATTTCCTTTTAGACCATTTTCAAGTGCTTCAGGGACAGGGGGTTCCTATAGTCACCCTCTTGCCATCATAAACAGCCTTTGGATTGGCTTATACCCTAGATATAAGTTCATTAATAGGCTGAATAGTTCCACATCTTGCCTTTCTCCACATGTAAAAACTTATGGTCCCAGGGCACTGTACAGCTTTTGTGTAATCCAAGAAGAACAAATAATTAGGTTTACTTCACCCTTTTTGAGAACTTTGTAGCTTTCTTAATAGAAAACATGTCTTCCTCCCTTTTCCTTTTATTATCCTATTCTTTGTGTAATATCTGTCTGGAGGCCTCATTATAAGCTAAATAAATAAATGGCCTGAATAAGAAATGCAGTACATGCTATAGTTGGTGCTTCAGTGGCTCAATAGTAGTCGATTTCTAGTCCAGTGGTGGGGTTTCCACAAGTGTATTTGCAGACGTTCTCAAGGTACTATTACTGTATTTACTTGACTACAAGACAAGGTGGTTTTTTTCTACGAATAGCATTGGGGGGAAAAGCCCCATATCTTATATTTGCATTCAAGGAGATCTCACTAAATACGTTGTCTGTTGTTAAACTGCTGCCAAAAGCAGCATGTGCTCAGCAATGGAAACCAACTATGAAGTTAATTAAATGCAACCAACAATGAGCATGGATATAAAGCAAAATGACCTGTACAGGGCCTACTATAAGGATAGGTTAGTGCAGGCCATCTGAATAAGATATATGGTAGTATCTACTGAGCACAGTTCCCCTCAGCACTGACTCCTTCAAGTCATGGTGAGCCATGTCACTGCATACATTGCAACTTCCTCTTCATTCCTACAGCTGGGCTGGGCCTTTCTTTCCCAGTTCCAGTCATTCCTTTTTCTTCACCAGCCTTAAATTCTGGCAAATATCATGAAACAAGGCCCCAGACAGTTCACTCAGGATCCCTCTGTCAACTGCTTTCTCAGCCTGTTGCATATCATTAGTATGGTACTGCCATCCATGAAATTAAGCACAGGTTGCCCTGTGCTGCATCTGCATATAAATTTTTGGAAGATCCCAGGACTCATGATAAGAACACCCAGTTCTAGTCATGAGAGGGGAGGTAATTAGTACATGGATCCTTTGTGGGGTATATCTGGAGTATATGCACATACTGAGTAGTGCTGAGCTGTGGGGTCACCGTGGCTTGAAATGCTGTTGACTGATGGGGCCCATTCCGATGGCAAATCACAGGCCTTTGGCTTTGACCCCATATCAGGCATAGTTTGCACTATAAGTAGGTGCAAGTGCTGCTTAAAAGTGTGCTTATGAAGTACTTTTGCTAAACTTGCAGCAGTTTCAAAGAAAATAAAAAGTAACATACATTGTTTTTGGATGAACTAAGTCTGAGTACCACATGCAAGTTACTATAGCTATGCTTAATTTCGAGGTCATTGTTCTCAAATTTGTTTCTCACTTCGATGTGCTCAGGGAGAGCAGGGTCTGATAGTAAAGAGAGTGGCAAAGGTCTGCTATGGGGAAAGACATGGGGAAGCAGAGGGCAAAGGGGTTATCTCACCCTCCCAGATTAATTTTTCCTGTTGTAGCAGGGAAAACCTCCAAAGATTAGATTTTTATACCTGGAAAATTATAACAAATTTTCTCTTGGACTGTAGTAAAAGCACTAATATTTTTTTTTTAATGAGCTTCCTTATTTCCATACCTGTAAAGGTGATGAGGCAGAGCCAGTGTATTGATGTTTAAAATTAAGTTTCTTTGAAGACCTGTTTGAATATTTTCCCTTGTCTCCATCTTGATCTTTCCATCTAGCTTCTTCCCTCCCCCCTGCTGTTAACTCTGGGCTGGAAGATCTCCCAACTGATGTCTGAAGAACTCTAGTTAGGAAGATGTATATTCTTTTCCACCTAGAGATAATGCCCTGTGTGCCTGGGACTTTCTTATTTGCCATACAGAGGGCTGTTTTCCTGTCTTATTTCTACAGCACTTAAAACCTCCAGGAGTCGCCTTGAAATTATGCATGACAATTTTGGGGAGGTTTAACTCGTTTCCTGTGTGACCCAGTACTCAAGGGGTGTTGTAGGAATGCGTGTTATTCTTGAGGTTGTAAATTAAATACTTGGATAGATTTCTCAAATTGACTACCAAAAGCTATAGCTTCTTCATCTCTGTCTTTATCTACTTTTTAACTTTTTAATTTTTTTTTTTTTACTTAGAACAGAAAATCCTCTTTGTCTTCATTCATGAAGATTTGAAATCCATCAGTGTTCTGCCCCTTTCTGAATAACTCTGCCTTTGTGCTAATTGGTTTAGTCTCTCAAATCTGTTTTTCAGTGCATCCTTAACACAACATTCCAGGTGATCTATAGATGTTTCAGTTGAGAACTCAGTCGGGTTTCTACGTTCTGCAGCCAGTAGTTAGACCAGGAATCTTGATTTGGGGCTGGTTGGTTGGTTTTCCAGTTATTCCCAGAATAGGAAAATCCAGTCTATTCCAAGAAGTGGGCCAATGGCAGAGGCATTTTAAGCAGGCTTCACGCAGCCTGCAAGGGATTAAATTGTGATTCCCCAGGGCTCCTGCTCAGCTGCTAGTCCCCCAGCGCTCTGGATGCAGTAGCAGCCATGGCCTCTGGGCTCCCCCTCCCTTCTCTATGCATGGGAAGGAGAGGGTGAATCTGACACTGCGTGGTACAGGGTGTGTTTTGGGCTGGGGAGGCGGGATGTGCAGCAAAAGGAGGGGTGGGGGTGATGTGACCCAGGAGCTTGTGGACCTCCCTACTGTGTCTCTCACGGCCCCAGTTGCTTGGAAGTTGGACAGCTCTGTCCTAAACTGTACCCATGGCAATCAGCTGGTTTGAATACTTCTTGAATCTAAACAAGTGACTCAGTACAGTATTCTTGTTTGTTTTGTAAAGTTGAAGCATGAGGTCCTCTAATTTAGCATTTTGTATATCTATAAAGCTCAACTTTATTTAAGAATATGTATGATGTAGCTTTGTGCATGTTTCATTAACTCATGGATACTTTCCATTTGCTTTGTTTGTTTGTTTTGTTGCTGTATTAATTTTGTTTTGACTTCCTTTTATGTTCCACTCTTTATATGTAGCCCTTCTGGGATCGCCAGCTGGTGGAATCCAGAATTCTATTGGTTCTGTTGGAACAGGCCAGCAGAATACTCCTTCATTAAGTAATCCTAATCCAATTGACCCCAGCTCCATGCAACGAGCCTATGCTGCTCTTGGACTACCATATGGCAACCAGCCACAGACACAGTTGCAGCCACAGGTACAAGGCCAACAACCAGCACAGCCTCAGGCTCACCAGCAAATGAGGACCATAAATGCTTTGGGTAGGTGGAGAAAATAGCAAGAAAAACTTAGGTTAAAATAACCAACTTAATTGCAACCTAACCCCCAAAACAAGGGTGTTTCAGGGTGTACAAATATTTGTGTATAGTACTCTGATCAAATAGAACTTTTGGTCAGATTCTGTTCATAGAATCAAATTGACACACTTTTTGTCTCTAAACATTTTTGTTTGCGCTGTAAAAAAAATTAGGTTCAATTTGTACTAGCTATCTCTAATTATAGGAGTTTAAAAAATACAATGATTAAACATTCCAAGTATTCTGTTGTTAGCATTTACCATTTACTTCTGTTGAGAGAGAATTCTTTATCAATTTCATGTTGTTTGATAAGACATGTAAGTTGTTTCAAAATTGTTCCATTTCCACAAGTACTGTGTACCTTGTGTTTTTCTGAAAGAGAAATTATTACTGGTCTGTTCTGTTCGTAGCTCTGTAAGCCCATCTAAAATATCATGCATTTAAGATGCTTGCTTTCAGGTTTTAATTTCCATTAATATAATTTAAGGAACGTACATTAATACATATGTTAAAAAAAAGTTTGCCTAATAAATGCATGATTGCTTGTTTCTCCTTTCTTAACAAGTAAAATTTACTAATTACTATTTGTTTGCCATTTTGTTACCAAAATTGTGACGTGTACATCAATTGTGTTTACTGTTCTTTCAAAGGAGCGAACCAGATGAATCTTCCTGCTGGAGGAATGACAACAGACCAGCAAGCTAATCTGATTTCCGAAACTGCTCTTCCAACATCTCTTGGGACAACAAAGTAATGCATGTTTTAAATACTTGTTCAATTAAATGTGTGTTTCCATGTACTATGAATGTATAAATTAGAGAGCATATTTGATAGTCTGATTGTATCTACTGTAAACCATATTGCAATAGTGTATCCTATCTTTTAACCAAAAACGTTTTCCCTACTTTCATTCCAGTGCTACCATTTTCCCAAGTGTGTATGCAAAAAATAAATTTTTGGAAATACATATTCAGTAGGGCTGTGCAAAGCTTCGGTCGCTGATTCAATTCAGAGGAGACTTGGCCCGATTTGGCAGCCAAATATCAGAATTGAATCACGAGACCCATTAATTTCTCCAAATCTAATCGGAAGCCTCCGATTAGATTCGGAGAGATTCAATGATTCAGCCATAGACACAACTTTATATGTTTTTTCTACATACTTCAAGCTACTAGGCACAGCTCGTGAATGCTGAGATGGTGGGGTGGATGGAACGTCCAATGCAGGGGGTGTCCCTAACGTGCTCAGTGATGGACCTGGAAGTGGACCAGAAGTACTTCCAGTCCATTTCCAGGTCCACCAAGGGGCATCTGGGGTTCCCCTGTAGCCAATCCCCGAGCTGGGAGGGCATGGGGAGGTCCCCCACGCGTTCAGCAGTGGACCCAGAATCGTACCGGAAGTATTTCCGGGCCAACATCCAGGTCTGCCACTGAGCACATTGGGGGGGCTGGCCCGCACGCTCCTTGTGGGACGCTCCATCTGCCCCACCATTTCAGCATTCACGAGCTGCGCCTAGTACCTCGAAGTATATAGAAAAAACATATAAAGCTGTGTCTATGGCTGAATCACTGATTCTCCGAATCAGAATCAAATCTTCAGATTTGGCCGAATCAATCAGAACAGTGATCTAAATCAGCGAATCAAATCACTGTCCCCCGAATCTGGCCAAATCTGAATCAAATACTGCCTGCTTTGTACACCCCTAATATTCAAGTTCAACAGAAGAATGCTTCCTCCTCTTAGGATACTTACATATCTAGTAGCTACAGCTATATATTTCACTAGTTGTCTGCAATTTTTTCTTCAACTTATTCCAGTCTTTTACTACATCTTAAATATGTCTGTGATAGTGAATATATCTTATTTTCATTTCTTCACTTATAGTCATGCATTTCACTTATTTCTTTCTTCTCTTGAAATGAGAATTACAGGTCCTTTTATTTTCAAATAAATATTTTTTCAGACATCTAATTTTATAGTTGTAATCCACATACTACTGCACTGTGCCAGTTGTATGTTTATCCTTCTTTCTAGCCCACTAATGAATGATGGCACGAATTCGGGCAATGTTGGTAACCTCAGCTCAATGCCGACAGCTGCACCTCCTTCCAGTACTGGAGTAAGGAAAGCATGGCATGAACATGTCACTCAGGACTTGCGTAATCATTTAGTACATAAACTGTAAGTGTTCATCATGACTGGCTGTTTTTACATTTCTTGACTTGTAACTGTAAGAATTGAAGCATCCAAGTTGAGAATTGGATTCAGAGGAACCATTGCTAATCAGTAATAAAGTTTGATGTCACTATCTCATAGCTCAACAGGTTGTAATTACAGCATTACTAGCTGAAAAGTCAGTATCTGATGCTCGAAGGTCTACAAGAAGTCTGCATGATATGGTGATCTTAAGTCAGTTTTCACTGAAGAAATGTGCACACTAGTACAACTTTGTCAGTGGTTTTTACAGTAGTACTTTTGCTTATCTGCTGAGATAACTCAGACTGCTGTTAAGCTTTTTTACTCTGCCCATCTCTCCAGTTCAGTGTTAAAGCACAGTGAGTAGACAGTGCAGGTAGACTGGTGCGGCTACTTGCAGTATCTGTTTTAGCAAATAAAGGATTTCCATTACTAAGTTTGTTTAACAAGTAATTCATTTTAAATTTTATTTTAACTGTAGGAGAATGGCTTGGCATTGATTCTCTTTCAGATAGCTTTGATATACCCCATGTTCTCTTGTACAATAGATATCTGAAGTTATTATAAAGTTGCCTAAATTCTAAAAGACTTTTTAAATTTATATACTTTTTTTTCTGTAGTGTCCAAGCCATCTTTCCCACTCCTGACCCAGCAGCTCTGAAGGATCGCCGCATGGAGAATTTGGTGGCTTATGCCAGGAAGGTGGAGGGGGATATGTATGAATCGGCTAACAGTAGGGTATGTTGTCTCAGTGCAGATACTTGCTCTTAGCAAACTCTATAATATTAAAAATGTGATGCATACATTGTAAACTATGGAGAACCTTTGGCTATGCTGTGGAAGTAACAGTGCTTTCAGTGGGTCTTATACTGCTGTAAAGCAGGTAACAGACTGAACTCCTTGTGCAGTTTTTATTTGTCCTTGCTGTAGCGGTTATTCTTTCACCAAACCAGAGTCACTACTGGAAATGTTTTTCTATTGGAGGAAGGTCTACTGAATAAATTTTAAATTCTTAGGAGACTCCTTTATAGAATACAAAGAAGTTCAATGTATTTCATTATTCTTCTTCAAATGTTGAAATGGATCCTCATTCTCTGAATAAAGCAAGCACCCTAACACTACTGCTTCCCTTACTTTCTGTTTTTGGTCCACGTGCCCTCTTTGGTCTTAATTGTGTTTCAAAAAGTTTTGAAGGCTTTTCTGTGCCTGTGTGGTTAGAAATTCTGTGTGGGATTCAGACAGGCTGCTTACCTTCCCCTGTTTGCAGGTTTGTTAAGATGTTTTTCCTTTTATTTGGCTTTGAACTTATCCAGTGGAGGTAGAGATGGCCAACAAAATCAGCTTTGATCCACTTGCCTTGTAATATTTCACAGTATCAGTATTTGTCTTTGCCTCCTACCACTGAGGAGTAAAGGGACTTAGTAAGCCCAGTTAAATGTAACAGATTAATGACTGAAATGTGATTCTTTAACTCCAGAGATCCACTTACTGAAAACAGCTTCCTTTAGCCTGGCAAAGATAATAACAATCTCCTTAGGTAATGAGAGCAATCATTGAGGCCTTTCCAGATCAGAAGCCTTATGTCAGTGTTTCTCGGTTGGGATACCACAGTGCCCAGCCCCTATGCAAGGACGTATATGCTCTCTTCCCCCTGTTCAGCACCCTGCACTCTCCTTTCCCAGCATACTGTGGACAGCCCCCCTCCTCTGGAGACTGCTGTTGCCGTCCTCAGCAGCCCATGTGCTGGCCACCCCTGTGCCCCAAATCATGCTCTGCTGTGGGCAAATGGGCACAGTTCCTTCTCCCATGCCCTCAGGGCTTTCAGGAGAGGTTGCTGGGACAGTAGTTCCAATTGCTGGCATGCAAGAGCTTGGAAGAGCAACCTTGGTGGTGGAGCCACCCTTTCCCTCTGAAATACAAACTAGGATTAAGGAGAGGGCAGATCATGGAAAGAGCATAGCGAGGTGGGGTCAGATCCTGTTTTCATCACCCTCAATTGGTACCAACTAGATCAGTGATTCAAGTATTAAGGCACCTCCACAACTTTTCTAAACTTAGATTCTAGCTCAGTGATTCTTAACCAGGGTGATGCTAAATTGTAAAAAAAAAAAAAAAAAAAAAAAAAAAAATTATGGGGGAGTGTCTTAAGGCTGCAAAGGTTGAGAACCACAGCCTAAGAAGAAAGATGTTAACTATCTGATTATCCTAAGCCACAAAATATTTGTTAACCACATTCCAGGTGACAACTGCAAATTAAGAGACAGCAATGGCAAATTACAGTATCCTTGTCTAGCCTTCTTGGATTATCTAGAAGAGTAAAATTTGGAACATAAGTCTTCTGTCAGAGAAAGGGCTGCCCAACCATTTTATAGCCATGTATCTGATGCTGCTCTCGGGTCAGTATCAGGTGATGTTTTGTTTGTCCTAGTTAAAGGTTTCATATACACATTCAGATTTGGGAGAATTCTTCCAGATTTGTTATCATGGTAGAAAAACTTGCCTGGAAATGGTGGGCCCTTGAAGAGCTGAGAGCATGCACAGCTGATGCTGCACAGCCAGGGGACCCCTGTCCACACATATTGGGGTACTCTGTTAACTCCCTCAGTCTGCCTGGAGACAGATGGCAGCAGTGTACAGGGCAGCCCTGATTGGCTGACCCAGTCTGCTCAGTCAGCCTGTCTCTCCTTGCAGCAGTAGAATTGTGAAAGAAAAGTGGTCTGCTCTCTGCTCTGTTGGAGTGGCAGAGTCCAAGGAGCAACACACTGTCTCCCTAGAGTGGGGGGTGGGAACAAAGCACCCTAGGATGAGGGAGGACTGTGCTGTGGCTTCTTTTGGTAGAGAACATGTACAGACATTTGGTCTCCCGAGAGAAACTCACTTATGAGTAATTTAACCTTGCTTGTTCCCAGGTTATTTTTCTCTGGGAGAGAAGTCCTGAGCTTCTGTATACTCATGGTTTCTCCTGGGAGATCAGCGACTCTTCCAAGAGAAAATGAATGTTCCCCCCAACCCACCCCGGTTGGCGAGATTGGCCATGGGGGGGACTCCTCCCCTCCCCCCCCCCCCCCCGGGTCACTGACTGGTCACTGGGGAGGCATGTGCCCCCCCCTGACTAAGGTGGCACCAGTTGCCCATGCTGCTTCTAGAAAGACCTCTCAGATCTCTGGGTTAGGCATATACCAGGAGGTGTGTTTCAAAGGTGGCAATCCAAACACTCTTACCCGAGGCCCAACTGTGAGGAGTTCATCTAGAATATTTAGTTCCAGGCAGTGAATTGTAAGGCATGGTTAAGAGATGCTAAATGTTCTATCTTGTGGATTTACACTTTTTCTTCTTTTGAGAACTACTGATTCTACTCCGTGACAACTGGAAATAGAATAATGTGATGGGTCATAGAAAACAATTGACTTTGTCCTGCTGTCCATAGCATGCATTTCCCTTTACCTGTCCTCTTTTTTTTTTAGGAGAATTGTCTAACTTATTTCCAGGGAAGTAGAACGTCCTCTCACATCTAGAGAAGTTAGACATAGAGATGGGTTACTGTGCTGCACAAGCATGAGGGACTTCAGTTATTTTCTTCTGCCCAAGAGAGAAGATCTCTCTCATCATGAATCAGACATTTGGACAAAAAAAGCCAAAAATTGAAGCTCTCTGTTGTAACATTAACCTTTATTATTATACCTTTTACTCCATGGAGTTGGTTAGGGTCTCTCAGTTTAAAGGGTGCCTAGTACCCTAGTGCAGTCTATCTAGCTCATGGGAATATTATACAGTTTTGTTTGGGGGTACAGATGTGAAAAATCACTTTTGCTTCAATGTGTTAGTCCACTTTATCTCTGTACAACACCACAGACCGTAAGTCTGTCTATAATGGCAGTTTTGTTCAAACATTGTCCACGCTTATTTAATGTTGTGTTGTTTAGAGCACATGCACCACAAATAGTCTTGGCCTGTTCAGAAAGTGTTTTATACTCCTCCCTGTGGCTTCTCATAAACTATAAGATAGACTTTCGGCCCACAAGAGATGGGAATAAATGAAACCCTGTGAGCCTTCATGACAATGAAGGTTTTCTTTGCAGAGGGCACATTCCATAACATTTTTTTTTCCTCTGAGATCACATCCTTGTAGAGTCGGATAATTCTTCTTTTGGCTGCAGTGCCTCATGGCTTTTGCATTTTGTGATACTTTCTCAGAAGTTTCAATTGTCTAAAGAGCTTATTGCCAAGAGCTACAGTATTCCTACCTTAGCAGCTTGATGGTTCTAGTACAGGACCTCAAAGCAGTCAGGACTGAGCACTGTAGAGAACATGTCTGCTGTGGGGTTTCTTGTTTCCCAGGCAAACTAGACCACCTCTCTCCTTGGTTTCCCTCTGTGCCCACAACTCTACCCTGGAGACCTTCCACTTTCCTATTGGCATGAAAATTCATGCAGCCCTACTCTCCTTCAGACATGTCAGCTAGAGGCTCAGCTCAAGATGGCAGGGGCAGCTGAAGTTTCATTATGTCTCTGAACTTTTATCATGATTTTTCAGTCAGCACTGCAAAAATAGTTTCCCTCCACTGATTTGGTAGTATACTCCAATTCTTCTCTCACAGCGTTACTTTTAATCCTCACTTTACCTTCCCTTCATCAGCCTTTTCTTCCTCTGTGTTCCTTCCACCATCTCCCTCACTTGCTCTGTTAGTATTATTCATGTTTATAATAAAAATAAAGTAGAATAAAAAACTCAACAAAGTAAAGCACAGAACTTGTATTAACACATCCAGACCAATACTGTGTTCGTTCTGCTTGTGTTATTCCCCTTAATTTTACTCTTTCTGTCTTCTCTGTTTAGACTGTAAGGCTTTAAGCACACATTACTTTTGTAGTGCTCTGTGCATTTTGTTCTAATACTATAAAAGCCTTAGTCTGTCTGTCTGTCCATAACACTTTATTCGCACTCTGATTGGATGACTGAAACAACCAGAGTGCTCCAAGAGCATTCAGACAGGAGACGACGTGGCAGAGTGCTGCCATGATGGTGGGTGTGGAGCAGGGAGGGGCCAGCTGGCCTGCCCTCCCCGCTCCCTGCAGGTGACGAAGCGGGACGCGTAGCCACCGGGCCCCAAAGAAAGCCAGTGGGGAGGGGCAGGCCATGGTGGCAGTGACCCACAGCTGCTGCCATGCCCCAACAACAGTCCTGAAGAAGGGTGGGGGGAATGAGCCCAACTAAAGTGGCAGGGGTGGGGATGGGGGGATCAGGGCCTGACACAGGACTCCATCCCTGCCCACCATGACAGTGGGGAGTGTGCTGCCAACAGTTGGGAGGGAGAGGAGAGTGGGGAGGGGAGGCAGGTGGACACAGGTGAGGCAGACCCAGAACGGCGGGGGGGACGACAGGCCTAGACTGGAAGTGGCGGGGGAGGAGGGGAATAGGCCCAGACCCAAAGCGTGGGGGGAGGGGGGACGGGGCTGTACATGGGCCTCTGTCCCCACTCCCTCCCCCTGGCATTCTTGATGGGCAATTGGCTAGTAATTCTATAAAATGTGTGTCCATATATTCTGACTGTTACTAGCACCACAAAAAAAGTGTCAGATCCAACATAAGTTCCTGTTTGAAACAGGAACTTCATTGTAGTGAACTCTTACATGTAGTGCTACAGGAGGTCCCTCAAAACCCCAGCACTCTGGAGTGCTCTGCTCTCCCTCCTCTCCTCTGCCACCATGTTCCCCTGCACCTCCCTGGCCTCACTCCAAGACAGGGTGGGAGTGAGAGCAGTTAGATCCCTGTTAAAGCAAAGCTGCAGTTCTGCTATTTGTGGTGGCTGTTACAGAGACTGTATTTAAACAGTTCAGTTAAGAGTAGACTTGAGACGGTCCTTAATTCTTTTTGTTAGATCATTCTCCATAAATCAAAAGAACACAGGCCTTGGAACAAGGCTGCGATTTATGGCATAAGGCAAACCTTTTGTTCTAGCTAAATCATGAGACCCTTTCCATCTTTCCCTGAAACCTAAGCAACTAAAGAATGTTTTTAATTCTCTAAAATAATGGTTCTCAACCTCTGGCCCATGGGGCTCCCAATGGGACCAGAAATTTGGTGGTGGGAGAGTGGTGACACTGTTAATTACCACAGTTTCTAGAGCTGTGATAGTTGTTGCCACTGCTCCCCTGTTGCCAGATTTCTGGCCCCGTGGGGAGTCCTTTAGAGGCCTGATGAGACAGCTGGGTACAGGGTTGCTCCATGGCCAGATCTGGCATGTGAGCTTGGCCTGGCACAGCAGATAGCTCCCATGAACTGACCCCATGCCCTCGGACCATCTCTGCCTATGGGATCCAGCCCACAGACTAGCCTCGTGTCACCAGCCCATGGGGCTGAAAGATTGAGCACCGCTGCTTTAGAAGGATTGAGGGAAACCTGCCTTTCTGCATACTGGACTCGATCGTTCTTTACAATAAATACACAAAAAAGACTGTAAATTAAGTAAATCCTAGGTCTGCAGACCCATGATGGCAGCACAGACCATAAAGAACACAGTATCCTCAAGTAAGCATAACATGTTCACCTGTTTGTTCTATACATCTGACAAAATGGATTTTTCCTTGTGCGTATGTCCTTAGACATCTGCTCATCTTGGTCACTGTTTCTCACTAGTTGTCTCCCTCCCTTTCAGTAGCAACTGTCTTGTCAGATAAATTGTATATGGAACAAGGACAGTTTTATTCTTTATATTTCTAAATTGATCTTCTCACGTACACCAAGTTAGCAGCTTTCAGAAGTTTGTTCTATAGAATTGTAAAGGTAGGCAGCTTCTCTCAGTGTTGACTCTGGATTGGACGATAAGTGCATTATAGAAACACCTACTCTAGAAGTATGCATCTAGTTAGCTATGGCCCACTGGAAACAACTGAATTTTCATATTGTTTTTTTTCTTCCAAAAACCTACAGCTGTTCGGTTTGTAAAAATCCACACATGATTTGCAAAGGTCTATCTTTGAAATATAGACTTAGATAGTGAATCATCGTGAGAAGCTTTTAATTTTCCAGATTTTTTTAAGTTCACTGTTTCTTAGAATAATAAGTTCCATCTAGTTTATGACAAGAGCTGTAATTGTTCAAATAAATGACAAGAGCTGTAATTGTTCAAATAAACAGCTCTTTATGTGAAAAAATGTGTCAGATCTGTCTCCCTGATAGAGGCAAGAGTTGTCTGAATATTATCTCTCATTTATAGGATGAATACTATCACTTATTAGCAGAGAAAATCTATAAGATACAAAAGGAACTAGAAGAGAAACGGAGGAGTCGTTTACATAAACAAGGGATCTTGGGTAACCAGCCAGCCTTACAGACCCCAGGTGCTCAGCCACCAGGTATCCCACAGGTGGCTGCTGCCATGGGCCAGGCACAGCCCGTAAGACCTCCAAGTAAGTACTTGTTCATGAAGATGAATGGGGTCAGGGAAATGAAAGAAGGGTGGGACAACATTTTATAAAATTCATTTAATTTGAATGCTACTTCTGTATGTTGCTAAATTGACAAAAATGTCCCTGTGCTTTTAAACTAGTTCTGACTTTTTAAATAAGAGAAACAGTTTTGACCTTTTCTTTTGTTTCTGTTACAGATGGACCTATGTCCATGCCAAATGTGCCTATGAGTCGTATGCAGGTGTCTCAAGGTATTTAATTTTTCTTTAAGTCAGTTTTGCTCAAAACATGCATTTTCTGGTTTGCTTTTCTTCTGTGTCTTCCTTTCAGATCTTGTATATGGATGGGTGGAGTATGTGTATGTTTGTCTGAGAGATGTGTGTTTTTTCCTTTCAGTAGCCACATTCACTATTATACTGTATCAGACTTTATCTCACTGAATCAGGAGTGCTAGCAACATGAGAGGAAGAGACTCTGTTCTTGTTGTCGGTTTTCCTGTAATTTTTAAATGTACTTAACCATTTTCATTTTGATCACTTCTCTGTCAGCTAACCCTATGAGCTAGAAAGATGTTTAACTGGGAACTTCGTCATCATTAACTAATATCCCCTATACATTCTGGGCAGTTGGTGTAGCCTCCTTCAGCTATTTTTCCCTAAAAATTTGCTGGTATTTCAGCTTCCCAAAATGTAGTCCAGCTCTTAGCCTATTCTTGATTTAATGTCAGTTTTATGGAATCTGTTAACCTGAAGCTTGTGTTGCAATCATGAGATGTCCCCATTGGAAGTCCTCTTAACATTTTTTGTTTGTTATTTATTTTGGTTAGGGAAGGAGATGGTCTTTCTGGATATCATCAGTAAATATCATTGAGCCTAAAATAAAACTCTTCATTTACCAAAATTGACTGCATTATTTAGGATGTGTTTTTGAGGGGGATTTTGAAAGGGGGGGGGGCTATGCTTCTCCGTAATTGCTGGTTGTGGTTGTATTAGCACTTGGGGAATGGCTTTCCTTCATGTATTCAGGGTGTATTTTTTTCTGTTTATTTTGAAAATTACAATGAAATAAACAGCAGACCACCCTTATTATGCAAACTTTGATATTTAAGAAACCACATTAAGTTTTCCTAGAACTATCATTATAGTACCATTACATTCTTAAACAACACCTCCAGTATTGCTCCCCTAAGGCCAAGATGGATTTTAAGACAAATTTAACTCTTTTGCCCTACTTGGTTTTCCCCTGCCTATTTCTCCTTGTTTGCTTTCTTTGATTACTGGCAGTTTTGCATTCAGTAACAAAGCCCACTTTTTAAAGTGAGGATTCATTTTTACTTTTCTGATAATGTGAGGCAAACCTTGGGTGAAGGGGAGCGTAATTACCCAATCTACTTGCCATCTGTCACTGTTAGGCAACATCTTTCACCTTAAGCAGTTTCAGTTATGATACTGCAGGCTGGTGAGTGTGCTATACATAAATAAGTGTGGTGATTTGTTCCTAATGAGTTGTTTTGGGGGTACATTTGCAGGAATGAATCAGTTTAACCCCATGTCCATAGGGAATGTACAGATGCCACAGGCACCTATGGCACCCCGTGCAGCTTCTCCAATGAACCATCCTGTACAAATGAGCAACATGGGCGCTGTTCCAGCGGTTTGTATTTGTTATTTTTAAAATGTATTATCTTTGAAATCTTATTGGTTAATTATCTCAGAATTAAATACCTCAATTTTTATCAGGTATCTTAAGGAAAAACTGAGTTCATACTATTGTGAATATTACACAATTTATTTAGTTTGCAATTCAAATGAATGATTTCAGGGAAATTGGTCTCGTCATTCTATCAGATTTTTTTACTGACTTTGTTTATTATTTATTGTTTCCAGTATTTAATGCTGCCACACGTAGATACCAGAGGTATAACAACACAAAGTTTTGGGAAGAAACTTGGTGCTTTAAAGTATAGCCATCCAATATTATTTCCTTTGTTGCTCCATGAAAATTTAGTTTCATTCTTTCAGAAAATGAAAGTGGAAAGAGTTCTAGTATGTTACTTGTCTGTGTTAATTGAGAGACCAGCATAAAATGTAGTATTCTGAATAGAGCTGGAATATTTCTTCCCCCTGTTTGAAAGTAACTTAGTTGCCTATTAACACCTTGGACAAAATGCTGAGCTTATTTATTGAAAGTTTCTTTGAATTTACTGAGGTCAAAATTTGGCCTGTATATTTTTTTTATCTTATGGGTAATTATCTAGAATTCTTTCCTTTATAGCTATATACTTTTTTAAATAACTGAAGTGTGTTTAATTTTTAGATGGCAATGTCTCCTTCCCGAATGCCTCAACCACAGAACATGATGGGAGCTCATTCCAATAATATGATGGGTCAGGCTCCTACCCAAAACCAGTTCCTGCCTCAAAATCAGTTTCCGGCATCCAGTGGGGCTATGAATGTGAACACTGTAGGCATGAGTCAGTCAGCAGCTCAGGCTGGAGTTTCTCAGGTAGAATTCATTTTCTGCAAGATGGGTTATCTTAGCTTAATTTACTCAGTTTTATTTTTTGTATATCCAGTAGTTGTTTTAATTGTCCAAGTAGCTGACTTATCAGAGACCTTCATTTCATTCACTCTCTCTTGCAGTGTAGTGTCTTCTGTGTTCCAAATGTTTCCATGAACATAACTGATTTAGGTGTATTTGTTAAGGAAAATATTCCTCCAACTTGTGATGTAAATTCCATAATCCATAAAACGGTTATAAGGAAATTCAGGAGGGAACATCAGGAAGAGTTGATTCCTAGCCCATGAGACTGTTTTCAGTGTTGTCGTTTCCTCCCCCCACCTTTTTTTTTTTTTTTTACATCTCAGCCATGTATATGTTCCTCTTTTATGTGCAGTCTTCAGAGCTGTTTTAAATTACAGGTGTCAAGAAAGCATATAGCCCAAGAAACCTTTTTAGAATTACTTTGTTTAACCTTGTTGCTGCATCTGAATGGAAAATACTGTTCATCAGTCATATTCTTCTCCAGGTTGTTGCAGAGGTCAGTCAGGCTAATTGTTTAGCAAAAGAAACATTTCTGCACTTTTTTTAAATCAAAAAGATAAATTTCTACCCTCCAGGAGTCTCTTAAATGAACAATGAGTAGTGTAATGGTATCCCTTCAGAACTGATGGGCAATACAGAAGCAGTTTTAACCATTTTAAGTTCTAATTGCAAGTGAACATTATGTTGTTTAGGTTTATTGTGATACACAGATCTTTTATGCACCTTATTTTAAAGCAGAAATAAGATCTGTATATATTAGCAGGATGTACTCTTCACTTTTCTTCCTTTCACATTGTAGGTCAGGGTTGCCCAATGTGTGGTGTACAGCAGATAGGCAAAGGGGCAAGGCAGCACAGCAGCAGTAGATAAGTCAGGGAGTAAAGAATAGAGCAGCATATAGGGCAGGGAGCACAGGCCTGGGAACAGACAGCAGATCGGGCAGGGGAAAGGATCAGACTGACACTTAAACAGGGCATGAGGGCTTAATTTGTGGTGCACCTGCCAAAAAGTTGGCCCCCACTTTCCTAGGTTGCACGCACAAACACAGAACGTTTATAATAGTGTTTGACTGAAATGTAGATTCATACATGATATAATTTCTGAAATAGTAAAGTTAGGATAAAAACAGTTACCAGACATTTTGTTGTCTCTTGTGTGTTTCAGTTGTGGCAGATATAACCACTAAGTCTCAAGTACAGCTTATGGTTTGGGTTTGGGGGTAGCTTTATGGCATGTTATAGTCTCCGATTTCTAGATGATGCTCAGCCCAGTACAATTTAAAGATTGAATGGCTTGCTATTGACTATTCTGTCAATGGTGGGAGTTTAATCTGGGTTCTAGTCCTTTTATTCCAGTAAAACAATATATAAAAGGAGCAGAATGTAATCAGATTTAAGGTTCAGGTTTGAGCAGAAGGCATTGAAAAGCTCTCTGATGTGTTCAGAATCTTTTCATGTGCAACAGCAAGAGTTACTGTAAAAACAAGTTGAGTATAAATGAAATTACAGGTGTGGTGATCTACATTTGGCACTGTTGTAAGATATTTAATGCTCTTAAAGAGAACATGACTAGAATTTTGAGGTAGAATAGATGTATCAAAACTTTTGTTTCTCTTTCAAGCAGGGGCAGGTTTCCAGTGCTACCCTTCCTAACTCCGTGAATATGCTAGGACCACAGAGTGGTACGCTGTCATGTCCACCAGTGACCCAGCCACCTCTACATCAGACTGTGCCTCCTGTATCTACAGCAGCTGGCATGCCACCTATCCAACACCAAACACCAACTGGAATAACTCCTCCTCAGCCAGCAGCACCTACTCAACCATCCACACCAGTCTCATCTTCAGGGCAAACCCCTACCCCAACACCTGGTTCAGTTCCAAATGCAACACAGACACAAAGCACACCAACAGGACAGACTGCAGCCCAGGCTCAAGTTACACCACAGCCTCAAACCCCAGTACAACCCCCATCCGTGCCAACCCCACAGCCATCTCAGCAACAGCCAATGTCTGTGCAGGCACAACAACCTCCTGGCACTCCAGTGAGTATCAGTTGCTGTTTTTGGTTGAAGTATAAAAAAAAACCCTTAAATACCGAATAAGTACTCTTTCCCCTATATAGCACTATGCATGTACATTTTAGTGCCTTTTATAGAGTTATAACAGTTGCTTATATTTTATAGTAGTAGATTAATCAAAATATATACATAAATATTTTTTAAATAATCTGCAAACATAAAATGCATCCATCTAAATCTTCTTAACAGCAATTTTAGTTTGTGATTTCTATTGTGAAGAGTAAAATACACAGAATATTTCTGCAGCTATGTGTGGGAGGCTTGTACATAATCTGTCCAAGCTGTTTGGCTTTAGTTGGGATCATTAGTTTTTTACCTTCATGATCATTATGTTTGCACTGAGATATTAAAAATGGGGACAAAGTGTGTGTGGTGAAGATGTGTGTACTGTTGCCAGTATACCTGCTTTGTTAACTGTATATGCTGCTACATCAGATGAGATTCTTCTGTGTTCCCTTTTGTATAAACAGAACCTTGTGGTGTGGATCTAATTATCTAGATCTTGATTTTAGTGAGTTCCCAGATTCAGGTCTTGTACTGTCTTTATATATAATTTTGTGCTATCCCTCTTGCAAGGAAAAAATATTTCCATTTTTTCAGTGTATGTATTTTATACCTTTCTTTATATTAGCTCTCCCAGGCAGCAGCTAGTGTTGATAACAGGGTGCCCACCCCAGCCTCAGTTGCTAGTACTGATACCAACTCCCAGCAACTGGGACCTGATGCATCAATGTTAGAAAGTAAACCAGAGGTTAAAAATGAAGAAACTGAGCCAGAACCCAGTGAAACACAAGTGGAACCCAAGACTGAGGTAAGTGAAATTGCTTCACTTGCTTCAATTTAATTAAAGTAATAATATGCAAGAGCCTAAAATAAGATGTGTGAATGTGAGCTAAGCTGACAAAAAGGTTAGTTAAAGGAAAGTATGTTTTTTGTGTCTCTTTTTTTTTTTCTATGAAAATCCCTAATTGGCTGGTGCTGTTGTGACACCCTAAGCTTATAGAACTCATTGTTTGAAGCATTATAGATTAAATTTCATCTAGTTTCCTTTCTTAAGATGGAGGAGGATTTACAAGGATCTTCACAAATGAAAGAAGAGATGGAAGGGACAGAGCCAAAGCAGGAGCCAATGGAGATTGAAGAAAAGAAACCTGAAATAAAAGTAGAACCTAAGGAGGAAGATGAGAATGGCACAAATGGCAATACTTCACAATCAACATCCCCATCTCAGCCCCGTAGAAAAAGTATGTATGTAGACTGCCATACCTGTCCTGCAAATTTGGGGAGGGGGAGGAGAGGCTTTGTGTAGCTGTTAATGTAGTGCTACTACTTTCAAAGTGTGCTAGTCAAAAACTTTTCCTAGAGAATGTGAATGCCATTCTTGTTTCAAATGAATCTGCAGTGCTAAGTGTTCTGAATATGGCTTATTTGAACCTATATGATTAGTTCCTGTATTCCTTCCCTGACCCTCCCCACACTCACTTTTCTTTAAGGAAACAAGGCAGCATTGCATATTTGGGAGCTCATTCCCATTAAATTCTTCCAACAAATTTGCATGCAAACATGTGCTTAAGAAATATCACCATTTCTAGTGAGAGCTGTTTTAATTTGCTTCTAGTTTCCCTTACACTTAAATTTTCTTTTCTTGATAAGCTTTTGCCCACCAACAGACATGAAAAAATTGGTACAAGTTGTTTGAAAAATGTTATTATGTAATTACAGACCATATCATATTGTGTATACATTCTGGACAATTATGGTTGCAGGTACCATCTTATATTTGGCATTTCTTAATTTTCATTTATTTGGTTAATCTTTTTATATTGAATTGTTTAACTAGTATGCAAGAATCAGTCTTGTATATAACAGTGTTAAAATATCTTGCCACCACTTGTTTTAATACGTATTGCTGAAATCTCTTCATTAGATGCAGAAGTTTGTCTGAGACTTTCTTCTCTGCAGTCTGATGCAAAAGGCATGCTCTGTATGAAGCTGAAATACAGCAAAGTCAGCTCCCAATGGGAAGAATTTTATTCTTTCTTTGCATGGGATGTCCTGATAGCTGAAGTAATTCTTTTGATCTTAAACTCAGTAATATCTAAATATGATTTATAGCATAAAAATCTCATTAACAGGAGACTGAAGTTCATAATGATGCTTTAATCTAAATATATAAGCCCTTTTCTTTTTCTCAAAGTAAATGCCTTCTATATCTAGCTATACAGGATGCACTATTAATCTATTTATACACTTATCCTGATGTGCTAACTAGTCTGTACTAGACTCATTCATGCAATTTTAAGTGGATTACATTGTAATTTGACCGACTGGTGAGAGGTCATTACTGTTTTATGATTGTTTATTACAGCTGTAGTGATTTGGACTTGAAGCAGGACTTGGGTATAAATTGCAGAAGTAGGACTTCCCTTGGTCATTTTTTAAACTGTTTTAGTTCTTTAGCCTCCATGGAGGATCACAGATGCTCTGTTGACTTGTTTCCCTTCCTTACAGAATGAAAAGGGATTGTTTCATTTAGCAGCTTAAAATTTTCAGATTTCTAGCTTTTCTTGCCTGTTTTGTGAGCAGTGCTTAGGGGGTGCCATTTCTGGCTCCAGGCTACCATACCTTACAACATTACTTCCTTGAAGAAACTCCAAACTAGCCAAGAAGCCATTCAAGAAAAACAACTGTAAATGTCTCCCTTGCCCTTCTTCAGACACTATGGGGAAGAGACAGATATTATTGTTATCAGCTAAGCTTTTTCCTATCACTTTTCTTCCCCTCACTTCTTTCAAAAAGAAAAACATTTTGGAGTGTTTGTTAATTAGGACTTGCTAATATGCCACGCCACCCCACCCTACAGAATCTTTGGTAGGTGGCCAGTTTCTTCAGGCGTTTCAAAAGACCACCAAACCTTACATTGATATCTTCCATATGCTACAGGATCCTCTACTGAAAAGCCTACAAGAAAAAAAGAGAACCAAATCCAAGCATATTGTCTAACAACAAGATGTTGTCACTTAATTGATAATAGAGTATACTGATTCAGGCAAAGAACTATGTATCCAAGACAAAATAAGGCAAATAATGGTTGTGTGCTAGTTCCTTGTGACCTCTTATATCCACAAGAACACGTTCCTTCCCAAGGAACACACACAATATTTGTTTGCAAAAGGGAGAAACCCAAAACAGAGGTGTCTAACCAGCATAGGAGAAACAAATTCTATGACCATAAGCACTTAAGTCCATGCTTCTTTACCTTTACTTGTTTTCAGGCAGAAGACAAGTTAGTTGCACCCTAGAAACTAATCCAGAGATGCATAAGCTTTCATAAGCAAGAGCCTTGCAGCTCACAAAATGCAATGAGCAGTACTAGTAAGTTGCAAGTGGGCAGCTCTTCTAAAAACCTTCCCCAGGCTGCTATCTAGTCCTGCTGGCTCCTATGAGCTCTGGCCCTTCTGGGCTTACTCACAGTTCCTTTGCCACTTTCTGGTACTGCTTCTCAGCTTCATGCACAGGAAACTCCTTCCGTTAGCACAATCAGTCTCTAGTTCCCAACAGTGCTTTGTTCTGCTCCCACCAGAGAGCTCCTTCCTCCAGCTCTGCCTGGGTCAGACTGCCCCTTCTGCCTTTGCTGCAGGGCTTATTATATAGCCCACAGCCTGCCTCTTCCTGCTTCTTGAGCTTGGCTTAAAGGAGCAGCCTTCAATTTCTCACTCAGTAACAAGGCAGGATCCCCTGTTACACATTTGTGTAAGACAGGTGCAGCAGGCAAGTACAGTTTTGGCTGAGATAATGGAGCATACATTTCTAGATTTTAAACCCTTAATAGCTTCCAGATGTTTTGGAATGTGGAAGCTTTTCTTGTACAGGTTTCCCTTGATTTTATGCAGGTTGTGTATATGCAAATTCACTCTTATGCAGTGTGCATTTTTTAGACCCATAATTCGTTATATGCAAGGTAAATTCACTCTTATGTGATTGGCATAGGTACCCCCCATGCCCTGTCCAAGCTGTTAAGTCTGTGGGGGGAGGAGAAAGGGCCGTGGGGTTGGGGCCCCACTCACCCCAGTCCCTGGTGTAGCAGACTCGGGAGCAGCTGGTGCCAGCTGCCCGCAGTCGCTAGGCTCCACCTGTCCCCACTCACCCCAGCTTCTGGGCTGCACCATGCTGTGGTGCAGGCAGCTGGTGTTGGCTGCTCCCAAGGCCACTGCAGCAGGGGCTGGGGTGAGTGTGGACAAGTAGAGCCCCGGGCGGCACAGCACAGCGCAGCTTATCCACACTCACCCCAGACCCTGCTGCAGTGGCCCCAGGAGCGGCTGGCAGCAGCTGCAGCAGCCTGCTGTGATACCATGCACAAATCCGGGAGGTACGTGCCCCCAAGAAGAGCCCGGCACAGCCCTGCCAGGGGGCACAGAGCAGCAAGAGGCACCTGCCACCCCTCCACACCCACCAACATTTCCCTTTGTGGCAGCTGCTCCCAGGGCTGCTGCAGCAGGGGCTGAGGTGAGTGCAGACAAGCAGCGCCATGCCCCCCAGGGCTCCACTTGTTCCCACTCACCCCAGCCCCTGCTGCAGCAAGAGCTGTACCCCCCGCCACCCTGCACCGACTGCCAGTTCTCTCTGCTGTGCGCCTTTGTGCATCCCTGGGAGCAGCACCCCTCCCCTAGCACCTTCCCTAGTCCCAGCCTCCCTCAGGGCCATGGGAACCTATCCCTATTTGTTCCATTATAAAGCAAGTCCACTTTATGTACCATTCTCCAGGAATGCATGTACCCCATAAATTGAGGGAAACCTGTAAATTGTTACAGTTGCCAGAGAAGAAATTTGTTTATAATATAACCAGGTAAGGACTACAAAAACAAGGGAGTTCCTAAAATCTCGGGTTCACTTATCCTGAACCCAGCTTCTCAGTTAAATCTTGCATGCTCTGAAATTCAAAGAAGCTGAAGGAAAGGCACAGAAGAGCTCTTGTGGCCAAGCTTGGGAGATGGTATTTGGGGATAGCCTGTCTCCCTATGTCCTTACATCTGGGAAAGGGTAGCGTGCTTTTGGCATTCTCTGTCATTATAGACATCCAGTTATTGTTCCATGAAGTCCAGAATGACACAGTGGAATAGGTTCTCTTATTAGTAGAACCCCTCCCCCCATCTTTGGTGTCCAGTAATCCTTCTTTCTTTTTCCCCAAGCAAACACATGCTCAAGATTCCACTTCACCATAAAATATTCTGATATTGGTGCATTCCATTAGTATTATATTGGCAGTAATCAAGAAATGTTGCTCCATTCTGCTGTTAGAAATGTATTCCAATCCTTAAGAAAGCAATATACCAAATTACAATATTTGCAGTTGTATTACTTTTTGTGGTTGTGCCCCCAAGGCTTAAGCTGTTGTGCCAGGCACTGTACAAAAATGTAGAATAACAGTCTTTGTTCTTTGTCACAAAGTTTGAAGTCTGTTATGCCTGAATTATAAAGGAAACTCCAGTCTTTGATGCAAAGCTAAAAATGTAAAGCCAAATTCTCAGTTCTCTATAAGAGAGCAATCCCGTTTTTCAGCCCCATTTTTGTGTGTAATCATATACATCAGTGTAAAGATGTTAACAAGTACAAAACTGGAATGGTAATGTATTGAACAGTTGTGTGCAAAATAACCAAATAAAGTGCAAGTGAACAAAGAATTGGGTATCTTTACTTTTTTTTGGTTTGAAAGTCAACCTCAGTACAGGCATACTTCAGTAATATGCAGTGTGCTGATTGTGGACAAAGAGTCTAATTCCTACCCTTCCCACCTGTTGTTAAATTTCTGAGGAGTGAAAACAGTTAGCATGAATAAGGCGATTATGCAGAGTAATCCTTTTGAGATTCCATATTGATTTGAATGCCTTAACAAAACTTTGTATTTAATCTCTGAACTGAAAGTCTGGCCTCAGCTGGGCAGATCTTTAAATGAGCTGTTTTGTCCGTTCACTTTAACCTTTTTCACTGTGTTCAGGAAATAGTCCTCTCCTTTTTGTCAAAACTCTGTTTCCCCGAAGGAAACAGTATGATATGCCTGGGATGTACAGAGAGCTCCCCTAATTAACTTTGCGGAAAAATACTGCCTTGTTTTCCCATCTGTGGGAGAGAGAGAAATGTATAATCAGACTTACACTTTTATGTCAGATGGCTGAAAATGTGGATCGCATATAAATCTGGGAGTATTATCCAAATAATTGATAGCCCATCAGACTAGGACTTCCATGTTGTGTCCAGAAAACTCCTGTGCCACTTAATATAACAAAAACATGTCAAGTATACAGTTCTCTGTGGATCATTGGTCATTGCCTGCAGCTTTCCTTGTTCTAAAATATTCTGTAAAGGGTAAGAAAGTTATATATGATAAAGAGGAAGAAAGAATTACATTTAGCTTATTTTTCTCTTTGGGGGGAAAAAAAACCTTATTGTTCATCATTTTATCCCTTCACAGTGTAAGATTATTAGTTTCTGTTCATGAAACCAATACATTTATTAGATTTTATATTTACATGTAATACATCTGGCACAGTTTCAGGAAAGAGAAAATGGGAGTAAATGTGACAATATGCAGAGCAGAACAAAACGTTCACATTAACATTAATGAACCTAGTTGTTCAGAGACCAAAAAAAACTGGTAACCGCTACTATCCGTGTGTGTACACAACAGAACAGTTTTAATATCTGAGGGGATTTCTTTTGTGTAACAGTGTCTGTGTATTTTTTTCCTTCTTTTCCCCCCCGCAAGTCTTCAAACCCGAGGAGCTGCGCCAGGCTCTCATGCCTACCCTTGAAGCATTGTACAGGCAGGACCCTGAGTCTCTACCCTTCAGACAGCCTGTGGACCCCCAACTCCTAGGAATTCCAGTGAGTTAGAATGACAGATGTTTTTGTAGCATATACAGCAAGATATGCAAAATCTTACATTTATTTGGGCTACTTTGTTTTACTTCACATTTTTATGCTTGTTTCTTCAGCATAATGCTTCTGTGTACCTCTGCTTTGTACATTTTAAAACTTGCTCACTTTCAGTTGTAACTGAACCAGAATGTAGTACAGGTTTCCCTCGCTTTATGTGAGCATTCGTTCTTATGCAATGACCCTTTTTATACCAAAAGTTCATTATATGCAAGGTAAATTCACTCTTACATGATCGGTGTGGTGGAAGCATGTAATCAGCTGCTTTGTGCAGTGCATTGTGGGACTGACACGCACCAAAATATATTCTCCTGTGTGGATCTGTGCTCCTTGTTCATCTGCGACGTGTGTTTCTGTAGTTGCCATCCCCATTTTGGTAACATTCACCACTACCTTGTGCATGTGTGTACTGTCTACTGTTGATGAGTACCAAAATTGTCTTGTAGAAGTGGGTCTGGGGGTCAGTACAGTCAAGGTCTTGGAACATATCTCTATTTGTTACATTGTAAAGTAGGTTCCCTTTATGTGAGTTCAAGTTATGCACTGTTTTCCAGGAACGCATGTACAGCATAAAGTGAGGGAAACCTATATAGGTTGCTTCTTTGTTGAAGACTTGGTTTCCATTTAAAACACTTTTTTCCCTTAAAGATTTTGTCATCATTTACCGTTCTTGGTATTATTTTGTATTGGCTACTGACTGGACCTCCAGTCAAAATCTAGGGCCTTATTGTTTTGGGGACTTTCCACAACAGAAACAAAGTCTATTACAAACTTAGGTGTAAGTGGTGAGGCAACTGATATATAGAGTCAGAATGAGAGTGTAAGGATATAAAAAAGCAGTACTGGTCAGCATGGTAGGTAGTGATCTTGGAACATCCATGTCTAACTGTTGAGGTGTTGTTGTTTTTTTTAAGGCATCTTGGCAAAGAAGAATTTTAAGGAGAATAATGTGGTAGCTTTGATCTTTTGGAAGCCTTTCCCAAACGAGAAAGAACAATATAGAATAATACAGAATAAAAGTTCTCCTTTTGAAAGTTTAAATATGCAGAGAACATTGGTTCCATTTCAGTAGGAATGAGAATCTATGGGTAGTTTGGGGATAGATTACAAATGGCTTTGAAAATGAGAACAAGCAGCTTATTTTTGAGGCAATACAGTTGAGATGAAAGATGATTAGAGACTGGACCAAGAGTTTCTAGCAGTATGTGAATGGCTAAACCTTCATGTAAATATGATGAGGAAAGAATTGGCAAGACTTAGGCTTAACATGAATGTGAGCATCTACTGAGGTCAGAATCAAAGATAGTAACTAGATTAAAAGAGTAAGTGACAGGCAGGATGTTTGTTTACACAGTGAGTGAGAAAGGAGATAGGAGTGAGAACTTGACAGGCAGGGTAGAGTCAGAACTTTGTTTTAACCATGTTGAATTTGAGCATGTGGGTAGACAGCCATACATTGCCAGAGAGAAAGGCAGATATTTTTGTTTGGACAGAAGGAGATGCTTAAAAATTAAGAAATCGACCTGTAAGCTGCTGGCATAGAGGTGTGGTGGTTGAATATGGGACTAAAATTGACATAGAGGGAAAATAGATAGAAGCGAAGAAAAAATTCCTTTGGAACCCAACTAAATGAGAGAAATAATAAACAAGAAGCCCCAAGAGATCCACAGAAAAACCGTTAGAGAGGTGGGAAAGCAAGGAGAGGACAGTGCTGTGGAAACCAAGGGAAGGCCATATTTCAAGAACACCACTGTTTGGTGCATCAGCAGGTATATCAGGGACATAGAATAAAATCTAAAGGTATTTCAAAAGCAGTGGTGCTTAACCTTTTCGCCCTGCAGGCGAAGTTAGTGGTACTGTGCCACCCCCATCTAGACCTGCGTGCTTCGATTGGGCCCTGCAGTCCAGGATTTGTCTTTGTGCTACCCTGCACGCCCAATATAGCGCACAGGGCCACATTGTCCAGCCTATAGAGCTCCCTATGGGTCCGGAGTTTTGGCAGCAAGGGAGCAGCCACTGCTCCCCCACCACCAAATCTTCAGATCTGTGGGGAGCGCCATGGACTAGATGACAATGCTCCAGGGGTTGAATCTGGCCCATGGGCTGGGGGTTGAACACCCCTGCTCTAAGGAGATCAGAGACTTTGAGAGTAGTTTCAGTTGAGTGAAAGTGGCACAAGCAGGGAAGGAGCATCTAGGGTGGAATAGAAAGGGATGAACTCCAGATTACAATTGTAGACAGCATATTCCATGTCCATAAAGATGAGAGATGTAGCAGTAATTCTAGGGGCAAGTGGGACATGGGTAAGTCAAGATAGGAGAGACTAAAGCATGCTTTTTCATGAGGGGAAAGCCAGAAAGAGTTAAAGATAAGGAGGGAATAAGTGGGAAATGTGGAGGAAATCATGAGGTTGAATGAGGTCACTGGGTAAGTAGATGGAATTTAAAAAAAAACAAATTTAAGCTTCTGAAATGGGAGAGGGAAGGAAGTGGGGAAGGTAAGCTCTGAGAAGGAGGAAAAGTCAACTTTCTCTTGAAAGGAATTGGTTAAGGTCCTGTGTAGAGAGAAAAGCAGATGCAGGAAAGAGCACATTTGAAGGGGTAAGTCAAAGGTGGCTGGAACTGTAGTTGCTGCATTCAGTTAGTTTGGAAAGGAGGTCAGGAAGATGACAGAAATCAAGGAAGAGAGAATACGCTTGTGGTGAAGATGTCAGCCTTCTCATAGGATTTCTGCCAGAGATGTTCCATGAAGTTGAGTACAGGAGCACGATAAGGAAATGGGGATGATGCTGGGGCAAAGAAGGAAGAAGGGAAGCAGAGTGAATAGAACTTGTAGAGAGGATCAAGTGTGTATGGTTTAGAAAATAGGATCAACCACTAAAGGGAAGAAAGAGCAGGAAGGGAGAGGGTTGAGAAGTTGCAAGTCTCCAGTGTTAGATGACTGGAAACTAGGTAAAGACCAAGTTGGGTAGGACTGAAAGAGACCACATGGTTGGTGGAATACTTAGTAACAGAAAAGTGGAAAATAGTGCCTAATAAAATAAAGACCATGTTGAAATGGTAGCCATTTTGGTGAGTGGGAGAACTGAACAGTAGGGCTGTGCGAAATTTCGCCAGCCGTTTTGTTTCAACACTGTTTCGACCAGTTTCGAAGTCGAAACAGCAAAATTGAAACAAAACAAAGGGCCTCGAAATAATCTCGAGACAAAATGAGATTGGTTGACCATAGGCTGGGGATGGGAAGTCAGTCCAGCTGGGCTGACTTCCCATCCCCAGCGCCAGATCCGGTAGGGGACATGAGGCAGCCCAGGTGGGCTGCCCCCCCATCCCCTGTGCTAGATCGTGCCGGGGTGGTGAGGCAGCCCAGCCCTGCCGCCCCTGGTGCAATCTAGCACGGAAGACAGGAAAGCAACCCAGCTGGGCTGACATCGCATCCCCCAGTGCAACTCAAAATAGACTTTGTTTCAATGGAACAAAGCAGCTGTTTGCACTCTAAATGAAATTGGAGACTAAACACTGTTCCATCGAAACTCGAGGCGAAACGGAACAGTGCCGTTTCACACAGCCCTACTGAACAGGTCTGCAGTTTGAATGAAGAGGTGAGGGCAAGCAGATGTGTAGCTACAGGTGATTGATGGGTCATCACCATGGAGATTCAAGTCACTGAAGATGAGCGTAGGAAATTGAGAGGAATGGAAGAAAACCAGGAGTCAAAATCAGAAAGTAATACTGTTTGGAAGAGTGTAGTTGCTAGTAGTTCAAGGCCCACGTAAAGCTAATGGCTTTATGATATGTTTGTCTAGATCTTTATATTTTTGGTTTTCTAAACACTTTCTTTGATGTGTTTAAGGAGTTATGCAATTTAAGCAAAAACAGACTTTCTGGACTTGTTTTACGCTTTTGAACTCTTTGAAGCATCCTTTCAAGGGACCTTTGAAAACCAACTTTTAAAGATAAGATCACCGTGAAACTTTTACCTTTTAACCTCAAGGCACTTTTGCCCCTTTCAGATTTTCCTCGGGGATGTCAAATGGGGATGTTAAATCATTTAGCCAAGTCCCAGAGACTTACAGTGAGAGTTAAGTTATTTTTGCATTGTTTTAAATGTTACCCAAATACCCATTTTGGGTGCAATATGTACTCTTATGCCAAGAGTTGCTGTGTACAAGAGTAAAACCCCACTTAAGTGTTCAGAGCAAACCCCACTTAAGTGCTCAGACCATATTTTTATGGTCATGCATAAATTTCTCTTTGCTCACATTCAAAATTGTGTGAACCAGTGTGTCACTGTAAATGCAATAGCTTTTTTTTATATGATTTTTTTTATTCATTTATTTTGAAGGATTACTTTGACATTGTGAAGAATCCCATGGACCTTTCTACTATTAAACGTAAATTGGATACTGGGCAGTACCAAGAGCCCTGGCAGTACGTGGATGATGTCTGGCTAATGTTTAACAATGCCTGGCTTTATAATCGCAAGACTTCCAGGGTCTACAAATTTTGCACTAAACTTGCAGAGGTCTTTGAACAAGAAATTGACCCAGTTATGCAGTCGCTTGGATATTGTTGTGGACGAAAGGTATATATTTCAGGTTTCATTGCAGGAAAGGTTTTTTAATTTGACTAAGCAAAAAGTGTCCTTCTAGACTTTATTAAGATAAATTAAATTCCTGGCTGCAATAGCTAAAATTTTGACTTTCACAAGAGCACACGGAAATTGGAGAATCACCAAAGATTGCTAGTCAGATTTTTATCACTGGTGATATTTTAACCTTAAAGGTTACTGAAATGTCATGCTAGTTTACTGAATCACTGTATCTTCCAATTTGTAATATAGATACAGGGCTGGATCTCTGGCTAGTGTCAGTCAGCATAGCTCCATTTGAAATTAAGGGACCTAGACCAGTGGAGGATCTGTCTGTATCCAGCTAACTTTGTATCAGTGTGGAGAGGTAGTTAGCCATGTTAGTCTGAAGCCAGGCAGAAGGCAGGGTCGTGATTACAGTATACTTGATATCAGATTCATTTTGTTGTCATTTCTGGGCATATCTACACCATGTCAAGTGTTGCTGGGGAAGGTTACTCTCAAAACATGCCCCACCCACTCTACCACTCCATGCTTGTCAAATATCAAAAAAATTATGTTGTTAGTTTTTTGGCATATGTCAAGGTGAGCGCTGCACCACTCTGTCTCAAGAGTGCTAATAAAAGTAACATTGAATATGCCCAGCCAATCTTCAACAGTAGCTATTCATTTTTTGGCATGCAGCGTGAGCATACAGAGAGGAAGTGGACAAGGAGTGTTTTCATGACAACACTCCCTAGCTTTGTTCAGACAAGCCGTCGTTACTATAGTCATATTTGTAAGGTTCCTTTCTCCTTTATTTTGCAGTATGAGTTTTCTCCACAGACCTTGTGCTGCTATGGTAAGCAGCTGTGTACTATTCCCCGCGATGCTGCCTACTACAGTTACCAGAATAGGTAAGTCAAAACATTTCTGCTTTATCCAGGAAATGAGATGCAGTGAGTGCCAGAGTTCATCTGTTTGTAATGTAATTGTTATTAAGACGAATAATGTTAACCTTGTTTTCTTCTTCTCTGCCCAGTCAAGAGAAAATAAGACTGTTTATCCTTATGTGCCCCCCAACCCCCATTTTGTAGACAACTTTGTTTTTTACATTATATCTTATTATAAAGATATAGATGCTTGTCAGTTTAGAGACTCTGCACTGCCCCAGCAGTTCATATTTTCCATATAATTTGTTAGTATTCCTTATTTTATAACAAAAAAGAGCTTAGGAAAGCATGCCTTTTGCATTGAAAGAATTACAAATGTGCAGGTGCATCTTAGAATTGTAGGTGGCATTTGAAAAGTGAATAATATAAGAGTACTTGAAAGATCATCTTAAAGATTTACATTGGAAAGTAAATGACCTCATCTTAAATCAGTCTGATTGCATTGGGATATTTTGAAAATGTTGCACCAAGTTAGGACATGAAAGCAAAATCTTAAAATGAAACATGGGCTTGAACTTGCTTTGAAAAAGTTTTCAGTGAAAAGTTAGCTGAATGGAGTAACTGCAAATGTCATTTATAATTTTTTTCTTTTAAATGTGTTGTAAGTTTCGCCTTCTATAAAAGCTCCCAGGATTCCATGAAAATTTGGAATTAAAAAAGTAGTCTCCAATTAAAATGAGGAAAAACATGTGATTTAATATCTTTTGGTGTCCTTTTATTAAACAAAGTTTAGGATTCATTAAAGCACTTGAATAATACACTGCCTAGCACACTTCTGATTTTCCTCATATTTGTTGCAATTAAAATGTAACTTCCAATTACTTCTTGATCCATCAGTAAGGTGTCACTTTAAAAAAGAAAAGAAGTTTTTTAAACCTAAACTCACTAGGACTCCAGAAAAGGGAACAAGTGTTTCAAGTTACAGCATAAAATGTCTTCCTAGCAGAGATTTAGCAAAGCCTGAAACTTGCCAACTCTGAGGTATACTGCAGACTGCCTTCTAACTTCAGTTATGTAATAAATAGGGTTGGACAGTTGGCATTTAAGTGATCTCTCAAGACTCTGCATTATGAAAATCATATTGAAATATAATGCTCTAGTATTCAACACAGCTAAAACGTAGCTCAGTAGAGGAGCCCATACTGTGTTTTATTTTTGTTCCCAAGTTGTTCTCTGCCAGGCAGTTAGCATGCTTATGTTAACATATCAAACTTTGACTGTGGATGGACATGCATACCTTCTGTAAAATCTCAATAATGGTGGATCTGCCACAATAATTTCTTCTTCCAGAGAGAGACTTCTTTTTAGTAGGACACTTTGTAGTGCTACGTGTAACATCTATTTAATTAGTTAACTATCTGACACTGCCATGTAATAACCTGGTTCTGTAACATGGTTTTTCACTGTTTTAGAGCCTACCACTATTATCAGATGTATTGGGTAGTATTATATAGAAGGTCTTTTGTGCAAAGTCAGAATGTACGTAGTAGTGATTTGTAGGCTTTATGGATTTCATTGTGTAGCAAAATAGACTCTTAAGTGCTTAAAATAAAGGATAAAAGCGTTCTTTTTTCCAGGTGTCATTCATTTGTGATGGTGATTCAGGCAAGGTAGCTTGTTGAATTGGGGATAGGGCATTGCTCTTCAGACTGAGTTGTTATACATGAATGATGACTAAGGACTTTCCATTTGAGAACTAAAATATAGGTCATGGATCTCCTGATCTTATTTAAAATTTTAAGAACAAATAAAAGGACTTACAAAGCATGAAATTCAATATGGGATAGTTTCCATTGATACACATTTGGGTAGGTGTGTGTTCCCACAGTTGCTAAGAAAGGCAAAACTTGTATTTTTTAAATGTGAACCCTTAACAGGAGAATTTTAAACTGATCAATCCAGATGGTTGAGTATCCTTTAAAAGAAGGCTCTATTTTAAAATAAATAAAAGGGATAGCTGTTAATATAATGTATTTGATTGAGGCTGCCCTCCCCCAAAAAACTCAGGGCAACATACAGTACCAAAGTCATAAAAACAGATAACAATAATAAAACATACAGTTCCTACTCAAGTATGAGATTATCAGGATTATTCAGTCCACTGAAGAATATAGTTTGATAGAGCATTGGCTGTAATGTCTTCATCTGAAATCCAGACTTGTTTGTTCAGTAGTGTAGTTCAATTTTATTTTAGTAGTAAAGAAAGGTAGTTGGCTGTTTTTGTCTGAAGTCAGGCAGAAGGCAGGGCAGAGTGGTACATTAGACTAACTTATCCAGAAAGGCTTAAGCTTTCATAGGTAAGAGCCGACTTTAGCAGATGCTCCTTCTGTTTCCTAAAATGCTACTTCATCACATCACAGTGTTTAGGCATTGTGGAATTAATAAAGCCTTGCATTTCAATTAAAAAGCTAAAAATAATAATTCAGTAGGGACATTTTTTTTTAATCAATGAGTTAAGGCTAGAATTGTAAGTTAAAGGAAATAAAAATTTTCTGAAACGTATTTTGGATTTAGATGCATATGTATGTGGTATCAATTCCAATTTGTAATTATATAAATTTTCTTTCATATGTATTTTTTATTTTTAATTGAAACTTTTGAATTTCTAGATGTGCCTGGAAAAATGTTTTAACACTTGCCTTGATTTGCAGCACTCAAACATGATATCAACTATCTAAACAGTCTGCATTTGAAAAGCTTTTCTTTTTCAGTGTTACAAGAACCATGTCATGTTTTGTTTTTGTGACTCTAGTTGCCATAATATTGTATGCCTGCTGTAAGTTGTAAGAGAGAGAGAGAGAGTGTGTGTGTGTGTGTGTGTGTGTGTGTGTGTGTGTGTGTGTGTGTGTACACATGTGCAGGTGCACTCAGGCATGCAGTGTGCAAAAGAAAGCTCTGAAAGTTACAAGCCAGTTTCATTCCTTTGCAGTTCCATATCAATAACAAAGTATCTATAAATGTTGTCTTCTGAGATGCTTGTATAGATAGATATTTGGAATGCTTCAGTTGTTCATTTTCATTGTGTTTGGTTTTTCTCATTTTAATTATTTCATGTATAGGGATCAACCTTTGGGAAAATTGCAGTTCAGTTTTCTAGGGTGTTGAGTATTTTGGTTTTGATCTCACAAAATAATGTAAACTTTGCTGAATTAGGTCAGGAGTGCTCAGTACCTTCCAGGATTGAATGGTATCATTCACAATATGAGTTAAGATTTAATTATCTGGAGAGACTGACTGAAGACTACTTATTGGTATAACATTTAAAGCCTTAGCTATTTAAGTGACATTTACTATGGGGAGCTCTTACAGATACTCATTGCCCAATCTTTTAGGTGCATATAGAGTCCCCTAAGCTAAAACTGATAGTGGATTAAAATAAGCAATTTCTTAATTACAAAGGAAAAAAATAATATCAGTATTCACTCCTAAAATGTTCTTGTGTTTAATTACAGGCATAAGCTAATAAGATAGATTTGTACTGTTCTTGCCCTTTTGCTTGGATATAGAAGCTCTAAAACCTTGTTTGTTACCAGGGAAAGAAGATATACATTTAACTCTAATTAATCTGTATCATGTTAACCAACCTATTTTGTTGTCCTTGTGGAAAGACAAGACAGTTGCAGTTTTAACTTGTGCCAGCTCTTTGAGGTCAAGGAAGGAAGGGTTTATGTCAACTGGCTAGAATGGGTAAAACTGCAACTGCCTTGTCTTCATTAGGATTCTAATATGTGTGTTGGTATGGGCTACATTACCTGGAGTTAAAAATAAGCTTTTGTGTAGTAAAAACACATCCAGCCACCTCTGCATGCATCGTTCCCAGTCTTGAGGCTGCTGCAAACTGTGTTAGAGGTGGGTGGCATAGAGCTGGCTCCAGTTCTGGGGAGCAGCAGATGGCTCCTTAGCTGCATCCAGTGCTTTCTGGGCACTGTTCAAGGGTTGTTTCACTTTGAATTCGGGTTGTTTTCCACGTGCCTTAAAATTTGATGTCTTACTTTACTAGTGATATGATAGTTATTGTCTGTCACAGAAAAAAGATTGTGCTCCATATATTTCAATAAGAAATAGCTTTTGGTTTCTCCATTACAATACATTACTGGAATGCTGTCATCTGGATTACAATAGTTTTTAAAATGCTTTCAAGTGTGTGTTTGAATGAAGGGGCAAGCTACCACATTAATCTCCATCCCCATAAATTGTTGGTTCAGTGTGACACTGTGTCCTGTTTGATGCCTTTTATACTTACCATTCTTAATTATAGTTCTAGTGTTTGATTACTAAAACTGCATTTTACTGTGCTGCCATTGCTGCTTATTCTTTCTCACTCTTGACCCTTCATACAGCAATTTTATTTTGATGATCCTGTGTAGCCATTCTACATTTTATAGCTGTGGCCTGTACTTGTTACCTTTGTTCATGTTTGAATTCATACCCTTTCCAAACATTTAGCTATCATTTTATATAAAGTCCTGACAACTTTGGTTCCAGTTCATCTGAAATGCAAAAAATCTTACATAATTAGATTTTTTTCAAATGCAGATTGTATCTTTTGAAGTAGACCTCTAATTTACTCAACTTGGTTTACAAAACCACAGCATTGTTTTTGCTGAGTATATCGTAGATTGGCTGACAGTTGGTCTAGTGACCAAAAATTGTAACTAGTTTCACATTCGATTTGTAAAGCTTTATTGCAGATCTTTAATGTATTACTGAAATATATTGTATGTATGTACAATATATAAAATGTTGTTCACATATATACAAATATCGTATTTATATATAAATGGCTGGAAACTCTGACCCATAAGTACATTTCTGTTAAATGTTTGTCTAGAGTATGGATTTGGTTTCATTTGTATTAAAATAAAGTTAGCTAAGCAGTTGGTCACATTTAATTTTATAAACCAAACAACATTTGAATCTTTAATATTTTTATATACTTTTCAGTATTAAGGCTATTTCTGCCTTTACAGTTTTACTAATAATAATTGAATGCTTTTAGCATAATTTTCTTCTGGTTTTTTTTCAAATTATGGTTACTTTCTGTGAACATTGTTTTTCAGGCTTTTTGACATCGGTATTCTTTTTAAAAGAACTCATTAATCCTTAAGCCTGAAATCATACAACATTTTCTCTAACTAATGAAAATCAAATCCAAATTCTTAAATTTGAAGTATATACAAATGTAGCACTTACTAGCTACTGACAAATCATTTCAAAATTTTGAATTTGACATCCTATCATTTGTTAGTAGTAATGATGGCCTGTAATGTATGAAATGAGACCGAATGCTAATCTGTGCTTTGCCTTGGCTTTCTGCTCTGTGTTGTCTTGGTGTTTGCGTCTTACCTCTTATGTCTGTGCTGTTTGTTCCCTTCCCTGTTCTCTAATCCTGCCCTTCCCTCCCCTCTGTTCCTTTTCATTGTCCACACTGACCCATCAATCAACCAACAACGCCCCCCCTTTCGTCGTGGTGATCTACCCTGCTCTGGTTGGTGGCTCCGTTGCTTGGGTGGCTGTGTATTATGATGGACCAGTTCACCCAAATATGGCCTTCTTGCTGACAGGTATCACTTCTGTGAGAAGTGTTTCACTGAAATCCAGGGGGAGAATGTTACCCTGGGTGATGACCCTTCGCAGCCTCAAACGTAAGTAAACCTGATTGTTCTGAATGCTGCATTTAAAATAACTTTAATACATTCTGTCTTGATGTGGTTGCATTAAACAGAGCAGTTACTTCTTTTTAGGGTAAACCTGCAGGAGACTAGGACATTTTTAGTGTAACAGATGGGTGTTTGTTATCTGATGTTTTCCAGTATTTGCTGTTCATATTTTAAGTTTGCCACACTCCTTTATAACTGCCCATGTTCTAATGACTTCAGCAGTGGGCTCTAAAGTTAAAAAAAAAAAACAAAAAACAACAAACAAACAAACAATGGCAATGATTTGTCATTGATCTTATCGTTTCTGTGAGTGCAATTAGAAATCCTGATCTGTCGCTCTCTTGAAGCACTCGCTTTAATAAACTACTATCACTTGTTTTTAAATTTACTAGACATGGCATGAAATAAGATGCAAGAAAGTTTGAGGGCAAGACCAAACATTTCTGAAAATAGCTGCTTTACTGAATGCAGTTTTTCTAGCTTTTTTGAGATGTACTAGATCTTGGGTTGTGTGTCTAGGTGGGTACAAATTTGCATAGTAATCATATTGTCTTAGTTTAAGATGCAAAATAAACTAGTTACATTAACGAGGAGAAATTTGGATTTTTTTCAAATGAAAATGAATTCCATGGTGCTTTTCCCACAATGTAAATAACTGTTACGTTTTCTTGTTAAAACGTGGGGTTCTGGTTACTTGCTTGCAGTTCTGATGAACATATTACAATTTTAGTTCTTTCTGAGATGAAGCTGATTAGTTTCATTTTAACTCTCTAGAACTATCTCTAAGGATCAGTTTGAAAAGAAGAAAAATGATACGCTAGATCCAGAGCCGTAAGTACAAATGCCACTTTTATTCCACCCCCTGCCAAACCAGGTGACTTGCTATCACTGAAGAACTGTTACTTGCTTCTGGGGCAAGAACTCCAGAAAAAAATGGTTACAGACAGAATTGTCCTTCTTTCCCCTAGTTCTACCTTAAATAGGCAACACAATCTCTGTTTTTAGCCCTGCCCATGGAGTTTAACATCAAATTCAGTTTCTTTGATGCATATTAGGAACATTTTTGCCTGTACTTCAATAATACTTTGCAATTCCTTATTGTTTATCCAGAGTTCTTAGTTGGTACTTGTGTTCCTTTCTTTTTCTTATATCTAGGGTCTTGAGGGGTGGGGGAACCAAGAATTTAAAAGTAGCAATCTGCTTCTGTTAATTTTCTGTTTCAAGTTCTGTTCCTCCTCAGCTTAGGAAGATGCAGTCATTATCATAGATAAGAACTATTATATCACAAACTGAAAATTGGAAAATAAGCCTAAGAAGCAAGTGATTCTATTCCTACACTACAAAAAGATAGAAGGAATGGCACAGGGTAGGGAAGTTTTCAAAGGTTATTCTATCTAAATAGAAAAGTTAGAAGAAGTTTATGTTAGAAGTGCAGGAGGGCTGGACCCAATGATCTTGCAAGGTCCCTTCCAGCCCTTACAATCTATGAATCTGTGAAAGTGTTTTGTGGACGTATCTGTGTCTTCAGAAAATTCCCTCCTTCACAGTATGATGGTAGGTATCTACAAGAATAGATTGAGTCTGTTCTACAGGATATTACACAAATATATATTAAAGGATTGGCCATGACCCTGCAGAGTTTCCTCTTTAATGAAGATAACATTAAATGAGTGGATGTAACCAAGAATGGGAAGGAGTGAGAGGCTGAAAAACAAGGAAAATGGTGATAATTAGTAGGGGGGATAACATACTATTTAATATTTCATCTTGGTTTCATCAGGATGCTGTGTTTCATGAGGCCTTGCAATCCAGCCTTACCTGTATAGGAGTACTGTACTGATTCCAAATATTGAATTACCTTTGTGGTTACTGAGGCTCCTTCTACACATTAGATTTATTCCACAAGTAGTGTGTTAACTGAGGCATAAATAGGAAGGGTGCTACATGTGCACCCAAATGAAGGCACCATAAAATGGTGCATGAGCCATAAAAATGTTCCATGTGTAATGTAGAACATTTGTTATAGCTAACTTGTCTGGTGCCTTAAATTTAGCATGTGGCCATTGGCTGACAGTCATTTGATTTTGTCCTAGCTAGAGGCCAGCCAAGGATTTTAAACCCCACACTGTGTAACACTAACCAAGTTTCCCAGTCTGCGGGAGCAGAGGCTCCCAGTTGGTAGAAAGCAGAGGCTTCCCCAGTCAGGAACTTTAAACCCTGCACCAGACATCACTGGCTGTGCTGGGCTGCCCAGCAGAGAGAGGCAGAGTTTCCCCTGGGCAAAAGGGAGCCTTTAGCTTCCCCTGTCAAAGACTTGAAACCTTGCACTGAGCAGTTCTGGTTGGTTGAGTGTTGTAACTTCACTGGAGTCTGGAACCCCAGTACAGTTCCTGCTGAGCTGACAATCAGCTGATTGTGGGGTACCCATCTTTCAACTTGCTGGTGTAAGGCTCCTCCTGCACTGGTAAATATGGTGTGACTGGGATCCGATTCCCTACAGTTCCCAAAATGTTGTATCCTGCCCTGCCTGTGTGGTATAGCAAAAGGCACAATTGATGGGATAGAGGTTCAGATGCCATTGCACCTTTAAATGAGCATCTTCCAGGGGCCAGAGATGTGATCTGGATTTGCTTCTTCATGGTGAGTTAGACTTGCCTCATTTTTGGTTCAACTGTTTGCTTGTCCAGTGGAAGTAAGAGGACCTGCTTGAGCCTTGCTGCCTCTTTCCTCTATCTCCCTCTTGGGAATTCCACAAAAGTCAGTTATGTGGTTTGGTAGTTTGAGATCAGAAGGATTTCTAATTTGTTGAACCCATGCCTTTTCCTACCTACATCACAGAGAAAATTTGATATCCCATCTTGTAAAAGTATGAGGTGGAGATCCCCTTTGGCTCTTTAAAACTGCACTGAATGTAAAGCCCATGCTGGCATTTGGTGATATAAAAGTGTAGCTGTCTGGACTGGTCCTACTCACCAGATATGGCGGTTTTTGTTTGTTTATTCCTCTTTCAAATAAAAAATGTTATAGACAAAGATAGGACATGAAGACAAGCTGGTGCATATCTGCTGGCCTAACTCGTTAATGCTTGAACTAGTTTTTAGGCTCAGGAGTAAGGTGAGCAATATTATTCGTTCCATGGTTGCACCAGAAGACGAAATTCCCTGCTAAAGTCAGCAGAAATGCTGTTAAGAAATAGACGAAGTGTATGATTTGAGGAACAAATCCTAGAAAGTAAGAGTTTACACGAAGGGCCTTTCACACATTTGACAGTCTGTGACGATGTATGTTTTGAATATATTTGTACCTCAAGTATGCTTGCAGAGCACATCCAGTTTGTAAATTTTGCTTAAGCTTCATGTGAGGATGGGAAGATAAGAAATACACAGTAAAATGTTTATTATCTGGAATCCTGTTATCATGAATGTCGGTTAACTGGAAGATTCTCTGACTTGCACAGAGTGGCTGGCTCTAATAGCCCACCCTGTGGAGACCTTCCTGCCATTGGTGCTTGAGCAGCCCTGAGACTCTCTGTAGCTGCTCAGTTGACAGCACAGATTCTCAGAAAATTGACTATTTGGAATGATAGGGAAGTATTTTTTCTGGGTAATCATCGTTTAACTGTAATCTTGTTCTGTCATTAATAAGTAGTCGTCTGGAAACTGACTTACCTTTCGTAGTAAGTAATTTTTCTCTTGTTTTGTTTGTTTTTTCCTCTCAGCTTTGTTGATTGTAAAGAATGTGGTCGGAAGATGCACCAGATCTGTGTATTACATTATGATGTTATTTGGCCATTAGGGTAAGTAGTTTTAGATGTCTTTTAGCCCTAAGTTCTTCATTGTATATGAACTGTTTGCTGTTAATTAACAAACAGTTAGCCTGCTTTGGGGTAAAAAGAGGCAAAGCACCTGCAAATGAACTGCAGTTTTGATGGTGGTGTTAATGCTTTTTAAACGTATTTAGCCAAAATTTGTAAGGAGTGACTTGTCCAGACAGGTGGCATTTCCTCTATTTGCATTACTATTTCTAATAATTGGATAATGGTCAAGGCAGATAACTGAGGGGGGGAAAATGCATGTACAATATTCTGCAGAATTACTTGGCCAACTCCTAAGTGCCTACTTTTTTTAAGATTGATGAACTTAAATTGTTCATACGTCATATAAAAGAGATGAGAAGGTAGATACAGGAACTTTTTTCTGACTACTAGTATTAGTACAAAGCAAAACAGTATTTTTAAGCAGTAGATTACATCAATGGTAGCATATTTTTACCAGATTTTCAGCAGTCTTTTTTTTCTTCCAGCTTTGTCTGTGACAATTGTCTAAAGAAAACTGGTAGAACACGTAAAGAGAACAAATTCAGTGCTAAGAGTAAGTTTATGGTCTCCTTAATATTAATATATTTTAGAAAGTAGGTCCTCAGTATATAATTTCTACAACCTTTTATGTTCTCCAGGCTAAAACCTGACACATTCAACATTGGGGTGCCTGAACGGTACTAGTGTGCGCCAACATTTTCATTTGTCTTGTAGACCTGCTCTTTCCAAGTTTCTAAATAAACAGTGACTCTATACATTTTTCTGAGGTACAAAGTAAAAGGAAACACGGTCATGACTGACTAAACTTAGACTGGCTTGTATATAGTCTTCAAATAGAAGTGAATGTCTCTTGCTGTATCAGCTATTGACAGACGCTGCAAATTTACTTGTAAGGTATCTGGATCATGGGCGTTTCCAAGGAGTCAAAGAAATTCATGGGGTGGTTATGAATATGTCAAGTTTCGAAGTCAGTTTGTTGGTACAGCATTTATACTTCACCATGCTGTCTGTTGGTCCTTTCTTTTTTCATAAGGGTGTTAAATAGCATGCAGTCCATGGAAGCAGCAATCTTAGATTGAGAAGACAGTGTGGTTATCCAGGTTGTGTATATTTTTGCATATAAAGTTAGTGTGTTGATAAATCAGACATACTAACTTTTGCTCTTTCCATTTAAGCATCCGACATTCATAAACTAGTTCTAGAAAAGGGCTGTGTGTAGGTACAAGAACTTTTTATCCACATAATTGGTGAAAAGCACAAAGTGAGAATTTCAACACTTTTCACTAGCTTAACTCTTCCTATCAAATGGTAGAACTCCCATTGGCTTGAATTTGATGACAGCTATTAGGTAGGTTCTGTGTACTTTTCAGAACTTTACCTTTAATGAAGAATATAGAATGGCGATCTTTAGTATTCTATTTTCTGAGCAGCGTTTTGAGGTACAGTTTTATTGGTGGCTAGTTTGTACAAAATCTTAAGGTTAAAAATAACGTGTTCTGATATCTGATTGTGGGTAAGGTATATTCCCCTTCACCATTTTCCAGAGATAACTGCAAAGGCTGTATTAAGAAAATGGTAGGTGCCTTACCTAGACATTTTTATACTTGGAAATGTTTGGTTTCTTTCAAGTTTATTCTTAATTCAGCATCCTGCTTGAAATACTTATATTGACAAGAGTATTTTCATTATCCTTTGGTTATGGATTATGAGGGGTGGTGGTTGTTGTTGTTTTTTTACTTATTAAAATTTTAGGATTCCCGGGTTGGTACCATGCTAGGGGCAGCTCTCATCCCTTGGGACTTCTTGCAAGTTTCTTTGTCCATCTGACAAATGTTAAGACTGACTGGAACAATGAGCCCAAGTTTGCATTCGTTTCCTACCACCTGTCATCATTTTTTCTGAGTTATGCTCATTCAGTCCTCCTTCTCTTCTTATCTTAGAATTTTGTAGATCTCCAGAACCATATAGAATGTTATATAGGCCTGGAAGTTCCTTGGCAGAGGACATTGAGTCTCCTAATCCAGTTCCCTCATGTTTTCTGTTAAAAATAAATAAATAACTGTTTTCTGAACATGTTTTCCATAGAACTTATTCTATGCATTAAGAAAATGCATATTTGAGTGCCCAAAGAACTGCATGTCTCTGCATGGTTAATTCTCAGAATGTACCAAAATTGAAAACATGAGCCCAAAAGCTTGATGCTGCTGGGGTTTTTTTTGTTAAGTAGTGTTTAACACTTCACACACTACTGTGTTTCATCTTTCACTCTTATTTTAAGCATCTGAATGAAAAAAAAAAAAAAATCAGAGGAGTGTAGAAGTTAAAAGGATCTATGCCTCTGTCAATTCCAAAATGAAATTCATCTCTCCACAAAGGAACTTGCAAGACTGTATCACTTAACATTGTCCCATGTTAAGAAGTTATAGAGAGGGTCTTTCACATAATGTGAAGAAATCCTGCATATCCTGTAGGATATATACAAAAGCTGTAATGATAAAATGGTTTCAGTTGGATATCTGATACAGTGTATACTAAAGCATTATTTAGAAGGGGGACAGAAAGAGTAAGATGGAACTGCTTTTATAAAAATATTTGAGAAGCAAATTGTAAAATTTTTGTTTAAAGGTTACATTAAATAATTTATTTTGACTTAAATTGTAAAAAAAGATTTAAATTAGCCAAAATAAATTATTTCCTTTGTTGCTTAAGATAGGTGAGGAACTTCAGTCTCGGCTAGCAGCTGGCAATATTAGTAATCTTTGTAGTTAGAAAGGACTAGAAAACAGACTACATACTAGAAAAAAGGCAAACTGTAAGGGCTCTTCCACATGTGCAGGTAAAGACATAATGAGATCTAATGAACAATTATGGGATTGCATGTTAGATCCCATTGTACCTTATCACCAGTGCAGGGGGGAGCCTGGGATCACAATCCTGAACTCCCTCTGCAATGGCCTCTGCAGCTGCAAGTTTCACAATGGGGGCAGCATTCTCTGCACTGCCTCTCCTGTGAGCCCCACAGCCAACATGGGCAGTGGGGCTTGCAACAGGGACAGCACCAAGAATGCTGCCCCCACTGCAAGCCTTTTGATGTGCAGAGCTTGCAGCAGCGGCAGTGTTCTCCCCACTACCCCTGCTGCAAGTCCCACAACCAGAGATGCCTGCCCTATTGCGAGCCTTGTATTCAACAAGTCTCATGGGGTGGCAGGCCAGTGTTCTCTCTGCAGCAAGCCCCACACCTGACAAGGCCCTCAGTTGATGGGGCTCCTAGCCACAGGGGAACACTTGGGTGCATGTTCAATTAATGGTATGATTAAAACAAGCTACAAAGTTATTCCACGTTTTTGGTGGAATAACTTTGTAGCTTATTGTTTGTTTTATCATGCCAATAATTGGTTGAACATGTAGCTGGGTCACAACTTGAAGCAATTACCTGGTTAATCAAATCTTAAGTCAGGGTTAGGCAAAATACAGCCTGTGCACTGGATCCACCCTGCCCAACGATTCTATCCTGCCCGTGGCTGCTCCTCTGAAGGAGCATTGTATCCGGTCCATGGCTGCCCTGGTGCCTCTCATCCTTTTCTGTTCCCCATGCCAGCCAGCTGCAGCAGCCCCCGCTGGGAAGAGTCTGGTGCCAGGACCCAGCTCCTAGTGGCAGCCCGCCCTCGCCCCATGCACAGATCTGGGGACACATGCCCCCCATGCCCTCCTGGGGTGCACACAGGAGCTGCCCCCTGACCCCACCCCCCCCAGCCCAGATATGCTGCTTGCCACTCTGTCCTGCACCTGCCCCATCCCAGCTGTGCAGCACCTGTCCCTGCCCCACCCATGTCCCTTCCCTTCCCCCACCGTCGGGCTTCGCTTCTCACCCCATGCATGCTGCAGCTACGTACATACATGGGGCATTTATCAGCCACAGTCGGCCACCTCAGGCAAAAAAAGCCGATAGTGGGCAGCGCCTGCCTCTGCCCCACTCCCTGCCTCACTGTGGGGGCCTTGATCTGCCCCTTCCCTCCCCCAACCCCTTTCCCCATGCCAGACTTACCAGCCCGATACTGGTCTCCAAGCTGCCTGGCTGCATATCTGAATTGGATTGGTATCAGCCAATATGGCTCCTTAAGAACTGGCCATCAGTATCAGCCCAAATAATCTCTATCGGTGCATCTCTAATAATTATACTGTCTGCATCTGTTCATTTGGACTTTTACTTAGTTTGTAATACTTCATGTGCGATAGCACATAATGATGGAATTATGTTGAAGGCTTTGGGTATTACTTAGTGGAGCTAGCAATGCAGAAGTAAATATAAGGACAACAAATAATTTGTAAAATTAGCTAAAGATATGCTTCTTTGTTAAACTGAATTAATAGAACTGATTTGTCTTTTTTTTTTCTATTTTCTTTGAGAGAAGTTGACACAATTAAATACTGCTTTTAAAAGGAATTTTAAGTACTGACTCAAATCCAGCCCACTTCAATATGATGTATGGGTGTTTCACATTTTCATTCAGTGTACTATCAGTGGCAGTGGAAATGTAACAGTTTTTCCTCCAAGAATCTCTGAAGTCAGATTGGTTCACACATAATGAAGTTCTAAAGCATCTTTTGCTGGTGATGTCATAACTACAGAATTCTAGTAGATTGTGGCAGAACACTATATTAAGGTGTAAAGGTTGAGGCCTGTACTTGGGAGCTTTTATCTGCTATTTTCTTTCAAATATGTATGTTCACTAGGGCATGGAATATGTCTGTCTTTTAAACTGTAAAACTCTCAATACAGTGTTGACATTTCATGTAATCATAGAGAAGTAGGGCTGGAATGGACCTCCAGAGATTAGCTTGTCCAACTCCCTGCCTGAGGCAGGATCATCCCTGTCCAAACTATCCTATACAATCTTTAACCTAATGTAACACAGACATAACACCCTAACCTGTCGCAGGTAAAGCAGAGGAACAATGACATCGAGAGTCTTGCTATAAAACATTGACAATATATGTGCATGAGATCCTATGTCAGGAGTGGGCAAAATATGGCCTGCAGGTCAGATCTAGTCCACCAGGCACTTTCATCCAGCCCACGGGCACCCACAAACTAATTGTACCCCACCCAGCCCTTCTGCCCATGAGGGCAGGAGTGAGGCAGCCACATACATATACATATACCCTATTGCACCTCACTCCCACTCTCGTGCACAGAAAGGCCCGGCCCTGCCAGCATGCAGTTTCCGGGTGGGGCTGCTGCTCAGCTTTCCTGGCATTCCACTCTGGGCAACAGGTAGGGAAGCGGTAGGGGCATGGTGGGAGCTGTAGCTAGGTGGGAGCATGGGGCTGGGACGGGGCTGGAGGCAACACAGAGCCTGCGCCCAGGGGGGCAGCAGGAGTGTAGTGCTCAGGTGGGCGTAGGTGTGAGGGAGGATGGGGGAGAGTGGGAACCCCCTACACATTCTCCCCCCCTCACATGCTGCACAACCCCCAACACTGGAGGCAGCAGCAGCAGGCAGGGATGCTTGGGGTGCTCATGCCCAGTGCAGGTGCTGCCACTGGCAGCGTGGTGCTCCAGCCAGCACTGCACATGGGGGCAAGGAATACCTAGAATGGCCCACCTCTGTTGTGCAGGGCTTCCCACAGCACATGTGCAGCTTCCATACTTGCATGCCACCAGGGGAGGCCCTGCATGATAGAGCCAGCTGCTTTCCCCGTTCCCTGCCATGGAGTCCAGGACTCCGAAGGGAGCAGAGGCTGGGACTCCCCTCCATTTCCAGCTGAGTCCTGGGACCTGCACAGCAGGGAGTGGGGAAGGTAGCCAGTGCCATGGCTTAGGGCTTCCCCTGATCGCGCACCAGCGTGGGAGCTGCACGTGCCACAGGGAGCCACACACAATGGAGGCAGGCCAGCCTGGCTACATTTTTCACCCTGATGAGCAGCAATGGCTGGGGCCACATGCTGCAAGGGAGCAGCACCAGGCACCAGTGCCCTGACTGCCCCACTTGCTCCTGCTGCTGCCTCCAGTCAGGGGCTGTGCACCATAGAAGGAGAGGTCTGCACACCCCACACACCCACGCCATGCTCCCCCAAACCCCCCACATAAATACACCCCACCATACACACCTCCCACACGCACAATATACAAAAGTAAGACTTTATTTTTTACCTACTATATATTACGCAAACAAATTATGACAAAAATGTTTTCTGTGATACAATTAAAATCTGCTATAGTACAGTGGTCACCATCCCAGAGCCTCTTGAAGTCGATCCTGGGCTGCGGAGGATAAGCATGCGTGTGCTTGCGCACCCCCCCCTCCCCCCCCCCCAGCCCAGCAGGTCAGTCAGTGGGGGAGGGAAGGAGCAGAGGCCTAACGGGGCACATGCAGTGGGGCTCGGGTCACAGAGCCCAGTCTGCTACATACCTGTGGGGGGGGGGGGGGGGGGTGCAAGTGCAATGTTTGGCACAAGTGCCTTCCCCAAACATGGGGCAGCGCCAGAAGCTGCAACAGCTCTGAGGTAGGGAGTGGGACCCTACAGGGGTGGGGCAGAGGACAGACCCATAAGTGGCTCATCTAGGAGGTGTGGGGGAGGGTGTGTGCCCCTGGATCTGTACATGGGGCGGGGCAGGGTAGGTTGGGGCCATAGCAGCACCGGGCTCTTCCCAGCTGGGATGTGTTCAGGCTGGGCAGCTGCAGCGCTGGGAGCAGAGCCAGCCCCCTCCATGGCCCGACTCCCAGCACCGCAGCTGCCCAGTCTGAGCGCAGCTTGACTGGGAATAGCCCAACACCAACCCAGCCCCAACCCACAGCCCACCCTGCTGAGGCGCTCCCCTGTGCCATCCCAGGCTACATGCCCCACCTTGGCTGTGCAAGTCTTGCCCCTCCCTCACTGCCATTTGGGATAGCCAGGGGGGGGGGGCAGATTGACACCCCAGTGGTGAGGGAGAGAGTGGAGCTAGGGTTGGGGCCTCAATCTGCCCCACTTCCCCCCCCCCCCCCATGGCCCTTTCCCCTCCCCACAGACTTACCTGCTTTGGGTGGGTAGAACTTCGGTTCCTTTTAAATTCCAAAAGTGATCTCTGACTAAAAAGGTTGGAGACCACTGCTATAGTAAGTGTTTGACTTTTAGTGTATGATTTGGGGTGTTTTTTCTGGTTCCAAGATGCCAATTCTCCCCTCCCAAAAGGAGTATTTCCGGGGGGCAAGAGGAGGGACTTCCGGTGGCAAAGGTCGGGGGTTATGGGGTGGGACTTCCAGTCCCGAGATGGCAACCAGGGGGTGGGGCTATCCTTATGGCCCCTTACAGCTGCCAAAAACTCATTAAGCAGCCCTCCAATCAAAATAATTACCCACACCTGTCCTAGGTAGAGGATCACCCCCCACACCCCCCCCCCCCCCCCCCCCGCTACAAAGGAAGGCAAAACCACCCATAGTCCATACTAATCTGACCACAGGGTAAAATTCTTTCCTGACCCTAAATATGGCAGTCTGTCTGACCGTGAGTGGAGGGGGTAATGCCCTCTAGCCAGGAACCTCCCACTTCGCTCCCAGCAGGAGCATTGGCATACCCCAGTCAAAGTCTCCAGCCTTGGCTGGAGCCAACACCCAGTGCGTCTGAGGAAAGCTTAAGCACCCTGACATGTAACAGAAAGGTGGGGGAGTGGGGAGAGGCAGGGGCAACCATCAAAACCCAGAAGCATGGGAAATACCCATAGTGCCTAGACCATCCCCCACCAGCAGCTGTCCAGCCTCTTCTTGAACATCTCTAGTGATGGAGAGTCTACAACCTCCCTATGTAGTCTATTCTGGTACTCCCCAAACTTTTTTATACTGTGGACCAGGATGGGAGTGAGATGGGGCACACGGAGCCAGCTTCCTCCCTCTGGGGGCTGCTTTGCCACGCAGCTTTAACCTCACCTGTGACTGCTGGCTGTGGAAGCCACTCACCTGGACTGACAGACGGGTCCAAGGAGGGAGCTTCTGCTGTGACGTGACAGCTAACCCTTCACAGCTTGGTACCAATTTGCAGCCCAGTGGTTGGGGACCTCTGGTCTATTCCACTACCTCACTGTTCTCACAGTGAAGAAGTTCTTCCAGATATCCCATTTAAATTTACTGTGCTGCAACTTCAGGTCACCAGTCCACATGGTTCTCTCTGCAGCAAGAAAAAAAAAGTGATTTCCCTCTTCTTCCCTCATCAAGAAAAGGATGTGAAGTCCAAGTGTTTGAAGACTGTTATCATGTTCTCTTAGGTTCCTTTTCTGCAAGCTGGACATGCTTAGCTCCTTCAGCGTCTTCTCATATGACTTGCTTTCCAAGCCCTTATCATGTTTTTTTGTCTACCTCCTGGACCCTCTCTAAATTCTCCATGTCCTTGTAAAAATTTGGAGCCCAGAACTGTGCACACTATTCCAGGTGAGCCTAACCCAGGGGCAGGCAATTCTTTCAGCTGGAGTGCCACTTACTGAGTTTTGGCAAGCTGTCGAGGGCTGCAAGGGTCACCCCACCCATGACAGGTGCTCTGCCCCCTGGTTGCCATCTTGGGACCAGAAGTCCCACCCCCTAAAACCCCACTGACCTTTGTCAGCAGAAGTCCCTCCCCTTGCCCCCCAGAAGTACTCCTTTCAGCATCTTCATCAGCGACTTGGACAAGGGGGTTGAAAGCACATTGTCCAAGTTTGCTGATGACACTAAGATGTGGGGTGAGGTGGGCACACTTGAAGGAAGAGAGAGGCTGCAAATAGACTACAAGAGTGGGCAGATGAGAATAGGATGGGGTTCAACGTAGATAAATGCAGGGTGCTGCACCTTAGGAGAAGGAATCCACAGCATATATACAGGCTGGGGAGTTCCCCTCTTGAAAGCACAGAGGCAGAAAGGGATCTTGGAGTCATTATTGACTGCAAGATGAACTTGAGCCGCCAATGCTAGACCGCAGCCAGCAAGGCCAGCCATAACTTGTCATGCATCCAAAGATGCATCCCAAGCCGGTCCAGAGAAATGATACTCCCCCTCTATGTGACGTTGGTCAGGCCACAATTGGAGTACTGCATCCAGTACTGGGCGCCGCACTTTAAAAAGGATGTGGCCAGCCTGGAGAGAGTTCAGAGGAGAGCCACCCATTTGGGGAAAGGGCAGCAAGGCAGGCCCTATGAGGAGAGACTGAGGGACCTGAATGTGTTCAGCCTCAGCAAGAGGAGGCTGAGGGGGGACCTGGTGGCTACCTACAAACTCATCGGGAGATAATCAGCAAATAGGAAGAGCCCTTTTCTCCCTAGCACCACCTGGAGTGACAAGGAACAATGGTCATAAGCTAATGGAGAATAGGTTTAGGTTAGAGATCAGGAGGAAATATTTTATAGCTAGGGTGGCCAGAATCTGGAACCAACTTCCCAGGGAAGTGGTCCTCTCCCCTACCTTAGGTAAATTCAAAAAGAGGTTAGATGATCATCTGTCTGGGGTCTTGTGAACCCAGCATTCATTCCTGCCTATGGCAGGGGGTCAGGCTAGATGATCTGTTCAGGTCCCTCCTGACCCTAGCTACTATGAAACTACTATGAAACAATGGAACCAGAAAAATACCAAATTATATTCTGAAAATCAAGCATCTACTACACCATTCATTAATTTGATTTTTTTTAAATATTTTGTCCTGATTTACATGCGTTTGTGTAGTGTACATAGAGGTGATTGTACAATAGCTTAAAACGAAGTCTTACTCTTGCATATTGTGGGGGGTATGGGTGGGTAGATATAGGTTTGTTGCGGGGGCTGTGGGTGTGTGTGGGTGCGCTTGTGGGAGCATAGATGTGTAGGGAGTATGGGTGTGTGTGGGGGGGAGGCATGTGGAGGTGTGGGTGGGTATGGAGTTTGTTGGGGGAGGGTTAGCCAGGGAAGGTTGTGGAATGTCTGGAGGAGGAGGGTTTGCCCACAGCCCCCCTGTGGTAGCCAGAGCCCTCACCAACACTCCTCCAAGCCCGAGCTCCATGCTCCTGGCCCCATGCTCCTACTCGCCACCACTTCACCAACCACTGTTGCCGGTCTCCTGCTGCCTCTGCCTCCACCTCCTCCCCTGCTCACCAGTCCATGTCCCAGCTACACAGCAGAGACTGAAGGATGCAACAGGAACTGGATCCGCCCAGCCCACACTGCATGATGCCAGCTGAGAATTGTGGGGGCCAGGCCAGCTCCTGCTGAGTCCTGCAGCCTGACACTGCAGCCAGGAACCACATGGTGCCGGAGAGGCAAGCAGTGGGGTAGAGAGGAACAGCGGCAGCAGGCAGGAAAGTGGGGAAATGATGACAGCAGGTGGAGGCAAGTGGCAGTGAGTGGGCACGCTGAGGGCAGCAACAGCTAGGCAGGAGCATGGGACCTGAACCTGTGCACTGGGGCCAGAGTGGGGCAGCAGGAGCACAGGGCCCAGACTGGCAGGGGCTCTATAGAGCAGGGCCAGGCCGCACCAGCAGGGAAAGGGAGAAGCTGGCCCAGCTCCATAGAGCCCCTGCCAGCCCACACCCCGTGCTCCTGCCACCCCACTCTGGCCCCTGTCAAGGCAGGCCCCACCCTTCTGCCCAGCTGTCGCTGCGTTCCACACGCCTGCTCGCTACCACATAACTCCCACCTGCCTGCTGCCACCATTTCCCCACTTTCCTGCATGCCTCCTCCACGCTCCCCACCCACCGCTTCGGCACCACCTAGTTCCTGGCTGCAGCACCAGCACCACAGGATTTAGCAGGACCTGGCCTGGCCCTGAGGATGGGGATGATCACCCAAAGTCTTCCCCCCCTTCCTTCTTATCTGAATTTCCTCTCCGGTGGAGGGAGGCGGGAATGGCCCCAGGTGGTAGGCCTGGGGGCAGGTCCCGGTGGGCCTTGCAGCTGCTAGGCACTGCCACCGGCCCCCCCTGGGTTCTACTGCCCTTGGTGCTTTGTCATCTTTGACAGGTAGCCGGGACAGATAAATATTTATCTTCTAAATTTTTTAGAAACCCTACATGCCAATGGAATGGCCTGATGGGCCGGATGCAGCCCGCAGGCCATATCTTGCCCACCCCTGGCCTAACCAGTGCCCAGTAGAAAGGCAGTATCACAAGGACAGGCAATTATTTTGGAGGAGGGCTGCTTACTGAGTTTTGACAAGCTGTCTAGGGCCACGTAGGTAGCCCTGCCCCTTGACAGATGCCCGCCTCTGGGTGCCATCTTGTGATTACAGGTTCCTGCCTCCTAACCCCCTGACCTTTGCCACTAGACATCCCTCCCCTTGCCCCTGGAAGTTCTCCTTTCAGCAAAGAGGTTTGCCATCTTGGAACCAGAAAAATACCAAATTGTATTCTAAAAAGTGAACATCTAAAACTTTCATTAATTTGATTTCATAAAATATTTTTGTCCTAGTTTACATGCGTTTGTTTAGTGTATATAGAGGTGATTGTATATAATAACTTAAAATGAAGTCATACTCTTGTGTGCTGTGGTGGGGTGGGTATAGGTTTGGGGGGGGGGGGGTGTGAGGCTCCACCTGCGTCCTACTGCCCCTGCCTCCTGTTATCTTTGACAGGCAGCCAGGAGCAGATAAATATTAATTTTTCTAAATTTTTTAGGGGCCCCATGGGCCAGATAGAATGGCCTGGTTGGCCAGATCAAGCCCACAGGCTGTATTTTGCCCACCCCTGCACTATCACCTCCTGTGTTTTATATCTAATGCTTCTATTTATGCATCCCAAAATTGCACTCACCATTTGTGGAGCTGTATCACACTACATACTCTTATTGAGTCTGTGACCTACCAAGACTCCCAAATCCTTTTCATAGTGCTGTCATCCAGCCAGGTATTACCCATTTTGTATTTGTGCTTCTGATTAGTCTTTCCAAGGTTTAGAAAATTGTGTGTGTCTGCTACGTACTTCATTCTGCTATTAGCTTTGGCCCAGCTCTCCAGCCTGTTGAGATTCTTCTGAATCCTGTAACGTGTTTACAATCCTTCCCAGTTTTGTGTTGTCTGCAGACTTGCTCCAGAAGCTTTCTATGCCAGCATCCAAATCATTAATAAACACATCGAACAGCACCAGGTCCAGGACACTTGAAACCTCCTGCCATTCTGACATGGACCGATTTAATAATTACCCTTTGCTTGTGGCTATTGAGCAGTTATCTGTCCACCTAATAGTAGTTCTGTCTAGCCCACATTTCTCTAATTTGTTTCTAAAAAGGTTGTGTGGGACCTTACCAAAAGCCATGCTGAAATCCAGATATGCTATATCCACAGCATTCCCTTCATCTATCCAAGTAGCTACAAGTTTGTTTGCTACGATTTGTTTTTCATACATCTATGCTGGCTGCTTACAATCCGCCCTTCCTACTCCATATGCTTGCAAGTGGACTTCCTTAGGATGTGTTCTAATAACATCCCAAGTATTGAGGTGAGGCTAACTATTCTGTAGTTCCTCAGGTTCACCTTTTTGCCTTTTTTTTTAAAAAGGGTCACTATATTGTCCATTTTCCAGTCCTCTAGTACCTGGCCTGTCTCCCATGACTTCATAAAGATCACTACTAAGGGCCCCAAGATCTCCTCTCCCAGTTCCTTCAGGACCTTGGGATGAAGTTCGTCCAGCCCTGCTGGCTTGAATTCATTCAGAACTATCAAAAACTCTCTGGCCATTTCTTTTTTTTATTTTATCCCTCAGCTTGCCACCCTTCCTTATCCAGATACTCCTGATTAGGTGTCTGGTTGCAGCTTCATTATTATTATTTTTTTTTTTTTTTGAAGACTGAGGCAAAGTAGTTGTTGAGTAGATCTGCTGCCTTTGCATCTGTTAGGCATTCCCCCTGGCTTGTTAACAGTGGATCCACAGCTTCCCTGGTCCTTCTTTTCTGGCTAATATACTTATAGAACCTCTTCTTGTTGTCCTTAGCTTCCTTTGCCAGGTACAGATCATTCTTTTATCTTTGTCATCCTCATTTTGTCCTGTAGGTTATTCCTGTTTCCTGGTACACTTCTTTGTTCTGCTCATTTTTTCCATTGCTTGTATGCTTTCCTTTTGTATTTGAGGCATTGTAAAAGTTCCTTGTGCAGCCACGTAGGTCTCTTGCCATTCATCTCATGTTTGCATCATGTGGGGACAAGTTTCGCTGGGCTTCCAGTACTGTGTCCTTGAGAAACACCTAGTGTTCCTGGGCATCCTTATCCTTCAGTCCATCTTCCCATGGCACCTTACCTATTAACTGTTTGATTTAGAGTCCAATACATGTATAGGTTTGAAATCCATCTTTTTGAAATCTAGCATCCTAATTTTGCTGGCCTCATGCTTTTCCAGTCTCAGAATCTGAAATCATCATGATCACTTCCTCCCAAGTTACCTATCATCTTTACATCCTCCACCAGTTCTTTCCTGTTGGTCAGGACAAGATCCAAGATAGATGACCCCTAAGTTGTATCCTCCACCTTCTGGAACAGAAAGTTGTCCTCCATACAGTTTAGGAACTGGCTTGATATTTTATTTCCTGCTGCATTGTTCTTCCAGCGGACGTCCAGAAAATTGAAGTCTCCCGTCAGTACCATCTCACACGCAGCTTTTGGATAGATTTGCCACCTGCTTGAAGAGTCCATCCAACCCCTCTTCCTGATTTGATGGCCTATTATTAGGGACCTGCTCAAATTGTGATTTTGCAGAAATCTGGCAAGCTCCGCAAAATTCATGAGAGAAAAACAAAAATTAAAAAAATGCTAGCTCCCTAGTGGGAGCCAGTAGTCCTCCCCATGCAGCCTGGCATGAAGGGGGCTGCTGGCACAAAGGTGAGCAGGCAAGATGGCTTCCACTCTGTCCCTCACCACTGACTGACTGAGAGGACTGCCTCTTGTGTGGCCCCGTCCCTCCAATCAGCTGTGAGGGGCACAACTGCATGAAGGATGGCCCTCAGCCAGTCAGCAGGGGAGAGGAGGAGGTTCATATGATGGATAGCCCTCTCCACCAATCAGTAGTGGGGGTGGGGCCACTGGTGCCCCTCAACCAATCAGAGGCATGGGAGGGGGGCGGGGAGTACACCACAATAAACCCATGAAAATGGCGGCCAGACCTGCAGTCTGCCTACAAAATCAGCTAGATGCCTCTGAGTTTCATAAACTCCTACCTATAATAAATCCCCACCATTATACTGGTGCAGCATCTTTTGCCTTTCATCTTCACCCAAATGCATTATGCTTTGCTGTCATCTTCCTCTTGAACCATGGAACAAGTGTATGTGTGTTTAACATATAAGGTAACACTACTATGTTTTCTCTAAGGTAACTCCACCCTGTCCTTCCAAAACTGAGTATAAGCCTCAATATTGATATTCCAGTCAAAAGAGCTGTCCCACCAGGTCTGTGTGATGCCAATAGTCATCTTAACAGGCTGCAGTTTCCAGCTTATCTTGTTTATTCCCCATACTTCTCACATTTGTATACATTTATTGGGCACATTTTGCAATTTGACCTTCTCTTTTGCACCACTTGTTGCAGTCCTGTAGCTCTCTGGCCCTTTCCTAGAGTTAAGTTGCTTCTTTGAGTCCTTTCCCCTGTGGACTACATGCTCTGCAGATGGAGGGGTTTGTTCATCCTTCCCTGTGGAACCTAGTTTTAAAGCCCTCCTTACTAGGTTGGCACACAACAGTCAAAGATGCTCTTTTTTGTTTTTGTCAGATGGATCTTAACTCTTGATAGTTAGTAGTCGTCCTCCCAAGAACATACTCCTGTTGTTGAAGAAGCCAAAATCTTCATATCAACGTTACCATCTCAGCCACATGTTCACTTCCAGGATACAGTGTTCTCTGCCTGAACCCTTGCCTTCCACAGGAAGAATTTGATGAGAACACCACTTGTGCTCCAAGCTCCTTAAGCCTCCTGCCAAGTATCTCAGTCACCTTTCACCTGCTTAGTGTCATTCCTGGCAATATCATTGATGCCTATGTGGACAAGCAGGAAGGGGTAGTGGTCTGAAGGATGGATGAGCTTTGTCACTCTCTCGGTGACATCCTGAATTCTTGCTGCAAGCAGGCAGCACACCTCCCAAGCCCCCAAATCTAGACAACAAATTGGTGCCTCTGTTATCCAAAGAAGGAAGTCACCAATGACCACCACTCTTCCTTCTTGGTGCAGTGGTCACAAAAGCTGATCTGACTCCATGAATGCCTCCTTTTCTTCCTAGAGAACACCTGTGCTGCAAGGAGAAAAAAGGGTGGTGGGGTAGAGGGGGAAACGCATCATAAGAACCTGCATGCCAAACACCCATACCTGGACCCTTGTGCACACACTCAGTCTGCTGCTCCCTGGCTCCCTCATTCTGTTAACTTGTTCTCTGTTTGCTGCCCTCTGTTCACTGCTCTCATGGTTTGCTGGGGGCTGCCTAGCCTAGCTCCAATCCTCAGTTAGCTAAACCAGCCCCACTCAGAGCAGGCCTTGTAGCCCAGTAACTTCAGAGGGGAGAAGAAAGAAAAGAACAAAAAAAGAGAGAGAAAGAAGGGGGGGGGCAGGGGGGAATAACAGGGTGGGAAATTAAAATAAAACAAACAAACACACATCAAGTAAGCCAACACTCTAACACAGGGGAGGGCAATTATTTTGGGCAGAGGGCCACTTACTAAGTGCACCACCCCTTGGCAGGTACCCCACCCCCTGGTTGCCATCTTGGGACTGAAAGTCCTGCCCCTAACCCCTGACCTCTGGCACCAGAAGTCCCTCGCCTTGCCCCCTCCGGAATTACTCCTTTCAGCAAGGGGTTTTGCTATCTCTGAACCAGAAAAATACCAAATTATATTCTAAAAATCAAACATACTACAACATTCATTAATTTGATTTCAAAAAAATACTTTTGTCCTGATTTATGTGTGTTTGTGTAGTGTACATAGAGGTGTTAGTATAATAGTTTAAAATGAAATCTTACTCTTGTATATTGTGGGGTGGGAGGGTATGTATGGGTTTGTGGGGTGTGGGGGAGGGTGTGTGTAGGGGATTTGTGGGGGGGTGGATAGGTGGGTATGGGTTTTGTGGGGATGCGAGTGTGGAGGGAGGGTGGCTGGGAAGGGTTGTGGCTTGCGTGGAGGGGAAGGGGTTTACCACAGCCTGCTCCTTCTCCCCGTCCCCTCCCTCACAGCAGGCAAGCCCCTGCCAGCGCTCCTGCAAACCTGGACTCTACACTCCTGCTGCTCCTGGCCCTGGGGTACTGGTGCAAGCCCTGTGCTCCCACTTGTCCCCCATCTACCACTGCTGCACTTCTCCTGCCACGTCCCCATTCCCACCGCCCCCCCACAGCCCCTCTGACACCCACGTCCCAGCTGCTTCTGCAGTCCTGGCACTGCACTGGGAACCATATGATGCTGGAGTGCAGTGGGTTGGGGAGGAAGGGAATGGGGAAATGGCTGCAGTAGGTGGGGAGGGTGGGGGGGAAGGTTCAGCAAGCGGCTGCACAAAGTGCACAGCAACAGCCAGGTGGGAGTGTGGGACCCACACCAGTGAGGCCCAGACAGGGGCAGTAGGAGCATGGGGTCCAGGCTGCCAGGGGCTCTATGGAATTGGGCTGCTCTGCTCAAGCAGGGAGAGGATCACCAAAGACGAATATACCTCCTCTGTTCGTGCTTGTAGGGAGGCAGTTAGACAGGCCAAAGCTACCATGGAGCTGAGGATGGCATCCCAAGTAAAGGACAACAAGAAATTGTTTTTTAGATATATAGGGAGTAAAAGGAAGGCCCAGGGAGGAATAGGACCCCTGCTAAATGGGCAGAAACAATTGGTGACGGACAGGGGGGACAAGGCTGAACTCCTCAATGAGTTCTTTGCCTCAGTGTTCCTAAGCGAGGGGCACAACAAGTCTTTCACTGGGGTTGTAGAGAGGCAGCAGCAAGGCACCAGATTTCCATGTGTAGACCCTGAGATGGTGCAGAGTCACTTGGAAGAACTGGATGCCTTTAAGTCGGCAGGCCCGGATGAGCTCCATCCGAGGGTGCTGAAGGCACTGGCCGACATCATTGCAGAGCCACTGGCAGGAATATTTGAATGCTCATGGCGCACGGGCCAAGTCCCGGAGGACTGGAAAAGGGCCAACGTGGTTCCCATTTTCAAAAAGGGGAGGAAGGAGGACCCGGGCAACTATAGGCCAGTCAGTCTCACCTCCATCCTTGGCAAAGTCTTTGAAAAAATTATCAAGGCTCACATTTGCAAGAGCCCGGCAGGACAAATTATGCTGAGGGGAAACCAGCACGGGTTCGTGGCAGGCAGATCGTGCCTGACCAATCTAGTCTCTTTTTATGACCAGGTTACAAAACGCCTGGACACAGGAGGAGGGGTGGATGTCGTATACTTAGACTTCAGGAAGGCCTTCGATACGGTATCCCACCCCATACTGGTGAACAAGTTAAGAGGCTGTGATGTGGATGACTACACAGTCCGGTGGGTGGCAAATTGGCTGGAGGGTCACACCCAGAGAGTCGTGGTGGATGGGTTGGCTTCGACCTGGAAGGGTGTGGGCAGTGGGGTCCCGCAGGGCTCGGTCCTTGGACCGATACTCTTTAATGTCTTCATCAGCGACTTGGACGAGGGAGTCAAATGTACTCTGTCCAAGTTTGCAGATGACACAAAGCTATGGGGAGAAGTGGACACGCCGGAGGGCAGGGAACAGCTGCAAGCAGACCTGGACAGGTTGGACAAGTGGGCAGAAAACAACAGGATGCAGTTCAACAAGGAGAAATGCAAAGTGCTGCACCTAGGGAGGAAAAATGTCCAGCACACCTACAGCCTAGGGAATGACCTGCTGGGTGGCACAGAAGTGGAAAGGGATCTTGGAGTCCTAGTGGACTCCAAGATGAACATGAGCCGGCAGTGTGACGAAGCCATCAGAAAAGCCAATGGCACTTTATCGTGCATCAGCAGATGCATGACGAATAGGTCCAAGGAGGTGATACTTCCCCTCTATCGGGTGCTGGTCAGACCGCAGTTGGAGTACTACGTGCAATTCTGGGCGCCGCTATTCAAGAGGGATGCAGATAACCTGGAGAGGGTCCAGAGAAGGGCCACTCGTATGGTTAAGGGCCTACAGACCAAGCCCTACGAGGAGAGACTAGAGAAACTGGACCTTTTCAGCCTCCGCAAGAGAAGGTTGAGAGGCGACCTTGTGGCTGCCTATAAGTTCATCATGGGGTCACAGAAGGGAATTGGTGAGTACTTATTCACCAAGGCGCCTCCGGGGGTTACAAGAAATAATGGCCAGAAGCTAGCAGAGAGCAGATTTAAATTGGACATTAGGAAGAACTTCTTCACAGTTAGATTGGCCAAGGTCTGGAATGGGCTCCCAAGGGAGGTGGTGCTCTCCCCTACCCTGGGGGTCTTCAAGAGGAGGTTAGATAACCATCTAGCTGGAGTCATCTAGACCCAGCACTCTTTCCTGCCTATGCAGGGGGTCGGACTCGATGATCTATTGAGGTCCCTTCCAACCCTAACATCTATGAATCTAGGAGGGAGCCAACCCAGCTCCAGGGAAAGGAGGAACCCAGCCCAAGGCTGAGCCGGACTTGCTGCTGTGGCTGTTTAGTTCTGCTGCTGACTCCCTCTGGGTCCTATTGCCCCTAACTCCTGTCACCTTTAACAGGCAGCCAGGGCCCGATAAATATTAATTTTCTAAATTTTTTAGAGGCTCTGTGGGCCAGATAGAATGGCCTGGTGGGCTGGATCTGGCCTGCAGGCCGTATTTTACACACCCCTGCTGTAGCATCAGTCAGCCACCCTAAGTCATTAGCACAGAGAAAAACCTCTTCAAGGCAGTCCCACATTTAAGCTGCTCATTGCAAAGCAGCTGCTCTGTGCTTACTGCTCAGCTTACTCTTTAGGGTGCATAATTAGCTGCAGCACTGTGTAAATGTCTGATGGTTATTTAAAAAAAGACACACAACAGTCTTGCTTACTGGCATGATGGCAGCCATGAGGAGCTGAGAATTAAATGTTGGGTAGAATGGGTGACTGCAGGAATACATACAGAAATTGTGCTATCACTGTGAGAGACTGGTAGATTTTGCTACTTGGCAAAATTGATGTAAGTTGTAAATGGTAAGAAAATTACAAAAACAGCATGGTACATCCATATTATTACAGTTTACACTTCGAAATGTATTTTAACAAAGTTCTCAATTTGTTGTGAATCTATTAATAAAGTTCATCTGTCTGCTTACAATGTGTGCTTTACAGTTGTTTAACTTTCTCTAGTTACATGAATGTAAAAACTGAATTAATAGTTCAGGAATACATAGCATGAACATGAGCCTTTAAAGCAGTATGTGTACATTTATTAGTGTGCAGATTACAGTTACAGTCAAACTATGAATGCTCTGTTTAAAAACAAAAAAAATCCAGTTCTCCATTGAAGTCATGGGGCTTTTCATTTCTGTGTATTCACTTTGCTTGAAAAGGTGTGGCTTCAAGCCAGATTCATAAACTGATGTAATCTCTGTCAAGCTGCCAGATGTGTTTTTGTTACTAGAAAAACATTTGCAGTATTTATAAAATAGCCTACAAATGTAAAAATACCATGTAAAGTTTCCTTTGTTAGCCCATTTACTCAGTGATTTTTTGTTTTCCACGTGTTTTTAGCCAGCATATTAGAATTGCATATATTTAAGATTTGGATAAGGAGGTGTATTCTCACTTTAGGTATAAAAAGTAATATTTTATATTATTATATAGAAATTAAAGGAGCAAGTTTGGGAGCTTTATAGTTGCATCCCAGAAAGAGTAAGCTAGAAAGATCTGTCTGACCTTAGGATTTGACTGCATCACTTTCTCCAAACGTTCTCCAAACCTCTGGGTTTCTTCTTTTTTTAGGGCTGCAGACTACCCGTTTGGGAAACCACTTAGAAGACAGAGTAAATAAATTTCTGCGGCGACAGAACCACCCTGAAGCTGGAGAGGTCTTTGTCAGAGTGGTAGCCAGTTCAGATAAGACGGTAGAAGTGAAGCCAGGAATGAAATCCAGGTTTGCTTTATCTGTTAAAAAATTCCATTTTGCAATCTTTCTTGCACAATTTTCTCTTTGCCAAAAAGCAGTAAAACTTATAGGTGTTTATTTAGAGACATTTTGCGAGGTATTGACATTTTGGGAATTGTTAAACAGATTAAATGGATAATAAAAATAAGATGCTGTACCACAAAATGTACCATAAAATTATCGTGTCCCTTTTGGCAACTGTAATTTTAATTTTCAATGTATTTGTGACACCTTATCTGTTGTGTGTAAAAAAAAAAAAAAAAAAAAAAAAAAAAAAAAAAAAAAAAAAGTGAGGGTGGCACCTTAGACTAACTGGTACAGAGAGGCATAAGCTTTTGTAAGTGACGATGTCATTCTTCTCTGCCTTCTGCCTGACTTTAGACTAACACAGCTGACTACCTCAATATTGTATAAAAAGAAATGCAATATTATATTATTCAGGCATCCCACAGGACATATGCATCCCACAAGGGGTTAATGTACTGCCTCAGCTCTCATTCTGCAGCAGTTCTCTCCATCTCTTCAGCTGCAATAGCCCCCAGTCTCTCCAGGCTCTTGCCTCCCTTCTCTGGCTTCCATTTCTTGCCTTTGCCCTAGGGGGAGAAGCACCGCACCCACAGTGCATGTGGCTCCTCCAGGCTTAGAAGTTGGATAGCCCTGGATTATGCAACACTGAAACCTTGTATTGTTAAAATTGTGTGGAGGTGGGGAAAAATAATGTGAAGAATTTAGTCCTATTCAGGACAAATTCAACTCTAGGAACCTTTCCCAAGTAAAGGACAACAAGAGGCATCCCAAGTAAAGGACAACAATAAATTGTTTTTCAGATATATAGGGAGTAAAAGGAAGGCCCAGGGAGGAATAGGACCCCTACTAAATGGGCAGAAACATTTGGTGACGGACAGGGGGGACAAGGCTGAACTCCTCAATGAGTTCTTTGCCTCAGTGTTCCTAAGTGAGGGGCAGGACAAGTCTCTCACTGGGGTTGTAGAGAGGCAGCAGCAAGGCACCAGACTTCCATGCGTAGACCTGAGATGGTGCAGAGTCACTTGGAAGAACTGGGTGCCTTTAAATTGGCAGGCCCGGATGAGCTCCATCCGAGGGTGCTGAAGGCACTGGCCGACATCATTGCAGAGCCACTGGCGGGAATATTTGAACGCTTGTGGCTCACGGACCAAGTCCCGGAGGACTGGAAAAGGGCCAATGTGGTCCCCATTTTCAAGAAGGGGAGGAAGGAGGACCCGGGCAACTATAGGCCAGTCAGTCTCACCTCTATCCTTGGCAAAGTCTTTGAAAAAATTATCAAGGCTCACATATGCTAGAGCCCAGCAGGGCAAATTATGCTGAGGGGAAACCAGCACGGGTTCGTGACAGGCAGATCGTGCCTGACCAATCTAGTCTCTTTTTATGACCAGGTTACGAAACGCCTGGACACAGGAGGAGGGGTGGATGTCGTATACTTAGACTTCAGGAAGGCCTTCGATACGGTATCCCACCCCATACTGGTGAACAAGTTAAGAGTCTGTGACTTGGATGACTACACAGTCCGGTGGGTGGCGAATTGGCTGGAGGGTCGCACCCAGAGAGTCGTGGTGGATGGGTCGGCTTCGACCTGGAAGGGTGTGGGCAGTGGGGTCCCGCAGGGCTCGGTCCTTGGACTGATACTCTTTAATGTCTTCATCAGCGACTTGGACGAGGGAGTGAAATGTACTCTGTCCAAGTTTGCAGATGACACAAAGCTATGGGGAGAAGTGGACATGCCGGAGGGCAGGGAACAGCTGCAAGCAGACCTGGACAGGTTAGACAAGTGGGCAGAAAACAACAGAATGCAGTTCAACAAGGAGAAATGCAAAGTGCTGCACCTAGGGAGGAAAAATTTCCAGCACACCTACAGCCTAGGAAATGACCTGCTGGGTGGCACGGAAGTGGAAAGGGATCTTGGAGTCCTAGTGGACTCCAAGATGAACATGAGTCGGCAGTGTGACGAAGCCATCAGAAAAGCCAATGGCACGTGCATCAGCAGATGCATGACGAATAGGTCCAAGGAGGTGATACTTTCCCTCTATCGGGCGCTGGTCAGACCGCATTTGGAGTACTGCGTGCAATTCTGGGCGCCGCACTTCAAGAGGGATGCGGATAACCTGGAGAGGGTCCAGAGAAGGGCCACTTGTATGGTTAAGGGCCTGCAGACCAAGCCCTACGAGGAGAGACTAGAGAAACTGGACCTTTTCAGCCTCCGCAAGAGAAGGTTGAGAGGCGACCTTGTGGCTGCCTATAAGTTCATCACGGGGGCACAGAAGGGAATTGGTGAGTATTTATTCACCAAGGAGCCCCCGGGGGTTACAAGAAATAATGGCCACAAGCTAGCAAAGAGCAGATTTAGATTGGACATTAGGAGGAACTTCTTCACAGTTAGATTGGCCAAGGTCTGGAACGGGCTCCCAAGGGAGGTGGTGCTCTCCCCTACCCTGGGGGTCTTCAAGAGGAGGTTAGATAACCATCTAGCTGGAGTCATCTAGACCCAGCACTCTTTCCTGCCTATGCAGGGGGTCGGACTCGATGATCTATTGAAGTCCCTTCCAACCCTAACATCTATGAATCTAGGAGGGAGCCAACCCAGCTCCAGGGAAAGGAGGAACCCAGCCCAAGGCTGAGCCGGACTTGCTGCTGTGGCTGTTTAATTCTGCTAATGATCTATTGAGGTCCCTTCTGACCCTAACATCTATGAATCTTTCCTTAACTTTCTTCTATCTATCTACTTTGGCTTCTGCAAGTGCCTTTATAGTAAACAGGCAATTCATGATAAACAGGACATTTTTAAACTGCTTTATCCATAAAAGTATTTTAGTTTTACTTTTAAGAATGGCAGAGTGTTGGTTCTGTTTCACTTAGTTAAATGTGTTATATAGCTAATTATCATTTATTTAGAAACTGACAATTTCTGCAGACATTTTGTACTTTGCAGCATATATTGAGTCAGAGGTTAATTATATGGGAAGCCTTTCCTTGCCATCAGATTTTATACAATCTGATCTTGCATTTCCAGGGTGCAACTTTAATATGTACAGTGTGCCCCAGACGGTACTTCTGGGGCATGTTTCTGCAGAATCAAGAATAACTTTGTAAAAGGTGTTTTTGATTTTGATAGAATTTTAATTGTTTGATAAGTTTCTCCCTTTCTTGCAGGTTTGTGGATTCTGGTGAAATGTCAGAATCTTTCCCTTATCGAACCAAGGCTCTGTTTGCTTTTGAGGAGATAGATGGTGTGGATGTGTGCTTCTTTGGCATGCATGTACAGGAATACGGCTCTGATTGTCCACCTCCAAACACAAGGTACGCATCTGCTCCCATACCAGTGCCTGTTGCTAATTAAATTCCTTATGATTATAAACAAGTAGGGGATAGCTGTAGGTATTTTCAGGTATGGGGGCTAGAGATGGTCATCTTCACAGTGCTAATATAGTATTAGTGTAAGCCTAGAAAGAAGGCAGGGCTTGGTGGCATCTTAGAGACTCACTTGTTCAACAAGGCATAAGCTTTCACAGTCAACAGCCTACTTTCGCAGATGCTATATAAAATGTGAAACGTGTTGACAGCATCTTACTTTTGTATTCCTGTAACCTTTGTAATACTGATTTCCCCCCCCCCCCCCCCTCCCCTTACACCAGCAAATAATGCTGCTGCTCCACAAATTTGCCTGGAATGTCTAATTTCCAGATCCCTGGCCAGTTGGGCTCTTGCAAAGCATCTGTTTTGGAATGCACTTATTCATTTAGTATTTGTTTTTTCTCATTTTTTCCCATAGGCGTGTGTACATATCCTATCTAGATAGTATTCATTTCTTCCGGCCCCGATGCCTTCGAACAGCTGTTTATCATGAAATCCTTATTGGATATCTGGAATACGTGAAGAAACTGGGGTGAGTGCAAGTTGATGAGCTCTTCTGCAAAGCTCTGTTCAGTGTCACTTGTACGTTATGATTAGTCTACATAGAGGGGAGACTAATGCTGTATTTTGAGTGGTCTGGGATTAGGAGGCAGATACGATTTTAAGACGGTCTCTCTTTTGCCCTCCCTCAAAGAATTATGGAACATGCACTTCTACAATGGAGGTAGGGTTTAGATTTCTTAACTAGTAAGCATGGAGTGTTGTCCCATCCAGAGAATTTTTCTCCCCTAACCTTTTGACTTTTCATCTTATTCTTTCCACCCACTAGAACAGGAAGGAGGTACATGAGTAGTTCATGTAAAACTGAAGCTTCATAATTAGATCATAGGCACATTCCCATCTCTTCCACACAAAGGAAATATTATCATCATATGCTATCCAGCATCTTACTAAGAAACTAAGGAGTCTGAATTCACTTTCAAATTTGGCTAAATTTGTGCACAGATAAAGCAAAGGATTTTTTTTATAGACGCTAATAAAAATATTCTGTTTTGCATGTAATCGCAGATATGTGACGGGTCACATCTGGGCTTGTCCCCCAAGTGAAGGAGATGACTATATTTTCCATTGCCATCCTCCTGATCAGAAAATACCCAAACCCAAACGTCTGCAAGAATGGTATAAGAAGATGCTAGACAAGGCATTTGCTGAGAGGATCATTCATGACTACAAGGTTTGTATATGTTTTACTTTCTGAATTATTTCTAGTGTTTGTTAGCCTAGTTAATAGTCTTCTGCACTACAAGGGAAGTGGCAGCAATAGTAACATTTTATAAATATTTTTATGCAAGCTGAAATTCTTCGTATTTTTTTTTTTTTGCCCTAAGGGCAGTTTTTAAAACTTTTGAGCAAAAAAAAATTGGCTAATTTTGAGTAGAAAAGTGAGAGGTTTTTTTTTTAATTGGTCTTTTTATGAATAGCAGTGGTGTTGATTTGCCTGGGGTTGAAAACCAAAGTTAGAATTTGGAGAAGTGCTTTTTGAGTTTCAGCCAAAGATAGTTTTGATTTGACCAAATTGAGCAACTACACATTCTAGGCTGCATATATGTTTACATGGAGTTCCCCTGCCGTACCCAAAATTGCGCAGCTAAGGAAGACTTTGTTGTTAGTGAAGCAAGTAAAGTAAGAACAAACAATTGAAGGCTCTTTAATGGAGGAAGGAAAGAGCTGCATAGCTTGTTAAGGTTTGTAAGGGAAATAATCCCTCCTAGAAGCCTTGCAGTGTATGGAATATGACACTTGAGCAGCATCTATCCAAATAGCTGTTTACACTTTTTGTTTTCTTTTAATAATACCCACAAAAAATGTTTGTGCTCTCTAGTGTAATGCAAAAGTGACATAGGTGATCTTTTTATTTCCTAATATTTAAGTAATCATAAGTTTTTTATTGTATGTATATAGCTGTAATTTGGTCATAATTTGAGCAGAAATAGCAGTTATTAAAGCTATGAAATAGTATAATCTTTGTAATTTGTTAGGCTTTGTCATGTGGCTCAAGTAAAAGTATTGCTTGGGAATTTGTCTTCTGATTTAAAATGTTTTCTTTTGAAAGAACTATATAGAAATCCTGTATTGCGTCTGAATTTATACAGTTGAACACAATTTATATATAGGCTCGGCAGGATTTGACTTTTTATCAGTAAACTTTGATAAACATTGATTTTTGCCTCACACTTGTAGACTAATGAAAAATATTTCCGTCATTAATAATCAAAATATGTAGAAGGGACTCAAGAAAAATGCTGGCTGATGGAGTCTGTGAGGACAGGGGTTTGGGCTGCAACTCCCAGAAAACGCCAAGAAACTGGGAACAAAGGAATAGGAAGTGAAAAAACGGATGAGAGAGTTTGGGCAAGGGGAGCAGGGACTGATGGCAATTCTGCTGCTCAGCTAGTGGCGGCCCTACAGTAGTTACATATGTCACAGTGGGGCAGTTAAACTGCACAATCCTGAAAATTTTAATTGATTAAAAAAAATCTAAATAAATGCTTTAAAAGAAACATCAATATTGTCCGTCAGAATTATTTAACCCTCATTCGTTTTCATGAAACCGTAACTGTTGTTCTTATGGGGTAACTTGTTACCCCGCAATTCAACGTTGTTGGTCTCATGGGGTAACTTGTTATCCCACCCACATGAACAAAGTGGAACCAGTGACAACAGTATAAATGTACCAAAAACTATTTATTAAAGCATACAGATTGTTTGAAAGAGTATTTATGATGATATGAACCCAAAATATTATTTATTGAGAACTCTGAACAAAATGTCAGCTTTTTCTGGAGTTTCAAAACGTGAATGCACAATTTGCAAAGTCTGCAGTGCACAATTTTCAAACTAACAGTTACTTCCAAAAACATTTCCTAACTGTTTTAACTAAATATTGCATTCCTCACAAAGCAGCAGTGATGTACCGTGGTGCACACAAATAAATAGATAAATTACAATCTTTGCATTGTTTCTGGGTTTTGCAGTCATCTGTCCTTGGACAAAAAGCATAACATCCACTCATGCTTGCAGAAGGTTACACTGGGGCACGTTGTGGCAGTTTGTAATTTAGGGCCATCATACAAGACTTGACAGACTTAGGTTATGTGTATCCATCATTCTTCATTTTATTTGTCTGTTGATCAACTGTTCTCCAAGCTCCTGCAAAAAAAAGCAGAGTCTTCTTAAATGTGATTTTTTTTTTTGCTTCCAGTTTACGGTGTGACCTAGCCAAATAATGAGGCTGGCAATGGCAGCCACATCCAGCATATTGAAAAATGGTGTCATTGGCCACCCGTTGATTTTCCATCTGCAGGTGGTCATATGGACTAAGCAGTCAAGGTTATCCACCCCAGTCTTGTTTTTATTGTAGTCATGGATGATGTCCTGCTTTCTTTGCTGTCCACCCAGACAAGTCATGGTGCATGTTTGACAGCAACAGCACAACTTTGGACTTCTTTGGAACATAGGAAACTAGGGTGAGTTCCCCATCAAAAGCAAAAATGGATGAAAAAGTTTCCCTTCTTCAAGTTGCTTGCATTTCATTTGGGATGTTGGCCTTGTTTTTCCAACTCATACCCACATAGGTCAAGTCCTGTGGTAGTAGTCTTTCTGCCAGGTCAGTACTTGTGAAGAAACCGTCACCCACAATATTCCTTCCCATCTTGTACCAGAGATGAACCAGTTTTTCAATGACCTGGGTACCAAGATTACCTTGACGTGGATGGAGCTTCTGGTTGCTTGCCCAGGTAGATGTCTCCAGACAGGGGGAATGATGTTGCTGCATCACAGCACCACCAAATTTTCAAGCCATATTTGGCAGGCTTGCTGGGCATATACTGTCTGAAGGGGCAGCAACCCCTGAACGCAATGAGCTGCTCATCAACCGTCAGGTAGATACATGGAATATACCACTTCCTGAGCTGCTTCACAAATTGTGATCAAATATCTCTGAAGACAGCAAGCATGTCCACAGCTCTCTTTTCCTCGCATGTCAGTTTGTTGTCAATTCTTAGGTAGTTGGTGATTTGACGGAATCGTTTTAAACTCATGGTGGCACAGAACCAAGGCTGCCCAGTGCATTGCTCCCACAACTCCTCCAGTGCCTCATGACCACTGTGGTATAGACCACTCAGTGGTAGGAGGCCAATATAGGCTTTTAGCTCTGTTTTTGTGCAGCTTTTTCTACTCCTTTCTATTTTCAGGGTGGCTATCATTCCACTCCCTGAATCTTCTTTCTACCTGTCTGTTTGTTTCTCTTATGATAAGTCAGGATATCGTGTGAGAGAAACAGGTGGAGCCTTTCCCACCATTGTCTTTATTATTACTTTCTCTTGTTGGCCCAGCACTTCCATGGAGTATGTCCTTGGCTATTCTCCGATGATATATTAGCTGTGGACTTCTTTTTTCCCCACGGTCTGCCATTCCTTCTTCTAAAAGTATCTTCATCTGTATTGTTTTCTGGGGGTGGTGGCAGTGGTTCTCTTCCATGTCCTTCTGTAGCTCTCCTCAGTCTTCCACGGCAGCCCCGGGCTGGTCCTCTTCCCTTTCCCATTGGAAGTGTTGGTATCACTTCTGCTTGTGGCACCAACTCCTCATCTGAGCTGGATGAAGCTTCTGTAGCTGCGTGGTCGTCTTGCTCTGAACAATCTCCCATGTCTGGAACAAAGTCAGCATCCTCACTGCCTTAGGATAAGATTTCATCAGTGGATGTGTTGCTGTCATCCGCAGTTACCTGTGCAAGACAGGCTTCAGCACTGAATATGTACTGCCTTCTCATCCTGGACTGCAGAAAAAAAAATTGATTGCTGCTGAATGCATATAAATAACAATCAAAGACGAGTCTCTCCACCTACGCTGTAACAGAAGCAATTCTACCCTGCCCTATGGCAGCGCCAGCATCCACCCTTTGCAGGCAAGCCAAACGTGGGTGGATGCTGTTTGGAAACCGCACATGCAGGGGCTTATTGAGAGTAAGTAAAAGTGCCATGAGGGGTGTCAAACCCGTACCGTTGAAGGTACGCTGTATTGCAGTATGATGATGTTCTATTTCTTCTCTGCTGTCCCTTTGCTCCTTGTCCTCACTTCCAACAAAGGCAGGCAAACTAGCTTGTGTGTTATGAAGAGGGCAGTTGAGGTGGAGTTTTGCCATGAAAAGAGAGCAGAGGTGGATTTGGGTGTAACAAAGTGTTGGGGTTTTTTGGGGGGGGCGGGTTTGGCAAAGGGCAAGGTGTTTTGATGGTTTTGCAGCCTGCAAACAAAGTGGTTAGCAAAAGGATTACCACATCTTCTGCAAAAGCAGGGTGGAGGATGGCCATCCATGGGTTGCCATGGATACCTGAAGTGGATATGAATGAGGTATGAATGGATGCTGTCCTTTCAGATGCATCCACCCAAAATGGCCAAACAGGTCTAGGCCTGTCATTTATACAGAAATTGCATTGGGCTAACAAGTTACCCCAATGTGTTAACATGGGCTTGGGCAAGTTGTTACCCCTTATGGAAAAACACATTCATGCCTGGAATAACATGTTACCCTGGGCAGTATTTTATCCACAGAGAGCAAACCATTCATGTAATCTGGCTGTTCTTTAGGGATATTGTACACTGCAATGCCAGTGACAATGTCCTAAAAAGAAATTTTTTTTAGAATTAATTAACTTTAAGATACTGCACAAAATGTGTCTGGGGTAGGAAATTACCCCATGGAAATGTATGAAGGTTAAATAATAAAAATCAAATTCTGCCAAGCTTACATATATACAACTTGTTTTAAAATATGCTGTAAACAGCTCCATCCAGAAACAGGACCTTTTCAAGCATCCATATACTGCCTTGGTTCCCAAACTTCTTGGGACACTGTAAACCCTCAAATTTTTTTCACTGATCACCATGCACCTTATCAGACTTTTCAGATCCCTGTGGGGAAGGGGCTAGTTATGGTTGCAAGTTATGCTATAACTTGCTATGGTTTCAGAACCAGTGGTATGTTGGATATTAGATTTCAAACCCATCTTGTGCCCTGAGCCATATCCGCACCACAGAGGTGCTTGCAGGCTGAATATGGCACAGGGTGGTGGCAGCAAGTGACCATAGCCTAGACTTGTTGTTTGTCATGGCAGTGGTGGCATAAGCAGCAATGGATCAGACAGCCTTAAGGTGAGTGAGGGTTGTGTTGTTATAGCACTCGCTCAGCCCTCTGCTGTGGAAGGCCATGTGCACGAGGGCCCCAGCGTCCTGGGTTCCACAACAGACCTTGTTGTCCACAGCTAGGTATGCCCCTCAGTTCACCAACCCACTTAGATGCCTGGTAGGCCAGATAGAGTAACTCCATGGACTGGATCTGTACTGAGCCATATGTTGTAACGCCCCTCTTGAAAGTGGTGATAATGCTCAGAGGTATGTGAATGTCTCTGTCTGTCCCTGGTTTTTGTGTTTTGAGGCTTTCTGTTAATTTGTTCTTTACCTTCTGTGATGCACTTAACAGGACATCTTCAAGCAAGCAACTGAGGACAGGCTGACCAGTGCCAAGGAGCTGCCTTACTTTGAAGGTGATTTCTGGCCTAATGTGTTGGAAGAGAGCATCAAAGAGCTGGAACAGGAAGAGGAGGAAAGGAAGAAGGAGGAAAGTACAGCAGCTAGTGAAACAACAGAGGTAAGTTCTCTTCAGCTGAATTTCTCATTTATTTCCTGATAATGATTAAAAATTTCTTAGCACTTTTTAAAAAGGATAGGACAGTGGGGGCCAACCTTGCAGTCATGCCACAAATTAGCCCTTCACCTTCCGGAGTGTCATTCCAATTTCCTTCCCCTGCCAGGTTTGCTGCTCTCCTTTCTGCTCCCTCCCTCTTCTGCCATTTGCCACACAGGCTGCTCAGGCCACTTGTACCTGTGCTGCAGGTTAGCCACCCCGGCATAGGCAGTAGCTTGTATGTCGAAGCCAGCATTTCTTTCTCAATAAAATGGTATCTACCATCCAGGGACACTGGAGAGCTTTTCTGCATTGCACAGTGGATATGATTAGTCACTCTACTGAACTTCTGATTCATGGTTTTGCCAGCTACCTTTAAAATATGCAGTTTGAAAAACAGTGTACAGGTGAATTTTGTTTTGCCTTTGTACAGCAGGCCTACGCACATAAACTTTCAGTGATAGGGGATTAAAACCAGATATTAGTACTGCAAATGACATGTTATTGTGCTAATACACTGATATTGGATGGTTGTTTCCTCTTGCATGTTACTTTGTGCATTTGAATAAAAAAAAAAGTGGTCTATCCAGTCACAGATGAGCCTTCATTATTCGCTAACATCTTCTACAATGCTGACCTTTGAGCATCTGCAGCTAGATTATCTTTGTTTTAGCTTTCTGGGGGTTTTGTTTAGGGTTTTTTTTGTTTGTTTTGGTTTTTTTTACACTATTCTTTTTAACTGTCATTATGGTTGAATTTGTGTGGCTTTAAAACCTCTTAATTCAGCAGGATGAGTTTAAAATACCACATTTACTTGAATCCAAGGCAGTGTTTTTCCCCGCAACCAGCATGAGGAAAAAAGCCCATCATTTGAATACAAACAGGTGGGGGGGAGCAGCTCTGGCTCCTGCCTTGACCCAGGCTCAGGGTTTGAGGTGCAGCCACTGCCCTGCTACCTCTGCCCTGTGCACTGCCTGCTCACTGCCCTCACCTTGCCCTGCACACCTCTGCTCTGTGCCACCCCCACTCCTTCCCTAACCACCACCTGCTGCCATTTCCTCTCCAGCATGGCTCCAGTTGCACTCCAACTATGCAGCAGCACAATTGGTGATGACAGCTCAGGTTCTGGAGTGCCCATGCACTCTGTGCCCCAGGCTGGAGCAGAACTGAAAGGGTCTGCTCAGTTTCAAAAATGTAAAGATATCACAGTGCAATTAAGGATTTCAAACCACTGAATGTAGGTTCACAGAAAACCTTGAACTATTTTGAGGCTGCATTTTAACTTTTTTGGTTGTCTGTTAAAGTCCTAAAGATTTGTATTCTGTACAGAACTGCTGGCAGGCTCTGAAAAGAGAAGTACAAAGCTTTCATGTACAAGTGATAATGAGGCGGGGTAGGGAAATGTATAAGATCATGAATCCTTAAAGGTAGGTACATTTGTGATTTAAATGTGCACATTTATTTTAAACCATTTGAAATCAATTCTTCCTTCACTTGCCAACTAGTTCAGTCTTCTCATTTACCCTGGAAGACAGGTTCTATTTTGGCTAATTTGCAAGCATTGGAACAAAGTCCCAACAGTTGACAGCAAAGATCAAGTGAAACAATAAATGGAACAATATTAAGTGGAATTTTATAAAAATTAACGTCTTTGCAATGGGTTTTTTCAGGGAAGCCAGGGGGACAGCAAAAATGCCAAGAAAAAGAACAACAAAAAAACAAACAAGAATAAGAGCAGCATCAGCAGAGCTAACAAAAAGAAACCCAGCATGCCAAATGTATCCAATGATCTGTCACAGAAGCTCTATGCCACCATGGAGAAACATAAAGAGGTACTGTCACTTGGCTGCTAGAATAGACCATCTTTTTTGTAAAATGGGGCATGGCAATGGCGAGAAATGAAAAACCAGAAGGAATAATGCTTGTGACCATAGTTGGATTTTGTTTCTCTTGCATAATGCATGTAGGAGGAGATAACCCGAAAATAAATTCATTTGGTTACAGTAGAGAACATTGATTCTATTTGTAGAAATATAGAAATTAAGGGCTGGAAGGGACCTTGAAAGATCATCAAGTCCAACCCACCTGCTCTGCGCAGGAATAAGGTGTCTGTCTAGTCTTGAAGACTTCCAAGGTTGGGGACTGCACCACCTCCAAATTCTGGTCACCCTTACTGTAAACAAGTTCTTACATCCCACCTGAAACCATCCTCTAACAGTTTATGGCCATTGCTCCATGGCCTTCCCTGAGGTGTGGCACCCAGAAGTGGACACAGTGCTCCAGCTGGGGTCTCTCCAGCACCAAGTAGAGAGGAAGTATCACTTCCTTAGCCCTGCTTGCAATGCATCAGTTAATAATACATCCAGTATGCTATTAGCTCTGCTGACTACAGCTTCACACTGGCAGCTTATATTCATACTGTGATCAGTCATAACCCCAAGGTCCCTTTCAGCCATCGTGCTGGCCAGGACAGCTCCTCCTTACCTATATTCGTGTCACTGGTTGCTTCTCCCCAGATGAAGCACTCTTATTGAACTGCATCTGGTTCCACTCCACCCACCTTTCCAGCTTGTCCAGGTCCACTTGGATCTGCATCCTATCCCCTAGAATGACTGCTTTTCCCCATAACTTAGTATTGTCCGCAGACTTGGCCAGCGTGCTTTCCACATCATCATCTACGTTTGTTGATAAAGATGTTGAACAGCATGGGGCCAAGAACTAAACCCTGTGGGACACCACTGGCCACTTCTCCGGCCAAGATAAGACCGGTCCAGTAACACCCTCTGGGTTTGATCCCTTAACCAGTTCCCAACCCACCTGACCGTGGACTCTGCCAGCCCACGATCTCCCAGGTTTTTTTTTATAATAACGTCATGGGAGACCATATCAAAGACCTTTTTAAAATCCAAGTATATGACATCAACCACATTTCCCACATCTAAGCGGTTTGTTACTTGATCATAGAAGAAGACAAGGTTGGTCAGACATGACCTGCCCGCAATGAAACCATATTGGCTATCCTTCAGCATCATGCCTTCTGCCAGTCTCACAAATGGACTTCATGATACTTTTTTTTCATCAAGGTCAAACTGACCTCCCTTCTTAAAGACTGGCATCACATTGGCCCTTTTCCAGTCTTCCGGGATCTCTCCCAAGCACCACGACTCTTCAGATACCTTTGCTAATGGTCCTGCAATGACTCCAGCCAGTTCCCTCAGCACTGTTGGGTGTAGTCCATCCAGTCCTGCCAACTTGAAGACATTCAGCCACTCTAAGTGCTCCCTCACCAGTTTGACACTGACCATTGGTTGGCAATCGCGCCGCCTGCATCTGTCCTGTATGCAACCAAGCGGACAACCACCATTTACATGCAAGAACACCAGCGCAAAGTATTCATTAAAGAGTTCAGCTTTCTCCTGACTGTCTGTTATCAGCTGTCCCGTCCCATTCTGCAAGGGGCGCACATTTACCTTGGTCTTCCTCCTGCTCCCTATATACCTAAAGAAGGACTTCTTATTGTCCTTGATTTGGTTGCCAACCTGATCTCGGTTGCCACCCTTACCTTCTTTATCCTCTCCCTACAAATACGGCTGTACTTGTATATTTCCTCTTTGGTGACTGCCCCTTGTTTCCACTGTCCATAAGCCTCCTTTTTCTTTTTTAAGCACTCCTTGACTCCTTTGGTAAGCCAAGAGGGCTTCCCAGCACCTTTACTAGCTTTCCTGCATACAGGAATGGAACTTCTGTGCTCTAAGGATTGCTCCTTTGAGGAACAGCCACCCTTCCTGAACTCCCTGCTCCTCCAGTCCCTTTTCCCATAGGGTCTCTCCCATTATTTTCCTAAGTACATTGAAGTCACCCTTCCTGAAGTGAAGCACCTCTGCCCTACTGGCTGGCTTCCCTGCCCTACAACAGATAGTGAATTCTATTATCTCATGATCACCATCTCCCAAATTATCCTCAGTCCTCAGATCTCCCACCAGGTCGTCCCCTTTGGCTAGAACCAAATGCAACAAAGCCTTCCCCCAGTCAGCCCGTTCACCTCCTGTACTAAATAAAGTTCTTCCACGCAGGTCAGAAACCTATGTGACTGGTCAGATCTGGCAGAGTGCTCCTCCCAGCAGATGTCAGGGTAACTGAGGTCACCCACGACAACTGTCCCTTGAACATGCAGCTTCCATCAGTTCTCTGGAAAATTCTAGATTCAGCTCCTCCTGGTGTGGCAGTCTGTAGCAGATGCCTACCATCAAATCTCCTTCTCCTTGTTCCCCACCCCTCCATCTTGACCCACACGGTCTCAAGTTGCCCTTCTCCCCAACCAGTTTGGGTCTCCGAGGAGGCATACTGCTCCTTTACACAGATAGCTACACCTCCTCCCTTTTTCCCTACCCAATCCCTTCTGTGCAGCCTGTATCCCTCTATGCATACAACCCAGTCGTGCGTGGCTTCCCAACAGATCTCCATTATTCCAATGAGATCATATTCCCAATTTGCTAGCAGGAGTGCCAGTTCCTCCTGCTTATTCCCTGTACTCCTAGCATTTGTGTACAAACACTGAAGTTCCTCATTAGTAACCCCCGGTTCCCTGCTGCCCCAACGTCTTTCCAACATCTCAACACCTCCCTGACTGTCCTCTCTATGGTAAAGGCTTTCTCTCTTCATGAAAACGTTTTATTTCTATATGGCATTTTAGTTCATATGTGTAGCTAATCAGTTTTACCTTTTACCTGCAGGTCTTTTTTGTGATTCATTTACATGCTGGACCTGTAATAAACACTCTGCCTCCTATTGTGGATCCTGATCCCTTACTTAGCTGTGACTTGATGGATGGGAGAGATGCCTTCCTCACTTTAGCCAGAGATAAGCATTGGGAGTTCTCCTCATTACGCCGATCCAAGTGGTCCACACTGTGCATGCTTGTAGAACTACACACTCAAGGGCAGGACCGCTTTGTCTATACATGCAATGAGTGCAAACACCATGTGGAAACAAGGTGGCATTGCACTGTGTGTGAGGTATGTGTTTATCTGCCTTTTTTTTCTTTTCTCTCTTCTTTCAAAGTGTTATTCCACCCTCTCCCCCCTGCCAAGTTACTTCCTGCTGTACCAAATTACACTGAATCCTAGCTTTTAAGAGCTTCTCAATTTGGGGAAATTGACCAGCATAATGGAGTAATTATTCTAAAAAGAATGCATCTTTAGTCATTCCTAAACTAAAGCAGAATAGCTTATTCCACTGAAGCGAAACTGATCAACTTCTCTGTATCGACAAGTCCATTGCTTCACAGGACTTTGGGACTTGGAATGCTTGTTTACATGAGGTAATAACAGGGTGGTACCTGCTCTCCACTCACTCCCTGCATAGGTGCTCAGTTTTGGGCCTGCATGTGGCATCTCATTCCTTCTTATGAGTGGAATTAACTCTCTCGTGTGTGCACACAAGGAGTTATTGCAGAGTATATAATGCACTAAATCCACACCCTGGTTTATGTACAATAACTTTCCTTTGTAGATAAGCCGTATTAGTCCCTCTCTGAAGTTAGGTGTTGTGCTATGGTTTTTGAAGCAAGACCTCAGGAAATTGATCTAATCACCCATAATTAAGGAAGGGATGAAACTAAGGCATTTGGCTTTCTTTTGGGTACTTATCTCTAAATCTACAAAGCTAGGCAAGGAGAGAGACCTTTGTGCAGAAAGAAGGGACTGGGGAGTTTTGGATGGAGTGGTTCGTCTGGGTAAATGTCCCTGCTTTACCTTCATATTTGCTCACTAAAGGCTTATATGGGGAATAAAAATTATGGTTTGTTTTAGGAGCAATATAATTACTGGTCTTACAGCCACTGTAAGCTCAATTAAATAAAAACAGTCAAACAAGCTCTGATTGTAAAGTAATAAAATTAATTTATTAAACCCAAATTCTGAGCTAGATTTGGCTTAATTTTAAGGGATCTAGGACCCTTAGAAGTAAGCTTTGTTTTTATCTTTGCCTTAAACCAGACACCAGGGACTTATATTCAGTAATTAAGAAAATGGGGAGGGGGAGAGGAAGGGGAAGCTAAGGTCCTTGGGCCTTGTTCTGGGTAGCAATTTCTACAGAGCTAGGCAGTATCTCAGGTTCCATTGCATGAAGAAACTTTTATTTGTATAATACCAACAAAAGCTAAACTGGAAAAGGGTATTTAATTCTGGTAGTTCTACAGTTGGAGTTAGTCATATTATTACAGCAGTATAATTATACTAATATAATTATCCCGGTAAATATTCATTGTGTAAACAAGCCCTATGGGGAGTTTGGACTGTGAATGAGTTCCTTTGAGTAAGTGTGGTTTTAACTTAAATCTTTTACTCCTGTTTTGGGAGATTTGAAACTACAATCTGGTTTTAAGACCAGTTATTAAATAATCAGATAGATGAGCTCCAATTCTCAAAACATCAGTAGTTGAACTACTTGTTTGCCTTAGAGGTCTTAAATGGATACCTTTAAGAAAGGGATCTAGCCAGCAGCTAAGAGTTTGTGAAGTTTGTCCAGTGTACTGATGAAGTTAAAGTAAGCAAGTTGTTAGGGTGCATACAGGATGGAAGAGCAAGTAATATGGAGAGAAAATATAGTGTCTTTAATTAGTCATTCATTTTCAGCCTGAATATTGCATGCAGAACTGGATATCTCCATTTCAAAAAAGGATATTGCGGAAGTAGCCTGCTTCAGAGATATGCAGCAAGAATGATCAAGGGCCTGGGAAATCTCTCATGAAGAGAAGTAGAAAAATAGAGATTGCCCCTTAGAAATTAGATGAATGAGAGAAGAGACACCTCTGAAAGATCAGGAGCTGCTCTTCTCCCTTTCTTATAATGCAAGAATGCAGGGCCATTCAGTAGAAGTAAAATGTTTTATATAGTTTCTGTGCATCAGGGCCCAAGGTAAGACCTAATGCTCAGTGCAGGTTACCCCACATCTGCCTGCCCCTGAAGTATCTGGTTCTGGCCCACAGGACAATGGACTACACAGACCCGAGTCTGCTCAGCCTGTGCTCATTTGTTGAGATATTCAGGAGTTTTGTATATTAAGTGGAGACCATCTAGAAGTCCATGGGTGCCATATGCATGCTCCTTTGTAGGTCCAAGCTGGTGGTACAGTGATTCCATAAGGTTGCAAATTTAGCAGCACATCAGTGTCCTTTTCAACTGTTACAATGACAAGTCTTGGACTCCTTGGTCACATTCAGATGAGTGTGGATGTTTTTTTCTTCAGGGACAACTAGCAGCAGCACACTATGTGCCGCCACTAGTTATCCCCAAGGAACACCTGTGCCACATGGCCCAGGTGAGGTAGGGGAGGCTGAGGCCAGCACTGGGCTGGCCCAGTAGCCTTACCTGGGGACCTCCCAGGGCTGCAGCAGTGGTGAACGCTGCTGCTGTGTGCACTCTTTCTAGTCTTTCATGCCCTATCCTAGCAGGACAACTCCAGTTGATGGGGTGGAAACTTACTGTCTAATGACTTCATTTGCAGATGGGGAGGAGCAGGGCAATTGGGTGCTGTAGATAATGCCTTAGTAGCTTCTGAAGAGGTTGATTGCTTTCATGGTTATAGTGTGACTGGTATGTTTCCATAATTTTTGGGAGAGTCATTCACCCCTTTTAAGGTGGCCCACTTCTAGAGTCTCAGCTTTGGGTTATTGGACACTTCTGGCGTTGGCCTTAATTGGCAATGGAGGGAACCGTAGTGCCTCTCTCCCTTCCACCCACCCAACCCCTGCAGAAGACATTGAGTATTTCTGTGCAGTAGAAGGAAGATGCAATTAGAGCGTATGCCAGTATCCCTATGCTCATATGATCTGCTGTTGTTACTTGGTGCTAGCTAATGAAGATGTAGTAGCACAAGTGCCCGCATGGGTTGCAGCCAGACCAGAAACCCTTTGGGGGCCTACTTTGTTAGCATGTGCTGGCACTTGTGCCATGGTGTCTTTGCTGCATGTGCTCAGGCTCACTAGTCTGAGCTAGGTTTATAATTTCACCATCATTTTGCCATGTGGTTGTGTCCACAAAAAACGTCAGTGTAGTTTCACAACAGGACCCTGTGGCACCCTCTTCAACTCTCTTAAAGCTCAAACACTTAATGCTATTCTATGAGGCTGAACCTTGTGGGTTTTTTGTTTGTTTTTAGGATTACGATCTCTGCATTAACTGCTACAACACTAAGAGCCACGATCACAAGATGGTTAAATGGGGACTGGGTCTGGATGATGAGAGCAACAGCCAGGGAGAGCAGCAGTCCAAGAGTCCCCAAGAATCACGCCGACTGAGCATCCAGCGCTGCATTCAGTCCCTGGTCCATGCCTGTCAGTGCCGCAATGCAAACTGCTCATTGCCATCCTGCCAGAAGATGAAACGGGTTGTCCAGCACACCAAGGGCTGCAAGCGCAAGACCAACGGTGGCTGTCCAGTATGCAAACAGCTAATTGCGCTTTGCTGCTACCATGCCAAACACTGCCAAGAGAACAAATGCCCTGTGCCATTCTGTCTCAATATTAAACACAAGCTTCGACAGCAGCAGATCCAGCACCGTCTGCAGCAAGCTCAGCTAATGCGCCGAAGGATGGCTACTATGAACACCCGAAACGTGCCTCAAAGTTTGCCTTCTCCTACCTCAGCAACGCCTGGTACCCCCACGCAGCAGCCAAGTACGCCGCAAACACCGCAGCCACCTCCCCAGCCTCAACCCTCCCCTGTAAGTATGTCACCAGCCGGCTTCCCCAGTGTATCAAGAACTCAACCCCCTACTACAGTTTCAACAGGAAAACCTGCAAACCAGGTGGCAGCACCTCCACCTCCAGCTCAGCCTCCACCAGCTGCTGTGGAAGCAGCTCGGCAGATTGAGATAGAAGCTGCCAAGCAGCAACAGCAACAACTCTACAGGGTCAACAACATAAACAATGGTTTGCCTCCTGGCCGTCCAGGAATAACAAACCCAACAGTGGGTTCAGTGAACCAGATGCAGCAAGTTGGCATAAATGTCCCCCGGCCTAGCCCCTTAAGTGGGCCAGTAATGCCCAACATGCAAGGTAGCCAATGGCAGTCAACTCCAATGCCACAGCAGCAACCAATGCAGCCAGGAATGCCAAGACCAGTTATGTCAATGCCAACACAGCAAACAGTAGCTGGGCCAAGAATGCCAGGTGTGCAGCAACCACCCCGCAGCATCCCGCCGAATGCACTTCAGGATTTGCTGCGGACCTTGAAATCCCCCAGCTCTCCGCAGCAGCAGCAGCAGGTTCTAAATATCCTCAAATCTAACCCCCAGCTTATGGCAGCTTTTATAAAGCAAAGAACAGCCAAATACGTGGCTAACCAGCCTGGGATGCAGCCACAAGCAGGCATACAGCCTCAGCCTGGGATGCAGCAGCCTCAGCCTGGGATGCAGCAGCCAAGTATGCACACTCAACCTGGTTTGCAGAACATGAACGCAATGCAAGCAGGAGTCCAGAGACCGAGTGTTCCACCTCAGCAGCAAGGGATAGGAGGCATGAACCCCCAGGGACAAACAATAAATATTATGAACCCTGGACACAATCCCAGCATGGCAAATATGAGTCCTCAGTACAGAGAGATGCTGAGGAGGCAGTTACTGCAACAGCAGCAGCAGCAACAAGGAGGTGCAGGCATGGCAGGAGGGATGGCAGGTCATAATCAGTTCCAGCAACCTCAAGGACCAGGAGGTTACCCTCAAGCCATGCAACAGCAAAGGATGCAGCAGCATATATCAATACAGGGGGGGTCCATGGGACAGATGGCTCAGATGGGACAGCTCAGTCAGATGGGCCAACCTGGCATGGGGGCAGATGGCACCCCCAACATTCAGCAAGCACTGCAGCAAAGAATTCTGCAACAGCAACAGATGAAACAACAAATAGGGTCCCCAGGCCAGCCTAATCCCATGAGCCCACAGCAGCATATGCTCTCAGGACAACCACAAGCGTCTCATCTCCCTGGCCAGCAGATAGCCACATCCCTCAGCAGCCAGGTGCGGTCTCCAGCACCTGTTCAGTCTCCCCGTCCCCAGTCCCAGCCACCACATTCCAGCCCGTCACCAAGAATACAGCCCCAACCTTCACCTCATCATGTTTCTCCCCAGACTGGTTCCCCCCACCCAGGACTTGCAGTTACTATGGCTAGCTCCATGGATCAGGGACACTTGGGCAACCCGGAACAGAGTGCAATGCTTCCACAACTAAACACCCCAAACAGGAGTGCATTGTCTAATGAATTGTCTTTGGTTGGTGATACCACAGGAGACACACTAGAAAAGTTTGTGGAGGGTTTGTAGCATTATGGGAGCATCATTTTTTTCCTGTCTTGTTCTTGGACGTTTTGTACTGAAAATTCAGACATCTGGGTTGTTTTGAATCCTAGATGGAACTGCTACTTCCTACAAGTGGAAGAACGAATTGCTGTTTAAAAAAAGAAACCAATACAAAGAATATATTTTTTGTTAAAGCCAGGCGGTTAAAATATCTGGTCTCTTTTGTGGGGTTTGGTTTTTTTTTGTTTTGGTTTTTTGTTTTTTGTTTTGTGTTTTTTTTGTTGCTGTTGACTCGTACCTTTTTTTTAATGGGGAAAACATGTTCATTATATTCGTATTTTTTATTTGTATTTTCAAGACTTAAAACATTTGCATTTAAAAGAAGAAAAATAATATTCAGAAACTGTTTCCTGAAATAATGCAACATCATAATGTATCCTGATAACTTTGACATGTTGCGGGAAGATTTTTTTCTATAGTGAATTCTGCAGGCATTTGAAGTATTACCCCTGGAAAATAGGAATGGACTCTTGCACACACAAACACCCATTGGCTAATGCCAAAATCCTTGTCTTGCAGATGTAGAAATTGTTGCTTTGTTTCTCAGATAAAACTGGTTTTAGATTAAAAAAATAGGGATGATCACTCTTAGACCGTGCTGATTTTAATAGAGAAGAAGCATTCTTTTCTTTCTTTCTTCTATGTGAAACTTGAAATGAGGAAAAGCAATTCTAGTGTAAATCATGCAAGCTCTATAATTACTATAAATAAGAAAATCCAAGAAGATCCAATCACTGTATAGAATGGTTAAAAAAAAACTCATTTCTTACTTATAATATCATATTGTTAAATAAACTGTGTGCAACAGACAAAAAGGGTGGTCCTTCTTGAATTCATGTATATGGTATTAACACTTAGTGTTTGGGGTTTTTTGTTATGAAAATGCTGTTTTCAACATTGTATTTGGACTATGCATGTCTTTTTCCATTGTATATAAAGTATTGCTTAAAATTGATATAAATTACTGAAGTTTTTAACATGTATTCTGTTCTTTAAAATCCATGTAAGAATGTTTAAGGTTTTTATTTATTTATATATTTTTTGGATCATGTTCTTTGTAAGACATGGCTATGAATATTCACGCATTACACAGAAGCAGCCAGTGGCATTGATAGGAGTGGCACGATACATACATGGAGTACTTGTAGGTAGCATGTCTGTTTTACAACACCCCTTAGATCATTTCCTTTATGGGGAGGGGAGAGACAGTAATGTTTCCCATTCATTCAATACATGTAGGCATTCATCCATAAGGGTTAACTGGAATAAATTATTAACAGCTGTTGCTTTTCTTTAAAAAGTCATTGAATTTAGAGAAGGATCACCATTGAACAAAAAGATAGGAAGTACTGAGTTAATTCTGGGCTAATTTATTTAGTCTATAGTAAAATATGAACCTATTGACTTTTAACACTATTTTTCTGCTGTTAACTCGGAGTCTAGATTTGAGGGTTTTCTGTGGAATAAAAAATAACAAATCACGTACCTGTTCCCTTTTAATAACCTATCACCTTTCCTGGATGCTCACCCCATAATACATTATTTTGTTTGATTTAAAACCTGAGGAAACTCTCCAAGTTTAGGTGAAAACTAATCCTACGATTAGCTTCATAGTCCACCACTTTAAATTTTAGTCTAATAGATTATGAACCTTAGATGGGATTTGCAGCAAATCCAGAAAAAATCCCCAACCTATGGTCTGATGTTGCTCCAGTTGGGAGCTCTTGGCTTGCTTGGTTTTCTACATAGTTTAGTGCTTCCTCCAGTATTACATTTTTTTTTTTTATTGGAACAGTATTTAAGGAGGGAGGGGGGAGAAGCAAGTATATTAACTTCTGAAAGAATTTTTAGCCCCATACTGTGAAAATAGTGGTGCATCATAGCACTGCTTAATGTTTTTAAATTTTAGAGGAGGGTCTCTGCTTAAATTGCTTTTGTAAATCTAAACTGTTGTACCTACATCACCATCTTTGGATTCATCTGCCCATGCAACCATCTTCAGCAATCAAGTTGTCAAAATTCTGGGCTTGAGTGGGATCAGTGAATACTAACCCAAGCTCCTCCAAAGGAAATTGCTGTAAAAAAGGATGGAAAGCCCTGATGCTGTGTCTCATGCTGTAAACTTATAAGAGGAAAAATACTATATTTGTGATCAAAAAGAGGAAACTTGAAATGTGCTGGTATTTCTAATAAAAGCTGGTAAAATTGCTTGGATTGTAGGATGGTTCCAATTGGCTAGTGCCCATTAGGATCAGTTGAGTCTAATGCTCAAGGTGTAGATGACTGCATGGAATCCTGCTAATTTATCTATAATAATGTTTTGTTTAAAATAGCATGCTAATGCTCCTACAGTTGAATAAGCTAAGCCTTACTTGTGGAGCCTAGGGAGATGGGACTGCTTTCATGTTAGAGTTTATACTTTTCCAGCTATGGAGAAAAAGCAAGGAAGACCTGACTGGCAACAGCAGAATACTTGAAGGCATAATTTGGTTCTGAAATTCTTGTTTGAATGAATAGATCAACACCTAAGTGTGGCATGAGGAAGAGGTCTAGACTGCCAGCCTGCCCAGAATCCCTTATATTTGGTTGCAGGCCCTCGGTTTCTTTACTGCAGCCAGGCCAGATTTTGAGGTGTTTCTCTGGTAGTTTCAAATTTAGACATCGAGTATGGTATGTAATCCTTTTCAGCAGTAGATTTCAAAGTGTTTTGGAGCAGTGGGGATTTTGGTGATGGGGAAACCAGTTTGCAGAGGTGTGAAGTCGCATGGGACTATGACAACTGGGATTACTACCTGAAACATCCCAGCACCCACTCTTGCACATACTATCTATTGCATGGAAATTAAAAAATAATAATAATAGCCCAATTGCTGCAGCCTTCCTCATGCTTATTTTAATTTTAAATTCAGTAGAAGCTTTTGGTTTTAGAATGGCTTTGACTTGTTTCAAGTGCCACATCTATTTGGTCGCTGGAGATAAAGCTTTCACAGTACAGTGATTCAGGATATCTAGAACTTTTGATGTCTCAGAAGACCTAGAAAGCAGGCTTGGGGATTTAGGCACTGTTTGGGAATTTAGGTGGTGAAGGCCTTTATCTCTGTAGATGGGATGCATTTCCATATTCCCAGTTATGGGTAGGGATTACTTTAATTTTTGAGGGAGAAGGGCCTTGCATTCTGAATTGTCCACTGCAGCAACTGGGTCCCCTTTCCACCGTTCCGTTAAGGATAGATGAGCATAATAAAATCAGCACAGGAGTAGGTAGCATTGTTAACGCAAGCAGTTGCCATGATTCAGCATCCAGCAGGACAAGAGCACAGCTACAGATTTGATTCTGTAGGCATTCAGAAACAGCTCTGCACAGGTTCATATCTAGGTTGCCAAGAAAACCTTCCAAAACCAAACTAAAAATCCAACATTTGTTTTAATGGAATTTGCTACCAACAGCAGCAAAACAGCAGTGAAGGCAGATTTCTGTGGCTGATCTGAGTCAGGCAGCCCCCTGCACCAGTGTTTCTCAGCCTGTGGTACACGTACCCCTGGGGGTATGCAAGACATGGGAAGGAGGTATGCAGGTGCCACGTTTTGAGTTTGACCCGTCCCCCAGCTCAGCGGTTTGGAGGCGGCTTTGCCTGTTTGGGCCAGAAGTTCTGGCCACTGCCGTGTCCAGTCCAGGGTTTTCACTCCCCAGTGTCAGTGTGCCAGGGGCCAGGGAGTGGGCCCTGTGCAGGCTGCTTTGCCTCGGGCCATGGTCCATGAGGAAAAAGTGGGACCCGGCTCACAGCGGCAAAACCAGAAGTGCCACTGGGACTTCCGGTTTCACTTTTGCTGCATCGATTGGCAGGTGGTATGGAAGGTACCAAATGGTGAGAACCAGTAAACTGCATCACAGTCTGATGGCACAAAGTAAGAGAGTTTTAATTTAGCAATTTCCTTTTCAGCTCTATCTACCCTTACTCTGAAATATTAGTTTGAAAACAACGTGTTCAAATGATCAAATTGAATCCAGGCTAAATACACAATAGCTGAAAATGCCTGCATTTGATCTAATGCAACTTGTATGTATTACATGCAAGTGAATCGAGATGGATGCGTGAGAAAAAGTTCTTAAAGAGTGGCAGTTAGAATACAAGAGCTTGAAACATAGAATGCAACAGTGTATTAAACCAGTGCCCTGTACTACTCTAGGGTGGATTACAGACAGTAGACAAGACTGCTCAATTAGCTTGCCCATGCATTTTTCTTCTAGAGGGTAATTTTTGGAAGCTTCTACTTTTCCAAACTTCCCTTTTTGGCTTGTACTTTTCAGCACCCTTGCTTTGTCAGAATGCATTTTTTCTGGACGTTAGTGAGGACTCGAGCCTTTTAGTAATGCTCTCAGAAGAGGGAACAAATAGTTCCCCTACCAAAAAAAAACTGCAATTGATTTTTGGAAGCTCTAATGTCAGCTGGAGCTGATGGACAGCCAGTTTGAACATAGATGTATTTCACTTGTTCATGTCCCTTTATTGGTGTGAAAAACCTAGTTTTGATTTATTCAGCTTGTGTGCTTGCTCTGCACATGTGCACTGTTTGTTAAGGAATAAAAGAATGTGCACTGTTTCACTGACATTTCTGAAGTATATGTAGCTTTCCACTGAGTAAGTGTTTGTTCTCCATTAACCTTACACATCCACATAAGAGTTGAGTAGAATTTCAGCTTTAGTTCGTGGAAGCTAGTAGGCTATAGTTATGAAAGTGCATATCCCATGTGGCTGGCTACTGAAGTATTTTGTCTCTTCTATTGTGTGGAAAAGCATGTGCAAAATGATGCTAAGTCTCTCTCTCTCTCCTTTCATTGAATATATCACACTCAGTACTGACTGCTTTTTTGCATTGTAACAAGGGTGTATAATGGATTTTTTCTTAAACATTCTATATAAATATCAATATAGTTCAAGAATGTGAAAGGTGCAAAGCACAAAGTGAATGCCAAACATGGTGTTTCCCATTAACTATGCACATTGTGCATGTAAATTACAATTCCCACTTCTACATATTACATTGCTGTTTTTCCTTCAAGATCTCTGCCTCATTCTGGGTGAAAACTGTTCAGTGCTTGCTGAACAAGACAGTTGTTTATCCATGTTATTCATTCAGGCTTTATGCACTTTGCAAACCCTGTCCTGATAGAAACTGTTTCAGAAGGCACATTCCCAGAATCCCTAGAATTTATTTTATCTCACACTTTCACAGGCATTTACTAATTATCATTGGCTTATATCTGTAAGGTCAAAGATCTCTCCATTTGACAAATGGGAAACATGCAGAGTAACTTGTCCAAGTTAGGAAGTTCAGTAGAGTGGGGATTGAACCAGTTTTCAGAAGCCCATACCAGTAATTTGTACAGCCTTCCCCAGTAAGAAGAATACACACTTCAGAGGCCAATGAGGTAAGAGATGCTTGGACCAAATCTACCAAACAATCTAAAATAGACAGGCGTGTGGTTTAACAGTAATAGCAACAAATTAACAGGGCAAGAATGTGACTGGAAAATCTAGTAAAAGAATAAGTGACCTGCAGAATAAAGGTAGATTACACTTCATGACCCAGGAGGCCCTAACTATCCCTGTTACAGAGCTAATGCTTTGGGATTCTCATAAACATCATTAAGTTAATTTTGGTCATTGTTCTACACACAGTTTCATAACTTGCTTTTCAGGATGCCACTATATACAGGAACAGCCTTCCAATGCCTGCATTGGAAAGGGCCCTAAAAGGAGTGACTGTTTCAAGACCTGGAGGAAATTTTGGCAGGTGCAGCAATAGCATGTGTATTGATTGCTGCACAAGTTCCTTGCAGTTGTTTCCATGTAGGAAACTGAACAAGAGCAGGAGGGGCTATGACTGGAGTATCTTGGGTCTGGCAATTCCATCCTGGTCCAGTGGTCCTGTGACGTACGTTACAGGCTGATGAGAACCAGCCCTCTAGCCTTGGTTTTAGCTGCGCCAAGTGCTATACAGCAGAAGATCGGGCTCCCTGTAATCCATGGGTTCTTCTCCAGTCTTTCTCTTTCTGGAATTAATAAGTGTGTTTTGCAGGGTCTGACATTTCACAAGTGGCTGGGAGGGGTTCCTAGTTTCACCCAAGCATTGTGAGAGTGCTTTGTGATAGGGACTCTGGGGAGAAGTGCAGAGTACCAGCAAGGGCAGGAGCTGCTTGCTAGTGGAATCAAAACTCAACATAATTCCCTTCAACCTTTGAAGGGATTTTCAACCTTTTTTAATAAGTGTACCCCCGGCAGCTCCCATTTTAATACGTATACCCCGGGGTGGGGGGGAGCAACCAGACTCTGAGAGGGAGGACAGGGAGTGCCAGTGCAGCGTCTGTACAGCCCTGCTCCTGTGAGGCAATCGCACAGGGTGGCGGTGCTCCCTCCCTGCCTGCCCCTGTGTCCCCCTTGGGTCCTTTCAAAGTACCCCTGGCGTACACATACCCTGGTTGACAACACCTGGTATAGGCCTTTGGCATTTACAACAGCTTTGGCTAGTTGAGCAATCTATCTGCTCTGAGCTTTGATTTAAAATATACAGTCATGTGCATCCTAATGCTTAACAAGTCAGTAGGCACTGCACAAGCTGAGTCAATATGAGTCGCCCTTTAGAGTGTATCTTACAAGAGGTTCATTTTCATTCAGCAGCAAGCAAGGAAATAATCCTGAGTTGTGACACCAGTCCCTCTCTTTAGCAATCAGGCTATGCCTCAAAGATTGAACTGGAAAAATGCTGGCTGTTATGGGGCAGAAGTGGCAGAGGTAATCACTCAGACTGGGAGGGGGGCAGGGGAAGCAAAATCTGTGGGTACAGAAAAACAAATGGAAATTTGTAAATACGGGAAGTTAAATGCTTGATAAAGGCAGCCATACTGCACTGGACACAATATAAGGATCGTACTTTCCAGTGTATGAGCATAAAGATGGTGATGTCCTCAGTATATGGTTCATGCTTCACAGCTGCTCTTGGCTGACTCGGATATCAGAACTGATACTAGTGAGACCATGGTATTGTTGGTAGAAAGTGAAAGCCCAGGCATTTTACCAGGGAAACCCAGGGCTGGGTCTGCAGCCAAAACAAAGCTGTGGGATTACAGATGGCATCAGAGAAAGAAGATTAAGAGTTCCTGCACTTTGTGGTTGTACACAGCAGCAATTTGTCTGTCTGCTTTTAACCTCCCATAATGAACTGATAATTTGGGTCCAGTTCCAAGGGGACTAGTGGAATGACAAGTGCTTGTGGCCATCATGACTGGCATGATATCGCTGATGAGAGAGTAGTGACTGCTGCAATGTGAGATCAAAGTTACTCATGTATTCCTGAACACTGGTCCCTTTGTAGGGGGCTCTCTAGTAAGCAGGACTATTAATTTCAGTGAAAGCAGAGGGACGTATGGATCAGGCTGCCCTCAGGAGAGGTGGCCACCACTTCACTAGAGCCTTTTAATTAAGTCACTCCCCCTTCAAGGGAATGTGCCAAGGGATTGAAATATGGAGCTCCCATTGAATGTCCTGTCCCCTTGCCAGATTACAAAGGCTTGTATCTAACCTGGTGGAGGAAAGTTCTCACTGACCTAATAAGCCACATTTTAAATATAAAATTGAACAAGTATAAATCCTGGTGTCAACCATCACAACGGCTCCCACTGGGCTATCAGCAGTGTCTGAAGGTTGGATTCACAACACTTCTGAGCAGACCGAACTGTTGGAGACCAGGGGTCTGGTTCTGGGGTCCAGCTTTGGCAGATATTGTGTCATTGTGAGATTATTTGTAGGGAAGTAGCACAAAAAAGCTCCAACCAAGCATGGACCACACTGTGTGCATTGCTCTGAGGACTTGCTTAGGATGGAGCATGCCTCATTAATAGATTCCACATCTTCACAAGGAAGGTTCTCACTAAATGTCTGATGCTGCCTCTGCATGGTGCTGTGGGGGCAGTGTGGCACAACTCAGATGTCTCCACTAACCTGACACTGGGGATGTTATACTGGCACATTGGTGGAGAACTGGACTCCAGCCCCTGCCCCAAGAGCACTTTATGTATCTTACAACACGATAAGGATGTCAAACATACAGCCCATGGGCCAAATTCAAACTCCAGAGCCTTTCTATTCAACCTTCCAGGCTACTGGCATGACTGGGGGGAGGGATCTGCCACAATCTGGGTCTCCAGTGAACATAGCAACTAGCAGCATTAAGGCAAGTGAGGGATGACACAGCCTCAGTCAACCTACAGTCACTTTGCCTGGTCATACTGCCATAGCCCTACCTCTCTAGGTGCCCACCCCTGCCACAGCCAGGGCCAGAGCTGCTAATATAGCAGGGGCAGTAGCTCCAGCTGCAGCTGGAGCTACATGGTGGTGCCAAAGCTGGAGCCACTATTTCCTTGTGCCCTGCTGTCCGCATCTGGCCTGCAATCAGCCCTGGAGTCCACATCTGGTCAAGGACACAAGGTGAGTTTGACACCCCGACAATACATAATAAAATAAACCTGTGATCCTGGGAGTAGGGTCTGCCACTGCCAAGGCAAGTGCCCAAACCACTAAGCAACCACCTTGGCCCCTCCCATGCTCTCTGACCTAGCAACTGTACAATGGCCCAGCTTCAACATGATAGGCCAAGTATGCCCCCACTCAGATTAGCTCCAGATCTGGTGGTTCTGGACACTGTTTTGTATAAGTGCTATAGACATTAGGGCTGTGTGAAATTTCACTGTTTTGTTTTGAAGTTGTATCAATGCATTTCAAGCTTGAAACGGTGAAATTCAAACAAAACAAAAAGCTTTGAAACAGCTTCAAAATGAAATGAGGGCACTCAAAATGTTTTGAAATGTTCCAAGTTTTGAAGCAGCCCAGTGGCGGAAGGCAGGGGAAAGCCAGGGCTGTGCTCTGCCTCCCAGCACTGGGCTGAGCTCCATGGGGCTGGATGAGCCGGTAGGAATGCAGCTTGGCAGTGGAAGGAGAGGAGAGCCAAGGTTGTGCTCCACCTCCCACAGCCAGGCTGAGCTCCATGGGGCTGACAGAGCTGCTTGGAGTGCAGCCTGGCGGTGGGAGATGGGGGGAGCCAGGGCAGCACTCAGACTGGCTCCGCCAGCCCCAGGGACCTTAGCAAGCAACAGGAAGCAGGGAGAGCCAGGGCTGTGCTCCAAGTTGCTTTAAAATTATAAATCTATCAATAAAACATTGTGTTCAACTGATACCTAGAGAGAGAGAGAGGTGTTTAATTTTAATCATGGAAAAACACAGATTTTGAGTTTTTAAATCAGAGAATTTTGGATTTCTATTTTTTTTTAATAATAGATTTTGGGATTTTTAAGCACAAAAAACCAGGGGCCCTGCTGATAAGCAGGGATCTGGATTTTCCATTTCCCACAGAAAAACGGACAAAACCATGGGTTCCCTGTTTTTATCGGAGAAAACACGGATTTCCCTTTTTAGTAGAGAAATCCACGGATTCTCTGCTTTTGCAAAGAGCTCTTGCAGGCTGGCACAGCTCCAGCCTGCAAGAACCAATTGCAGAAAGGGCAGGAAACCACCAGCCCTACCCAGAGGGGGACGGAGAAGGCGAAGGGCAGGTCCTGAGCCTCTAAGGCAGCCAAGGCTGGGCTCAGGCTCAGGTTCAGACTTGCCCTTCGCCCCTGGATCCTAGAGGTAAGTGGGGCTTGGGGACTGTGGGACCGGGCTGGAGAAGATGGTTGGGGGCTGAGGGAGTGGGGGGTGCTGCTGGCCCCAGGTAGCACACCACAGCCAGAAGCAGGGCCAGGAGGGGAGGGGAGGGGTGCTCCTCTGCGGGGGGCTTTGTGGGCAAGCAATGCAGGGCGCAGTGTGGTGGTGCCCAGCTGGCTGCCCAGGAGAGAGGGAGGCTGGCATGCAGCTGGCTGCACAGCTCCATGGCCGGCTTTGCAATGGCAGCGAGGGATGGTGGCTGGGGGAGAGGGGTGGCTCGCACACAGTGGTCACTACCACTTACCTATAGGGCCATGCCAGCGGTGACAGCTGCTGCCTACAAAAGCTCCCTGCACCGCCGCGGAGCCGTGCCCAGAGCTGTGCAGCCAGCTGCAGGGCAGCAGCGGCAGTATGGTGGTGGCCAGATGGCACGCTGGCATCCCCACCACCACCACCCCACGCGGCAGCCATGGCTGACACCACACTGCTGCTGCCGCCATGCGGCTGGCCACGCAGCTTCTGGCACAGCTCCACAGCAGTGCGGGGAGGTCCTGTACGCATCAGCCATCTCTGATGGCACAGCCCCACAGGTAAGCAGCAGCAGCTGCTGTGTGCAAGCCCTCCCCACGCCCCCAGCCACCATCCCTTGCTGCCACTGCAAAGCCAGCCATGGAGCTGTGCAGCTGGCCACATGCCAGCCTCCCCCTCCCACCACACTGCACCCTGCATCCCTTGCCTGCAAAGCCCCCTGCAGAGGGGCACCCCTGCCCTCACCCCCTGGCCTTGCTCCCAGCTGTGTCGTGCCAACTGGAGTCAGCGGCAGCCCCCGCTCCTTCAGCCGCCAACCATCTTCTCCAGCCCTGCCCCACAGCCCCCAAGCGCCTCTTACCTCTAGGATCCAGGGGCAAAAGGCATGGCTTTGCAGTGGCAGCACTTGCCTGCATACCCCCCCCCAGCCAGTACGCAGCCGTCACCACCCCACACCACTGCAGAGCCCTGCAGCCGGTCACGAGGCATAAGCAGCGGTGCACTGGTGGCTGCTGCATGTAAGCCCCACTTTCCACCCTCCAGCTGGGCAGCATATGTGGCCCGCACAAGGTGGTTGCCACCGCACTGCTGCTGCCATGCCCTGCTCCACTTGCCCACAAAGCCATGCAGGTGGCCATGGGATGGTAGCGCAGGGTGCAGTGGCAGATTTGCAGTGGCAGCCTCCATGTGCGAACCCCCTGTCAGGCCAGCCAGTGTGTGTGTGGCCCTCAGAGTAGCACCCCTGCCCTCACTCCCTGGTCCTGCTCCTGGGAGTGGGCACAGAGGCACACTCCCCCACTTCTTGATCTACCCCCACAGCACCTTTTGCTTTCCCCCACCCTGCCCCACCCCTTCCCCCCACACACACTTACCTGCTGGGATGGGTGTCAGTGTCTGTGTGTGCTTCTGTGTCTGTATGCCTGTGCCTTCATGTCTGTGGGTATGGGGGGCTGTTGTGAGAGGCATCAGGAGGGCTGTTGAGGCTGTGGGAGGGGCATGCAGGGCACCAGCAGCACTGGAGGGGGGGCCTTTAATTTTTGTCATGAATTTTGGGTTTTTCATCAGAGAATTTGCAATTTTTAATCAGAGAAAACCAGGATCCCTCCTGATCAGTGTGCTCAGAAACACCTGATACTTACCATTGTTGGACATTCCAGACCAGCAAGATACATAAGCAGGGTCCTGTATGGATATTTCTATTCACCTAAGCATAAGCAAAGGAATGGGAGAGAGACAGTTTTTACTAGTTGCCTCTAGTATCATGGAAGAGTCTGTCATGCCAGACATGGCAACTTTGGTGAATAAAGAAACCCATTGTTAATTATGTACATTATTCAGTTTTGTTAAATTATTTTAGGTAACCAGTAGCTGGCAGGGATTTGGGGTTGAGTATAGCATCTCTGTACATTTCAGGGTCCTCTGAAGCCTGGTTCCAGTCTCACTTTCTTAGTTACTGGTTTGGTTGAGATTTTAAAAAGACCCTTTAGAAACCACTAAAGCTGGTTCTTTAGTGGCTCGTATGTCTTGCTGGTTTAGAATGTCCAGCAATGGCAAGTATCAGATATACAGGTTCCTCTATGCTCAACAAGGAAGCTTCTGGTTATGGTACTGATGCATTTGCCCCTGTATCTACCTTTCAGCTGCTCACTGGCCTCATCTCCCAGATGGGAGTGTGGACCACTGTAAGCAGGGTCATGTCTGTCTATTCTGAGGGAGAGCTCAAGGATTTATTCTTGTTCAACTATTCCTGGTCTCAGGTTCTCTAAAAAGGTGATGTGATTCTGACTGATAGAGTGGAACACAAAGTGCTGTCTCTTCTGTTCTAGGGCTGCTCTCAGTACAGGCTCTTTTTCAACAGATGTCATGGAAGAACAGCCTACCCTATGCCTTCCCCCTTTATCCACAAGTCATCCAGAAGGTGTAGGAGGACTGCGTCTGGATCATCCTGATACTAGATTGGTGATAAACAATGGTTCTAGGCCCTCCTACATTTCCTGTGCAACAAGACCTTGCTCAGTGTCAATTTGTTTTTCCCTGCCTCTGCTCCCCAACCTGTTCTTCTAGGAAGTGGAGAATGCTTAACCCAGACCTCCTCTCACTTCAACTCTTGGGATGCTGAATGGTTCTTGCAACTAGAATGCATCTGTTCCATCCCTGTTAGAAATGTCCTGAGATTTCCACAAGGGGCCCCTACCTCACTAAGTGGTCCAAATTCTTGTCATGGTGCTTTTTAGGTGGGGTATCTCATCAATGCTTGCCTCAATCCCAAATATTCTAGCCTATTCATTGGACCTCAGACCTCTCTCTCAATTCAATTAAGGTTCGCTTGGTCCCAGTCACTGCCCGTTATCCCTCGTAAACAACTGGATGGTTTTCTCCCAGCTGATCACACTGAGGTTTCTAAAGATGTTGGCAAATGCTTTGTGTTGCATCAAAAAAACAATACCTCAATTTGACTTGCACCTGGTCTTTACTGTAGTAATGCACTCATCATCTGAGTTGATCATGTCTTTGTCGCAGGGCACTAAGGTGCCTGCTTCTTTAAAGGCAGAAACTGCTCAGAGAGAGGGCCCTAGCAGTCAGGCAGAAACCCACAGGTGCAGGTTACTGTGGTAGCAGGTCTAAGGAGGAAATTAGCCTGCACCTGCAGCCGGTCAGCTGATTGGAAGAGGCAGGGCCCTGGGCACATATAAACCCCAGGGCTGGGACTAGAGGAGCAGTTCCCTGCCAGTAGCCAAGGGGGAAGGAGCTTCTAGGGAGGAATTGCCCAGAGACACTGCAACTGCCAGAAATGCTGCACTTAGGGCTAATGGGGATCCAGGAGCTCACCAGATACCTTTGCCTACAAGGTACTTAGTGCCAGGGAAGAAGTTTGACTCTTTTAAAGGGACAGAGCACACCCTGAACTTTTTGTATTATGTTATTAGCCCAGGGACTCATATCTTTGGCTGCTGTTTTATAAGACCGGAGGATCAGACTGAGGCTATTGGGGAAGGAGGCGGCCTCATTGGGGGCCCACTACAGTGTGGGGACCCCAGTGTGGGTGCTGTATTTGGGGTGAACAGGCCCCAGCACCAGGGGATGCCAAGAGAGAGACAGGGCTACGGAGAGCCCAGTGATGCCATCTGTGAGGATTAGGGCATGGCAAAGAGGCTATCTGGAGCCATGCATCTAGCCCATAAGGCTGAGGGTGTCCTGAGAGGCATCCATTTTGGAGCGGGACCCAAAAGGGGTCCAAAAACCCACAGGGTTCAGTGGAATCCATCAGGACCATACCCAAAATACAAACTTGAGAGCAGCCTCCATATTTATTATAGTACAAGACGTGGCAGGTGAGAGAGAGGGTGCCTGCTGGGCAGGATTGTCATGGTCAAAGAGCCCTAGGGGGTATCATGACCATCCCTGGGGACCCCATCCTGTGACAGTCATATACACTCCATTATCTGTCTATGAAGATGGCCTTGGTGACAATCAATTACATCAGAAATGTTAGCAAAACCCAAGCCCTGATGGAAGCTTTCTACCTGGACAAGGTGGTCCTCTAAAAAGAAAGGCCTACAAAGGATGGAGGATGGGAGTCACCTCCAAGGAGGATTATTCTGCACTGGTCCGGTCCTGTAGGGAGCAGACCAGGAAAGCCAAGGCTGCAACTGAACTCCAGCTAGCTTTGAGCATCAAGGACAATAAAAAGTCCTTTTTCAGATATGTGGGGAGCCGGAGGAAAAGCAGGGGCAACGTTGGACCCCTGCTGAACCAGAAGGGGCAACTGACAACTGACGCCCAGGAAAAAGCCAACCTATTAAATAGGTACTTTGTGTCAGTCTTTCATCAGCCCCATGGGACGCCCGTGCCCGCTACAGGGCCGGGAAGTCCCGGGTGAGGGTGATCCCCTGCCCTCCATTAATGCTGACTTTGTGAAGGAACATCTTGAGAAGCTGGATACCTTCAAGTCAGCCGGCCCTGACAATCTTCACCCCAGGGTACTCAAGGAGCTGGCGAGCATCATAGCCCAGCCTCTAGCACGGATCTTTGAAAACTCTTGGCGCTCTGGTGTAGTGCCCGAAGACTGGAAGAAGGCCAACATGGTGCCTATCTTCAAGAAAGGGAGGAAAGTGGATCCGGCTAACTATAGGCCCATCAGCCTGACTTCTATCCCGGGGAAGATCTTAGAAAAGTTTATTAAGGAGGCCATCCTTAATGGACTGGCCGACGCCAACATCTTAAGGGATAGCCAGCACGGGTTTGTTGCGGGTAGGTCTTGCTTGACCAATCTCATTTCCTTCTACGACCAGGTGACCTATCACCTGGACAAGGGAGATGAGATTGATGTCATATATCTTGACTTCAAAAAAGCCTTCGATCTGGTGTCCCATGATCATCTCTTGGAGAAGCTGGCCAATTGTCGCCTTGGGTCCCCCACGATCCACTGGCTGGAAAATTGGCTCCGGGGTTGGACCCAGAGGGTAGTAATTGATGGAAGTCACTCATCGTGGTGTCCTGTGACCAGTGGGGTCCCCCAGGGCTCTGTTCTTGGACCCATACTGTTCAACATCTTCATTAATGATGTGGACACTGGAGTCAGAAGCGGACTGGCCAAGTTCGCCGATGACACGAAACTTTGGGGCAAAGCATCCACACCAGAAGACAGGCAGATGATCCAGGCTGACCTGGACAGGCTCAGCAAGTGGGCGGATGAGAATCTGATGGTGTTCAACGCCGATAAATGCAAGGTTCTCCACCTTGGGAAAAAAAACCCGCAGCATCCTTATAGGCTCGGCAGTGCTATGTTGGTTAGCACTATGGAAGAAAGAGACTTGGGGGTCATCATTGACCACAAGATGAACATGAGCCTGCAATGCGATGCTGCGGCTAGTAAAGCGACCAAAACGCTGGCTTGCATCCATAGATGCTTCTCAAGCAAATCCCGGGACGTCATTCTCCCCCTGTACTCGGCCTTAGTGAGGCCACAGCTGGAGTACTGCGTCCAGTTTTGGGCTCCACAATTCAAAAAGGATGTGGAGAAGCTTGAGAGAGTCCAGAGAAGAGCCACGCACGTGATCAGAGGTCAGGGAAGCAGACCCTACGATGACAGGCTGAGAGCCCTGGGGCTCTTTAGCCTGGAAAAGCGCAGGCTCAGGGGTGATCTGATGGCCACCTACAAGTTTATCAGGGGTGACCACCAGTATCTAGGGGAACGTTTGTTCACCAGAGCGCCTCAAGGGATGACGAGGACGAATGGTCACAAACTACTACAAGATCGTTTCAGGCTGGACATAAGGAAGAATTTCTTTACTGTCCGAGCCCCCAAGGTCTGGAACAGCCAGCCACCGGAGGTTGTTCAAGCACCTTCATTGAACACCTTCAAGATGAAACTGGATGCTTATCTTGCTGGGATCCTATGACCCCAGCTGACGTCCTGCCCTTTGGGCGGGGGGCTGGACTCGATGATCTTCCGAGGTCCCTTCCAGCCCTAATGTCTATGAAATCTATGAAATCTATACTCAACCCAAATTTTTCCCAAAGCTTCCAAGTTCCATCTCAGTAAGCAAATTTTATTCCCAACTTCTCCCCCAAAGCCACATGATTCCAATGCTAAGGTTACTTTCCACACACCGGATGTGAAGAGAGTGTGGCCCTCTAATTACATAGGACCAAATTCTTTCGATGGTCTCCATGCCTATTGTTGCAGCCATAGACAAGAGATCCAAAGGATCAGATATTTTCTCCAGAAGCTTCTTAAACTGTATTTCTAGTTGCATCAGAGTCTGCTGTGGCCTGGCAAAGATTAACCCTTTTTCTGTGATTTTAGTGATTGTAGTGTGTTCTACCAGGATTAAGACTACTAATGCTTCCTCCCTCCATGGGGTCTCCATGCTGAACATGTATATAGCAGTAATGCAAAACTTGGTCCGCACCTTACTAAAGCAGCAGACAACCATAGAGGCCTCGTTGAGTGATAGTCTTTGGCAGGGTGGTACTCTCCCTAAGTAAATGGATCCAAGACAACTTAGTTCAAAAGATGGTGTGCTCTGGAGTATTTCCAATGGCTTCTATTTCCTCAGAGAATATTAAGGCCCAAAGGTTTTCAGAGAATGAAAGACATTAAGCATCTTTACATGTGCTCCGGGCTCAACTACCTCCTTAACTCCCTCATGTTGGTATTTGCTCTGATGAGAGCTCAGAGCATTGCTTTAGCATCATTAGAGGGCCACTGTTTATTGTCTTCATCTCCTGCTTCTTGTAAAGGGCCTTCAGACAAGACCTGTGCCCAGCTTACAACAGGAGAGCACATTCCATTGGTGGAGGAAGACGGAACAGACCTCATCAAGGGGAGAAGGATCAAGACGACTGCCACCAAGAAGAAGCAATGGGTGATGATGATTGGAGACTCCCTTCTGCAGGGGATGAAGGGAGCCATCTGCTAACCTGACCTATTGTCTTGGGAAGCCTTCTGCTTGCCTGGAGCCCAGATCCAAAATGGTACAGAGGGATTACCAAGACTCATTCAGCTCTCTGACCATTAACCCATGTTGCCAATCCATGTGGGCACTAATGATACTGCCAGGGAAGACCCTGAGCATATCAAAAGTGACTATAGGGCTCTGGGTGCAAAGGTGAAGGGCTCTGGGGCTCAAGTTGTGTTCTCTTCAATCTTTTCAGTCAGGTGAAAAGGCCCAAGCAGGAATGGGTGCATCCTGGAGATCAATGCCCAGGTGTGTAGGTACTGTAGCCAGCAGGGCTTTGGCTTCTTCAACCATGGGATGTTGTTCCAAGAAGAAGGATTGCTGGGAAGAGATGGGATCCACTTCATGAAGAGAGAGAGCATCTTTCCAACCAGGCTCGCTAACCTAGTGAGGAAGACTTTAAACTAGGTTCAGCCAGGGAATGGAGACGAAAGACCTGAGGTTAAGTGGGGAAGTAGGAGACCTAGAGGAAAAGCAAGCAGGAGGGGGAAACAGGGGAGGTGTTCCCAGGACAATCAACTATTTACCTTAGGTGCCTATATATGAATGCATGGAGCCTGGGAAACAAGCGGAAAGAATTGGAAGTCTTTACACAGTCACGGAACTATGACATGATTGAAATAACAGAGACTTAGTGGGATAGCTCACATAAGTGAAGCACTGTCATGGATGGGTACAAACTGTTGAGGAAGGACAGACAAGGGAGAAGCAGATGAGGACTTGCACTTTATGTAAAACAGCCATGTGATTTCTCAGAGCTCCAGTCTGAAACTGGAGATACGCCTGTTGAAAGTCTCAGAGATAAGGTTAGAGGGGAGAGCAACAAGGGTGATGTGGTGGTGGGTGTCTTCTATATACCACCAGACCAAGATGAGGCTTTCTTCAAACAGCTAGCAGAAGTTTCCTGATCACAAACCCTGGTTTTCACGGGGGACTTCAATCACACTAACATCTGCTGGGAGGACAATACAGCAACGTGCAGGCAATCCAGGAAGTTTTTGGAGAGTGTTGGGGACAACTTCCTGGTGCAAGTGCTGGAGAGACCAACTAGGGACCTGCTGCTCACAAATGGATGAGCTGGTGGGGAAGGTAGTAGTGGATGGCAACTTGGCTAGCAGTGAACATGAGATGATTGAGTTCAGGATCCTGAGGAAAGAAAGGATGGAGAGCAGCAGAGTAAGGACCTTGGACTTCAGCAAAGCAGACTTCAACTCGCTCAGGGAACTCATGGGCAGGATCCCCTGAGAAGGCAGCCTGAGAAGGAGAGCAACCCAGGAGAGTTGGCTGTACTTTAAAGAAGCCTTACTGAGAGTGTTGGAACAAACCATCCCAATGTGCAGGAAGACTAACAAGTATGGTAGAAGATCAGCTTGGCTTAGCAGGGAACTCTTCAGTAAAGTAAATCACAAAAAGAAATCTTATAAGAAGTGGCCCCTCACCTGCCCCATGGCCGGCGCCCCACGTTGCAGGTGCTCACAGCCCACGCAGGGCTGTCCAAAGCAAGCACAGGCAGCCCCAGGCAGGCTGCAAGCAGCTGCAGCGTGGGGCGCTGGCCATGGGGCCACTTTTCCAACGCTCAGCACCAGCTTGTTACCCGCCCCACTGCCAGCCTAGCAGTGGGGACGGGTTACAAGGCGGTGCTGAGTGGGGGGGCGGGGGGCAGCCCCTCCCCGCCCCATGCCCAGCGCCTCCACACTGCAGCCGCTCGCAGCCTGCCTGGGGCTGCCTGTGCCTGCTCCAGACAGCCCTGCGTGGGCTGCAAGCACCTGCAGCACGGGGCGCCGGCCATGGGGCAAGTGAGGGGCCACTTTTCCCTACACTCAGCACCAGCTTCTTCCCTGCCAGCGAGCAGGGGGTTGGGGCTGTGTGCTTCCCCCCTCAGCAAGTTTGCAAATGACACAAAGCTGGGGGGAGTATGCTGGAGGGTAGGGCCAAAAGAAATCCCATGCAGCAGTACAGGCTGGGGGCTGAATGACTGGGCAGCACTCTGCTGAAAAGAGCCTAGGGGTTACAGTGGACAATAAGCTGAATACGAGCCAACACTGTGCCCTTGTTGCCAAGAAGGCTAATAGCATACTGGGCTATATTGGTAGCTGTGTTGCCAGCAGATCAAAGAAAGTGATTATTCCCTTCTATTCAGCACTGGTGAGGCCACATCTGGAGTTCAGTTTTGGGCCCCCCACTACAGAAAGTATGTGGACAAATTGGAGAGAGTCCAGTGAAGGGCAACAAAAATGGTGAGTGGGCTGGGGCGCATGACTTCTGAGGAGAGGGTGAGGGAACTGGGTGTATTTAGTCTAGAGAAGAGAAGAGTGAGAGGGGATTTAATAGAAGCATTTAACTATCTGAAGGGAGGTTCCACAGAGCATGTAGTTAAATTGTTCTCAGTGGTGGTGGATGACAGAACAAAGAGCGACAGTCTCAAGTTGCAGCATGGGAAGTTTAGGTTATATATTAGGAAGAATTTCCTCACTAGGAGGGTAGTTAAACACTGGAACAGGTTACCCAGAGGGGCTGTGGAATCTCCATCCTTGGAGGTTTTTCAGATCTGGCTACATAAAGCTCTGACTGGGATGATCTAGTTGGGGATGGTCCTGCTTTGAGCAGAGGGTTAGACTAGATGTGACTTCCTGAGGTCCCTTCCAACCCTAATTTTCTATTATTCTATGATTCTATAACTAAACTTCCATGCACACAAAGCTGTACAGACCGGTTACAGGTAAGGGTTTTGTGGTCATAAGGAATAGATTAATGTCACAATACAATATCTTACATTTTGAAAGATGGTTTTGTATAAAGCAATATGACAAGATGTTGGCGTTGGAGCTCTGGCCTCTTTGCTAAGCCAATGCTGGTAAACTGGAAAGGGCATAGGGTGGAACAAGAAGTGGATGTTTCAGGAAACTTCTAGAGGCCTATGGTAATGTTCACCTCCACTGCACAACCTCCAACCTGGCATAGGCCAGAAGTGGCTGACAGCAATCAACATCTTATGACTGGTTTGTCTGACATGAATGGGAAGAGGCTGAGTCTGGCCCAGGTTCCTGTTCATTCTTAATATTGTAGTCACCAAGATTTCCATTGCTCCTGGTTTAAATAGAGCAGGGTCCCTACTTTTACATGTATCACTAAATTGTGGTGGGACAAAATGGCAGGACTAGTTTAGGATTAGATATTGCTGGCTGAATATTTGATGTTGCACAAACCTGCATGGGAAGTTGGAAGATGTTATCTGGCATTTGCTCTTGCAAATCTAAACACATCAAATAAGTGCATGATAAAATTGTTCACCAGAGAGGATTTATTGGATGGTAGCTGTAACAGACTGATGATTAACTAAATGGGCTATGGAGCATGACATAGAAGAAAATGGAGTTCAAATGGACCCCCATGATCACTGAATTCAGTCACTTGCCATAGCAGGCACATCATACAATCCCCTTAAAAATGTATTAGCTCCATTTTGAAACCAAAAAGATTTCCTGCCTCACTACTTCTACTGGGAAGTTTTTCCACAATCTCTTTCCCCAGTGATCAGAAACTTTTTTTTTGATTTCCAGCTCTCTTCTGCTCCCTCCCCCTCGCCAACAGGTACTGCTGATCTCTGCAGTTCGGAATGGGGGCACATTGACAAGGGGCAGGATGACAAGAGTTTTCTTTGCCCCCTCTACTCATCCTGTGGATGGAAAACTGTCCATCACCTTTCACCAGTGTTAAATTCACTCTGAAATAAGACAATAGATGGCAATATGCAAGTGGAGCTAGGGAGACAGAAGTTATGGACATGTCTGTCCTCTGAGAAAGAGAAGGCTACAGTATGACCTGAACAGTTTTCAGAATAACAAAAATAATTGATCTAGCCTAGAGAGAAATGGTTAACCTTGGCAGGAATTATCAAAATGTCATGTTAACAGGAAATTTTGGCATACAGAGGCATGTCAAGTAGAGGATGAAACAAGGGACAGGTGAGCAAGGAAGAAGAGTGAAGTAAACAGTCAATTCACTTGAAAAGACTTGCAGAAGGAAATAATGGGCAGTCATGGGGGGCAGGGAGGGAGGGCCAATCCTATATCCTAGCTATGTGGAATTCTGCATCCACCCACAGAGGCCATTGCAGCCAAGATGTGACTGAAGGCTTCAACTGCACCAGAGGCCAAACTAGCTCCAGCAGCTCTATGGTTGGTGGCAAGGGGGGCAAGTCATCTGTCATCTTCACAACTGCTGAAGAGAATCTACCCGTTAGAAAAGGCATCATTTTTATTCTGACCATATAAAATGGTTGGATTCTCTTTGCTGCTGCTGCCCATTTAACTCAAATGCCTGAATAGAGTAACAGCCTCCTTCCACCTCCTCTTTGCTGCAGTCTGAAGCCTGGACACTGCTGCAGGTCACCCTGATACAGCACTGACAGCTGCACAAAGTGAGTGGAAAGGCTACCACCAGTGCAAATGGACTACTCTGATTTGGTACTGTTTTGCACCAACCTTTGCATGGTGTAAACAGAGAATAGGGGACAGGGCATTAACAATCCAACCAGGATCAGAAAAGTCAATTGCAGGCCCTGAAGAAATATTCAGGATTTATGGTGGATTTAAGAGTGAACATAAAACTAAGACATAGAGCCTAAACCTATAGAGGTGACTGAGCAGAAAGCTCTGAAGAGAATCACAAGGCTTTGCCATGTGACATATCTTTTAGTCAAACAAAACACCAAGACTCTAGGGCTTAGGTAAGACATCATGAATTATGAGCAGCATGTAAGACACCACATTTAGGTCTGCCCATAATACAGAAGTGATTTATAGATGGATCAGAATAGCCAATAATTGTATTTTGGAAGTAGATTAACTGTGGGCATTTTAACTGACCCATAAAGTGGTAACTATAGTGCAGGACTGGAATGGAATACAACTTCAGTCACTGTGGAGATTCAACAGTTATTAATGTCCTCTGTCTAGCCACTCTTGGCCAAAAATTGGGCAAGGCTGAGAGGTGGAGCATGCTTCAGTGTCAGTAGCTAAGCAAAGAAGGAGTTGCAGAAATAGGATGTTAATAGAGAGCTGATGAAAAACTATTCCCTAGTGACAAAATATACATCACTAATAAGATTGGACACCAGATAAAAATCTGCATCGCATCCTCTGCACAGCTCTGTATTGCAAATATATCATTTGCTGAAGCACAGGAGATGCAATTAGAAAAGTGCTGTTAAAAATAGTTCAGGAGGCAAGAGCCAGACAGGCCCATCAATAAATATTCCACAGCTGATAGCTACTGTTAAAATCAAATGAAATAACAGAAGAATAAACGGCTTCTGAGGAGATGAGGAATGCATTTCTTCCATGAATAATGGCAATTTCAGCTCAACAGGAAGATTATACATCAGAGACAAACCTTTCAAAGGGGGCATTGGATGCTGCTGCAATTGTTTGCAACAGTCGATGCACCCATTAGGAAATTGACATTGTTTCCCAAATCAGTGACTTAGAAAAAAGAGACACAAAAATCCAGAAATTCTGTACCAACAGATCTGACATAATCAGAACAGATAATCAAACACAATAGGATGGACACATGCTGTCTGACGGCAGAATCATGCAGGGCAGATTTCTCTGTCAAATGCTTTCGACTCCAGGTGCATGAAACACAACAAAGACAGCATCTGATTTGGAAGCCTGAGAATTTCTTAGCTTTTATAATCTTGGCCTTCGAGTTTGGGTGGGTTTTTGTTTGTTTTGGTTTGGGGGGGCAGGGGAGGGGCAGAGGGTAGTTCTTTGCTGAGGCCATATAACATTCCTGGAAAATAATCTGTCCACCTCATGCTAAAGGGAAACAAATGTCTCCCCAAGTTGCCTGTGATGTCTAATATTTAAATAGAACCAGTCGACACAGAATAAATAAAAATTAATGCATACAGGAATTGGCAAATCAGATCAAACTAATGGTCCACCCAGTCCAGTATCCTGTCTCCAAAGGTAGTGAACATCAAATGCTTCAGAGGAAGGTGCAAAATACCCATAATGGATAATCAAACAATAGCATGCTCATGGGAGAAACAACTTCCTACTCCCTAGCAGTTAGTGGTTGGCTTATATTCTGAAATGCATGTGTTTATGCCTTCAGTAAATATAAAATACAGCTAATATACCTGTAAATTATATTTTTATTATTCATATAAATGCTTTGGCCATGATTTGTAAAGCTTACATTCAGATCCTTAAATAGCGAACCAGATTCTCAAATGCACTAAGCACACAGCAGCTCCCTTTGATTCATCATTGGCAGACAGTCTCCATGAGGAGAAGAAGCAGTAGCTATCAAAACTAAGGAGGAAACTACCTGATCCCACTTAAGTATGGGAACGGCCATGTTGCCCTTTGTCCTGGCAGGGCCTAGCTTGACTACAATCTACAGATATGCAAGTAAGCCTTATGACCTCTTAGGACCACTGATTAAATCAGGGGGAAGATAAATGATAGTGTCTTCTGAGGCACCACCCACTTTTGACCCCAAACAGGACATCACTGATGACTCTGAAATTCATGCTAAGCTTGGGCCTGCTCACAAAAGTTAAAATACAGAATACTGATGTTAACTCCATATTGCAAGAGGATACGAGTTCATGGCTAGGCCATCTGAGAAGGAATGATGAAGTATCTTTTCCAGCTTATCTTGCTATATTTAGGATGATTTCAGGCAGACTCTTAGTTGTCTGGTGTGTAACCATATGAAATGTCTATCCTTGATTAATTAGTATGGCAAATATATCTTTTGCGACTAACTCATGTTTATGTGCGGGAAGAGACATTATCTATATATGATAGATGCCTCTTCCTGATTTAGTATGTTTTTCCTGGCTGTTAATCAGTTTCTTAATATGTTCCAAACTGGATAACCTCTTGTTACTGAAGAAGGTAACTCCTTCAAATTGGAAATTTCTCATAACCAGTAATAAGCAGGTTTTTCCTTTCAATTACTGCTTGGGACTCTCTCTTGATTTACACAACTAAAAGAATGCTTTGAAGATGCTAAACTAAGGGTATAAAAAGGCAGTAAAACAGCAACCAGCGTGCACGCTTCAAGAGTGAGAAATCTCTTTGACACCAGTTGCTGATGCACCCGACTTACTCGAGAAGTTGAAGAGAAACAGACCACCTCTTTGTCGCCTGTTTGGTGAGAAATCATCACCTTATAGCTAATTACTGGACTTTGATTTTGTTTGGGCTCATTTGACTTGATTTTAAATACTTGTAGTAAATAAAGCCTTTCTGTTGCTCATTGAACGAGGTGTCAATCCCTGGGCTAGTCTGGAATCCTAGGTTTTTATTTGCTAACAGTCACTGAGTATGTGTGGAACCAGACTTTATAATATAGAATCACAGAAAATTAGGGTTGGAAGGGACCTTGGGAAGTCATCTAGTTCTACCCCCTGCTCAAAGCAGGACCATCCCCAACTAGATCATCCCAGCCAAAGCTTTGTCAAGCAGCCAGATCTTAAAAACCTCCAAGGATGGAGATTCTACAACCTCTCTGGCTAACCTGTTCCAGTGTTTTACTACCCTCCTAGTGAGCAAGTTCTTCCTAATATCTAACCTAAACTTCTCTTGCTGCAACTTGAGACCATTGCTCCTTGTTCTGTCATCTGCCACCACTGAGAACAGTCTAGCTCCATCCTCTTTCAAACCCCTTTCAGCCCCAAAGGCTGCTATCAAATCCCCTCTCAGTCTTCTCTTCTCTAGACTAAATACACCCAGTTCCCTCAGCTTCTCCTCCCAAGTCATGTGCTCCCACCCCCTCACCATTTTCATTGCTCTTCGCTGAACTCTCTCCAATTTGTCCACATCCTTTCTGTAGTGGGAGGCCCAAAACTGAACACAGTACTCCAGATGTGGCCTCACCAGTGCTGAATAAAGGGGAATAATCACTTCTCTTGACCTACTGGCAACCCACCTACCAATGCAGTCCAGTATGCCATTAGCCTTCTTTGCAACGAGCACACACTGCTGGCTCATATGCAGCTTTGTTGTCCACTGTAGCCCCCAGGTCCTTTTCTGCAGACCTGCCGCCCAGCCAATCAGGCCCCAGTCTGTACTGCTGTATGGGATTGTGCCATCCTAAGTGCAGGACTTTGCACTTATCCTTCTTGAACCTCATGGGATTTCTTTTTGGTCCAATCCTTCAATTTGTCTAGGTCACTGAATCCTAATGCTGCCCTCCAGCATATCTACTACTCCCCCCAGCTTGGTGTCATCTGAAAACTTGCTGAGGGTGCACTCTATGCCATCTTCCAGGTCATTGATGAAGACCTTGCACAAAACTAGCCCCAGGACCAGTGCTGGGGCACTCCACTTGATACCACCTGCCAATTAGACATTGAGCCATTGATTAGTACCCTCTGAGCCCGACAATTCAGCCAGTTTTCTATCCACCTTACAGTTCATTCATCCAACCTGTACTTCCTTAGCTTGAGACTTCCTCCTCTTTAACATGCTTTGTTCAGTGCAGGATGGGTTAATATAGCTGACAGTACAGGGCATCCTTAGAAATGAATGGAGCAGTTCACACCGAGCCATTGTTTTAGGCCAGGGGTGGGGAAAATACGGTCTGCGGGCCAGATCTGGACCGAGAAGCCATTCTATCCGGCCCGTGGGGCCCCTAAAAAAATTTGGAAAATTAATATTTCTCTGTCCTTGGTTCCTGTAAAATATGACAGGAACCAAGGGCAGTAGGACCCAAGGGAAGCCCAGTGGGCTCCATCAATAGCGGGGCCCCACCTGGCCCCACCCCCAGCCAGAAGCCCCTGCCAGGGTTTCTGGGCGGGGAGCAGGTGGCTGCCCTGGTGCGGGAAGCTCAGGTAAGTGGGCGCGGGGGCGGGGAAGCAGCCCCTCCCCACCCATGCCAGGTGCCCTGTGCTGTAGCTGCTTGCAGCCTGTGTGGGGCTGCCTGTGCCCGCTCCGGACAGCCCTATGCGGGCTGTGAGTGCCTGCAGCACCAGGCATTGGGCGTGGGGAGGGGGAGGGGTTGCTTCCCCCCCGCTCTCAGCTTTTCCCCCGGCTTCTTCCCTGCACTGAGAAAAGTAGCCCCTCACCTGCCCCATGGCCGGTGCCCCGTGCTGCAGGCGCTTGCAGCCCACGCAGGGCTGTCTGGAGCAGGCACAGGCAGCCCCAGGCAGGCTGTGAGCGGCTGCAGTGTGGGGCGCTGGGCATGGGGCGGGGAGGGGCTGCCCCCCCCACTCAGCACCGTCTTGTAACCCGTCCCCACTGCTAGGCTGGCAGTGGGGCGGGTAACAAGCTGGTGCTGAGCGTTGGAAAAGTGGCCCCATGGCCAGCGCCCCACGCTGCAGCTGCTTGCAGCCTGCCTGGGGCTGCCTGTGCTTGCTTTGGACAGCCCTGCGTGGGCTGTGAGCACCTGCAACGTGGGGCGCCGGCCCTGGGGCAGGTGAGGGGCCACTTTTCCCCACACTCAGCACCAGCTTCTTCCCTGCCAGCGAGCAGGGGGTTGGGGCTGTGTGCTTCCCCCCGCCTGTACTGCGGAGCTGGGAGGCACTGGGTGTGAGTGGGCAGGGAGCCAGCGGGAGCACAGGGCCCGCACCGGTGTCCTGAGGCCAGTGCCGGTGGAGCCCAGAGCACGGTGGCAGGAGCTCGGGGTCCCAGCCAGCAGGGGCTCTGTGGAGACGGGCCAGCTCCTCCCTCTCCCTGCTGGTGTAGCCCAACCCGGCTTCAGACCCTTGCCAGCCTGTGCCCCGCTTTGGGCCCCACCGGTGCCGGCCTTGGGGCGTTGGTCCCAAGACATCTGGACGTTGGTTCCAAGATGGTGACCAGGGGGCGGGGCACCTGTCAAGGGGCAGGGCTACCCATGCAGCCCTCCACAGCCTGCCAAAACTGGGTAAGCAGCCCTCCGCCCAAAATAATTGCCCGCCCGTTTTAAGGTCTCTGCAGATGCATCTCTGGCAGGCATCGATCAGTGACACCCACACTTTCGTCTTGAAAGTTTTCTTTACAGATGCAGCAGAAACAAAAAACATGCTAGGGGAAGATGAAATTCAGGCTTGGGAGGGGACTGATTCCTAAGCAGCGCTGGGTTGGCAGCACACCAGTTAATTCAAGCCCTGCCTCTTAACCTGGCTTTGGACACGCAGTTTTCACAGGTGCTAACGAACACAGAAACTACATTCCGCAGTAAAACAGGCCACAGGCAGAGGGTGGGTGGGCGGCAAGGCCTGAAACACCCAACTGCTGTTTCATGCTGTGTGCGTGTGCCTGAGCGGAGCCTTTCAGTGTGTGCATGGGTAGGTGCACGTGTGCACACACACCTGGGCACAGGCCAAGCGCACATCTGCACTGGCGGAGGCTCCTCTCACAGGGTGCGGGTGTGCTGGTAAGCAGAAGCCCCTTGCGCTGTGCACACGGATGACTGGTGGATGGCAGGTGGAGACTGCCAGTGTAGCTACCCGCTGTTTAGAAGGATTGAGCTCTGCCTGCTCAATCCATACGATTTGGAACTGATTTGGCTGATTTGCCCTTGAACACGAAATATAGTGGTTAAAAAAAAAAAGCGTGCCCCTCTTGGAGGCGGCAGAAGAGGCCACAGGGTACACGCGGGCAGGGGGCGGGACCGCAGGTCGCACAGCATTGGCACAGCGCCTTGCTCAGTCGTGCACATGCGCGGCACTGAATTTCCCACACTGCGCCTGCGCAGCCCGGGTGTATCATGGGCTGCGAAGGTTGAAACGCGAAGAGAGCCGGGGCAGTTCGTGCGCCCGGGCGGGAGCTTCCGGGGCCTCTGCTGTCCTCGTGACTCAGCGTGACGCCTCGCGGTTGCCATCTCAAGCTCCTTGGGCGCTGTGACGCCATCAGCGCGCGCCGCGCCCACACGAGTCCCCCCAGCCGCGTCGCGTGCAGGCGGAGTTGGGACTGGCGGCATGGCCGGGGAGCTACTGCTGCTGCGGGGGGGCCGCCTCTGGGCCCTGCTGCGGGCGGGGCGCGCCCCAGCGGCTCGAGCGCCGGTGGCAGGTGAAGGCGGGAGGGGAGGGCGCGGGTGCAGCTGCCGCGGGGACCCCCCCGGCACGGGCCCACGCGGGGAGCTGTCCCGAGCGCACCTGGGCGGCGCTGTTCCCCACCGGCCGTGCCGTGCCGCGACCTGCCTCGTGCTGCCCCAGGGCGTCCCCCGCTTGTCCCTGTGCTGTTGCCGGGTCCCGCGCGCCTGTTCCCTACGAGGGCGGAGCAGGGGGAGCCGCTGCGGGGGAAGCGCTCGGGCGCGGAGGCGGCAGCAGCTCGGAAACATCTGACTTTTCTTAAAAGCGGGAGACGGGGACGCGGCGGGGCGGGCTCCGGCCTGGCAGGCGAGGAGGGAGGCTGCTTGGAGCGCGCCTGGCCCCCTGCCGTTGCGTTGCGGGGCGAGGCGCTGCTTTGCCTCGGACTGCCGGCTCGCCAGCCCGGCTCGCTCCCAGAGCCACGGGTGGTTTCTTGTTGGAGGTCGCTGTGGGCAGAAGGAGCGGTTGTGGGAGGAGCTTGCTGTGGACCCTGCCGGACCCTGCCCCTTTGGCTCCCTGGTTGCACATCCTCACTTCAAACTTCAGAAGCTCAAATGTTGTCGTTGGCAACTTCCTCCCATAGACTTGATACTAACCCAGCCTCAGTCTGTGGTACTGGAGCTGTTACACTGTTCCCTAGTCTAAAGAGAACCTGACCTCTCCCTCCTCTGTAAAATGAAACCAGTCTCCTGGCAGGACAGCTTTTATAAAGAGAAGCCCTCTTCTTACTTTTACTTCTGAGCCCTCTTCTTTCTTTTACTTTGGGTACCAAACTTACTGGTATAGGTATCTTCTCTTTACAAAGATGATTTTAAAAAGTCTTTCTGCATAGGGACCTGTTCCCATTTAATGCCCTGCTCTGAGCTCTGTCCTTCCATTTTCCTAACTAGACTGCTTAGTGTCCTAGGCTGCAATCTGTCATTTGTGGGCCATGTGTTCATGTGTGTTTGGACTGTGCCTAACAATGAAATCCCAATTCTGGGGAGTTTGAGAATCATTGCAATAGAAACATCTGCTGGGGCATGGTCTAATGGTTCTGTTTTTACCAGTCTCAGGTTTACAGAGTTTGGAGTACCATGGAGACAGCTCAAAACACTAGTTGATGATCTATACAAGAGATTGTAGCTAGAAATGTGTATTGATTACATTAAATAGTTTCTTAGGAGGGGAAGGTTAGAAGCCTTCTTGACTGATCTACTGGAAAAGGAGATGATGACCTATTTGAAGATGTGTTGTAGGGAATAGGAAAGAATGCAGGGTTGCCTTGTGGGTATTTTTCCCGTGTGGGTCCTATAAGTTAGTGGGTGAAAGTCCTATGCTATGGATTCTGTAGGGAGATATTATTTAGGTTAGCAAGTAATTGAACCCCTATTGGCTTTGCCTGGTGAGGAAATCTGAAGACCAGTAATCCCACTCTGGCATTAACTAGAGATGTGAAAAGGGGGCGGGGGGACAGAAAAAATGGGGGGGGGAAGGGGGGATGTTTGTCCCATTTTTTTCCAAGGACTTTTTTTCCTGGAAAAATTGGAAAATTTGTGGAAAAATTAAAAAAAAAACCTCTTATGAAATATTTTCTTTTAGAATGATGAAAAAAATGTTTAAGTTAAGGTGTTCATATATTGCTACCCTTTACTTCCCAAAAATGTTTTCTAATAACTATGTAATAGTCTCACATAAAAGTATCAGATCATTACAATTCCTGTACACCGAGGACAAGCAGTACAGTACAACTTTCCAATGCAAGAGCAAGATGCATTTCTGCCCACAGGGGGCGCTGCCATTTTCACAAGAGAGAGATTCAGTGCTTTCTTTGCTTGTGGACTTCCTCTATTGTTGACTTTTGATCTAGAGGTTGGTGGATCTGTTCCTGTCCTCCTGACTAGGCCTCAAAGGACTGGGAGTGGACACTGGCTGCAGCATCCATTCATTCCTGTAGAGATTAGAAACAAGGAGCTTATTGCCCTGCTTGCTCAAAAGCCTCAGGAGGAGAGACAGAGCAAGTCTAAAGGTTTTGGAGTTGAAAGGAACCTGCTTTCTCCTGGCCCTGTGATGTTGAGATCCACAGAAATACAGAAGCTGCACAAAGGAGCTGAAAGTATACTTCTTTATTGAAAGGTTAGAGTTTAAATTTTGCTGAATTCAGTATATTCAACTAAATTTTAGCTGCGTTAGTATATTTTCATAACTTATGTCATTCATAATTGAATTCCTACTATTCTGATGTTTTGTGACAACTCGCCCAACCTTAGCAGTGAGGCGAGGCCTGCAGGGCAAGGAAGTTGTTCACATTTAACTCTGAGGAGGCTTCTCCTCCATCCATTACTAAATTTGTACATGCTGTAGCTTAGTGTTTATATATGCAAGCGAGCCACTAAATTACATTTTTTTTTTCTTTTTTTTCCCTCAGCAAAATGGTGCGAGCAACTTCTAGCATATGGAAGCATTTCTACACTGCAAGTTATTCTGAGGGGGAAAAAAAGTGATTTGCAAATACTGTCAAATTAAATATGCATTTCCAAATGCTACTAGGATTACCAGACACATCCTTGTATGCAAGAAGTGTCCTGCAGACATTAAAAAGTCCTTCATAGGTGTAAATGAGGAGGAGGTAGATCATGATGGTGAAAGTGCAAGTAGCTCTTTCCAACATTCTTGATCCAGAAGTCATCTGCTACTGCTGCTTCTGCTGCTGCTCCCAATCAACATCCTCAAGTAACCATATATTGCAACCAACTATACAAAATAGAGATGCACCAATGCATTGGTCTGATATTGGTACTGATCAGATATAAAGAAAATTGCCTATATCAGATATTGGCCCAATGGAGCTGATAATTTGGCTGATAAATGCCTGTGCTGCGTGCAGCCACAGTGGAGCATAGAGCAGAGCCAGCAGCATGGAGAGCTTCCTCCAGCTGGCAAGTCAGAAGGTGAGGGGGAGGGTAGGAGAGTGTTGTGGGTGGCAGATCAACACCCCCTGAGGTGTGAGGCAGGGGGCAGGGGCAGGCACTGGCAGGGTGGGGGGGGACAGGGATGTGGGATAGAGCCACAGCTCATGGTGTGGTGGTGGCTCCTGCTGCTGTTTCCACCCTGGGAGGGTGAGGGGGCATGTGCCTCCAGATCTGTGCGGTGCGGGGCGGGCTGCAGTTGCAGGGTGGAGCTGGCACTGCACAGGGCTTGTCTGGCCAAGGACTGGGCTTGGAGCAGGCTCTGGTGGTGTTGGGAGGAGGCTGCAGCCACCCCAGATTTCACTGCAGCTCTACTCCCAGCCCAGCCCGCCACCCAGTGCAGCCACGGCTTTTCCTGGCACTTGGGTGGAGGCAGGCCATTCAGCCAGGGCTGCGGTGGGTAGTGGCATGGGGCTAGGAGCGGAGCTGCGGTGAAATTTGGGGTGGCTACAGCCTCCTCCCAGTACTGCCAGAGCCCACACAGCTCCAGCTCTATGCTGCAGCCTGCCCCGCACTGCACCGCACGGATCTGGGAGCACAGGCTCCACCCTCCTGGGGTGGAAGCAGTAGTGGGAGCTGCCGCCACCCCACGATCTGTCTCGCCATTCTGCACCCTGCCCTCTAGCTGCTCTGGCTGGGCAGCGCCTGCTCCTGCCCCTTCCTGCACTGTGGGGGGGTGTTGATCTGCTTCCCCCTCATGCCCCTTCCTTCCCCCACTCCTCTTCCAGCACACTGGACTTACCACCTGATGGTAGCTGTATCAGATCGTTATCGGCCAATATATCTCCTTAAATATTGGCCTCCAAAATCTCTACCGGTGCACCCCTAATACAAAAGACTCTCAATAGCTTTGTTTGTAGACAAGATGATACCTGAAGATCAGGAAAAAATTGACCAAGCTCTTGTAAAAACAATATATTCTTCTGGGATGTCATTGTCAAAAACTGAAAATGCAGACTGGCAAGAAGCTTTTAAATTACTAAGACCATCATACCATTTGCCCAGCAGACATTCTTTGAGCAAGCCTCTTTTAGAGTCAAAATATGAACATGTAATGTAGTCCGTGCAAAGAATAATCAACAAAACACTGTGTCTTGCAGTAGTTACAGATGGATGGACAAATGTGCGGGGAGAAGGAATCATAAACTTTGTAAAAAACTGGTTGAGGTGTTATCACAGAAGCATTGAAACAGGAGGGAACAGGTATACTGCAGAGTATATCAGTAGTAAGATATGTGAAGTCTTACAGAAGATTGGGAATGGTAAAGTATTTGCTTTGCTGACTGGCAACGCAAGTAACATGAAAGCAGCATGGGAGATCATGATCATAATGAATAAATATCCACATATTACTACAATAGGTTGTGCACCCCATGGGCTAAACTTGCTTCTTAAAGACATCATGAAGTTGGATACTCTGCAAAAGATCTATAGAAGAGCAAAAGAAGTTCTGAATCATGTAAAAGCTACTCATGTTGTAGCTGCTGTCTTTAAGAAGAAGCAGGAAGAAAAGAATGCAAATAATAAAATAGTGACACTCAAACTCTGTAGTAAAACTAGATGGGGTGGAGTGGTGATCTCATTTGGAAGTTTACTAAAAAAACAAGTGCTTCAAGAAGCACTAATTGAGGATCTTAAAGTAACCAGAAGTGTGAGGAACTCTGTACTTAATGACAGTGTCTTCTGGGTTTAGTTGCAGAACTCCCTGAAGATTCTAAAACCAATTTCTCCAGCAATCACCGCATCTCAATCAGACAGTGAGCTTTTGTCAGACATTCCTTACCAAATGGTCCAGGTAAAATCAACTGTTTTTGAGAATCCAAGTGTATCTCTGCTTACAAGTAAAAAAGAGAAAAGTGAAAGACTTTATTAACAGATGGGAAGAATTCTGTTGCTAATCAATTCATGCTGCTGCAAATCTCTTGGATCCAGGATTCAAAGGCAGAAATGTTAGTGAAGTAGCACTGCTGCTGCATTTGACTTGGTTACAAAAGTAACACGCTTAGGACTTGTTTTTGGAAAGTGTAAAGAGGGACCGGCTAAAAACTAAATACTTCAAACAGGGAAAGAGATCGAGCAGGGAGAATGCTGTTTCCAGAGCAGCTGTTCCTTGAGGATTGAAAAGCCTGGCGTGGGACGGTATGGCACACTGGAAGGGAGAAGAGCGAAAGAAGGCTCCAAGGGAGAGAAACCATGGAATACTACTGGGACGGCAGAATCTCAGGAACCGGTCCTGCATATGGAGAGGGCATGACCAGAGGAGTAAGCTGGGAGTCCCTGGAGACTTAAGTTGACTCTCAGATCGTCCCAAGGAAGAGAAGAAAGTCGGGAGAAACCATGAGAAGGGAGGAGCCGTGGAAGCTCCTTGGGTGCAACAAAAGCTGAGTTCATTTTTTTCTTTTCATTTGACATTAATAGAGACTAACTGTGCTCCAGGAGTGCTTGAGGGAAGAGCGAGTCTGACTCATGGCTACTTCCCCACCCTTACGGAAAAGAAATGGGAGTGCCCTGAAGGGCATAGTGAGACAAGATCTCATCAAAGAAGAAGAAAAGAAACTGAAAGTAAAATTTCCTGTTATGTTAAAAATGGTTCAGTAGTTGTCTTAAGTAATATACAACAATATAAAGATAAGATTCTACCAAAAAAAGGTTTCCAAGGGGACAATTAAAAGTATATAAAACAGATTGAAATAGCTGCAATCCATCTGTCTATGAACTGGTTGTGGATGTTAAAAAAAAAAAAAAAAAAAAAATAATAATAATAATAAAGATAATTGTTCAACACATATAAGACTTGGATTGAGTTGATGATAGAAATCGTGGGTGTTGTCCGAGAGAGCCAAAGGAGAGAGCATGGCACAGATAAGAATCTAGATAGATTGCCAGTGTCCTACTGCAGCAATAACACCTCCCAACTAATAATATCGAAATTAATCCAGACGTGGCAGGCGAGAGTCAGACTATACTACAGGAGGCCCTAGACAGGGCAGTAGGTGAAAACCTCACAGCAACGTACTTTCTGAAGTTGCAGAATACAGAACATCTTCAGGTATCTGGTCCAGGAATGCAGTCTAGAACTCTGCCAAGCATATCCCTCCAGCAACATGATGGCAAGGGCTTTGTATGACACAGCCTTTGACTCCTCTTGCTTCTCACCTGCTTCAGATTCCTCCATCTTCTGCAGCATGAAATACTCACACCAAGTCAAGAAATAAACTAATGTGTGAAAGAGTAAAGAAGTTTGTCTCAATCCAGGCAAACCTTCAGTTTTCAGAAGTTCATGAAGATGATAAAGTATCAGAAGAAGCAGAAACTGCTGGTAGTGGTAGCTCAGAAAATGAGACTGATTAGACAAAGTTTCACATAGCAAAATTTGTATTCAGTGAGTTGGGGCTTTTTTCCCCTTTTTTCTCAGCTCTTTTTCTAAAAATGAGTACTTTCTATATCTGCTTGACACTGTGGAGGAGACTAAGTCCAGAATACATAATAACTTCCATGTTGATGGTTTCTTCTATTTTCAACTTTAATTTTTGCCTGCTTCTCATAAACTGGCAAAAACTAAGAGATGTTAGAGTTCAGCAGCTTGTAGCTCCATTTGTAACAAAAAATTAAAACATTTGAAAGTAAATTCAATTAGTAAATTTGTAATTATTGTCTGAATAAACTATACTTTTAAATCTAATAAATATATCAAACATGATAATTTTATGAGGAAACCAAGTTATATGTAATACATTTTATGTTCTTAAAATAGCAAAGTGAATTTAGATATGTAAACAGTGCTAAGAAAATAAGTATTGCATATATTTAAATTTTCCCCAAAATTTCCATTTTTCCATGGTTTAAAAATTTCTGGAAATTTTACATCTCTAGCATTAACTGCTACTGCTTTTGCTTTAGTGCAGGGGTGCTCTGCCCACAGGCCAGATTTAGCCCTTGGAGCTGTGTTATCTGGTCTGACAGGCTTCCCAAAAGTCCAGAAATTTGGTGGCAGGGGCATGGTGCCAGTTAATTGCCACTCCTTCGCTGGCATGTTTCTGCACCTGTGGGGAGCCCAATGTGTCAGGGCAGCGAGTGGTCTGGCTGGAACATCATAGGCCCAGTCCATGTGCTGACCCTGTGAGGGATCTGACCTGTGGACCAGCCTTGCACCATTTGTCCAGCCTGCAGGGCCAAAAGGCTGAGCACCACTGTTTTAATGCAACCACCTTATCAAACCGAGAGCAACTGACTTGTTCTTCAATTAATGAGACTACCTATGAGTTTCAAGAGCTGAGGGAAAAGCTCCCTCCTTGGATCCCCCTACACTGCATATCCTTAACAGCCCCAGCTTTCCTCTGTGGCTCCTGATTGTCACATATCTAGATGCTGCTGCTTTGTAGGCTGTCACTGTGGTCTGTGGTTTCCCCCTTGGAGGCATGTGGAAGAGATGTGATACAGAAAATCTTAGTACAAAGGAGGTCAATGTCAGCAGACTCAAGTTCTTAGATTTATTGTGTATGTGGCTGCAGTGTTTCTGAGCAGTTCAGCTTATGTACTGGAAAGTCCCTGATCTGTTAGCAGCCATATCCAAGGACGAGGCTGGATGGTCTAGGTTTGGGTGATGTCTGCATCCCATTCAAGTGTTTTCCAGGTGTCTTCAGATGTCATTTGGGCTGCAGAGCTTGTTGGGGTGGAAATATGGGGAAGGTGGGAATGGGGATAGAGCCTGAATTCAAGTTATTGGGGGGTGGCTGTTCCCAGTACAGAATGGCTGTCAACTCTTTCCTTTATCTGTACCAGCCTGGGCTGCGTTCCTGTCAGAGTATATGAGCTAAGTAGGTTGAGACCAAAGCAGCACTTGAATGGGGGCATATCTGGCACCTCATAATGTTGGTCACTCAGAAAGCAGTGCTTGCTCTCAGTCTACTGTACGTGGTATCCCAGAGTGATGGATATCCCTGACCCAACTGATAAGAGGGGCATGTGCTGGTAATTCTGGAACCTCTCTGCCTATTAATTAAATGCAGAATCTTAAGGGGTGACTTTTCAGCTTCAATAAATTAACTTAAATGTTTAAACATGAAGGCTAAATTGGGAATGGAATTTCTTTTGGGTAAGGAATGGGCAGGATTAAAAGGTACTTGCAGAGAGCAGTGGTTTGGAATGAATCAATGTGCTGATCAGTGAGATCTAGTAGGTGGTTCTGGGTAGTCCCTGTGGGATATTCTTTTCACATGACAAAAGGTGTGTTCTTAGCTTGATTTAAAATCCTGGTGAAGTTGTGGTAGTTTACTTTTTCACCAGAGTTAATGTCTTAAGTTCACCCTGTAACTTGTGAAATACAGCAAAGTGCTTTCTTCTCTTGAGAACTATCATTCAGGTCAGATGTAAGCCTTCCTGTCACTTGTATTTGTCATTTACACTAACACCTCTTGAATTGCATCTTCCAGGAAGAGAGAGCACCTTTTTGCAGAGAGCAGCACTCAATTTCCCAAGGCCCCAACACAACCTGGCTGCCCTCGCTGTTCTCACTGGGCGGAATTATAGCACACAGGCTGCTGAGAACAAAGATGAAGAGTCCTTGCACACCATCATCAGCAATACAGAGAATGTGAAAGGTTAGCATGGGCAAGGGGTATCTTTATAGGGAAGTTTTGTGGAGTCTGGGCAGAGCAGATGCAATGAAAACTGTCCTCTGTTCTGCATGGGAGGGTGAGTGTTCTGTGGGAGCCTGGAGCAGTCACCCAGGAGCAACCCCTGCCTCTGAAGGAGAGATGCAGCTGTCTGTCATCTCTTCATCTGGTGATAGATTGATTTGTACCCCTATAGCCATAAAAAGGATAGGTAGCATGTTTGCTTGACACTTCTAACTGGTTTCAGAACTGAAGGATGTTGCAGTCAGGATGGTCTTTGGGGCAGACCATTTGTTCCTTTTCAAGATTTAGGTGAAATAAGCTACTGTTGATGTGGTACAGATAAAGGCTTGGGGTTTCATGACCAAGATCTTCAGGTGTCCTAACAAAAAATAAAATCGCCCAAACTAACACAAGGGATCCTCTAGTTACACAGTTACTTACAGAGTGAAAAACATAAGGAAGAACACATTCAGACTTCTGCCTTTTTGGTGTCCCCCATAGTGTGAGAACCTGTTGGGGAGCAAAGTCTCTCAGGAATGATATGTGCATATTTCCAGTTTCACCATGGCAGGAACTTGCAGTATGATGTGCTGGGTAGACTGTGTGTGTACGTGGGCGCGCACATGTCTGGATTCCAAAATGGCTTCATGTTTTACACTTGCTGTTTAAAAAAAAAAAAAAAAAAAAAAAGTGGACTGTGCAAGACCAGCTCATTTCTCTTGATGATAGAGATCACGTTGGAATGATTTTGTCATGCCTGTTGGAGCTAACTGCTTTGTCTGTGTCCAAGGAGAGTTGTCTTAAAGCAAAGGGAGTTGGCTGAGCGCTATATAGTACCTTAGCTTGCCTTAACTTGGCATTTCATGGTCTTTTCTATGCTGTTTGTGAGGATATAGGACTACAAAACTCTTAATGGATTCAGTCCTCGATGCCTATCACTTTGTTGTCTGGGCTCTGATGCATGTGATGGGACACAAATCTGCTGCTCAGGGTCTTTGGAATTCTCTAATGCTGGAAGGGCCCTAAGTCAGGCCTTAAGAGGCCCAAAGAGAATCTCTTGGTGGAAGCATTGTTCTTGAAATGCCTTATCTCCTTTTGCTATAGCCATTCTGGCGGGTTAGTTCAAGAATAGCTGCATGTGCAGCCCCTAGCTAAGAGCTGCATAATGCTTTGGTTACTCTGCATCAAACTCATCTGGTCCTCCTGGCTGAATAAATGGTATGGCTACATTGGGCCTAGGAAGCACCACCCCCACCCCAGCCTCCTGGATCCAGCATATTCCCTAGTTGGTTCACAACCCATGTGACATGTGGCTGACATCCTGGAGTGGGTCAACTATGAGACCCAGGAGTATCACTGGGGAATGGATAAGGGAGTTTTGCAGGCCATAACTTTGACACACCTACTCTATGCCAGTTTTGAAGCTAGGAGTGTAGCGTGCTTGTGAAAGTCCTTGGGTTGTGGTGTGTGCAGATAGTTCCTTTGTGCTCTGGGAACTTTCTTTGCTCTGACTTGGTACAGCACTGAGGACTCCTGTCTGGTAGGGCACAGGGCAATAAAATTTAGAGGGACAGGGTACAGGGGATGAGCCATAAAGAAAGCTGTGGCACTTGGGGATTAGATGGCTCCAGAGCTTGGATGTGAGACATTGTCTTTCATGGCTAAATTGCTGTTTCAGCTCTAACACAGACAGGCAGGGATCAAGCCTTGCATCACACATCATCTGCTGGCTACTCTGCAGTTTGTGAGCAGTGATTCGGGTCTAAGCCTGGAGGTAGGATGCCCACTTGGCAGACACTTATCTCCTATTTGGAATCATTTGGCACCTTTGTTGTAGTTGCAGCCGAAGCCATGGCTGCCCATATCCCTACGCAGACAGAGGCCCTGGGAGGGTGATGTGTACTGGGAAGGGCTGTGTCCTTTATGATGGAACTCCAGTGAAATGCCCTGGGATGTGTTTGTGATTAATTCTAGGTGCAGCCTCCAAACATGAGTTCCAGGCTGAGACAAAGAAGCTGTTGGACATTGTTGCTCGTTCCTTGTACTCTGAGAAAGAGGTAGGGCACGTGCTAATCATTCTGGAGCTGGTGAATTTCCCATTTTGTGAAGGCTCATTTGTGTGACTTTTTTATGTGGCAGCATCGGACACCGTCCTTGCAGTGGGAATGCATGCTTGGGATTTGCTGGAAAGCCAGTCTGAGCAAGTGCACAGCTTCCACTGAAGTCTTTTAGAATGCATTTCTAATTTCACGTGTAAATACATGCAGATGACTGTGGGTCTATTCTGGCTGTGGCAACTGTCTGTTCTAGCAACAAATTTTAGACAAGCCAACCTACACAGCGTCAAAAGAGAAAAAGAGTTGGTTGCTTGCTGCACTCTCTCTCTCTTGAGTTCCAGCATGATGGCGTTAAAGCAGTCAAGACCTCTGGAGCCCTAGTAATAGTGTGTGGAGAACCTCCCCCTTTTTATCACCAGTCATTTTTCTCCTCTTGTTTTTAATACAGCATTTTAAACACAGTGATTGTTAGAAGGCAGTTTACCTTTCCTGGGAGAAGTATGTCTTTGCACTGCAGTGGCTGGGGAGGCGGTGTTCCTCCTTCTTGATAGGGGTCTACCTATACGCTTCATCCGTGGCCAGGAACAGAGGCATAACTGGGCCCACTGGTTCCATTGGGAATGTGCTATGGAATTCTGGAATCAACATCACTTGGCATACTGTAGACAAGGGGTTTTCAACCTTTTTAAAGAAGTGTACCCCTTCTGGTGGTGGCAGCCAGACGTGGAGCAGGGGGGAGGATGTGCACGTGGCTGCCACTACCACCCACTCCACTGTGCCCCACTTTCCCATGGCCAGTTGCACATGCAGCTCCACAGGCTGCTGACGGGCCTCGCACCCTGCCAATCATGCACCATCCATCAGCAGCCCATGGAGCTGCATGTACAACCAGCTGTGGGAAAGTGGTGTGCGGGGCAGTGGGCAGCAGTGCAGGGTGGTGGATGGCAGTGGCAGCCTCCGAGTGCAGGCTCCTTCCCCCTGCCGCAACCCATGTCCAGCCAGCTGGTGCTTGTGTGGCCCACAGAGGGGTGCTGCTGTCCTTGCCCCCCTGGCCTTGCTCCTGGGAGATGGCTATGTGGGGTGGTGGGTGGCAGCGCTCTGACCCCTCCTGCCCCTGCATGCTCTCTAGCACCTTTTCATGTATCCCTAGGAATACACACATCCCTGTTTGACAAGCCCTGTTGTAGACTGTTCTCTACACAGGCACTCTTGGCTAATATTACTGAACTATGATGCTCTTTACACCCAGAGCATTGAATCTGTGTGCTTGTTAGGGCATGAGAACCTCTGGTCTGACAGCTCATCCCAAATGGGGCAGGCAGTTGTTGGGGTTATTGATGGCTAGATGGAGTCTGCAGCCTGTGACCATGTCATTTCCCAGGTGTTTATCCGGGAGCTGATCTCGAATGGCAATGATGCTCTGGAAAAACTTCGTTATAAGCTGATGTCTGAAGGGAAGGTCTTGCCAGATATGGAGATTCACCTGCAAACAGATGGTGGAAAGGGAACCATCACCATTCAGGTACCTCTCTCCTTTTCCCAATAGAGGGAACAGGATATCACCTCTTCTCCTTCTACTTGATTTGATGTTGTTCTAGTAGAAGTTAACTAGAAGCTGAGAGGTGTCAATCTCTATAGCCAGCCTGTGTGGTTGGCCCCTTCACAGTTGTTTCTGCGTGATTGGTCTGGCTTGGGTATGACACTGGATTGTGAAGCTGTAACCCTGAAATTTGATGAAGGTGTCATGGATTCCCCCAGGGGAGCACTTGCTCACAACCCCTAGCCTTATCTTGTCTGTCTGAGTACCCTCCCCCAACAAGCCAACCCAGGTGCAACTTCTAGAGTGGGGAAGCCCCGGTTCCTTCCAGCTCTTGAGACCTTGGCTGTTTTGTCCCTCTCCTTCCCTGGCTATCCATGGCCATGTCTTGGAGAACTCTCTCCTGGTTCGGCTCCCAGTGGACTTCACCACTTCAAAGGGAAGTCCCGGCAGCAAAAGCAGACTGCTTCTCTTCAATAAAGGCATTTATGGGGGACAAAAGCCACACAGCCAAAAGACTGTCTTCTACCTCATCCCCCATGGGTTAAGCAGCCCCTCTGTCTCCAGTCCAGTTGGCAGAGACTTGATTACCCCAAAACTAGCTCAGCTGTTTTCTCTCCAGTCCATACCACTCCAAACACCTTAAGGTTTTCAACCTGTGGTCCACAGACCCCTGAGGGTCTACAGACTGTTGGGTTCACAAAAAAAGACTGATCCATCAGAAGTATGTGAATACCCACTGTAGCAGGGCACTAAGGTGTGCCTGCTCCTTTAAGGCTGAAGCAGCCTGACCCGGGAGCACTATGGTTTAAGCAGAGCTCCATGGCTGTGGGTTACTGAGGCAACAGCCTAATGGAGGGCCACACGCACCTTCAGGCAGTTAGGTGCCTGTAAAGCAGCAGGGCCCTGTGGATACATAAAGATCAGGCTGGAGGTAGCTGGCAGTCTTTCTCTGCCACCTGCCAGGGGAAGGAGCTACTGCATGGGGGTGGTACCTGAGACCTGGTGCTGCCTGCGTGATTACCTAATTACAGCAAGACTCCAGGAGCTTCTCATGTACCCTGGGACAGGGAGCATGCTAGCTGAAGGTTGCAAGTTTGTCCTCTTATAGGGACAAAGTGTTATATTTATTGTTAGTATTTATGTTACAGCCCAGGGACTTATGCTTGTATTTGGTTGATCCAGTGGCCTGGGATGAGGCTATAAGGGGAGGTTTGGAGGCCTCATTGGTGCTTGGAGAAAAGGGCACATGACTTGGGCAGAGCCCAGTGATGGACACACAGAACCAGGTGCTGGAGAGAGAGGTGTATAGAGCCGGGCACCAGAAAGAGAAATGCCCAAGTGGAGTAGGGACACAGGAGCTGGAGGGCTCAGCACTAAGGGGGCACATAGAGTTGATAACAACAGTGTAACATCTGCGAGGCTTGGGACACAATAAGGGAAGGCTGGAGTTGTGTAGTACGTCCTGTGTATTAGGGCATTAAGAGGGCAGCCTCTTGCCTAGAACTATCTAATTATTTTCATTACAACAAGTCATGGCAGGCAAGGTAAGTGGGCAGACTGCCCAGGGCAGGTGGGCGTGCTGACGTAAAGATCTGCCAGGGGATAGCCCCCTGTCACACCCATACTTATAATTCAAAGGGGTCCGCACCTCCATTCAAAATTTTTTAGAGGTCCACAAATGAAAAAAGTTTGAAAGCCATTGTCTTAAGATAAATTTAGCTCTTTGGGCTGTTCCATTCACTATCATGCTTGTTTCTATCTATTCCCTTGACAGCTCCCAAGTGTCACCTCCTTAAGCCCACCTGAAGCATTAGCAAAGCTATTCAATTGAAAATAAATTCTGTGGCAAAGGCCAGACAATGCTGGCTTCTATCTTTTAATGCCTTATTTCCCTCAGTACAAGTTAGTCAAGGAAACTGAGGTATGTGACATTATTGTAGCATGAACATACACAAACCGGAAGTATTACAACAAAACCATAGTCTGTCACAGACGGGCTTTCAGATTTCTGCCCTGGGGAGGAATCGCCATACTCCGGCCTCTTCCCTGGAACCACCTTTGGCTTTTCTTATTGTGCCTTTTACATTGTTGAGACCCAAAGCACTTTTCAAAATCTCTGCATGCACCCCACTGAAGTGTATACTTCTGTGCTGGAAGGGTGGCCAGGTGCTGCGACGCATTTTGTGGAGGGAACTCATCTTGAGCAAAACCCTGCTTTTGTTGGGGCCTGAAATCTCATAAACAGAACTCCCCTCCTAATCAGCTTAGCTGGGGAGGCTGGTGCAGTTAGAGGAGAGCCCTTTCCTTGTTGATTCTCTCCCCCAGCCCCACCTTCTCAGTCAGGACAAGCTGAGTCCAGCTGACACTCTGTTGACTTGCTGATGAGTTGGCAGGTAACTCACTGTTAAGCTATGTACCGGTTGGGATAACTCCAGCAGGCAGCTCTATGCCGTCTGCCTCTCCAGTGCTTTTGCTCTCTGCTGCTGGAGTAAAAGTAGCAATTTTGGTTACAAGAGTTCACTGTAGAGAGCTTTTGTCATTTTCTATGCATGATGCGACTCTCCCCATTTTTTTTCACATTCCTTGGAAATGAATTGCTGGTGTGGAGAGAGGTGGCTTCTGTGGATTAATTTTTTTGGCAGTGGGGCTACAGAGGAAGCAGTCTTGTCCTCAAGTCAAGTCAGTCCTGAGGCTGCTGCAACTGTTGGGGCACCTTAGATGCTGTAACAACCCTGGTTGAGTTGCTTTGCATCATTGGTGATTCTTCAGACAGTGATGTGGTAGCACCCATCTCTCCAGGTATGGATGGCTGTTGGCTTGCAGGGAGGTCATCTGCCCTTTGACAGGTCTTGTTTCTAGTTCTGTTGGGTATCCACACATCCTTCTCACCCAGGCAAGCCCAGGTGGAGGTGCCATCTTAGTTGCCAACAGTCTGGCCATGGTACAGGCTGTACTGGTTTACATCACACCAGATAGCAGACCAAGAGAGGCCTGACCTGACATTAACGCTAGTCCTGCAGATAGAGAAAGGGATCCTTTCCTTCCTCTTTCATATCCCTTTGACAAAGTATTAAGCAAAATTTGTGGATTCATTGGAATCTGCTGTGGCCTCAAACTTGTGACCCCTGGACTGTCAACTATGTGCCTTAGCACCACTGCCACTCCAGCCCCCTGGAGAAAGGGATGCTGAGTAAGAGAAAAAGGAAGAGCTTACTTTTCTTTTTCTCATAGAGTTGGACACAAGTTTTTAGGGTAGTGCAAACAATCTCAAACACTGACCTGTAGAGCACTAAGAGGTGACTGTGCAGAACTGGTGCTGCTTCTCCCCCCCCCCCCCCCCCCCCCTTGGTTCTAGTTGTTTTTTTTTGAGTTGGGCCCTTCTTTTTCAAGAAACTTGGAGTAAGAAAGCAGAGTCAGGTTATGTGCCTGCTCTTGAGTTCTCTGCTATATCAGAGGAGGGGAAGAGAGGAAATGGAGCTTCCTTCATGGACCAGTATCACTCAAGCTGGAGTTTCTTACCATCAAGAGAGAAGTATGCAGGGGAGGAGCAGAGAATGAGGTAGCTGGGCGGTTAAGGGGTTGAGGAACCAATGACAGAGGCAAGTACAGGAGGAGGGAACAGAATGGAAGGGATGGATAGATGACTCAAGGTAAAGTATGAAAGGACACAAGGTAATATTTTTTTTGGAAAGGACAAAACTACTTACTGCATTAGTTTCATTTATTGTGCTTTCATGTGACTGTTACAGTTGCAATAGGGATGTGAAGAGACTGAATGGCAGGGTGGTGGCTGGACAATACAATTCAGTAACTTAAGGATTCTCAAACCCTCCAGAACATTAATGCAGAGGTTGTCTGTGTTGTTTCCTAAGTTTCATGTTTTTGTTGCATTTTCCTGGCTGTAGTATTGAGAGCTACACCCAAGGGTGCTAAAGGAACTGACTGACATCATTGCACGACTGATGGCAAAGTTATTTGAAGACTCATGGCACATGGGAGAGGTCCCAGAAGACTGGAAAAAAAGCCAGCGTGGTACCTGTCTTTAAGAAAGGGAGAAGGGAGGTCCCAGGAAACTACAGGCCAGTCAGTTTGACCTCAGTCCCAGGTGAAATCCTGGAGAAAGTCATCAAAGAAAACATCACACACAGGCTAACTGAAGACAGTGTTCTGAAGGATAGCCAACATGGCTTCGTCATGGGCAGGTTGTGCCTGATCAACCTCGTTTCCTTCTATGATCAGGTTACTTGCCACCTGGATAGAGGAAATGAGGTTGATGTCATATACTTGGACTTCAGAAAGGCCTTTGACCTGATCTCCCATGATGTCCTCATGGTCAAATTGGGTACTGATTGACAGAACTGAGTCGCCATGGAAGAAGGTGACCAGTGAAGGTGTCCCTCAGAAGTCAGTACTTGGACAGTGCTGTTCAACATATTCATTAACGATTTGGATTCAGGTATTAAAAGAAAGCTAGCAAAGTTCCCTGATGATACTAAAGTATGGGGGAGTGTTGTCATGCCTGAAGACAGGCTGGCAATGCAGGCCAACCTGGACAGGCTTGTGAAATGGGCAGACTTCAACCCGATGTCATTCAATACAGAACAATGTAGAAAACTCCATCTGGGGAGAGAGAACCCACAACACACTTCCAGGCTTGGCAGCGCTCTGCTTGCCAGCACCACAACTGGGTGTCATGATTGACAACAAAATGAACATGAGCCACCAATGCAATGCTGTAGCTGGCAGAGCTAACCAAACACTGGCATGCACCCACTGAGGCATCTTGAGCAAGGCAAAGGATGTTGTCCTGCTTTACTCTGTCTTGGTGAGACTGGAACTGGAGTACTGCGTCCAGTTTTGGGCACCACACTTCAAGAAGGATGTGGAGAAGCTCGAGTCCAGAGGAGGGCCACATGCATGATTAGAGGCCTGGAGACCAAGATATATAAGGAGAGGCTGAAGGACTTGGGATTGTTCAGCCTGGAGAAGCTAAGACTCAGGGGGACTTGGTTGTAACCTATAAGTATATTGGAGGTGTACATCAGGGTTTGGGAAAGCATCTATTCACCAAGGCCCCCAAGGGGAGGACAAGAAATAATGGGTACAAGCTGATTGAAGTTCGCTTCAGGCTAGGCATAAGGAAAAACGTCTTTACAAGCCAAGTGTTTGGAACAGGCTCCCCTCAGAAGTTCTTCAAAAAAGTCTTGACTCCCATCTTGCTGGGATCATTTGATCCTAGCAGTCTTTCCTGCCCACGTGCAGGGAAGCTGGACCCAATGATCTGTAAGGTCACTTCCAGCCCCTAACAACTAAGAAACTATAAGAGCGCAGTTTCTTTTAATGAAGAGTAGATACAACTCACTGCTGTTTCTGCTTTGTCCGTATCTACCCTTTTTGGGATTTGCAGTGGGCATATTAACCCTTGGGCCATCATCAGGTTCCAGACATGGAATCAAATGAAAGCCAAATTAGTTGTGCCTTTATTGATGAAACTGTCCCACTCTTGGGTAATTGTGTCTTAGTTTAGGCTTGCAAATAGAGCAATTTTTACCTCAAACCCAATTAGAACTGTTAAGTTCTCTTTTAAATCACTCTCTGTTGCCTGCCTGTTTCTGGTGTACTGCATGTAATGCTACAGTTTTCTGAGTAGGAACGTTCTCTCTCCCTGCTTCTCTGATGTCCTGTAATAATGTGCCTTCCTCAGTATGCTTGATGTACCTCAGCTCGGAGGAAGGCAGTTTTAACCTCTTACGGAATATGAAATTGCATTGGCTCTAAAGAAAAATGAAGTGAACTTCAGCATATGCACCTATGGCAAGCTGGGGCTTTCAGTTCCTCTCTAAAGTACCAAGTTGCAAATAGTGAAATACCAAGTGGGTCTGTCTATTCACACAGTAGGGGCCAACCTTTGTCCCACAAATTAAGTACCACACCCTTGCTGAGTGCCACTCTAATTCCCTTCCCTTGCCCTATCTGCTGCTGTGCTTTCTCCTCCCTGCCTGATTTTCTGTGTTCCCTGCCCTATCTACTTCTGTGGTCCTTGCCCTCTCCCTGATCTTCTGAGTGCCACATACAGGCTGTCCATGCCACTTGGTGGCACCCATACCACAGGTTTTCCTGCCTCTGTCTTTGCACAGAGCAGTTAGCATTTGCTGACAGAATTCCACAGTCAGCAAGAGTGAGAAATACCATGCACAACAGGAGTATGAGCAAAATGTTTAATTTAACATCTTTAATCTATAACATGTACCAGCAAGCCATTTTGGTTGCTTTCCCCATGTCATTTTGGTGATTGTTATGTGTTGGGGGATGGGGTTGTTACTTGTGCAGTCCAGTGACATCACCCAAGTACCTATGTCTAAGTCTTGCTGCTTGCACAAATTCCACAGTGCTTTGAAAACCTTGTGCATGTTAACTTTTACCCTGAAGAGCTCATTGGTAGCACAAACCATGTATGCAGCAGGATCTCCTAGCTACATCAAAATTTGTCTGCCCCTTCAGCAGTGCGAGGAGAGAGCAGTCTGCACAAGGTGAGATATTCGGAGACCTGAATGTTCATCTGCTGAGATTTTCTTGACCTATTTGGGAGGTGAGAATGGAGTAGCCCATCAGTAACCCAGGAAGTAGCTATGGGTTCTCTTCTGCAGGAGCCTTTAGTCATCAGCCTGTGAGCAAGGCTGCTGGAACCACTTGGTAAGGAGCTGGAGGCTATATACTCTGTGCTGTTGATACCCAGCTTTACATCTCTCATCTAGAAGGAATGGTATAACAGATGGCTTGGTGTCTATCTGATCTTGGGGGCCAGAGGAAGACTTGATGGCTTCTTTAAATAATATATGGCTGGGTGATTTGGAGGAAAGAGTTGGAAGATACTGCAAAACTGAAACTTACAGTTGGGTAAGGTTGAGAGACTTCTGTTTGGATGCAGTAAAATGGATGAAAAGAAATACTGCATTTTCTTGCATGACACATGCACCTGAATAAGATGCGCACCTTGTTTGTGGAAGGTGAAATGAAACAGATCTTTCCTTGAAAATATCAGTAAGCATTTTGCAGAGAAAATACAAGCAGCTGCATTAAGGGAACAGCAAAAAACCTGTGGCTGCTCTATCAACCCTCGTTCCTGCACACACAGCTGAAGGATGCGGCAGGTGCTGCTGGCTGCCTGGCTGGCCTGAGGGGCCAAGCAGTTTGACTCCACCAAGATTGGCCCTCAACTGACTCAGTAGGTGGCTGCTGGCTGAGTTAAACTACCCAGCCCCTCTTAAGCTGAATGGGCAGCCAGAAACTTCTTTCATATCAGCTGAGGGCCTGATCCTGCTGGAGCCAAACTGCCGGACCCCTCTTCCTGAGGCTGGTAGATGGCTAGCAGCACCTGCTGAGTCAGCTGAGAGCCCACCCACCTCAGGAGGAGGGGCTTGGGCTGTTTGGCTCCAGCAGGTCCTGCTGGCTTCCCACCTGGCTTCAAGAAGAGGGGCCGTGCAATTTCGCTCTCATATCTTTTCAGGCCCGATTCTGCTGGAACTGAACTGCTCAGCTCTGGTCTCCAGCTGCTGTTTGCCCACCTGGCTCAAGAAGAGGGGATAAACAACTTGGCTCCTTCATGATTAGTTTCTCTGTTCCCTACATTTCCTCACATTAGATACCCAGTTTCCAGTGGTTAATTTTGTTGGGAAAGCTATGCATCATATATGAGCAAATTGGTTGTTTTTGCACAACATGAACATAGGCTGGAATTCATTGCCACAGGATGTCTTTGAAGCCAAGATCTTAGCAAGATTCAGAGATTCTTAATCAGTAAACCAGTTGGGCCATATCCTTTGGTCTCCTGAATTCTTCATAAAAGTGACAGTACCTTCATGGGGGCAGGTTATACTGCACGTTTGCCTACTTCATGGTTTTGTACACTTCCCTGCACAGTATCTCATGCTGGTTACAGCAGGAGATGGAATGCTGGACAGGATGGCTCCTGAATCTGATTTGCTGTGGTACTTCCTATGTTCCTCGTGTGTGTGTGTGTGTGTGTGTGTGTATAAAATATATAAAAAAATAGATTTTCTAAAATCCACACAACCTTATCTGACCCAACTGAGAGCACTGGCTTTAGTGCTTCATTTACCCATGCCAAACAGCTTCACTTAGTTGGCAGTCACAAACATAAGATTGGTGTAATCCTATAGTATCTAGGCCACTTCTTGCATATGATTCACACCAACTCCGAAGCTCGGTATACATTCAAGAATGTTACAGAGTCCTGCTAAAATGGTTCACTACCTGAAAGCATTTGTTCATGCTCTATATTAAGAATTTTGTGGTCCTTAGTACCACAGAGAAGCATAGAACTTCATGCTATTAACCCCAAGATACCCCAGGCCAGCCCACAAGTGTTATTCAATGCAGAAGTCTCCACATGCAATTTCCTAGCCTCTACTCAAGGGAGGGGCTTAAGGGTGGGTAGGGGTGTGTAGTTTGAGGAGTGTAGTGCAGGGATGCCAAAGATATGCATAGCCCCTGGTGCTGCTCCCCCCGGGTCTGAAATTGGACATGTGCACTGGTATCTACTCTGGGCTAGTGTTGGGCACATGCTGTCTGCAGCTATGCTCAGGGTTGGTCCCAGGTGTACGCATGGCTGCACTTGGGGCTCGTCCTGGGTGCACGCTTCACAGAGCTGCACTCAGTCCTTGGGCCAGATTGGGCCCACGCTGGCTCAGCACTACTTATTCAGCTTGCGGGGGCTAATTAATTTGGCACTGTGTTGTAGTGTAATTCTGAAATTTCTGAGCATCTAACAGAGATGTATTAGTAATTTTGATAGCACTTAAAGATTTTTGAGAGAGGATTCTTAGCCAGTTATAATCCTGGTAAGGGACAGATCTGCAAAACGAGACTTCACTAACCGCTAGCCCTGAACATCTTTGGAAGGACATTCCATTTCCTCTGAACCCTGGGGATGCGATTCCATGTGGGTGAGTTAATGTACCCCCTGCTGAGTCATATGTTAATAGCTTCTGTAATTAATCTTCAGCCAGTGAAATATTGGAGCTGTATGCTACATCTGAGTGTTGGGGAGTGCAGTGAACTAAATCTTATTTCCTCCTGTGTTGTGGTTTGTTTGTTTTTTGCTACAGAGTTGCAAAAGTCAGTAAACTATATAAACTCTGGTTCTGGTTTCCCTTGAGTTTTGTAACTCACCATGAAACAAATTGGCATTTTCTTTAGAAAAGGTGTTCCTCAGCCACCTGATGGAACCTACTAGTTTTGAAACCAACACTGCTTTTCCTATGGGTTTTAGAGGGAATCTTTAATTGGATTTGTGATGGAAACTAAATTGCATTCTGAACGGAGATGACTGCTATTTGTGATGATATTGGCTGCAACAAAGTAGAAAATATTTTTTTAAATACTGGTACTTTGACTTCTTTGGTCATGCAGTCTGTTCCTAGCTAAGACTCCTAGAGACACGTGTAGGAGTGACAAAGACAAGTGGATGGAATGCAGGGGTTAGTGAGTGCTGGGTGAGCTGCTGAGTGAGAAGAATAGACATTTGGCCTGTTTCTCCTTTGAGTTCATTTTCTTAGCCCCGGGTCCCTTGATTCCTGACAGCCTTGTTCATTGTCCAAACCTGTGGAAGGCTTGCTTTGCAGATACGGGACTCTGATCTTCTGGACAGTATGTGAGTGCTTACAATACTACTTGTTGATTAGACTTAGTGCTTCTCAAAGTGGTGGTCCGTGGACCATTGCCAGTCCGCGAGCCACCGGTTGCTGTTCCGCATCGAGTTCCCAGGAAAGAAAGAAAAATATATTTTCAGAACATAACATTGATATGTCATAGCACCGCAGTTCGTACGTTCCAACACTCCAGGTGACGTCACATCATGCGAGGTGAGGAAAGAGAAAGAAACAGCTGGTCGTGCATTTGTGTAGCACTGTTACACGCAGTTGCTGCCACCAGCTGAACTGGGCACCGGTCCCTGGCCCACTAGAAAAAAAAATTCCAGGTCCGCCACATCAGATAGTTTGAGAAGCACTGGATTAGCGAGCTTGCTGGGTGCAGTGCCATCTGGTGAAAAAAGGAGAGAATTGCACCATGAAAGCAAGTTTGTGCTGTTGTGGGAAAGGGTGCACTGGAAAGGATGGGTGAGAGGCAGTTGCATCCTTTTTTTGCCTAGTCTGAGTATTTTCCTGCACTTTGGAACATTATTTTCCTGGAAATAACTTGCCACCTACATGCACCTTTCCTGTTTCATAGATTCATAGATGTTAGGGTCGGAAGGGACCTCAATACATCATCGAGTCCGACCCCCTGCATAGGCAGGAAAGAGTGCTGGGTTTAGATGACCCCAGCTAGATGCCCATCTAACCTCCTCTTGAAGACCCCCAGGGCAGGGGAGAGCACCACCTCCCTTGGGAGCCCATTCCAGATTTTGGCCAATCTAACTGTGAAGAAGTTCTTCCTAATGTCCAGTCTAAATCTGCGCTCTGCTAGCTTGTGGCCATTATTTCTTGTAACCCCCCAGGGGCACCTTGGTGAGTAAAGCCTCACCAGTTCCCTTCTGTGCCCCTGTGATGAACTTATAGGCAGCCACAAGGTCTCCTCTCAGCCTTCTCTTGCAGAGGCTGAAGATGTCCAGGTGCCCTAGTCTCTCCTCATAGGGCTTGGCCTGCAAGCCCATAACCATACGAGTGGGCCCTTCTCTGGACCCTCTCCAGGTTATCCACATCCCTCTTGAAGTGCGGCGCCCAAAATTGCATGCAGTGCGGTCTGACCAGCGCCTGATAGAGGGGAAGTATCACCTCCTTGGTTCTGTTCGTCATGCATCTGCTGATGCACGATAAAGTGCCATTAGCTTTCCTGATGACTTCGTCACACTGCCGACTCATGTTCATCTTGGAGTCCGCTAGGACTTCAAGATCCCTTTCCGCTTCCGTGCCACCAAGCAGGTCATTTCCTAGGCAGTAGGTATGCTGGACATTTTTCCTCCCTTGGTGCAGTACTTTGCACTTCTCCTTGTTGAATTGCATTCTGTTGTTTTGTGCCCATTTGTCCAACCTGTCCAGGTCTGCTTGTAGCTGTTCCCTGCCCTCCGGCGTGTCCACTTCTCCCCACAGTTTTGTGTCATCCGCAAACTTGGACAGAGTACACTTCACTCACTCGTCCAAGTCGCTGATGAAGACATTGAAGAGTATCAGTCCAAGGACCGAGCCCTGCGGGACCCCACTGCCCACACCCTTCCAGCTCGATACCAACCCATCCGCTACGACTCTCTGGGTACGACCCTCTAGCCAATTCGCCACCCTCTGGACTGTGTAGTCATCCAAGTCACAGCCTCTTAACTTGTTCACCGGTATGGGGTGGGATACCATATCGCAGGCCTTCCTGAAGTCTAAGTAAACTATGTCTACCCCTACTCCTGCGTCCAGGTGTTTTGTAACCTGGTCATAAGAAGAGATTAGATTAGTCAGGCATGATCTACCTGCTACGAACCTGTGCTGGTTTCCCCTCAGCATAATTTTTCCTGCCGGGCTCTCACAAATGTGAGCCTTGATAATTTTTTCAAAGACTTTGCCAAGGATGGAGGTGAGACTGACTGGCCTATAGTTGCCTGGGTCCTCCTTCCTCCCCTTCTTGAAAATGGGGACCACATTGGCCCTTTTCCAGTCCTCCGGGACCTGGCCCGTGCGCCACAAGTGTTCAAATATTCCCACCAGTGGCTGTGCAGTGATGTCAGCCAGTGCCTTCAGTACCCTCGAATGGAGCTCATCCGGGCCTGCCGACTTAAACGCATCCAGTTCCTCCAAGTGACTCTGCACCATCTCAGGGTCTACGCATGGTAGTCTGGCGCCCTCCTGCTGCCTCTCTATGATCCCAGTGAGAGACTTGTCTTGCCCCTCGCTTAGGAACACTGAGGCAAAAAACTCATTGAGGAGTTCAGCCTTGTCCCCCCTGTCTGTCACCAATTGCTTCTGCCCATTTAGTAGGGGTCCAATTCCAGCCTGTGCCTTCCTTTTACTCCCTATATATCTAAAAAACAATTCTTTGTTATCCTTAAGTTGGGATGCCATTCTCAGCTCCATGGTACCTTTGGCCTGTCTAACTGGGCCTACAAGCGCGAGCAGAGGAGGTATACTCCTCTTTAGTAGTCTCTCCCCGTTTCCACTTTTTATATGCCCCCCTTTTTGCCCGTAGGCTGCTCTGGGTTTCTCTGGTCAGCCAAGGAAGCCTCTTGGCCCCTTTCCCCCTTTTCCCCCACATCGGGATCATCTCCCTCTGTGCCCGAAGGATCATATCCTTAATGCACAGCCACCCTTCCTGGGCTCCCATCTGCTCAAAACTCCTACTCTGCAGTGTGTCCTTGACTAAACGCCTGAGTTCATTGAAATCAGCTTTCCTAAAGTCTAGCACTTGACAGCTGTACTGTTTGGGGAGTGGTATGTGCAAGTTGTAAGCAGTGTTTGCTACAGTTGTGATTCATTCTCATCAAACTGGTCTCCAGCAGTTTTTCTTAAACATCTAGCACTGAACTTGGCAGACATTTTATAATAGCAAAGTATATTCATAGAGCAGGTATTTTTGTTTTTAAGGTACTGGAATTTGGGAATGACATGCTGTGATATAAATAGAAGTAGATCATAGAGGAGTTTTAGACTTCTGTTCACAGTCTGGCAGGAACAAAACCTGAACCAGATGATGATAACTTCTCTTAGTGGCCTGGGGACAGAGAGCTTGTCAGATTCCTGAGGTTTTGCCATACCATTTTTGTTTTTTCTGGCTTTTCCACCATTTCAGCTATTTAGACCCTACCTGGCATGCAGTTTTCCCAGCCCAAGCTGATAGGCCCTGCCTTTTTTAGACAGATGAAAGGTCTTGCTTTTTGTGACACAGAGCAGAGGAGGATGTGGAGAAGTACCCTACTATTAACTGAGGCTGACATTAGGTAACTGGAGTTTTCAGGTGAACAAGAACTTTATTTAACTAATCTGCTGTCTATTGTGATGAAATCTCTTGTGGAAAGTGTATAGGGAACAAATTACAGAAGCAAAATACAAAAGGGGGGAGCTTCAGGTTGAGAAGTCAGAAGGAACCTTACATAGAACAGGAAATGAACCGGTGGTTTGGACCCCTGTGTTAACAGCTGCACTTTGGAATATTATTTTCCTGGAAATAACTCGCCACTTGTTAGGGCATCCCTGAGCTGGAAATTCTGCCATGTTACCTCAGCAAATATTTGGAGGAGGTGAGGAGGGAAACCTGAAGATGAGGCAAAGTAAATGAGCTCTGCTAGGGTTCTTCTTTACTTTGCTGATGTCCAAGGACCTCCTGTCATAGCAGCATCCTTGTTATAGATCAGTCCTCAAGGGAATGTAAATTCAAACAAAAATGGCTATGACTTAACAAACCTCAGATTTCCAAAGGCTGGTCTTCAGAGTTTGGCTAGATGGTGCATAACAATCAGTCCAAGCCCTTCTTCCTTCTAGCCCACACAGTGCACTTCTGACACCAGTGGCAGCTGCTTCTGTAGAAGCCAATCTTACAGTGTGTTTATGCACTGCTATACCAGTTCTCTGACCCAGATGCTTGGGTGTTATTGGTGCATTTTACTAGCGTTTGAGGGGGCGGGAAGGGGGGAGTGTAGGAGATGGAACAGATTGGAAGGAAGCATATCAGGACTTGAAGGAAGAGGGCCTGATGAACTTCATGTGCACGCATCTACATGTGCATATTAATGCACATGAATAAACTCAGGAGCTTATCGCATTGGAGTTCATTGCTCCCGGGTGCGTGTCTTCCTGTGCAGCCAGAATCACAGCACATCAAACCAGATTGGAGTAGCCCTGGCTGGCAGGGTGTCTGGAGGGTCAGCCTGCCAGCCTAGGGCTGTTCCCCTGGCTCAGTATGCCACAGAGGGGCTGGCTGGGGTACAAAGTTACTTCAGTGCAGAGCTAGCCAGCAGGCAGCTTGAAGCACCTTCATGCCCCACCCAGCCGGGGCAGTGTCTACCTGTACGCTGCTGCAGAGTTGTTTTTTTGTTTTTTTTAACTACGCAGCAGTACTTATTTACAAGTACTATCTTGCTGTGGAGTAAATTGGTTTACTCCAGCTTAATAGAGGTGCACCTGTAGATGCGGATGTTTACTGTGCAGCTAATTAATCTACTGTACAATAAAGATCTCATGTAGATGTGCTGACACGCACACATGCACCTGGGGAACTACAGAACAGTTAGTGTCACCTCAGCATCTGGGAAGTTATGGGAGCATATCCATTTGCAAGCATTTAGAAGAGGAAAGGCTAATTGTAAGCAGCCAGCTTTACTAAGGATAAATTGTGCCAAACAAGAACAAGATAACTAGTTGGGTGGGTGAAGAGAATACAATCAATATATAGTAATCGATTCTCGGCCTCTTGAAGGCTCGGATCAAGTGCAGTATCTGGACTTCAGCAAGACTTTTGACAAAGTCCCATGTGACGTCATAAACTGAGAAATGTGGGCTAGATAAAACTACTACAGGGTTAATAGAAAACTGGGTCAATAGCCAAAAACAAAGTGTAATTATAAATGGATCCATGTCAGAATGGCAGGAGATTTCAGGAGGAATCCCACAGGTGTCTGTCCTGGGTCCAGTAGTATAGATTCATAGATATTAGGGTCAGAAGGGACGTCAGCAGATAATCGAGTCCGACCCCCTGCCCTGGGCAGGAAAGAGTGCTGGGGTTAGATGACCCCAGCCAGATGCTTGTTTAGTCTCCTCTTAAAGACCCCCAAGGTAGGGGAGAGCACCACCTCCCTTGGAAGCCCATTCCAGATTCTGGCAACCCTTACCATGAAGAAGTTCTTCCTGGTGTCCAACCTGAATCTGCTGTCTGTCATGTTGTGGTCATTATTTCTAGTTACTCTAAGGGGTGCCCTGGTAAACGAGTATCTCCTATCCCTTGCTGTCCACCCTGCTGAATTTGTAGGCAGCCACAAAATCACCTCTCAGCCTTCTCTTGCAGAGGTTGTAGAGATTCAGGTCCCTCAATTTCTCCTCGTAGGGCCTTACCTGCAGGCCCCTAACCATACGAGTGGTCCTCCTCTGGACCCTCTCAAGGTTATCCACATCTTTCTTGAAATATGGTGCCCAAAACTGCATGCAGTACTCCAGCCGCAGCCTCACCAATGCTGCATAGAGTGGAAGTATCACCTCCCTGGACCTGTTTGTGATGCACCTGCTAATGCATGATAAAGTGTGGTTAATCTTACTGATCGCTTCATCACATTGACGACTCGTGTTCATCTTGGAGTCAACTATGACTCTAAGATCCCTTTCTGTTACAGTGCTGCTGAGAAGGTCCTCCCCCAGCCTGTAATTGTGTTAGCAATTCCTGCTCTCTAGGTGCAGCACTTTGCACTTGTCTTTGTTGAACTGCATCCTATTTTGTTCTGCCCACTTCTCCAACCTGTCCAGATCCACCTGGATTCATTTTCTTTCACTAGTGTGTTTACTTTACCTCATAATTTGGTGTCATCTGTGAATTTGGACAGAGTGCTCTCCATGCCCTCATCCAAGTCACTGATGAAGACATTGAACAGCACTTGTCCAAGGACTGAACCTTTAGGAACTCCACTACCCACATCTTTCCAGGTCGATGCCAACCTATCCACCACCACTCTCTCGGTGCATCCCATTAGCCAATCTGACCGTGTAATTGTCTACGTCACAGCCACCCAGTTTATTTATGAGAATAGGATGAGGTACCGTATCGATGGCTTTCTTAAAATCCAGGTAGATTGCATCTACCTTGTTCCTTGCAACCATTTTGTGACTTGGTCATAAAAAGAAACAAAGATAGTTGGGCAGTTTCTATCTGCTATGAACCCGTGCTGGTTGCCCTTCAGCGTTATTTTTCCTGGTGGACTCCCACAAATGTGATCCTTAATAATTTTTTCAAAGGTTTTCCTAAGAATAGAGGTGAGGCTAACTGGCCTATAGTTACCTGGATCCTCCTTTCTCCTCTTCTTGAAAATAGGGACCACATTGGCCCTTTTCCAGTTGTCTGGGACCCGTCCTGAGCACTATAAATGCTCAAACAATCGTGCCAGTGGTTCTGCTATGACACTGGCCAATTCCTTCGTCACCCTTGGATGAAGATCATCCGGGCCTGCTGACATAAGCACATCCAGCCCCTCAAAGTGTTCCTTCACTAAGTCGGTGCTAACAGTTGCTGAGCTGTTTTCCCTCCTGTGCTCATCTGTAATCCAATTGGGAGACTTGTGTTCAGGAATATGGAAGCAAAAAACTCATTGAAGGAGGGACAAAACTGAGCTCTATCTGTCACCAATTGCCCTACTCTGCCCTGTAGGGGTCCTACGTTACCTTGCACCTTCTTTTTACTCCCTATATACCTGTAGGACTCTTTCTTGTCTTTCATTTTCGTTGCCAGCCTAAGTTCCATTGCAGTGATGGATGGCCCTTCCAACTGACTCCCTGCAAGTGCGAGCCAAGTAGGTATACTTCTTGGTAGCTACGCCCTGCTTCCACAGCCTGTATGTCTTTTTTTTCTCCCAGGCTTTCCTGGATTTCCCTGTTCGAACAAGAAGGAAATCCAGGAATCTTAATCCAGGTATCTTAATGATTTGGATACTGGAAAGAGATCTTCATGAACAAATTTGCAGATGACTCAGCTGGCAAGGATTACAGACACTGGAGGACAGGGGCACAATTCAGAAGGATCTTGCCAGATTGGAAAGCTGGGATGGAGCTAACTGGGTTCAGTGCTGACGTGTAAGGTGCCACACCTTGGGAAGAATAATCAAAAACAAAAATATAAAATGGATGACAACTAGCTGGATGACAGCACTACAGAGAAGGACCTGGGTGTCTTGGTGGATCAAGATCTGGGTCTGTACTGTGCAGCTGCACAAAAGGCAGATATGATTTTGGATAGCATTAATAGGAGCATTAGATGCAAGATACATGAGGTGAATGGTGCCTCTACGTGGCACTGAGGGCTTATCTAGAGTACTGTGTCAGTTTTGGGCTGCATATTTTAAAAAGAACATGGAAAAGTTAAAGCGGATCCAGAGGTGGGTGACAAAAATGAAAAAAGGGCTTGGAAGGCAAGCCATATAAGGAGAGGATGAAGGAAAGTGCAGCTTGTGGAAAAGGTGATCAAGAGGGGATATGATGAGCCTTCAGAAAGCTGAAGGGCTTCCATAAGAAGAGGGGGAAACACTTTTTCTGTCTTGCTGCAGAGAGCGGGATGCATAGCAATGACTTGAAGTTACAATGAAGTGGGCTTAGATTGGATATCAGGAAACACTTCTTCCCTATTAGAACAGTGAGGCAATGAAATAGACTGCCTGGGCAGCTGTGGAATCTCCATCACTGTTTTCAGGAAGAGATTGGCTAAACATTGGTCAGGGATGATCCATGAGTACCTAAGCCTGTGGTAAACTATGGGTATTTCCCATGCTTCTGGGCATTGCTGGGTGTCATGAGGGACTGGGAAGGAAATTTCCCCCCTCTTGTTGCTACAAGTGTCAGGGGTTGTTGTTTTTTTGCCTTCCTCAGAACTATTGGGGGTTGGCTGCAGCCAAGGCTGGGGATTTTGACTGGGGTGCACCAGTGTTCCTGCCAGACTCAAAGTTCTGGAGGCTTCTGGTTAAAGGATCTTGCCTCTTTGCCCAGTGTCAGCCTGATCACATTTGCAGTCCAGAAGGAATTTTATTCCATGGTCAGAATATTACAGACTGCAGGGGTTTTTGCCTTCCTCTGTTATGGGCATGGCTGTCCTCTTTGCATCTTTTAAGTATATTTTAACAACCTTTGCAGCAGCAGGACATTGACCACTGTTGTGCTATGCTTTATCTGGCAGGTAAGGGGTGCAATGCTTTGTAGTTGTGTGACGGTTGATTGTGTAGTTTTAGAAATAGGTTAGGCAAGGATTTGTGTGGGATAGTTTGGATAGGGATAATCCTGCCTTAAGCAGTCAGTTGGACTTTTTGAGGTCTCTTCCAGCCCTATTTTTCTGTGACTCTGTGAAGAGTGGTCTTGCAGTCAAGGTTAATGGGGAGATCCAGGGTAAATTTCTTGCTCTGCTATGAAATCTCTGTGTGATCTTGGACAAGTCACTTAACTGCTGTCTACCTTCATTTCCCATCTGTTAAATGAAACTAAGCTTTCTTTGGCCTCTGGGGTGGATGTTATCCTTCATTTTGCATTTGTACTAAGCACAATGGGGATCTGACTCTGGAATCACCAGTCACTACTGTGTTCTGGGTAACAAGGTGTTATATTGCCAAGGAAATCAGCTTGAAAATCAGCTTGTCTGTCTTAGCATGTTTCTGGTTTTTTCTGTGCAACCTCCTGGTGTGCAGTTTGTAGTCACTGGACAACAATGACTGCATCTTAGAAATGTGAGTTCTGTGTCCTGTATTTACATTGATAAAATGAACCATTCGTTATCTGGAGAAAATCTTCTCTTTGCTTTTTCTTAGCTGTGTTTCTGTGATGATAAAATTGGAGGATGGGAGATAATGGTGTTCCCCGTGTTCTGTTTGTTGTCAAAACCCATGTGTCCTGGTACATCAGGTACAGTTACTCTGTTTCTTTGCAGGACACTGGCATTGGAATGACGCAGGAGGAGCTCGTCTCTAACCTTGGCACCATCGCTAGATCTGGCTCAAAGGTGAAAAAAAAAAAAAAAGCTTCACTGATTTCCATTTCCCTGATGATCTCCCATCCTGTATTTCATGGGCCACTATCTATGAAGGACACTTTGTTAGGAGGTAAAATTAACCTCATGTTCCTTCTGAGTAAGGGTTGGTTCCTGGTTGAGGCATATGGCGCCAGGACAATATTAAAGAAACAGTTTTTCTCACCTATGACCAGCCTCTGTTATGAATCCTGTATCTTGTCATCACATTGCACCAGTTGCTAGACACAAGCTTCTTTCCCCCAGACCATCAAAGTAGAGATCAGGAAGATCTGTGCATGTCTGACACATGCCCAGGTGGCAGCAGAGGCTAGTGGGAGGGGTGAGGGGTTGGTTAAGTGCTGTGCTGCTGGTGAGCTGTCATACTAGCTGTTTGCTGCTTTGTATGTTTACTGCTTTTTTCATTGCTGGGGTGACCTTTTTTCTGAGTAATTGCACCTTTCTTCTCCACCTGTTATGGCAGACATGGCCCTAGACAGCACTTACCTGCTCCAGAGCTGTGGTATCTGTTCTTACTGAGGACTGGGTAGCTGGAGCTACTTCAAGTAGGCTCAACTCTCTGGAGCAGTATCAGAGCATTGAACAAGCTTCCTTCTGGAGGTGAATGTATCAGAATACCAGGTGTACCATGTGTATGCTGGGCACTAGGCTCAATCAGTCAGTGTAGGAAGACTGATCATGTGATGGGGCTTGTGAGGAGGCTGAAGGGGCCTCTGGAGCAGCAGAAGATTAGTGGACCTGCATTGTGGTGTTTCATTGTCCCTACAGGCATTTCTGGATGCCCTGCAGAACCAGGCTGAGGTCAACAGTAAGATCATTGGCCAGTTTGGAGTGGGTTTCTACTCTGCCTTCATGGTGGCTGACAAAGTGGAGGTGTACTCACAGTCTGCAGAGCCTGGAAGCCCTGGCTACCACTGGTCGTCAGATGGGTAAGAGCCTGCAGAACTGGAAGGAAGGCCTGTGTGTCTGTGAAAGCAAGAGTGTTGTGAAGTTGCCCATAGTCCTGCCTGAGTGTGGACTAGCAGCTGTGCCCAGAGAGAGGAGGTGAGGTTGGGCACTAGTCTTTCACAGTGAGGTGCATAATTTAAAACCCTGCTTAGATTACAAGTGAATAGCCTTTGTTACAAAACCGTCACTATCACTTCTTGAGTCAGTGGCTTGGCAGTGCTAAGTCAGGGTAATGGTGCACTGGGAAAATGTATGAGGGGAGTGTGTATGATGCCTGCTCACTTTGCACCTCTTTGCACCCAAGTGCTTCACTCTTACAGGTTTGTCAAACAGGAAAACCACATATGAATTCGTGCTGCTAAGATGTGTTCATTTGGCACACTTGGGGACTGCAGCCATGTTTCCCAGAGAGAAAGAACTAGGGGTGCGCTGATAAAGATTTTTGGGCCGATACTGATGGCCGATTTTTAATGAGCCATATCGGCTGGTACTGATCTGATTGCTGATATGCAGCCTGGCAGCTTGGAGAGCAGTATCTGGCTACTAAGTCTGTTGTGAGGAAAGGGACAAGGGGGGAGGGAAAGGGTTGTTGGGGGGGGCAGACTGAAGCTTCCACGGTGAGGGAGGGAGTGGGGCAGGGCATGGGACAGAGCCACAGCTCATCTGGGGGGGGGGGGCCGCAGGGAGGGGTGGGGACAGCTCCTGCCACTGGATGCACCCCAGGGCAGTCGGGGGGGGGGGGGGGGGGCCAGGCATGTGCCCCCTAATCTGTGTGCAGGGTGAGGGCAAGCTGCCGTTGCAGGCTGGGGCTGGGGGCTGCACTGAGCTCTACCTGGTTGGGGGGGTTGGGCTGGGGCAGGTGGCAGCGGCACTGCTACGGGGCAGTTATGGCAAATTTTGGGGTGGCTGTAGTCCCCTTCTCCCACCCATAGCCCTGCTCCCAATGCCACCGCACACCCCAAGTGCAGCCCCAGCCCAGCCCCCCTCCTGGGGTGTGTACAGCAGTGGGAGCTGCCCCCCCCCTGTCCCCAGATGAGCCGCTTGCAGCTTCATCCCATGCTCTGCCTCGCCCCACCTGGCAGTGCCTGCCCCAGCACCAGCCCCACTCCCTTCCCCACCACGGGGACCTCAATCTGCCCCACCCCATGCCCCCTCTCTGCCCCTTTGCCCCATACCCCATAACAGACTTACCAACCAGATGCTGCTCTCCAAGCTGCGCTTCTGGCTGCGTTGGTGCTGGGGTGCACGCGGCGTTTTTCACTGACATTTTCTTGGCTGATGTGTCTGATAAGCTGATTGCCGACAATGTCCACTTTCCTTTTATTGATGCCAATGCAATATGGGACCGGTGTATCGGTGCACCTCTAAAAAGAACGAGTCAAAGACAACATCAACTTCTTTTCCTCCATCCCGACCAGTAAGCCTCGGTCTTGCCTTGCAGAGACACCAAGGTTGAAAGGGAAATTCAGTCTCCATGGTCAGGTCAGCTTGGCTCTTAGCTTTTCTCTTGAGGTGCAACCACAGTGGCCTTCTGTACTGCTGGTATATATGTGATCTTAAGCCCTCTCTGAACTGAACTTTGAGGTGTGAACCACCAACTTTTTTCATGCAAGCTATAGGATGTCTGTCAGGTGTCATAATCTTGAGTTACTGCAGATCTGGAACTGGGTTAAGACGGAGCCCTAGAGGTGGAAAACCATATTCTATTAAAAGCCCTTAGGGAGAGAGAATGTGTTGAGTTACAAATCCCTGAAAACTGTTTTATAATGAAAGCAGTATAGCAAGTCAAAGTGTCATTGTGCTAAATACTAATTTGATGAACCACAAAAATGCTGTAATCCTCCTACTAGGATCACTGGAGTGTTGCCTGCCACTCCTGTGCCTTTCACTGGTGTTGCTCACCATGGCCTGTCATCCCCAGTCCGAAGGCAGGTATTTTGAAGAAGACAGTGTGGAAGTGGCCATTGGTGCTAGAATTAGGCAACAAAGGGCATCTGTAACCAAGTGTAGCTGCCTCACGGTAATTCAGAGAAATAAGCATAGGTTGGGACCCATAGGTTTGGATCAACAAAGAATTGCCCAGGCAGCTTGGCAGGAGATTGAGGGTTGCAAGTCCTTTTATTTGAAATGCACAAGATTGTGACATTTTGGGGGTGTTGGTTATAGCTGTGTTGGTCTAAGGACATAGGCAGGCAAGGTTCTTTTGGTCAAGGTTCTTTCATTGGTCTAATAAAAGATATATCACATTTACCCAAAGAACCTTTTCTGTCAAGGCTGATTTTTCTCTTCCTCTTAAACTAAATGATCCAGTGTGCAATGTGTTATCACTCAGTAAAGGCTGCTGGTATTATTTTGAAGCATTGTATGCCAGGACCTGTAGTGTGTGCTTTCTGGTACCTCCCCTCCCCACCCCATGTTGAGGTTGGTAGAGCTTGCATTTGGCAGTTCCTGTTACAAGCAAATGCTTTTAGGGTTGATTTTTCAAAGGCATAAGAAGCCTGTAAGTGCCCAGTTCCCCCTGAATTATAGTGGGAGCTGGATGCTGCGAGCGCTTGTCCTCATTGTTAAAACATTGTTTTTCACTTTGCCTTATTAATGAACATTCCCTGGAAACAGGGTTATATATAGTGGTATGTTTCTAATCCTAGGTCAGGAATATTTGAGATCGCTGAAGCTTCTGGTGTCAGAACTGGGACTAAGATAATCATCCATCTCAAAGAGGAATGCAAGGTGTTTGCGAATGAGGACCGAGTCAGAGGTGAGCAGGGCAGAAATATGCTGCTGATGTGCTTTGATTCCTCAGAGCATCCACTGACCTTAGGAGCAGGAGATAAAGGTAGGGGTGCACCAATAGAGATTTTTGGGGCCAATACCAATATTCAGTTTTTAAGGAGGCATATCAGCTGATACTGATCCTGTTTTTGATAGCATGGAGAGCTGCCTCCAGCTGGTAAGTTTGTTATGGTGGGGGGGGAGGTGCAGATCCCCCTCACTGTGAGGGAGGGGGCAGGGGCAGGCACTGTCCCCTCATTGTGAGGGAGGGGGCAGGGGCAGGCACTGTCCAGCCAGGGCAGGGCATGGGACAGACCTGCAGCTTGTGGGGGGGGCCTCCCCTCGCTGTGTGCGCCCCAGGTGGGCATGGGGGGGGGGGGGGGGGGGGCAGGGGCATGTGCCCCAGGATATGGGTGGGGCAGGTGGGCTGGAGCTGGGGCTGAAGCTGTGCTGGGCTCTTCTTGCCGGGGGCTGGGCTCGGGGCAGGGGCTGTAGCCATTCCAAATGTCACCATAGTGCTGCTCCCAGCACAGCCCCAGCTCTTCCCAGTGTGTTGTGGGGGGCAGGGGTTGAGCTGCGAGGAGCCAGGGCTGCACCAGGTGCATGGTGGTGCCAGAACTGGGAGGGAGCTATGGCGAAATATGGGGTGGCTGCAGCCTGAGTTCCCCATAGCCCCCGGCCCTAGCCCAGCCCCCGGCAAGAAGAGCCCTGTGCAGCCACAGCTCCAGCCCATAACTGCAGCCGGCTTGCCTTGCCCTGCGCAGATCCAGGGGCACATGCTCCTCCCCCCTCCCCCCCTTGCCGCTGCCGCGCGCCGCAAAATTGTGTTCTAATCCAGGAATGTGCATGCTTACTGTGCTGATTTCTTGCAAGGAAACGGAAAGATCCCTGGGCAGATTTTGGATTTTGAAGAAGGGAGTACAGGTTGTTTAGAGTGGTGCATCCTCACATAACACAGTGCATTTTTTTCCCTAATTAAAAACTAACTAGAAGATTTAGTAATGTGCTAGGGGTCTAGGGCTATATTATATTCTTTTTTTAAGATCTGATTGAAAACAAATATATTGTATTTACTGAATTTCAGGACAAGGTGTGTGTGTCCACCCCCTGCCCCCACACTCCACTTAACATGGTGGGGGAAAAGGTCCCTCATCTTGGAATAGAGTATGAAGCAGTGTGGGGCAGCTGTTCTAGTGCCTGCCCCCTACAACCTCTGTACCCCCCCCCCAAACCTTCCATGCAGTCATAGGCCCCCATCACCCCATCTTCCCCTCCTCACCTTGTGCCACTTCTCTCCTACCATACTCCCTTTACCTTTGCTCTGATGCTAGCAGGATTCAGCCCTGCTGCAGCCTGGAGCACAGAGCATGGCTCTAGCCTGGCCCTGTAGCAATGGTGCCAGCTCCATACTGCTGCTCTGGAGCTGGATTAGGGCCATGCTGTGCGGTCCAGGCTGCAGCAGGGGTGAAGCCTCCCCAGGAGACTCCCCAGGTGACCAGGGAGCCAGCAAACAGGGACTGCAAACAGAGAAAGTAGTTTGCAGGCAGTTTGCAAGCCAGTTGATGGTTAGAAGCATTGCCTATTACCATACAATGGTAGGAACACATCATACTCCGCAGTTTCCCACCTCAGCCCCAGCTGGTGCTCCTTTCCCTTGCACCACCGAGGCCTCTACCCAGACAGAAACCATGGTTCTGGCCTCCACCCAGATGGAGCCCCTGGCTCCAGGCTGCCTGGCATGGCTGCCAGCAACTGGGAATGGGAGCAGGGTCACCCCCACCTGTGGGGTATGCTCCTTAGTGAGGTCCCTGGAGTCCTAGGTGACTGAGTCCCAGGCCTAGGTAGGCAGATTTCATGCCATCAGGGCCCACAAGCAGAAGCCTACTACAGTCAGGCTTTTCTCTTGAAGAACGAAGAGAGAAGAGCATGGATGCCCAACTATGAGAAGATGGACAACAGGAAGGTCAACCAGGAGCTGCACCCAAGGGATGCTCGGAAGATGATCATCTTGGGTCCCAAAACATGAAGTACCAGGGTCACTCCTCCCTTGGAACTCTCACACCACTGGCTCTGGATGAGGGGAATCGGCTAGCTGCTACCCCTAAGAAGAGGTGCAGGGTGGTCATGGTGGGTGACTCCCTCCTGAGAGGGACAGAGGAAGTGATCTGCCCCTCTGACCCCCTGGCCCATGAGGTCTGCTGCCTCCCAGGGGCCCGTATCTGGGATGTGGCAGAAAGGATTCCTGAACTTGTCCAGCCCTCTGACCACTACCCCATATTCCTCATCCACGTGGGCATGAATTACACGGCTCAGAGCAATCCTGGCTGGGTCATAAGTGACTACAGGGCTCTGGGGGCTGGGCCTAAGGGGTTGGGAACACAGGTAGTTTTCTCCTCTGTCCTGGTTGCGAGCCACAGGCCTAGGAGGGACTGATGTATCAAAGAGGTGAACTGGAGGCTCTGGCGCTGGTGCTACCAAGAGGGTTTTGGCTTCCTGGACCACAACACGCACTTCAGAGACAGGGGTCTTCTGGGAAGGGATGGTATCCACCTTGTGTCGAAGGGGAAGGCTCTTTTCTTGGCCAGGATAGCAGACCTCCTCGACAGAGCTTTAGACTAAGATCACGGGGCGGGGGCGGATGGGGGACACAACAAGCGGAGCAAGCCCAGGGTCCAACAGACAAACAACCATTATGACAGGAAGGACACTACAGCACGAGCTGAGGGAACGGAGCTCCCTCAATGTGACGGGAAACTGAGGACCTTCAGTGGAGGGCTCAAGTGCCTGTACACACATGCCAGGAGCATGGGGAACAAACAGGAGGAACTGGCCCTGGAGTCCTTCAAAAGGAGACTGGATGCACACCTTGAAGTTATTTGACCCCACCAGTCTTTCCTGCCTAGAGCATGAGGGCTGGAGCTGATGATCTCACAAGGTCTCTTCCAGTGCTAAATTTCTGTGAATCTGTAAAGCCAGCTAGTGTAAAATGCCTGCTAGTGCTGAAGCAAAGGAAGCAGGAGGAAGTGGGGCAGGTTAGGGATAAAGACCCTGAGGTGGGGAGGAAGGATGGCAGGGACCTGAGGCTGCAAGGGGGCAGAAGCAGCATGGGGAGGGAGGGGGGAAGCTTCAGGGGACAGGCACAAGGGGGAGTAAGTTGAGGAGGGCCAAGCTGCCTGCCTCCCCCACTGCCTCTGCACTGCCCCACCCACTGCTCCCCCTGCCGCTGCCTTATTACTGCCCCCCTAATGTGTGTCCCCACTGCCTCACCCACTGTCTGCAGTAGTGGGGGGGAGGGGGGCACAAATATAAGATTCTCTTCCAAAAATTAGGTTCTATACTGAAAATTCTATACATGGAAAATGTATAAATTCATTATAATCTAAATATTAAAGGGTTGTCTTAAATTCCAGGGTCATCTTGGATTCAAGTAAATATGGTAACTGAGTTTGAGTGGGGGAAAGAGGAATGATGGTCCGCTCCAGGGTAGGGCAGGCATCTGGTGCCAGGGGAGTATAGTTGTTACTTCTCAGCCTGGTCATGGACAGAACTGCTCCCTGCACCACAGCATAAAAGTCTTCCAGATACTCCACTAGGGCTCCAAAGTGCCCCTCACTGCCCTTTATGCATTGCCCCTATCACCTCAGATGCCCCCTGGCTTCACTTTGTCCCGGTATCCCACATATCCCTCATGCTTGCCCCATCAGGCCGTACCACGTCCCTCAGACCCAACTGAGTCTGACCGTACCCCTCGCTGCTGCTGTGAACCCACTGTACCCTGCACAGACTCATCCCTGTGACTCCTTACCTCCCACTGAGCCCTTCCATGATGCTCTGAGCCCCAAACCTCATTGCAGTTCTTCATACCCCCAGGCCCCCTCGCCCATAATCTCTGTTGCTCACAACCCCCCTCACAACCCATTTCAGTCCCATGGCCCCTATCAGCCCCCTCAGTCCCAGGCCCTCCTCATCCCACATCTCTCTACCCTACTGGTTTCCCTTCCCCCCAAAAGGCCCCTTGGTGCCCACCAGCCCCCACCCAGTCCTTAATGGCCACCAGGAGCCCGTTCCCCTTCCAAACAGTTCCCCTGCCCCTCATGGCCCTGGCCCATAGGACAGGATAGCTTGATTAATAGAAAATTAAGGGTTGTTACCATATTTCCCCAAATCCAAAACAACTTCAAATTTAAGATTACACCCCCCCAATAATTGAATTCTATGCCTGGAAAACTATAATGAATTTACATATTTATAATTTTCTGTGTATAGAACCTAATTATTGGTGGGGGGTCACTTTAAAGTCCACATCCCCCTCACCTCCACCACTGCTGCAGGGAAAGCAGTGGTGTGGGGAGAGGAGGGGGCAGACTTCTTGCCCCTTGCCCACCCACCACTTGTGCTGCATATGCCTGTGTTCCTGGCCACTTGCCCTGCCCCTGCCTTCCCTTCCACCTGCTGCTACTTACCCTGCGCGGCAGCTCTGACTCCAGTTCCAGCCCAGCGCACAAAGCACACAGTGGCTTCAGCCCTGGCCCCAGCCTGGGGTAGATGGCACCTCTGGGTTGGGGCTGGAACCAGAGTCACAGCAGCTGCCTGCTCCAGTTCAGTACTTGAATCCAAGGCAGGCTTCCCACCCCATGTTAGATGTGGAAGAAAACCGCATTCTGGAAATACGGTAACACCTATGGAGGCAAGAGATAAGCAGAAATTGAGTAGTTAATGAGCCATGTAATCTGTTGGTTCCTTCAGCTCTGTATGTCCCTTCCTGCTGGGCAGTTTATTCTAAATTTTTGTGGTGCAGGAATCAAAGTGGGGAGGGAGTGAGCTAGGGGGTGCAACTACACCACCAGAACTCCCTTTCCCATCCCTCCTAATCCACCCCAGGGAAGAGATGGTTGAACCGAGTACCAAGTGTTTTCCAGTGACATGCTTGGGAGCTTAGACCGTGTTAGTATTTTAACTCTCAGGCTTAATTCCAGCACACACAGGGCTTGGAAAAACACTGTTCAAAGATAAGTTAGAGCAGGGGTCAGCAACATGTTTAGCTAGAGTGCCAAAAACACCCCAACCCTAACCCCCGCCTCAAGTTGGCATGCCAGGGGCAGATGCGAGGGGCCTGATCCTCATTGCTGGTGGTGGCTGCACATGCGCCTCTGAGTGAACAGCAGGGGAGGGGCCAGGGGCAGAGCAACCCCAGCCTCTCCCTTGCCATCGGCTTTTTGGTGCACGTGCAACCATTGTGGGCACAACACAGCCAGGGCTCTGGATCACAGTGCAGCTGTTTGTAGTTTCCTGGCTACAGCTGGCCTGCAGCAGGGCTTGCAGCTTTCTGGCTGCCTGCTGCAAGCAGCCTGGGAGTGGTGGTGTGCCAAGCAAAATGGTTTTGCATGCATGCCAGGGGTTGCCAACCCCTGAGTTGGAGAAAGGAGAACTTCCAAATGGACAGTTCACTGCAGTGTCAAAATCCAAGCAGTGATTGGACCTTTAATTATGTGACACTTGCTTTCAGTGGACCTTTCCTTATATTAAGGTGCAAATTGGATGGTGCGTTGTTTAAAATTTCACTTCACATGGGAGTTCATTAAAAAATTAGTCATTACTTGGCCAGATTGAAGTTAACCTTTTATGGGTCCAGAAAGATGCTTCTTTTCCCTTGGGAACATATTTCTGCAAATTTTCAATTCTCACTGCAGGTTGCTTAGGAGTCACTGCTGTGTTTTGGTTTGGATTTGGGTTTGGGGTTGGGTTGGATTTGGTTTGTTTTTTTAAAGCAAGAACTCCCTGTATAACGGTAAGTGTCTCCTTTTCTTCTTTTACTCTCAAAAACAATATGAAGAGTGCCTGTTAATTTTAAAAAAAATTTTTTTTAAACCTTCCTTCCCACCCATTCCCCAAAACACCCCCATCATCTTCCCTTTGGTAGAAACCAGGTTTTTTTTAAACCTAATCCTTACAAGTGCTAATTTTGAGCCACTGAAAAAGCTGGGTGATCATGGAAATACTTTGATGTCCTTTTAACTACAGGTTAACTCTATCTGCTCCTTGCTCCATAATGGGTGTGAGAAGTGCCAAATATTATCTGTTGCCTCTATGGATACATCTTTAGTACCACACAGCAGATTCCAGAAGTCAATGTCTCACCTCGAACCATCCATATTCCTGAAGTCAACTCTATGGCATTTTGCTTAGCCTAGTTTTAATAACCCCCAGCAATAAGACTTCCTCCACTGCTTGTGGAAGAGAGCTCCACTGCCTTGTCTTCTGGAAGGCTTTCCTACTAGTCAGCTCAAATGTTTCCTTTCTAATTCTAGCTCATTACTCCTACTTATATTTCCATGTACCGCGTGAAATAACTCCTCTCTTGCTTTGTTGTTCACCCTGTTGGGAAGCTGGACTATTCTGCTTTCATCACCGTTATCTCTTTGTTAGCCCTTTGCTAAGCTAAACATTTTGTCTCCCCATCTCTTTGGGGGTCTTTGTTTCCCTTTCTTGAGCTTTTTCTAGTTGATATGTGTGTTTCCTAGTCCCCCAGTGAGGAAATGGTGGAGGAAGGTCACTGTAGACCTCTGAAACATTTCAGAAGGGTAATTTACACTGAGATGATTTGTCTCGCAAAGCCCAGATTGGATACCATGAGGAGATGAAAGAAACTGATAAGATCCTTTTTCTGTTTTGTTTAAAATGCAACTCTGTTTCCTTGCTCTCTGTTTCAGAGGTGGTAACAAAATACAGTAACTTCATTAACTTTCCTCTTTACCTGAATGGGAAACGCATCAACACCTTACAGGTAGGTTCAAGAGTCATTGAGTCAGAGCTTCGTGAAAGAAGGAGACTCGTAACTTTCTAGTGGTGTCAGAAGCGAGGAAATGGAGTAAAAAATAATGAATTCCTGTCCAATGAATGGGAATGGTAGGCCAAGGAACACCAATATTTGCAGATTGGGAGTTACTCCACAAAAGAAGATTAATCAGTGTTTGTCTTTCCAAGTCAAGTCTGCCTTCTGTTTTGGTATCACTTGTTTACATGCATTGGCTGTACCTCTTTTATCAACATGTTTGCTGACATGCTAAATAATTCTTGTAGATCAGGGAATTGCAGTTTTCCTTAACAAAAGCTATGCGAGTGGGGTTATGTAGGAGACCAAACCGGGTGATCACAATGCTCCCTTCTACCTTTAAAATAAAAGTTCCCAGCACTGGACCCTAATCTGAACAGAATAAAGGAAGCTGCTGTGAGCAGCACACTACAGGGGTAAACTAGCATAGGGTTTGAAGGGCCGTGAGGCAGTTATTGCCCTAGTGGGAATGTTAAGTCTTCCTGCTCCCCTGCAGGCACTCTGGATGATGGACCCCAAGGACATCAGTGAATGGCAGCACGAGGAGTTCTATCGCTTTATAGCCCAGGCTCATGACAAGCCCCGCTATGTCCTGCATTACAAGACAGATGCTCCTCTCAACATCCGCAGCATTTTTTATGTGCCTGAGGTGGTGAGTCTGTCATTCTCTTCTCAGGGCATGTGCGGGACATCTCCTTCTGACAGGATAGAGTAGGCTGATGAGGTCACTGCAGGAGTGAAGTCCCTTTGTTGCTTTCCAGCTTGGGCAAATGTTGCATCATGCACCTGGGACTGCAGGTTTGCTTGTTGGGTAACCAAAAGGTGTAGTACCTGGTGCCTAGAAGAGACAGCATCATCTTGCTGATGGTAGTCACTTGCTGAAGAAGAGTTATGATGAATTGACAATTTGTTCAGAGTAGATTTGGCTGAAGTAGACTTCATAGGGGAGAAATTCTCTCAGAGGAGGATTCCTTGCCTGCCCTCATTCAGGACTGTTTAGATTGGGATGTGGTCAGCTGGCTCAACCTTAAGACCGTATTCATTTGAATCCAAAATAACCCTGAATGTAAGAGGACCCCCCCAATAATTAGATTCTATGCATGGAACATTTATAAATTTTATAATTTTCCACGTAACTTTTGTACAGCAGGGAAAGCAGTAGTAAGGGTTTTTGGCAGACTGGGGGAAGCAGTAGGGGGCAGGCAGTGGTGGGGGCCAGGCAGCTTGCCTTCTGCCATCTGTTTCACCTACCCCTGCCCACCTTCCCTGCAGTCTCCCCCACATCCTGCTTCTGCCAACATGGAGCCAGCACTGCTGCTATAGAGCTGTGCTGTGCTCCGAACTGGAGTGGGGATGGAGCCTGCTGGCAAGGACCAAGGCTAAGTGGTTTCATAGTTAGTTTCATAGTTTGTAGGGTCGGAAAGGACCTGAGCAGATCAAGTCCGACCCCCTGCCATGGCAGGAAAGAGTACTGGGGTCAAACAACCCCAGCAAGGTGTTCATCTAGCCTCCTCTTAAAGACCCCCAGGGTAGGAGCCAGCACCACTTCTCTTGGAAGTTGTTTTCCAGATCCTAGCCGCCCTGACAGTGAAGTAGCGCCTCCTAATATCTAGTTTAAATCTATCCTCTGCCAGCTTGTGACCATTATTTCTTGTTACTCCTGGGAGTGCTCGGGGGAACAGGGACTCCCCCAATGCCTGCTGGTCCCCTCTGACTAGTTGTAAATGGCCACTAGATCCCCCCCTCAGCCTTCTCTTGTGGAGGCTGAACAGGTTCGGGTCCCTTAGCCTCTGCTCGTAGGGCCTGCCCTGCTGCCCCCTGATCATGCGAGTGGCCCTCCTCTGAACCCTCTCCATGTTGTTCACATCCCTCCTGAAGTGCGGTGCCCAGAACTGGACGCAGTACTCCAACTGCAGCCTGACCACTGTCGCAGAGGGGGAGGATCACCTCCTTGGACCTACTTGAGATGCATCTGTGGATGCATGACAAGGTGTGGCTGGCCTTCCTGACCGTGTCCTCACACTGTCAGCCCATGTTCATTTTGGCATCAATAATGACTCCAAGATCCTTTTCTGCCTCTGCACTGACAAGAAGGGAGCTCCCCAGCCTGTAGGTATGCTGTTGGTTCTTCCTCCCCAGGTGCAGCACCTTGCACTTGTCAGTGTTGAAACCCATCCTGTTCTCATCTGCCCACCCCTGTAACCTGTCTAGGTCCAATTGCAGCCTATCCCTCCTTTCTAGCGTGTCCACATCCCCCCACATCTTAGTTTCATCTACGAATTTGAACAAGGTGCTTTTTACCCCCTCATCCAAGTTGCTGATGAATTTGAACAGTGCATGCCCAAGGACCGAGCCCTGGAGAACCCCACTGCCCACATCCCTCCAGGTCGAAAATGACCCGTCTACCACCACTCCCTGGGTGCGGCCCTCCAGCCAGTTAGTGACCCATTTGACTGTGTAGGTGTCGACGCCAGTCCCCCAGTTTTTTAATGAGAATGGGACAGTGTCGAAGGCCTTCCTAAAGTCCAGAAAGTCTACGTCCACTGCTACCCCTGCATCTAAGCATTTTGTGACCTGGTCATAGAAGGCCACCAGGTTGGTCTGACAGGACCTGCCTCTAATGAACCCATGTTGGCTGTCCCTAAGCATAATCTCCCCTGCTGGCCTCTCATGGACATGCGCTATGATAATTCTCTCAAAAAACTTACCCAGGATCGAGGTAAGACTAACTGGCCTATAGTTTCCTGGGTCCTCCTTCCTCCCTTTTTTGAAAATGGGGACCACATTGGCCCTTTTCCAGTCCTCTGGCACCACACCAGAGCACCACGAGTGCTCGTAAAGCTGTGCCAGGGGTCCCGCAATGACCTCCGCTAATTCCCTCAGTACTCTGGGGTGGAGATCAGGACCAGATGATTTAAATATGTCCAGTCCCTCCAGAAGTTCCCTGACTAGATCCTCACTGATCATAGGTCTGTGGGTGGGGGGCAGAGTCTGCAGGGAGGGAAGGGTATGGGGGCAGGGGTCTGAAGCTAATGAGGGGAGAAGCAGGGAGTACAGAGGTAATGGGGGTGCAGGCAGCAACTACAGCTCTGGTTCTGGCTCAAACCTGGGGCCAAAGCCACTGCGCTGCCATCCCCCTTCACCCCTGGGTAATTGATTCTAAGACAAAGGGCTCCCCCCACTGTTAAATAGGGGGTAAAAACTTGTCTTGGAATCAAGTAAATATGGTACATATCAGTGGAGCATGATGCTTTCACATGATCCCCAGCTGCAGCCCTAAATAAAACTCCACTGGTTTTGTTGTATTACCTCATTCTTGCTTGCTTCTGCAGAAGCCATCTATGTTTGACGTCAGCAGGGAGCTGGGCTCTAGTGTTGCACTCTACAGTCGTAAAATTCTGATCCAAACCAAAGCTGAAGACATCCTGCCGAAATGGCTGCGTTTCCTCCGAGGTATGGCAGAGGCATGTTGTCACCTAGGGCAGCATGAATGGTGATGCAGGATAACATTTGCAGGGCCTCTGAGGGGAAGGGTAGTTAGCCAGGGCTGCCGCCTCTGTCCAGGTGTATGTTTGCCTTAAGTCACTCACTGTCACCTTCCATATTCTAGGTGTTGTGGACAGTGAGGACATTCCCCTGAACCTCAGCAGGGAACTGCTCCAGGAAAGTGCCCTCATCAGGTGAGCACCCAGTGGGGCCTGTCCCTCTAACCCTGTTGGATTGTGAGGTTGTGTTAGTGCTCTCCTGTCTCTGGCTGGGTAGTGAGAGGTGTTGGGGGGTTGGGATTGCCTTTGTAGGTCTGGATCTGGCAGGCTGAGCTATGTTCTTCCCAGTAGTAAAACTGTTTATGTCTACATTAACACTGTGGCTAGTAAAGTGAGAAGCTTCAAATGATGTGATCCAAGAGGCATTTCTTAGCTAGACCTGATAGACAAAGTGTTATATTTGCTCTGCATCACCTAGCTTTCCTGGAGTGAGTTAACTTGTCTAAAACAGTTGGGAGGAGACTGATTAAGCCAAACTCATTAGCCACATGTCAGGGTTGCTGGGTTATCAGGGGTTACACTGCTTTGAAGTCTAAGAGAGTCCAGCAGTGTCAAGCCATCATGCTCTACCAGTGCTCTGGAATTTGTAATTCACTGGTGCTTGGTCTGTTACCCTTCAGGGTGCATCACAAGGTTCCTGTAGTAATTTGGTCTTCAGAGTTTAGGGTTCATTTTCACTTCATTGTGTGGACTTAGATGTTAGTGCCTCAGAGCAATTGATAGATCCTGGAAGTTTAGGATATGTTCTATGTTGTATAGTAACCAAAGTAAGTCTAAGTGGGGCAAAAAAGGTCTCTGAGTAATTGTTTAACCAGCCCCCTAAGCATGGCTTGATGTAGCCACATCCTTTTTGTATTTGGTGATGGAAGATGTAGCAGTTCATTGCCTATACAGGTTTCTCTCGCTTTATGCTGTACATGTGTTCCTGGAAAACGGCGCATAGCTCAAATTCACATAAAGGGAACCCACTTTACAATGTAACAAATAGGGATATGTTCCAAGACATCGACTGTACTGACCCCCAGACCCACTTCTACCATTTTTACAGGACAGTTTTGGTACTCGCCAAATTCAGAGGGCCCCTCACCAGCTTCTGCATGGTTCAAAATCTCCAGTTTTGTCTGCAGTGTTAATAAAGTTCTCTTGCACTTCATTGATGGACATGGGAGAGGGGTAGGATATAAGCTAGCGGGATGCTTAGAAGTCATAATGGAGATGGCAACTACAGAAACACGTGTCACAGACAATGAGCTGAGAGCACAGATCCATGCAGGAGACTATAATTTGGTGCGTGTCACTCCCACAATGCACCACACAATGACTGCAGGCTTCCGCCACACGGATCGCATAAGAGTGAATTTGCCTTGCATATAACGAATTTTTGGTATAAAAAGGGTCACTGCATAAGAGTGAATTTGCACATACAGAACCTGCATAAAGCAGGGGAAACCTGTAGGTAGGGCCCTACTGGATTCACAGCGGAAGCGGGATGTGCTGTGGCTCCTTTAATCTTGCAGGTTCCCCCCATGCTCCCCTCCGCTGCTGATTGGTGGAGGGGAGCCCCACTTATGACTAGCTTCTAATTGGCAGGGAAGCGAAAACCACGGTTTTAAATATGGCCTCGTTGCTGCTGATTGTCTGAGGATCCCTAGTGGCCCTGCTGCTTGCTGCTGACCAGTGAGGAGGCAAAAAAGGTGGCATGTTTAAAACCACACGCACAAGAGAACCTGCAAGATTAAAGGAGCCGCAGTGCAGCCCACTTCTGTCATGAATTCGGTAGGGCCCTGTCTATAGGGATAATACACAAAACTCTTCACACACTGCAGTCTCCTAGGTCAAAGGGGAACCAACTCCACCTGGGAGTTTGAGTTACCACTCCTCCTTTCTGTATGTACCAGGATCTTTTCCTGCTGCAGATGAGTAGACACTGATTTTAGATCCCAGGTGTAAATGGGGTGAGGAAGGTTGGCTTTAGTCTGGCATTTCTCCTTTGGCTTTCTAAGCCAAATTTTGTGTAGCAAACGCATCACCAACATTGTATACAGGAAGGTGGGTGTTCACCCTAAACCTTAATAGTCTTAGTCTATTAACTGCCTTTATTCTACTTTAGGAAACTCCGAGATGTTTTGCAGAAGAGGCTCATCAAGTTTTTCATTGACCAGAGCAAGAAGGACCCTGAGAAATATGCCAAGTTCTTTGAAGACTATGGGCTGTTCATGAGAGAGGGGATTGTCACTATAGCAGAGCAGGATGTCAAGGCAAGTAGCATGCATGGTGCCCTTGTGTGCACTAGCTGATGTGAAAAATCAAGGGCTCCTTCCTGAGCTTGGGAAAAAGGCTCTGATACAAGGCCATGGTCCTCCCAGTTGCATGTATTGCTTTAGGCATGGCACCTTGGGAGTTGTACCAATCCTCCAAGATAATCTGCCCTGTTCATGCCCTTAGGAAGGTAGGATATTGTGGACAGGTTGCTTACTGTAGTACTAATGCTATAGAAGCGCTCTCTAAAGAAGCCAACTTCTCTGTTTGAGCTATTTGAGGGAAGTTTCTACTCTGCCAAAGAACCTGTTGCTCCCAGATTTAATCTGTGTAGTCTGGCACAGCAGAAAACTTGTGCAGAAACCAGAGAGTGTTTTGGGATGTCCGATAGCCTCTTCCTGCCATCTGGGACATCATACATGTAATACGGTAAACTTCCCCCCCAGGAGGACATAGGAAAACTTCTGCGTTATGAGTCCTCAGCACTGCCTGCAGGTCAGCTGACCAGCCTGCCAGACTACGCCAGCCGAATGAAGGCTGGGACGAGGAATATCTACTACCTGTGTGCACCCAACCGGCACCTGGCCAAGCACTCGCCATACTTCGAGGCCATGAAGAAAAAGGATATGGAGGTGGGTGAGCAATGTAGTGCGCCCTTCCCAGAGACAACAGAGGAGCTGATCCTCACTGGTACAGCTCAGCATTACAAATTGCAGCCAGGGGTCCCCAGCTTCTGGTGCATTTTGCGCAGCTGCAAAGAACATAATCTGGGATATTTTGCTTTTGCCCCTTATTTGCATTTCAGTCCACACCTCCATTCCTTCTGCACTGATAGTACAATCTTTTGCCTCCCCTTGGGCTCTAGTATTGCAGTTGGGCTCGGGAGAGGATTCTCAGTGTTCTCTCCCTCTATTTAAATATGAAGGACAGTGGGAATCTCCCATGTTTACAGACTAGTACTGTTCAGAACTGGGGAAAAAGCTTGGCCTTCCTGCATTTCTCTGTTTAACATAACAAAAAATCCCCTCCATCTTTGGGTTGAGGTGTTCAAGGCATAAGTGTGAAGAGTGTCAGTGGCCAGGCAGGTTATGTACCCTGAAGTCTCAGTCAGTCTTACTTTCCATCAGCCTTCCCCATGGCTTCGGGACTCCCAACTGGTGTTCTTTACAGTGCACTCCAGGCATAGCTACTCCTAGATCTTCCCTGACCAATGCTTATGCATATGGTTATGTTGAAGAGTGGGCTTGGGGAGCACGAGATGGCTGGGGGAAGCAGTGGGTCTGCTAGCATTTGTTTTGGTCTAATAAGGATAGTCCTGGTTCGGCCTGAGACACCACATTGTTAACTGTCCTTGGCATAGGTGCTGTTCTGCTACGAGCAGTTTGATGAGCTGACACTTTTGCACCTTCGGGAGTTTGACAAAAAGAAGCTCATCTCAGTGGAAACAGATATTGTTGTTGACCACTATAAGGAAGAGAAGTTTGAAGACAGTTGCCCAGGTACAGTGTCCCTTCTCCCAATCCACCTTGTGCACAGCCTTGAGCTCGGCATCCCTTTCCAGCTCACTGTCCCACAAGTGTCGACAAGGATGCCTTTCTCTCAGGGAAGCACTGCCTTCCCTCAACCAGTGAATAAACACTCTAGTTTTTCTTCTGCCTTGCAATGTTCCCAGGCAGCTGTGGCAGTCCTGCCTCTCCTGATGGCAGCCATCTTGGTATGGCATTTCCTCAGGGTTTGCAAACTGATCTCCAGGTCCTGCAAGTTCTTTGATGTTTCTCTACCTTCTCTGGGAAGCAGGGAGAAGGGACTGCAGTTCTTCCCCAGCTAGTGCTGCAAGCTTGCATTGTGAGACCTATTAGCCAGCCTGCACAGTCCTGCAGAGCTCGCTGGGCTGCTGAGGGTCAGGAAGGCTAATGGCCATAAGCGGTAATTATATTTTCAGTTGCAGTACAAAGAACATGGAGGCATACATTCTCTTTAAACCTGACATTATCCAGTCTACCTTGGTCCAAGTTGAATTTCAAACCCAGCCGCACTACAGACAGGACTTAAGCAAGTTAGTTTGATATAAAATTATGATAAATCGCATCATGGCTCAAGTCCATACTTTAGTTGGAAAACGAGCTTAATCTGAAAAGTGGATGTTCCTGGTCCCAGTGATGGTACTATGGAATGAGTCACTGGTGTTGGAATAAGCTGGCCCTTTTTTGTGCATGATATGTAACAGGGAATCTCAGCCCTGTTACTGGGAAAGGGCTGAAGAACAAGAAAAACCTGTAGGGCCCCTTTTAAGAAAAGGACTTTGGTGGCCTGGAGGGGCAGGGATTCAGAAGGCAGGAACCTGACTCCAAGGAGGGATAAGACTCTTAGCTCCCTGAGACTAGCAGGAGAATAGTCTCTGATCCAGAGGCCACAAGAGCAAGAAAGAAGACTGGTACCTGTGGCAGTTCCTGTGAGTATCCAATTGCCTAGCAATGGGCTTCACAGAAGCTGCACTCGAAGCCAAGAGTAAGGTGAAGGCTACCAACAGGCAGAGACTGCTTTAGGAGAAGCAGCTGACCCAGAACTGCAGACTCATCCCTGGCAGAGGTTTTAGATGGGTTAGTGGGAAATGCCTGTGCCAGGACTGACCACTATATATCAGCTTGCCTCCAAGGCAGGGTGAGTCACTCTGGCCCTGACTGTTGAAGAAAAAGGAATTCTCTTCTAAGATATAGGGAACTTAGCTTTGCAAGGAGAGAATTCTCTAGAAGGGGCAGGGAAGCCAACACCTGCAGGCAAGTGTGCCCAGACAGATTAAGGTTTTTGTTGAGGACAAAAACCATTTTTGTTTGGACAAAAAGGAGGACAAAACCTCCTTTTTTGTTTATCCACTGGAGCTGACTTTGTTAGGGGTTTGTCTATAACAAATGGAGGCATTCAGGGCACCCTCAGCATGGCCTCCAAATCAACCCTTGCAGCCAGTGACCTGGATGCTTTGATCTTTAACCCTGCAAGGGCCAGGAGCCTGAAGAGGCTGGGGCCACAGCATCAAAGCCAGGACAGGGGGGCTGAAGCTAGGAGGGTCAAGTGACTCAGTAAGAAAAAACTAAGACTCGAGAGGCATTGGTGTGGCTGTTGTTGGGAAGGGGGAGGGCTGGAGGCCATGATTGGAGCCAGGAAGAGGAAGCACCAGAGACTGAGACTGGCATGGGGATAGTATCACTGGACTTCTGTTTAAGACAGAGGCAACCTCCCTAGATACTCTGTTACATCACGGTATGGCTGGTGAGTGTACAGGGGGAGAAGATCATAAGATGACCAAAGAATGCAGGATTAGCCCATGGTCAAAGAGCTGGAGGCCATCCTCTACGTGAGTCCTGTCATGTGAGGCCAGTGGAGCTCAACCTTTTAGAGCAGTGGACCGCCACTTCCATCCAGTAGGAGAAATGAGCAAAGAGGGTTGGAGGAGAGGGGGAACTGCCAAAGTCACAAGGAGGGGAGGAGGGGGCTACTTCTAGTAATCAGCACCTATCAGGAGGGTGGGTAGGAGAAAGCAGGGAGGGCTGCTGATCTGTCATGCCATGGGCTGGATCCAGTCACTTTGTGGACCAGATCCAACCCACAAGCTATTGGTTGTGTATCATTGCAAGTTGAGGATAGTAAGTATGATGCCACACTTCTAAATGTTGCATCCCTGCTTTGGTAAGAGAGCTAGTAGATGGAAATCAACTGAGCACCACTGCTGTTCAGGAATAAAATGTATGTTCTCTGCTGCTTTGTGGTAGCAGGCAGTTTGTGCTGTAATCTGCCCTTCTCCTGTTACCAGCTGCAGAACACCTGACAGAAAAGGAAGCTGAGGATCTCATGGCTTGGATGAGAAATGCATTGGGCTCAAGGATCACCAATGTTAAGGTGAGCATACAACAGGCAGATTGTTGTCTGAGAACATGAGAGGATGATTCTCTGATTAAAACATTAAGGTACAGCTAGGACTTGAAAGATGCGTGCTCAATTCCTGGCCTTCCATAGATTTCTTTTATTGCCTTGGATAAGTCATTGACTCCATGTGCCCCAGTTCCAGATCTGTGAAATAGACAAAAAAAAAAAAAAAAAAATCTAGTTGGACAGTAGGCATTTCAGGGCAGGGGACTGTTCCTTAGTACATTGTGTAGAATACCCAGCACCACCAGGGCTCGTAGGTGCTATGAAGTGGAAATGATAAAATTCCACCCCATTTCTCTTCTGCTAGAGCAAGCTGTAGCGTGGACATGTCATGACACAGGTGGTCATGTTCTTGGCCAGACCAGTGCAAGATCTGGGTAACCCTTTTGGCAATACCTCTGCAAAGGTTCAACTCTACTTTTCCTTGTGCATCTGTTTTGGGCATTGATGTCTTGACTTGGTGGTGTGTGTTGATTCAGATTATTTGGGCTCACTTGGGGTATTAGGGAACAATTAATGGATCAGTAGGCTTGTTGTTAGAACAGCCTGCTCAACTCCCATCTGTAAATAGTACAGTGAACTAATACAGTGCCTTTATCTTCTCAGCACTGTATGGACTTAGGAGCACTTCTGAACATGAAGCATAGCATCCCATCTGTATAAGGGGACAGAGCAGTTAAGTGCCAGCCTTGGAGCAACAGGGGAATCAGTGCAGCACATAATACTTTGGGTTTTATCTACTGCCCATGAGCAAAGGCAGGTAAATTATGGCAGAGGCAGGATTAAACTCCAGTTTGTCCAAATTCCCAACCATATTCTCAGAACTCAGTTCACTCAAAATGGGGCTGTTCAGAACAAGGTTTTCACATCCATGTTAGAGGGTTCCTGCACTGTGGGTGCTCTCTTATGTGGCTAAAAATACAGTCTCTGAGCTCTTTGTTCTCCCCACTGTCTTGGTCTTGTTCATTTAAATCTTGTTACTGTTTGCTCTTTCTTTGACAGGTGACTCCACGCCTAGACACCCACCCAGCTATGATCACCGTGCTTGAGATGGGGGCTGCTCGTCACTTTTTGCGTATGCAGCAGCTAGCCAAGACAAATGAGGAGCGTGCCCAGATCTTGCAGCCCACATTGGAGATAAATACAGGGTGAGGTGGGCCAGGGCCAGTGCCTAGAACTCCGGCTTTGCAGCTTGGGAGGGAAGACACTGAATAGTACAATGAACTTGAACCAGCTGGAGTCTCAAATTGCCTTATTTGGGCTGACATCGCACAGCCTTTGGAACTGTGCATATTAATAAATGCTGCCCTCTGGACATGTGTGTCCAGTACCTCAGGGATCTCTCTAGCAGTAACTATCTGTATTATCCACAGTGGGCTGTATGGAGGGAGGGGGGAAGCCCATAGGAGAAGAGAGAAGAGAAGGGGAATTTCTTTTGATCATTAGACATTTCTCTGTCCTGCCATGGTTGGTTATTCTTCCTGGGATATTTGGTTTTCTCAAATATCCAAGAGGTGCCCAAACTCAGTGCTGATCTCTTCCTCTGTTGCAGACACGCTTTGATCAAGAAACTCAATCAGCTGAGAGACAGTGAGCCTGATCTGGCCCAGCTGCTGATGGATCAGGTGAGAGATGGGTCTGCCCTAGAGACATGATCATGCTCCCCAAGACAGGATGTCATATCTGAGGGCTGTAAGGAGCCAGGATCACACCTGCATTGTTCACCTTTCTAGTCATATTTGGTCAGAGGTGGACAAGGTCCTTTTTTCTTAGAGTGGTAGTACCTTTCAGGTACTCTTATCCTATTGCATTTGTGTTTGATGCAGACCTGAAGGTTTTCCTATTCACACTGTGAAGTTTAAGCAGCTGGGGGAGAAAAACGAAGGGGCAAAGCAGAGAATTCAGTCTTGCTCACTGCAAGAATCTGAAGTTTAAGGTAACTCTTCCCAGAAATGGGAAGAGGATATATAAATCTGCGTGAAACCAGTAAGAACTCCAAAGGGCTCTTGTTGGGAGTTGATTTTCACCATGCCATGGAGTGCTGGAGAGACCCTGTAGTCTGCACCTCACCCTAACTTATGATCCTTGGAGGTCTGTTCTATCTCCTCCAGACCCACTGTGCACATGCCATGGTCCTCAGTGCAGGAGCAACATTTTTTCCATGTCGTACCCAGGTTGCTTCTGCTGCTAATCAAGTTTTCTTGTCTTCTTCAGATTTACGAGAATGCCATGATAGCAGCGGGACTGAATGATGATCCCAGACCTATGGTGAGCCGTCTGAATGAGCTCCTCACAAAAGTACTTGAAAAGCATTGAACCCAGCTTAATACAAAGATCAAAATCAGGTGTGGTCCCTCCAGTTCTTCAAGCAAAACTACTTTAATCAACTCTTGCAACATCTGTCTGTTTGTAGGCACTGTGGTATGAAATGTAGAATTCTCTGCAGCTCTGAGGGACATCCTGCAGGGTTTCCCCATGTGACACTTTATGGGTTGGTTACAGTTATATTTGCCAAATTGTGACATTTCTCACTTGAGCCCAGATTCTAACATTGTATGGATTCTAGGGTTGGCCTTTCCAAGCAATTGGCATCAAGAGTCCAAAAGAGTTCAAGGTATATGACCCCATGCACCCAATCTTTGTATACCAGTCAGCTTAGCTTACAGTGCCAACTTCAGCGCTAAATAAACTCAGTGCTCGTTCAAGAAATCTCCACCTCTGCCTGGCACTAAGAGGGTTACCAGGCACAGAAAGCAACTCTTGCCATGAGCATTTATAGGTGCTTCTGTTAGACTGGCAGCAGATTATTGCAAATAAGTCACCTGCCGGATGATTGAATTCTGCATCGCTGTAGAGGGAGTGGGGGTCATCCAGGGAAGTGATTTACAAGCTCACATAGCTTTTTGGCCAGCGTCTAGGATTCCAACCTCCCTGATGGATGATTTATCCATCCCAGATGATCTTATCTATTTATATCAAATACATTTCTTCTAATTTCCATGTGGTCTCATTGTTGGGTTGTCTTTTATTTTCCTGAATTTTGCATACCAAATCTGATGCTGTGATGGTTCTTAACCCTCAGCCACTACTCGGCTCACGGGGTTCTAGAAATGGGCCTGGAAATTTTGGGCTAAGGATACACTTATAGATGGGTCATGAAGGGGTGGGGGAGATGCTACTCAAGGAGGTGATTAAAGAAGGAAGGTGAGCATTCAGCTATCAACCCCATTATTTTTGTTTTTAAGATTCTAGGAGCTAAACATTTTTTGTGGTGGCCATACAACAGAAAGCATCTAATTAATAGAAAAGCCATTATGGTTTTCCATGCTTGTTTCTCAGTTAGATGAGGAATAACTTGCTCAGTTTAAGATTTCTTTCTGACTGGCAACCCTGTAAATTGAGTGTGGACTCTGAATTACCCAAGGCCATTTCTGGTTTGTCTGTACATCACTGTATTCTATAAGTAGTACTTGCTGTCCTGCATGCCAGAAAATTGCAGCTCTTTTTAATTACTGATTGTCATTAAATGCTGCCTCCTATGAACTGAACCGTGGCTGCATAATTGCTAATATATTTGCCTTAAAAAAAATAAAAGTCAAATAGACTTATCCAGGCATTCTACCATCAAAATCAGGACTAATAGGTAGGAATGAAGATTCATTACCAGATGCTACACACATGCATCTAGACCTCATTAAATGTTTCATGATAAAATATTATTGGAGAAATGTCTGTGGTGCTAGATTGTGTTGTAATGCATCACTTCTAAGTTTGTGGCAGTTTGAGTTTTTTTGGAAATAGACTGACTGTGGAAAATATTGCTGAATTTTTGATAGTAAGAGTTCTGTACAGATACACCAGATATAGTGTATTTATATGCATACCATATGCACCTTACACCCCAAAAGTCAGCCATCCAAAATTGAGATATGTATTTTAAGTGACACAGTTGATTTCTTCACTGGAATTGAGGCATGGAGGCTCTACAATGGCTGATGGAGATTGTGCTTCCTTCCTGGGTGCATGCAAAAGAGGCAGAGTCCAATTCTCAACATAGCTCACCTAAAAACTGAAGCTCCAAAACTAAAGCTTTAATCGTGTGACAGCTGTTGCTACTACCTCTCCTACATACAGCTGGGAACATTCAGCCATAGTGAACCTATGCTGTGGCAGGACTCAGGAAAAATCTTTGTTTTCATTGTCTTCCCAAAACAAGATGCACATCTTACTTGGAGGTATGTGGTATGTGAGAAAATACAGTATTATGCTGCAGGCTTGTTATCCAGAGCTTGCTAACAGTGGTATCTTTTCATTGTGGGGTGTGGCAAAGTGGGGCTCCCTGCCTACCCACAGTGCTAGGTTCCCCACTTGCCTTTGGGCATGCCACCCACCTGACTCGTCTGCCATGCTTTGTTCTTAATTTAATTAAGGTGGGAAGCTGCCCATTCGTGCCCCAATGCCAGGGGGCACTATCTGTGCTCTGTACCTCCCCTACACCGCAGCCCATGCCTTGCAGATGGCATCCACAGATGTTACTCACACCATCCCCATGCTGGGCCCCAGAATCTGCCAATCAGGACCCCTCTAAGATCCCTCCATTCATGCAGCCTACCCTGCCCTCATTCAGGCAACCTAGCTCCCTGAAATTATTTCCCATCTCAGGCATGGTCCCCCCAGTACCTTTGGCCACACAGGCCCTGGCCTCACCTCCAAGGCCAGTCGGGACCCCGGGCCCTCAGCTCTGGGTGCCCCTCACAGTGGGCCCCTGGCCCTTTTGACCGGTTTGGCCCTGGCCCCAGCATTGACCAGTCGAGGGTAATCTACATGAGGCCTCTGAGCCTCTAGCCCCACTCTCTCTGTGGGACCCTACTAGCAGGTGACCTACCTGGTTGTGGGAGCTGGGGTTAAGGTGTCCTGACCCGCCTTTCACCGGGGTGGTAACTGGCCTGGCATTTCCTGGGAGCCCCACCAGGCCGCCCACTCCCAGCAGGGTGCAGTTTTAGGTCCTGCCCAGGACCAGGAGCCTCCTAGCCATCCCCTACAGCTCCTCCCTTACCTCCATATTGTTCCATGAAGACTTGCAGCCAAGCCATCTGTTTTTATATAGGTAGCCAGGGATCTAAAATGGCTGCCGCAATCAAGCACCTGCTGGTTGCTTGGCTCAGGTCTTAAAGTAGCAAGCACCAACACTGCCCTGCCACATGGGGTTAGAGAGAGAATAGAAGAGAATCCTGGGTGATCTAAAGCTTTGTCTGTAATACGTAACATGTTTGTAACAGACCTAGATTCCAGGATTCACGGTGGTGTCTCCTATCTAGTGCCTGCTCCCCTCAGGACTCGTGGTCACTCCTTTGTCTGCTCTTTCCTGCCATGACTTGGTATTTTTTCCCTGGAAAACAGGAGGCTGCCCTGTCTCCTGGATGATTGCTGTCTTGTTGCCAACTAGTGTCCTGGCAACATGGGACCTTAGGGGTTTGTTTCATGACTCCAACCTCCCTTCAAACCACGCCCATGCCTTGTAGGTGTTGCTGATTAATGTCCTATGCATTCTTGGCCCATAGTCTCCATCTCAGTCTGTTAATCAGTTGATCTATCTAGCAGGCCCATGATTCCAGTCCTATATCCGGCTGTTATCTGGATTCTGCACCTTAAGAGCCCCTGAATTCTTAGTCTGTAAAGGGAATCAGCCTCAGCCTCCCACACCTCAACCGGCTGTTTTGGCTGAATTAGAAAGTAGGCTTCTGCTTCCACCCAGGTGTGCTCCCTGGGGTTCTCCACCTTCTGACCCCCAGATCCCTGAGCATCCCAAATTGGGACATCCTTCCCTTGCTAGGTCCTCCAGATTTAACTCCAGTGAAAAGCACATGCTCTTCAGCTACAACATAAACTCTCAATTTACCAGCTGACTACCATGCTTCTTGCCTGCGGTCCTACTCTCTCTACTGCCAAGGCTTCAACTTCTCCCAGGCCTTCCAGCTTGCCTGTAGCCAGGCTCCCCTCACCCACCTGTCTTGTAGCAGTGCTCCTTCCCCTTTCAGCGTCCCAGGCCAGAGTGAGTACTGGGCTCATGCCTTGGCTTGTATCTTATTCCAGCCCTGTCCCTCTCCAGTTAGGTGACTGGCTAGCCCTTGCCCTGTTGGTCTCCCTGGCAACTTGCACCTGTGGCTCCAGCAGAGTCCTTATAGTCCATAGCAGGGCTCTGCCCTATTGCTCTTCTTCAGAGTAAGTAGTTCTGCCCTTGGCCCTCTTATCCAGAGCTTCCCTGTATCTACGTCCTACCCTGGTCCTGCCCTTGTTAGTGTTCTACCAAAGACTGTGCCCTTTCCTGGAAGGGGCATGAATTTTGTCTCCATAGGTCTTTAATCTTAAGGCATCAAGGATCCCTTTAATGTCCTGAATTTTGCTTTAAAAGGGGATTGAGCCAGCATATCTTTAGCTCAGATGAAAACCTTTCTCTAGCCACTGTGTTGTCAGTGTAAGAAGCATCAGTAGGCACTGTCCCTGAGGACATGGACAGATGTGAATTTCAGGTGATCCAAGTCCTGCTCTGATTTGGAGCACTTCACATTTGGTGCACTTCAGTTCTGTGTAGACATGCTGCTGCCACTCCTACCCTGGAGCATTTCAAAATGGCTGCAAAAGAAGAGCAGGAATCCCTGCAAGCTTCTCAGCTTCTGGAGGTTCCCAAGGACAGTGAAAAACACAGGCGAGTACTTGTAGGCTGTCTGCTGCCATCTTCCTCATCCCTCTCTCCTCACTGCCAGGAAGAGCACTGGGGGGGAAGCAAAGTGCTGGAGATACCAGAGGACTGAGCCACTCACTGTTGCTCCCTGCTTGAGGGTGTACCTATGTTTTTTTTTATTAAGGGTCATTTTCTGAAGTGTTTCTTTGGCTCTGAATATCTGCACACTCACTGGAGTGCTTCAGGCAGCACATCTGCTCATGCAGCATGCAGATGCTGTATTTGTGATCAAGGCTGTATGTCTCTCACTCTAAGCTGCATCACCGCAGTACTCATTTGATTCCCTGTTTTTGACTCATTCCACATTGTTTATGCACAGAGATGTCATACCAGAGATTTGATGAAGCGAAGCACTGACTGCACATTCAGGTAGCAGCAGTGATATAATGAGAACAATGTTGTGAGATATGAGAAAGTGGAAATGATCTGTCAGCAGGATCTCACACAGTAAGGGACAAACCTACTTTGAATTTGCAAAGTCAAAGGAAAAGCTGAGCATGAAGAGGCAAGGCCTTGCGGAGACAATCAAGCTTAGTGAAATTTTAACATGCGACTTGCCATACAGAGCAGGGGTGGTGATATGAGGTAGCAGGATTAGGTTGATAAATACTTTTGACCCCTGCTCAATGCCAGGGATACATGAGGTTTTCTTGTCAGCCAGTTTTGACTTGAAGATATCTCTGAAGAGCACAACAGAGGCACTTTTGCTTACAAAAGTAATGGTAAAGGATGAGCTGCTCCAAATGTAGGGATACAAGAGAAACATGTGAGCTGGATATGGCTTCTCTTTCACTACACATTGAAGCAAATCACAAGAACACGGAGGCTTTTCATGAAACATGGATACTGCAACATAATTTCACTACTAGGAGTGGCAAACCTGAGATGAAGATTGCTCTGTTCATCTAATCCCCACTGCCTTTCCACTCAGAAATACTAAATTATTTGTCCTTCTTAAGCTTTTGCATCAATAAACACTCTTCATCCCAACATCTACTGCTAGTCTTTGCAAGTAAAACAGAAAGTGTCTGATTCCTCTAGCAAGCCAGGCAAAAGCTGAACCTCCCAAGAGTGCTTAACATACTGCAGTAGTGGTATGAAGTTCTGTGCATAGATCCATCAGTTGATCCTTCTGTGTCTCTTGCTTTCAATATTAATTGTACTTCCATGCTAGATTTCAGTGGGATCCAAGTGGGATAATACTGAGGATTTCTGATCCCACAGAGGCTGCATCTGTGTTTTGATTCATAGTAACAAACAAGGTAAAGGCCTTGTCTATGCATGAAGACTGAGGTGTATTGGGTCCCGTCCCCGTCCCCCCCCCCCCCCCCCCCTTTCTAGCTTAGGTAAACTCCTGCAGCCTTTGTATGTGGATATTTTGTTGGACTGAAACTTGCATTTTTAGCTTGTACTCTAGGCTAAACTCGCTGGTGTAGAAAGCTCTAAGTCAGGGGTGTCAAACGTATGGACCATGGGCCAGATCTGGCCTGCAAAGCCCCACCATCTAGTCCTTGGTGCTGTTCCTGGGTCTGAGCAAATCCATGCAGGGCATGGTATAGGGCCTGTCTGTGGGCCACATTGGCCCTGCAGATCTCCTCCCCTTATTCTTTCCTCAGCATGCTCATCTGGGGGCTGTTTCAGACAGTCTGAGACGTGCTACACGGGGCATGGATCTTTGAGTGGCTGGAATGGCTGCCGCATGTAGTGCGGTCCGGCCAGCAGCATATAGCGCAATGCCCATGTGCAGCCACCTGACTGGGGCAGGCACAGCATGCAGACTAGCACCTGCTCTAGCCTGTTTGGGACGTGCACTATATGTGGCGCCTGTTCCAGCCACTCTGGGATCTGTGCTGCATGCAGCACAGGTCCTAAAGTGACTGGAGCAGCCACTGGATTCAGTATGTTGGGGAAAGAGTGGGGAAGGTGAAGGGCCAGACTAGGCCCACAGAACCCCACAGACCAGCCCTGTACCATTCATCCAGAATGTGGGGCTGGATGAGTTTGACAACCCTGCTCTAAGTGTTCCTGCAGCTCATACAGGTAATAAATAAGCTTGTCTTCTCTCCTTTTTGAAGCTGGTCAGCTGACCCCAGGCAGTGCAGGAGAGTCAAACCTACATCTTTCAGGGTAGAAGACAGAAAATATTTATAGGCAGTTAGTTGAAAGGACTTTTCCTGAGACTGTGCATTTATACTTGGATAGAATCCCTCTTGGGTCTGGCCAGAACCTTGAGATTGAACCAGCCCATAAAGCAGTTCACTGGCCAGATTGGGAATAGCCTCCTTCATCCAGACTTCCTGCTGAGACTTTCAAGAGTGTCTTGGGTATACTCCAGCTCTGTGATTTACTGACAAACCACAGGCCAGGAATTTTCAATTTAAGCTCCTCTACCACCAGCTGTTTAAAACATTAAGGGAAGAAATGGCCACTGGTTCCAAGAGAGGACTTGGGAGCCATTAATAATACTTAACACTTTTGTGGTGTTTTACAAACATTAAGTAATTCTCCCAACCCACACGAGAGAGAGATTAGGACTGTCCTTGTTTCACAAATGATGATGATTGGCTCAGAGCAGTGGTTTTCACATTTCCTGAAGTCATGGAAACCTTTCATATAACATCTTCTGTTGTGGAATCCCTACCCCTGGCTCCTGGGCCATGTGAGCTGACATGGAACCAGACAACTTGGTCTGGCAATGGTGGCACACTGTCTCCCAGCTTGCTCTGCCATTACCCTGATCTCTTTGCAAAACCCCTGATGACCTGTAGTGGAACCTTAGGCAGGGTTCTGTAGAACACAGTTTGAAAGCCACTGGCTCAGAGTATAGTCAAAATACACCATGAATCTGAGCAGGGATTAAAGTTCAGGGGTCCAGAACCCCCTGTTACATCTCGGCATCGCTATGTGAATTTCAGTTGAGAGGAACCAGATTTAAAGGAAATAGAGACCTGAATCTGCTAAGTGATATGGGGAACAGGTAGATAAGGAACTCAAGGATCTGTTCCCAGGAGCAGTTTATCTTCAACACTTCAGAGCTTGTGTCCAGGGGCAATTCTAGGGTCTGCTAAACCAGTGGGAGCCAACCTTTTTGGCAAGCATGTCACTTTGATCCCTTTCCTCTGCCCAATCTCCTTCTCTGCTTTTGGCTTCCTACCCTATCTGCTGTTGCCCTGCCTGTCCCCTCCCTGATCTGCAGCATGCCACATACAGAGGCTGCCCCTGCCACTTATGGCGTTCTTACCATAGGTTGGCCACCCCTGCACTAAGCCATATTCAGCCAAAGAACTGAGTGTGTTATCTAGGGAAATAGGGTTTGTGTTTGATATGAATATTCTCGGGGTCCCCAAATGCCTGGAGTTGCAGATGTAGACCTGGGAGCTTCGATGCTTATTTTTGACCCCTGGATCCACTCCACATAAAGCATCTTCTGCTGTCAGCTGCCCATTTATGTAGTTGTTCTTTTGGGAGACAGGGTGGCATATTAAGGGAAATAATAGCAAGGCTCTTCCTCTGCACCATCTGGTTCCCGCTTATTCCCTGGGGATACAGGACTGCAGGTTTTCCCTACTTAGGATAGCATAAGGCTTCTCCCTGCAAACGTCTGTGTGCTCTTAAATCACATTTTGCTGCCGTTTCCTTTTTCTTCTTTTTGATTCCCCTTTTTACCTGCTCCTTTCTACAATTGCTTTCACTGTCTTTGCTGCATTGAGCAGAAGTGGGGGGGACTGGTGCTATGACTGATGCGGTGGAAGCCAGAAGAAGAGCTTCTCTGCTTCAGCAACCCTTCCTCCTTCCACTAGTGACTGAGGACAGAACAGAGGGTGAGGGGAAAAGTGCTCCATCAGTCCCTTCCTTCCCTCCCTCCCTCGCACTGCTCAGGAGCTGTCACCCCTCTGAGTGAGAAACCAACTTCAAGGGGAAATTCCATCAGGCTGATGCTAGCATATAAAGGTATGAATAGGAATCTGCCTAAATCGCACTGAGACAAAAGAAAAATTGTGGCCCCCTCTTGCTATGCAGAACCATTTTTGCAGTCTTTTCCTGGCCAAATCACTGGGGGGAGGGCCTGCCAAGGGGCCTGGCAGTCCAGCTCCTCACCTCTGATTAGGCAAGAGGGCTGCCCATCAGGCAGCCCCACCCCTTGCTGCTGATTCGCAGAGGGATGGGGGGGGGGGTCGCACAATGGGCAGCCCTCAGCCAAGCAACAGCTGGAGGGTATGTGCCACCATCTTTGCTGCTCCCCTTCATGGTGATGGCTTCCCCACCTTGTTCCCTCCCATTCCCCCTCTGCCCTGGTGGGCTGTAAGGCCAACTGCACCAGCTCTGAGAACTGCTGGCTCCCATTGGGGAGCCAGTATTTTAGTACTTTTTTTTTTCCCCCGCTGGCAACTCTGTGCCAAAATTGCAGGGATCGCCATTTTCACAAGGTTCGCAGAAACCATTTTTTGCGTTTTCCATGAAAAACGCAGAATCGAGAATAAGGTAGATCTCTAGGTATGAACAGCTGGGACTGGATAAAACCTTAGTCTCCATCCTGGCTAAACAGAAGATTTGGCAGCTCTGAACATGCTCTTCCCAGTGCTACTGGAGTATAAAGACCAAAGACTCATTTAAATAGTTAATTTATATGGCCTTTTTGCAGTTATGTATACAGCTTGTTTCTTGGTGAAAGTATGAGTCTCCTTTTGCTGGGTGTCTGTGGGAAAACACTCCATTATGTAACAGAATTTCCCATTAAACTTTTTACCTGCACTATTTTGATCCAAAGTTCAAGTTAATATCTGCCAGAAACATTGGATTTAGTCAAAGTTAAAGGAGACATTGGTGAAGCCAACCCAGATCTGTTTCCCCTGCTTCAACCCAGCAAATGAGGGGAAAGGGTTATTAAAAATTGCCCAAAAGAATGTGAAAACTTTTCAAAGTGAGACTTCAGGAAACAATAAGGACAAAGGGCTATTATAGCAGGGAGGGGGTGGAGAAGGAAGATTCAGCTTGGGTCTTAATTGTATTAACACAAAGAAATATCACTATGTGACTTTTTTAGTCTGTCATGGGAAACTAATCAGTTCATGCAGTCCAGGAGCACTTTAAATTACCTTAGTAGCGTGCTTCAGGAAAATACGGTTGTGAAGGTTGATTGGTATTAGTCGCTCCTATTTTTTTTTTTCAGAAATAAATACCAAAAATTTCTGCTGAAGGGGAGTGTTTGTTCCTTGGAAAATATGCATCCCTCTTGCTCTCCCAGGAGAGAGAAAATTCATCCCACAGCATCATCAGATTTAAAGCTCTGTCCATAAGCAGTACCATCCTTTACCCTACTGCACCTGTTACTGAACTGAGATGTAGATAGTAGTCTGGAAGGTTTATAAAACAAGGAGACAACTGTCAAATGTTGCAGACTCTAAACCCCTATTCTTATATAGGTCTGTAGGGAAAGGTCTGCTCTGGACGACACTTTGCACAGTGGCAGTATCGTAGCCAATGAGGTTAATACGAGGCGCGATTATTGCTCTGGACAACACTGCACTATTAATTGCTTTATCGTTCCACACAGGGTCATAATCTGCTGAGTTCTCTTTAGCACCCCAGTGCAACTAAAACTCCATGAAGTGTACAGAAGGGGAAATGTACAAGTTTACCAGATTAAGGCAAAACTGTCTGGTAAACTTGGTATAGAGGGAACAAGAATATGGCTATCAAACTCACCCATTTACTTGCCATCACAAATGTGTGTTTTGACTTGAATGACCATTGGTGACAAGTATGGAGCCAATTTGTATTGGCCAGACAAATATGTTCAGTTGGAGGTTACATTCCAGTAATATAGATAATTTATTTAAGGGGAAAAGGAAAGTTAACAAAGAGTACAGGTTTCCCTTGCTTTATGCTGTACATGTGTTCCTGGAAAGTGGCGTATAACTCAAATTTGCATAAAGGGAACCCACTTTACAATGCAACTAACAGGGATACGTCCCAAGATCTCGACAGTACTGACCCCCAGACCCATTTCTACCACTTCTACAAGACAATGTTGTGGCAGGCCAGTAGGGGGTGCTCCTGTGCTGAGCCACCCACCTCACCGTGCCCGACCACCTTCCAGGCTCAGAGTGCCTCTCTGGGGGTGCCTCAAGTCTGGCTGACCCCCTTCCTGGAGCACACCTGCTAGCCTGGGGGTAATGCTGCCACCACCCAGGGTCTGGAGTGATCCCGGCTCTGTGCTCCCTGGAAAACACAGGCCTAGTAGCCCTTGAGGGTACTCAACCCACTTCAAGAACTTGGGGTGCTTCCCTCAGTCTGAAGCACAAATAATGGTCTCCCTTAGTCAGCTGAACTAAAGGGACCCCAAGGCATAATCTAGACCCACTCCCAATAAGTCTCCCACACTAGATACAAAGGAGAACTTTATTGGTTACAAGGTGTAGGGTTGCAATAGGGTACAGGGTAGAGCAATATCAGAGAAATACCATAGAGCAAACTGGCATGGCTGGGTAGTCTTTGATCACACATCTGAGTTACTGAAAGCTATGTATCTAGTTAGATCTCAGGTAGCTTACTCACAAGTATCATCCATAGGCAGGTGGAGATTCCCTCTGGAGGCAGGCAGTTCAGTAATCATAAGTTTCAAGAAAGAGCAAGTTTCAGATGGTCCAGCTTCTCTCTCTCAATTCTCATCATGGCTACTGCTCCTCCTCCCGGGCAGCCCTTAACTTACATAGACCTTATGACCTCATTTACCTGGTCCAATTGAGGCCAGCTGACCTGTTGGCTGCTAGCCAATCAATTTGAAATGCATCACTGGTTGCCAGGTACACTGGTATTGCTCAGAACAATAGGGAGCCCAAGCCCCTCACCCAGGTATGTGATGCAAGTCACATAGGCAGAGGAAGCAGGTTACCCCCCTCCCTCAGGAATGTATCCAGCTCAGGTTACAACTCAGGGTTAGCTAAACAGCCCATGGGATGTCTGCCCTCTGCAGGGACCATGTTAACCAAATGGTCACATAGCAGTTTTTGGGGAGAGACAGAGGTGGCATTCTGCCACAAAAGTTGGTACTCAGCAACAGCAGACAGTACACACAAGCACACAGGGTACTATCATAACGGGGATCACAACTACAGAAACACATATTGCAGACAATGAGCGAGGAGCACAGATCCACACAGGAGACTATATTTTGGTGCGCGTCACTCCCACAATGCACCACACAAAGGAGCTGACTGATGGCTTCCACCACACCGATCGCATAGGAGTGAATTTGCATATAATTAATTTTTGGTATAAAAAGGGTCATCGCATAAGAGCGAATTTGCATATACAGAACCTGCATAAAGTGAGGGAAACCTGTAGTAGTAGTAAGAAAGAGCATTGCAAATAGGACACTGGATTAAAGGAATCAACCCTTTTATCTCTAAACCAGCTGTGTGAAGTTGGGCAAGTTGTTTCTCATGTCTGTATTGCTCTATTCCTATGCTCTGTCTTGCTTTTTTGGTTTAGATCAGTGGTCTCTAACGTTTTTAAGTCAGAGATCACTTTTTGAATTAAAAAGCAACCCAAGATCTACCGTGCACTGCCACTTCCCCCCTGGCCCCATCCCACAGGTCAGTCTCTGGGGAGGGGACAGAGTGTGGCAAAGGGAGAAAAAAACATTGGGGGGGTGCCCCCCCACAGGTAAGTCTGTAGATGAAGGAGTGGGGGGAGGGGAAATGGCCATGGTGGGGGGCAGATTGAGGCCCCAGCTGCGAGGGAGGGAGTGGGGCATAGGCAGGAGCAACGGCTGCAGTGAATGGGGCCCTGGCCAGGCTGGGTGGTGGGACAAGTGGAGGCCCAGGAGGCACATGCCCCCCAGAGCCCCACTTGTACCCCACTCCCCCCAGCCCCTGCTCCTACCTGTGCCCTGGTCCCTACCTCACCACAGGGGCCTTGATTTGCCCCCACCCCACGGTGGTGAGAGGGGGAGCGTGGCTGGAGCAAGGGCTGGCCCTATATGGGTGGGGCGCAGGACAGAGCTGCAAGTGGTTTGTCCAGGGTGCATGGGGAGTGGGGGACAAGCAGCCTGGGAGGGCACAGGGACATGTGCCTCTGGATCTGTACACAGGGTGCGGCGGGGTGGAGTGGACTGGGACCAGGGTAGCACCAGGCTCTTAGGGGCTTGCCCAAGCTACTCTGCAAGCTGGGGCCTGTTTGTGCTGCAGGCCCCAGCTGCGCTGCACAGCAGACAAAAGACACCACTGCCAAGCACCACCACTGCTTTATTGCTCTGAGCTGCTGATCCCGAACTGAGGACAGCCTATGTCAGCTACATGCTGCCAGGTGTGGAGGCAGGACTGGAGCAGGACAGCTGCCTGAGAGCGGTAGTTTAGTCTGGGCAGTGGCAGCACTCCTGGGCAGCTGCCCTGCTCTAGTCCTGCTTCTGTCCATGGCGCCGGGCGCCTGACAGGCCGCCCCCAGCTCGGGACCAGCAGCTCAGAGCAATAAAGCAGCAGTGGAACAGCGGCAGTGCTCAGCAGTGGTGTCTTTTGTCCGGTGTACAGTGCAGTCGGGGCCCACGGCACGAACAGGCCCCAGCTTGTGGCACAGCTCAGGCGAGCCCCCTGGGAAGAGACGGGCGCAGCCGCAGCCCGCAGCAGCCCCCAGCCCAGCTGGCATGCAGATCTTGGGGCATGTCTTCCAGGGCTGTGTGCCCCACCTGTGCAGGGCCTGCCCCTGTTCCAGCCACACTCCCTCTCACCACTGCTGCAGCCGCCCATGCTCCCTGGCATCTGGGGAGGGCACATGCCCCCCGATCTGTGTCCGTGCACAGCAGAGGTGGCTGCAGTTGTGGACTGGGCTTTGCCCTGAGCCCCGCTGCAGCTGGTCTGGGAGCGGCTTGATGCCATGTGCCTCCTGCTGCTAGGCTGAACCTCATCCCTTGCCCACCCAGCAGCAGGACACATGTGGCGTCAGGCCACTCCCAGGCCAGCTGCAGCAGGGCTCCAGGCACAAAGCCCAGCCCGCAGCAGCAACTGCCTCACCTTGCACACAGATCAGGGGGCATATGCCCCCCAGGGCCTCCACCAGGGTGTGTGCAGCAGCGGGAGCCCCCTTGCATGCCTGAATAAGCTGCCTGGGTTCCAACCCTTACCCAGCCAGGGCCCCACTCACCCGGTGGCAGGGGGCATGGAGGGGGATCATCCCACTAACCCAGCCAGGCCTGGGGGCAGGGGGCATGACTCAGCCCAGTCACATGTCCTGACACTCCTGATCGCAGAGCTCCTTACAGTGGATCTCAGTCTGGGGGGGACTAAGCCAATTGACCAGTAAATCGCAATCCACTGGTTGGTGACCACTGGTTTAGATTGTCTCTGCCCGGAAGAGTTTGCATTCTAGATATTTGTATAGCACCAAGCACAAGAATGCTGTAACTTTGTTTCTTGTGGGTGTTGCTATTCATTTGATTTCTGTGATACCCTTTCCAATGAAGGCTCAGGGTGGATTACAACATGAGAGTAATTTATAAAATAAGAGGGTAAACAAGAGAAAACAATTTAGAAGGTAACTAGAATATCAACATAAAACAGAAATCCGTTAAACCAGGGTGGGTGGTGCCAGGTCCATCCGTGATCTGGCCATTGGGCTCAATCCAACATATGGAACTGGCACAGCCGGGACCTAATCCAGCTGTGGTGGGGAGTGCAGCCTGATCCCAGTCCAGCTGCCCATGGGGATAGGAGGTGCCTTGGTCCCAGTCTGGATGCATGGGGGGATGGCACAGCCCAGGGGCAGGGGCAGGGAAGGGGGAGCATCCTAGCCCTGATCCTGAAGCATTGGGGGCAATGGGGGCAGCACAGCTGCAGTCTGGGTGCACAAGGGGCAGGGAGCAGCCCAGCCTAGATGCAAGGGGTGGGGGTAGAGCAGAGCAGCGCAGCCCCAATCCAGGCCTATAAGGGTAGGGAACAGTTCAGCCCTGATCCAGATGTGTGGTGGGGGAGAACAGTGACAGGGAGCAGCTCAGCCCTGATCCTGCTTTGCGGCAGTGGCCCAGGTGGGGCTGGATTTGCCCACATGAAGCTTCAATAGGTCCCCTGCTGCCAAATTTCCTGATCAGTGAGAATCTCTGAGGGTTGGATGTCATGGCTTCATGGGCTGGGGGTTGAGCACCCTTGCCCTAAACAGTATCCCAGCCTAGTTTGTTTGCTTCATGCCTCCTCAAAGGTCTTTCAACCCTTCCAAAAGATGTTACAAGAAGTTACAATCTCCTTTACAAAGAAGCCATTTTTGTACCCAAATTACAATTAGAAACAGTAACAGGGTATTTAAAAGCCGGTTAATAAAATGCCTCTTTTTGTTACAGTAAGAGCATCAGTCATTTTGCTGAAATCCAGTCACTGCAGCACTCAAGATAGATATAAAAATTAGCTTTACTTGTCACTAGCTTGGACTCCTACTTTATCCATATTAAACTTTTGCAAAAGTCCTAAGCTTTCCATTTAACACTGAACACACAAACCAGCATTCAAAATGCAGTTCCAATGTATGGAAAAGACCAGTGCATCAGTGGTGATTATGAAAAAATGCAGTGAAAAAGAAAAGTCTAAGCTAGTGATAGGTAAAGCTAAATTTTATACCCATCTTGAGTGCTGTAATGACTGGATTTTAACAAAATGGCTAATGCTCCTACTTTAACAGAGAGGCATTTTTTGTCTCATTGCAGAAGGATTTCTGAACTAAACATGGTAACAAGGCTAGCAGCTATTTTTTCTATTTAACCTAAAGAAGGGACAAAAAGTGAAAAATCCAAGATGCTTGTGTAATATTTAGAAAGTTTTGTTTGGGCTGGTTTAGTTTTTGCAGTATGTCAGTTCCTGAAAATTCAAGACAGTTATACAACTGAAGTTTCACCTTGGAACTTCAGTATCTCCTCCAGTATTTTTGCGTGTTTATCAGAATATTCCTCTTAATCCAACTGCTATGACTACAACATAGCAGTTTGTGAACTGTCTCTTACATTTTAAACATATGGTGCAGTCACTGGATATGTACATAAATGAAAGCCATTTAGAATGTTGCCACTATAGTCTCCCCATAAATGGTCTATCCAAAGAAGCAGAGATTCTTTTAAAAGTTAATTGGTGTTTCTTTGTCTAGAGGTGGGCTTTACCTTTTTTGCTGATTTTTTTTGTTCCTGTGTACTTCTTCAGTTGACGTGTTGCAGTGAAACCCAGTTGTCCAATGTGATTTCCCTTCCTGGCCAGTCTTACAGGAATGTCCAATGTTACATTCAAAGCACTGAGAAAATTCTGAAGCTACTGCAGGAGGCTGAAGCCTTGAAAAGCAGTTGACCTCCAGTGGCTGAGAGCCTCAAAAAAGGAGCCAGGCAGGCCAAATTCAGCCACGTGCCTTATTAATATTAGGCAATTAATAAATGTAACACACGTGGCTCCTAACATGTTGCATATATTGTTACACACATAAATTTAGACTGGCCACACATTCAAAGTAATAACACCATAAAAACATCTATCCAGTTATAAAAAAAACCAACCAGCTACGAAGTTAGTGCCTGAAAGTGTATAACAGCTTTACAGCTGGTTTCTTTCCAGCTTTAAGTTGAACGTGTCGCAGGGCTGTAGCATTTTAATTTCTGCTTAGATTTGGATATTCACTTGCAGGTTGCTGGTGCTGTCCTAAGACAGTCCACTCCACCCTCTGGGACACATCTACTGCTCATTCAAAGATGAAAGAACATCTGTTATTCATAAGATGGCTCCTAGCATTTTTTATTGGTCACAGGTGATTAGCACAAGCCCTAAAGCAGGACCTAGACTTCCCTCAGTTTAGCACCACAGCTGTGTCTTCCTGTGGCAGCAAACAAAAGAGTAAGTCCAGGTTGGAAAGAAAGCAGGTGGGACGAGGGCTGTCCTCGAGGCCTCCTGCAGACATTGTTTCCTGGGAGAATCGCTGCTCTCGCCGGGGAAACCAGAAGCCTGCTGAGTTCAGGCTTGTTTCTCCTACTAAAAAAGGCGGCTCTGGGAGAAAAGCGGCCCGGGAACAACCAGGATTTAGTCACTCCGGGGAGTCTCTCCTGGGACAACAAAGAAAGTACAGGCTGCTCGCCCTGTCTCCCGAGTCCCTGGCTCGCACTTCCCTCGCTCCCCGCTCACGAGCGCGGACCTGGCCCCCGCTGCCGCTGCTTGAGCCGGCAGTGGGGGCGGGCTTGAGGACAGCGGCTCCCGAACGGGGCGGCAGCGGCAGCAGCAGATGCGGGGGTGGTTGGGGCCGAGCTGAGGAATCGGGGCCATGAATGGGGCGTGCGGAGGAAGTTTGGGAAGCGCTGCTCTACGACTCGCTCCGCGGGCTGGTGGGGCCGGCCCCGACCCCACACGAGCCGCGGCCCCGTCCGGCCCGTGGGCTCCGCGCGGCCCGTGGCCCTGCCCCGAGCAGCCGTCACTATGGCAACTGCGCTACCAGCGGGCTACTCCGCACCCGGCACGGCTGCTGCCGCCCGCGGGAGACTTGTGCGCATGCGCACGCAGCCGAACGGGCAGCAAGACCCGAAAGTGGAAACGGGCCTAGCTCAGGGTTGTGGGATGCCGTCTTGGCTCTGCGCATGCGCACAGGGCTCGGCGTGGAGCTGCGCATGCGCCTGGGTTCGAAATTGGCCCTACCCTATGGTTTGGCCCGCGGGGCGCGCGGGAGCAAGGAGTGGACGGACCCGGCCCGCCGAGGAGGTCAGAGCTGCGGTCGGGGCGCGGGGAGCACAGGTGTAGCGTGGGGGGTGCTTTGCCCTGCCTCGCCCGACTCTGCCCGCCAGCTACGAGGGTCGGGCGCCCCCCCCGTCCTGACTGGAACCGTGACGAGTTCCCACGGGTCGGCACTGGGCAGCGATGTCATCGTCGCGCCCAAACACCTCATGTCTGTGACGTCACTCGCTGCCAGCTCATAATGCCGTCACTGGATGGGAGTGATGTCAGTGTGGTATCAGCGCGGGCTCGCTGGGATGGACCGTTGTGAACCCAGCAGTAGCTTTGCAGAGCACAGAATTTTTTTCAGTTACTTCTGATTTTTCATGCCAATGTGTCACAAGATTAACCTCATTTAGGTTGATTGTTGAGATGTGTAGGTCCCAGCTTGATGAACCACAGCAGTAATACTGTGGGGAAAGCATTAGTATGTACAAAAAACTAAGAACTCAGTTTATATATTGACGGGGCAGCTTGAACTGCTGATGCCTTTGTATATTATGTCAGTATAAAATTTGATGATGTAGCCACATATGCAAACTGTGTGCATTACTCATCACCCCATCTCAGAAGGGTACTGCAGTTTTGGGATGCAAGGAGGTTAAGAAAGAAAATTAGAGCCCTGGAAGCACTCTCAGATGAAGAGAGATTGAAAGGATCGTGCCCCTTTATCATGGGATATCATAAAAATACAGTAGAGTGTAAATTATCCTAACACCAAGTATTCAAACACAGGATATGCTGCTTACCTATATAGTGCCAGGGAAAAGAAAGACAACTTTTGACTGAGGAAAAAATTGAAATAATCAAACAATTGCATATGTATTGCAGGTATTCTGCTTATAAATTTTAATTTAATATGTGTTTCATTAACCAAACACTTTGATTCTTATGAGCATGTTTTGATCCCAAATAGTGTGATTAATTGACTCTCCACTTAGTAGGTTGAGCCTTAGGAGTTAAAGGTTGAAAACTGATGTTTTATGATGCAATAACATTATCCCTTAATTTTCCCTATGATTGGCGAAATAGATTGAGCTCCTTGGCTAGGGACAGAAATTACACATTAACTGGTATAAGTGATAGGAATCTGATTCATATCTGTAACCCAACAGAAGTTCAGTCCACATAGATCACTTTCAAAATGACTGAAACCAATTTAAAATAAACCTGGATGGATGTAGTGTCAGACTTAACATATTCAGGTTAAATTGGTTTATTGAACTTGTCCTAGATCCCTTCCAGATTCAAGTTCACTCTCGGTCCCCCAGCATCCCAGGATACATTGCATCTTCCCCTCAAACCTCCTTGCAGGGTGGGTGGGGTAACCTTGGCCCAAGCTGTCTACTCCAGCTGAGCAGGGAGGCATGCTGTAGTGCCCCCCTTGGCTTCTGGCTTTGGCCACTGCAGGCACGTGGCTGCATTTCCAGAATCAAAAGTGAATGTCTGTTCACTTGCTTATTGGTTCAATCTAAACAATTTAGACTAACCAGTGAAGACTGAATTGATTCAGCCGCTGGCTTTTTGACTGTCTGTACTTAGCCCTTAGGTCTCCCATTTTCATAGATTCATAGATGTTAGGGTCGGAAGGGACCTCAATAGATCATCGAGTCCGACCCCCTGCGTAGGCAGGAAAGGGTGCTGGGTTCAGCTGACCCCAGCCAGATGCCTATCTAACCTCCTCTTGAAGACCCCCAGGGTAGGGGAGAGCACCACCTCCCTTGGGAGCCCGTTCTAGATTTTGGCTGCTCTAACTGTGAAGTTCTTCCGATATGCGCAGTCTAAATCTGCTCTCTGCTAGCTTGTGGCCATTATTTCTTGTAACCCCCAGGGGCACCTTGGTGAGTAAAGCCTCACCAATTCCCTTCTGCGCCCCCATGATGAATTTATGGGCAGCCACAAGGTCACCTCTCAACCTTCTCTTGTGGAGGTTGAAGAGGTTCAGATGCCCTAGTTTCTCCTCGTAGGGCTTGGCCTGCAAGTCCTTAACCATACACGTGGCCCTTCTCTGGACCCTCTCCAGGTTATCCACATCCCTCTTAAAGTGTGGCGCCCAAAACTGGACTCAGTACTCCAACTGTGGTCTGACCAGTGCCCAATAGAGGGGAAGTATCACCTCCTTGGTTCTGTTTGTCATGCATCTTATCTGCTGGTGCATGATAAAGTGCAGTTAGCTTTTCTGATGACTTCATCACACTGACAACTCATGTTCATCTTGGAGTCCACTAGGACTTCGAGATCCCTTTCCGCTTCTGTGCCACCCAGCAGGTAATTTCCTAGGCAGTAGGTATGCTGGACATTTTTTCTCCCTAGGTGCAGCACTTTGCATTTCTCCTTGTTAAATTGCATTCTGTTGTTTTCTGCCCATTTGTCCAACCTGTCCAGGTCTGCCTGTCATTGTTCCCTGCCCTCCGGTGTGTCCACTTCTCCCTATAGTTTTGTATCATCTGCAAACTTGGACAGAGTACACTTCACTCCCTCGTCCAAGTCACTGATGAAGACATTGAAGAGTACCGGTCCAAGGACTGAGCCCTGCAGGACCCCACTGCCCACATCCTTCCAGGTTGATACCGACCCGTCCACCACCACTCTCTGGGTATGATCCTCTAGCCAATTTGCCACCCACTGGACTGTGTAATCATCCAAGTCACAGCTTCTTAATTTGTTCACCAGTATGGGGTGGGATACCGTATCGAAGGCCTTCCTGAAGTCTAAGTAAACTACCCCTACTCCTGCGTCCAGGTGTTTTGTAACCTGGTCATAAAAAGAGACTAGATTAGTCAGGCATTATCTACCTGCTACGAACCCATGCTGGTTTGCCCTCGGCATAATTTTTCCTTCTGGGCTCTCACATATATGAGCCTTAATAATCTTTTCAAAGACTTTACCAAGGATGGAGGTGAAACTGACTGGATTGTAGTTGCTTGGATCCTCCTTCCTCCCTTCTTGAAAATAGGGACCACATTGGCCCTCTTCCAGTCCTCCGGGACCTGGTCCGTGCGCCACGAGTGCTCGAATATTCTTGCCAGTGGCTGTACAATGATATCAGCCAGTGCCTTCAGTACCCTCGGATGGAGCTTATCTGGGCCTGCCCACTTAAACACATTCAGTCCTTCCAAGTGACTCTGCACTATCTCAGGGTCAGCACTTGGTGGTCTGGCGCCCTGCTGTTGTCTCTCTATGATCCCATTTTGAGACTTGTCTTGCTCCTTGTTTAGGAACACTGTGGCAAAGAACTCATTGAGGAGTTCAGCCTTGTCCCCCCGGCTGTCACCAATTGCTTTTGCCCATTCAGTAGTGGTTCTATACCGCCCTGGGCCTTCCTTTTACTCCCTATAGATCTGAAAAACAATTTTTTGTTATCCTTAACTTGGGATGCCATCCTCAGCTCCATGGTAGCTTTGGCCTTTCTAACTGCCTCCCTACAACTGCGAGCTGAGGAGGCATACTCCTCTTTAGTAATTTCTCCCTGTTTCCACAGCTTGTATGCCCCCTTTTTTGCCCTTAGGCTGCTCTGGATTTCTCCGGTTAGGCAAGGAAGCCTCTTAGCCCCTTTCCCCCTTTTCCCCCACATTGGGATCATCTCCCTCTGTGCCCAAAGGATCGCTTCCTTAAGGCACAGCCACCTTTCCTGGGCTCCCATCTGGCCAAATCTCTTACCCTGTAGTGCGTCGTTGGCTAAATGCCTGAGCTCGCTGAAGTCAGCCTTCCTAAAGTCTAGTACTTCCACCCTACTAGTTACCTTTCCCACTCAACGCCTTAAGGTGAATTCTGTTATTTGGTGGTCACTGTCCCCCAGGTGACCACTGATCTGTAGGTCCCCTACCATGTCATCCCCCATTGGCAGTACCAGGTCCAGTAAGGCAATTTTCTGTTCCTGTAATTATTTTAGTGGCTTTTCTCAGTATCCCTCTTTAGTTTTTCAGCATATTTGTTGAGTGCTAGATGCACATTTAGAGTAGCAGTTGTACCACCAGTAAATACAGAGGTAATAACACTTCTCTAACTCTGCTCACTGTTCCCCTGTTATACTTCCAAGAAGCATGTTCCCTCTGTATATTATTGTGTTGTGCAGGCAGCTTGCATTCACCTGGTTTCCTGTAACGATCTGCACATCTTTTTCAGTCACTGCTTCCCTGGATAGGTTCTAACATCATATAGGCATGGCTTGTATTCTTTATTCCTAGATGTGTAACTTCTACTTGGTGCATTGAAATATAAATTAATGCCTGTCCCAGCTTTCCAAATGATTCAGATTGCTACCTATCAATGATATATCTTCTTAAATATTTGCCAGTTCCCCAGTCTTTGTCACCTTCATCCTTACAGTGATTTTGTGTTTTCCTGCAGGACAGCAGTAAAAATATTGAACAGCAGTAGGGATAAAAATTGATCCTGATGGGACCCCACCAGAATCTCACTTGTTTGATAATGATTCCCCAGTTATGAATACATCTTGAGACTTATCAGTGAGTTAGTTTTTTAATCCATTTATTGTGTGCCATGATGTTTTTTTATCCTTCTAGTTAATTAATCAAACTATTTAACAGCACCAAGTCACATGCCTACAAAAATATAAGTGGATTACCAACACTGTTACCTTTTATCCACAACATGTAATTTCATAAAAAGATATCAAGTTAGTTTAACAAGGTTTCCATAAAACCTTGTTGATTGGCATTATTTAACTGAATCCACAGTGACTTTGAATTTAAGATGATTTCCCAAACATTAGATCCTGTACATGGAAAATGATAATTTTGTTATCATTTTCCATGTATAGAATCTAATTATCGAAGGGTTAACTTATATTTGGGCCTCCCACTGCTGCAGGGCAGTGGGGCCAGGGCTGCATGTGCTGGTTCCTGCCTGTACCGCCGGGGGGGGGGCCCGCAGGCGTGGACGCGGCGCTGGGAGCAAGCGAGTGTACAGGAGCCACCAACATCTAGGCGGTGCCCCAGGGCCAGCACTGGCGAGGCCCAGAGCAGGGTGGCAGGAGGGCGAGGCACGGCTGACAGGGCACTATGGAGTCAGGCTGGGCTGCACCAGCAGGGAGAGAGGGGATCCACCCAGTGCTGGGCCCCACCAGCGCTGGCCCCGGAACACGCGTTGGCTGCTGCATGCTCGCTCCCAGCCCTGCGGTACAGGCGGGGACCAGTGTGCACAGCCCTGACCCCACGCACCCCATGCTCGCCTGTCTGGGTGAAAGGATCTCGGCTGTTGCTGGCTCCTGCGCTCCTGCTCGCTTCTGGCTGCGTGACCGGACCGCAGAACTTACCAGGAGCTGTCCCGGCCCCGAGGACTGGGGCAATCGGCTGTGGTCCTCCCCTCCCCTGCCCTGCCCTCCACTCTTACCTGAATTTCCCACTCCAGTGCAGGCATGAGCAGCCCCACGGTCCCAGGCCAGAAACCTCTACTGGGCAGGGGCTTCTGGCTGAGGCAGCAGTGCCTGCTGTGCCTCATAGGAGCATCCGTGAGACTTCTCTATTGACCTTGCTGTTGACTGGGGCGAGGTGTACTTCCCTCCCTAGAGATGGGTGTACTTCCTCTCTAGCAACTCTACCTGTGGCTGGCACCCAGAACATGAACTGAGTTCAATTTCTTCCATGAAGAAAATAGTGAAGTAAATGATTAGGGGCCTCAGGAAACTTTCTTAGGATGAGAGATTAAACAAATGGGAATAGGTGAATAATGAAGGGGACATGACAAATAACAAATGATTTAGAAAAGATGGATCCAGGAGCAAATTTAGTTTTTACTGTCTCATAACAGAATAACAAACAGTGAAATTAGGAGGTGCAAATTTAGGAGGGATGAAAGGGTGCTTTCTTCTGCATGACATGACTGACCCTGTATGTGATCTCAAGGGATCCCGGTTTCCCCTGATAAAAAATCGCGCTCTGTTAAAACCCCCCAAAATCCGTGATTAAAACGAAAGCCCTCACAGCCCTGTTGGTGCCCATCACTCCCTCCCCACAGCCCCCTAGCTCTGTTCCTGCCCCTCACTCTCCCCACTCCCACAACCCCCCTGGCCATACCGATACCCCTCACTCCCCCACAACAACCTCTCAGCCCTGCTGGAGGAGGCTGTCAGCTGGCAGGGCTGTGAGGCCAGGGACCCGGGTCTGCAGCCCCCCACCTTTGGCCGGAGGCAGCTGCTGCAGCGAAGTGGAGCCCAGCTCCCTGCATTGCTGCCTGCCTACTGCAGGCTCGGGTGGTGGGCGGTCTGCTCCCAGCAGCAGCGCGCACTCTTGGAGGCCAGGGGGCCCTGTGCTCCCCACATATGTGTGTGGGGTCTGGCGCTACCTGCTGCAGTCTCCCATCCTGCTGCACTCCCCCAGGGCCTGCACAGCCCAGCGTGTGCAGCCCAGCACTGCAGGGAACAGCGGAGCAGCACAGGAAGCTGCTTGACGAAGCGTCCCCTGCCTGCACAGCTGCAGCAGGGGCGGCAGCGCGGGGTTGTATACAGGAGATGCGGGCAGTGCAGAGCTTGCAGCGGCAGACAGCTTCCTGTGCTCCCTGCCTGACTGCCCTCTTCCCACTCCCTCCAGCCTGCAGAGGGCTCATCACAAAACTGCAACATTCTCGGGTTTCTCTGGTAAAATGAGAAATCCACATTTGCCTCTGGTAAAAGGTAACATCCACGGTTTACTCTATTTTTCTGTGGAAAATGGAAAACCTGGATCCCTGGTGATCTCATAGCCCCATGTTAAGTATATTAGGTTAGTGGAACAGGCAAAGTCTCCAATTGCAAAATCTGGCATCTTTAGAGCTGTGTTCCCCATCTTGCAAATAGTTGTTACAAGAAGGAGTACATAACTGATTAAGTTTTACCTTTCTCCCCTTTCTTCCCTGGTTCTACCTTGTGCTCTTGTTAATCTTTCCTTGTATGACATCCCAGCATGTGCTTTTCTGATCATGTGAGATCAGTTATATTAGGGCTGGAATGTAAGTGCTGCTGTTTTTATTTTATGTTGCTAGTTTGCCTGGTTTGGGAATAATTTAGGATTCCAAAAGAGAACAGACTATAATACTTAAAAGAATCACTTTGCAAAACCTATGCCGTGAGGTGAAGGCAACATTTTTTTCAGGCCATGCCACAGAGGTTCTAAGATTCATGTGATAGCCTCAGCACAATTCACATTAGGATGTCACATAGGACAAAAGCCTGCAAATCAAGACTCAAAACTGAGGAATATAATAAGAGAGATCTAAGTCAGGTTTATGTTCTTTGTGCATCTCACCCAGCGTGTGTGGAGCATTGAACATAACAAGGTGTTTCAGAAAGTAATGGCAATTTCTAAACAAAACCATTTTGTGTGCAGTGATCATCTACTTGCCCACATTACTTCTCTATACATAGTCATAATGTGTGCACTTGACAGTGTTCCCTATTGCTGTGTAGTTTTCCACTTGTTGCACACACAATTATTTTATTTTCAAATTGCTGTTACTTTCTGAAGCACCCTTGTATAATGTAAAAGAAAAGGTGCTGGATTTGTTTGGTATTTGGAAGTCGCCATTAAATAATGTAACAGCAAACCTATATGTGAGTTCTCTTTGAAACCTCAAAGACTTCAAAGATTCATTTTTTTTCTCCATCCTGCCATTGTCTTAGAAGAAAATGAGCAATTGATAGTGATTACTGCCTGCCACAAAGTTCTGTCCAGGAAAATAAGTTTATAAACTGGTCACAAAAAAAATTATTTTCTGTCTAGCAGAAAATGTCTGTAAGATTTTCAGTAAAGTCTGCAGGTTTGGGAGACTCCTTTTAAAATACATAAATCTATTAACATCTGTAATTGCTTATAGGAAAGACTGAGCCATGAAAGTGTGCAACCAGCATTCCTTTGCCTTGCATGTGTGAAGCCAAGTCATTTGAGAAAACAATCCAGCTTGTGTTTTTCCTGCATTTTGAGTCTTTTGCTGCCTAGAACTTTACTGGAGAAATTAAGCCACAGCTGCTGCCATTCCAAAGGAAACAGTTTGAGTGAGGATTGACAGAAATAGAATTTTGGGGCAGTATAAAACCTCCTATAAAATGGTCAGGCCTATATAGGAGGGTGTAAATTGACCAGTAAGGTCTCTAGATTTTATTATCATAGGCAGTTCATTGTCACAGGCAGCAACAGTGTATTTCAGGTAGAGGTGGTCTACCCATGTCAGAAAACCCATGTTGCCAATCTGGCAAGTAGCATGTGTAGCTGCTATATTGGAATTCAAGATGGCTGCCATGAATTTACATTTTGGTCAATATTTAAGCCCCCAGTATGGTTAGAAAATTAATTCCAATGATGAAACCAACATTGTATGCACCAAGGAGATAAATTGTAACATTTTCCATCGTGGTAACCATATTGGATTCTAAGATGGCTCCACGTTTTGCTCTTGGCCACAGCAGCTGCCAGGTTCCTGGAGGCAGAATTGCAGAACACCTGACATAATAGTGCAGTCATAATGTTCGGTCAGGCATTGTATTATAAAGCAATTGTGTGGGCTTAGCCAGGAGAGACTAAAGGAGTAATCATTTGACTGGGAGGTTGCCATATCATCATGGTTTACCTAACAGGAATTGGTTGCATTTCGGTGCTTCAGAACTTGAAGACTGTCGGACAGAAAGCAGGTTATTTTCAGAAAACACTGCTACGAACATAATGAAAGGAAAATTGTACAACTGTGCTAGCAGAGCACACAAAATAACATTCAAAGCAATATGGCATATTTTGATAAATGAATTCATTGTGTGGTTGTCCAGTTCAAGCAAAGGATTAGATTATGATGCTGTTGACCAGCTCTAGTAGCATAGCTGTTGCATTCAGAAACGATGACTTCAAAGAGGGAAGGAATGTGATGAAAGAACTGTTAGTGCATCTGCTAATGACTTAGGCAGACAAGGTTCCTTGGTTGAATTTGATATCTTTTATTAGACCAACCCAAATAGTTGGATAATAGTTATTAAGCAAGCTTTCGAGTTCAAAAACCCTTTGTCAGGCTAAGGAAGTTTCAGCAGTTGGTGTGTGTTCTTCCTGGGTGGAATGAAAAGTAAAGAAGCCAGGGGCTGGGCTGGGGAGTCAGTTGCCAACCTATACATCTGCTAATGACTGTCACTCTACTTCCAGAATGTGTGGAACACTCCCATTAAGGTACATTCAAGTACTGAATAAATTATTTGGAAGTAATCATTACTCTCTTCTGCTTCATCGGGGCTGAATGTGAAGGAACCTGGCATGAGCATTTATGTGCCTTTGAAGAAATGCTTCTGCTGATAGCTGTGCATGATCATGCCAGTTACACAAAATGGGGTCCAGTATATCTTGCATGTATGAAGGATTTAGAAAATTTTGTTCTTATGGTGTATTCTGAGTTTGTGGAAGGGGATTCAGTGTCAAGACATCTCCTATTTGTAAACATTTCAACTGACCAGGCAATAGTGTATGTTAACAAGGTTTGCAAAATGCCGGTGGCATAGTAAACACAATGAATCAGCTAGAGAACGATAGGAGCTGAACTGCAATTAAGGAAGTCACCTAACTGAGTAAATCAAATGTTTGGGATCAATAAAACAATATATTTCAATCACAACAAAAGACAAAGGACATGACTGAAATGAGATTACAGTGATGTCAGGTTGTTACGAGAGCAGTTTGAAAGGCTCTGCTTGTTTAAGCTTTCCATCAATGAGCTGTTACGCGTTTCTGCAGGAGATGTTGTGCCGAAAGATATTGCATTAGACATTCTGAATGCACGAGATAAAGGAAGAGAAATCGTGAACACCATTATCCAGAAATGTTTTACTGCAGATACTACTGAGAGCTGCTATGCAAGTATATCCAAAGCATAACTGAAAACCTTTAAGGATGTAAAATCAACTGTAGGACAGTTCAGCAAAATAAAACAGAATGCAAACGAGATCCAGCAAAGGCTACTTGCGATGGTTGCAGCAGGTAGAAGGTTTGATGTTCACTCCCTCCTACAGCAGAAACTGTCTGGATACCTACCCTCAGTCACTTTTTAAACCTGACAAATCACTCAACATGGCCGACAAAGCAGCCTTGTCATGGATCTTGATTGGAGGTAAAGCAGTAACTGTTCTGCCAGAAGCTACATCCGAGAAATCAGCTGCTATTATCAATGGCATGGCTCTTGTAAAGAGACTAGAAAAGCTGAAAACTGCATAAACATTTGGAGATTTGACCAATTCCTTTGTGCAGCAAGTGTTTGCCAATTATGCCAACACATGCGATTGAGCTGACATTGTCTTCTATCGCCACATACCACCCTCCATTAACGCAGGCACAAAAATATTAAGGGCTCAAACTACTAGGCCAATTCGCAGAATCATTAGTAGCAGATCTCTTCCAGTATTGGCATCATGGGATAGTTTCACATCCTTACCAGCAAACAAAGAAAACCTAGCTAATTTTCTAAGTGAAGACCTTGTTAAGCAATCATGCCAATGTTTCCAAAATGAATGAGTGCTCATTGTTGGTAGTTTTGCAGATGGAAAAGCAGAGCACTCTGGCTCATCTGACATTTCCCACGTGTATTCGTATCAAGAAGAGGCAGACACAAAACTGCTCTTACATGTTGAACATGCAGTCGGTCAGGGATACTCCTCTCTAGTATTCCCCTGCGATGACACAGACATATCGGTCCTTTTATGGCATAAACTTGCATCTAAGGTTTGGATGAAGAGAAGCAACCCAGTAAGATCCATTCCAGTTCATGATATTGTGTCAAAATTGCCTAAGCCAGTCCTTGCATCTTTAATCGGAGTTCACAGCGTCACTGGTTGTGACACTGCCAGCTGGTTCAGCTGGCCACGCTAAGAAAACTGCTTGGAAAATGTTCGTTCAATATCCACATCTATTGGTAGGTCTAGGAAGTAGGCCTGATGTTAATAAGGATTTGTACAGTTGTGCCGAAAAAAAGTTTTTTGTGTAGCTGTACAAGTCGTCAACATCTTTGACAACGCTTCTGGATGTAGGGTGAAATTATTCCATCAAGGAAAAGCTCTGAATAAACTTTCATCTATATACAACTCCCTTGTGCGCCATGTACATACAGGCAATAATCAAAGTCTTAGGTGGCAAAGTGCGCTTGAACCTAATCCACCATTGCCATCACCTGACCAGAGTGGTTGGCAAGTTGCAAATGACGGTTACATGCCTATCATAAACACACTTGAACCATTGCTATCAGAATATCTTCAGATAATGAGCTGCAAGTGCAAGACAGAATGCCAGGGAATGCCAGGGTACTTGGACAAGCCGGTTAATGCGCTCTGCACTCCTGGCTGCGATTGCTATGTGACAACATGTTGCAATCCATATTTTAACCATGGGGATTCAAAACGGATTCAGAAACAGATTCAGGTGATGAAGAGCTCTAAAAAACTGCAATTATCCACTGTATTAATATTATATAAACAGTTGCATTACCATTGGATTAGACTATTACATATTCCTATTTAAAAACCCCAGAATTCTCTGATTAAAATCCAAAAATCTGTGTTTTTCCATGATTAACATTAAATGTTACTAATATATAGATATCAAACAAAATGTTTTATTTGTATATTTACAATTTTAAAGCAGTATGGAAGCCTGCCAGTGTCTCGAATCATTGTAATAAAAACATTTTAAATACCTACATATTTTGGCATTTGATTTAGATTTTTTTTTTTTTATCATGGAAAAGTAGAGTTGCTCTGGCTCCCTTTGCTCACAGAACACAGGTCCAGCTGCGGCTGTGCCCCCTCCCACTCCCTGCTGCTTTGTGGCACTGAGCAGCCTTGATATGTCAGTGTCCCTCACTCCCGACCTGCAGCCCCTGCCTACCCACTTCTTACTGCCCACCCGCACACCCTAGCCCTCCTGGCTCTCCCCACAAGCCCCCCTGAGCTCAGGCAGTGTCACCTGCATCCCCTGCCCTGCTCCTGCCTGCCTAGACAGCATGACCCGCACCCAACCCACAGCGCCCTCCCTCAGCTCTGGTGGTGCCCTTCATTCCTGACCTGCAGCCCCCTGCCCCCTGAGCCCCACTGGAGGGTTCCCCTAGCTGCCCTCCATCCCCAGCCCCCCTAGTGTGTGGTGGAGGGAACCATTGCCCCAATGTATGCCACTAGCTCCTGGTGGCTGGGGGGCAAAAACCACAATTTTAAATATGCTGTGGTTTTTGCCTCCTGACCACTCAGCAGCAAGTGGCAGGACACAAAAACCATGGTCTATTTAAAACAGTGGTTTTTGCCTCCCAGCCATCCAGAGTGAGTGGCATGTGGCAGAGCCAATGGGCTAGTCAGCCAATCAGTAGTGTGGGGCACATGGGGAGAACTCCAAAATTAAAGGAGCTACGGCACCATGAGCTGTGCTATGATTTAAATCAGGTGCTAAGGAGATGGGGGGGGCACAGTGCGGGGTGGCACAACTCTGTGCTGCTTCCGCCCCACTGCTGCCAGGTGCTGGCTCTGGCTGGGCTGCAGCCTCCTAGCAGCCCTCCCCACCTGACCTCCTGAGCAGCCCATTGACCCTCCTAAGAGCCTTCTGGCCACTGTTAACAGCCCCCCAGGAACTCTCTAGCGGCCCCCCCCACTTGGCCCACATCATCCCCCTGCCTGTGGGTGTCGGGGGGGGGGAGGGGGGCAGCCAGGCTGTAGCCTCATGCGCTGCACCCCATTGTTGGTACAGAAATCTGAGGGGGCATGTGCCCCTCCCCACATCTCCCCTGCATATTGCCAATGGACTTACCTGCATGGAGATGCTCCCACCACCCTCCCTGTCTATATTGTTGGCTGGGAGTGTGTGCATGCACACATGCATGTAGTACCCCCTGCCCTACAGCCTCTGATCACCCTCCTCCCGCTGCTTCCATTCCCAAGCAGGTCCTTGTGGGTTGGAACTCTTCTAGCCTGCAAGGGAAAATGTGTTGCGGGGGGGAGGGTCTTCTCCTTTAAAGGGGAAAATCTTGGGGGGGGGGGAAGGGATTGTGTTTTTCCACATGAAACTAAATCCAGATCCTTGCTAGTAATGAACAAAACAGTAAATTTATGGCAGCCATGTTGGAGTCCAATATGGCTACCATGACAGAATGTGATAGTTATCTTGGTTCATGCAATGTTGGTTTTGTCATTGGAATATTTTCTAACTCTACTGGGGACTGAAATATTAACCAAAACATGAATTCACAGTGGCCATCTTAGATATGGCAGCTACTACCCTCACTATTTGCCAGATTGGCAACATAACTTTTCTGACACAGGTAGATCATCTCTACCTGAACCATGCTATTGCTGCTTGTGACAATGAGTTGCCTACAGGGCAACACCTTTACCCTTTTTTTCTTACCCTACTAATAGCAAATTAGTGAGCTAGGAAGAAGGCAATCAAAAATGCTTAAAAACAGAGACCTAGTTTTACTACTACTTTGGGCTTGATCACATATCCATCTGGAAATGTGTGGATTATTCTTCTGAATAATCCCTGAGTCACGCTGTTATTCTTACTATAAGTGACATGAATTTACAAAGGTGTTTTAAAACATCTCTCTCAGCATTAAGTTTGTGCACTTTGTGTGCTTGATGGTACTTTGTAGTAGTTGTCAAAAGTGTTCCCTCTAAGGAGTAGTGGTCTGTGAGCGCGCCGCTTCGGTCCATGAGCGTACCGCTGCTTTGGTCCCAGAGCCGGCGGAGCAGTTTCACCCATGCTTGCCCATGCATGCAGTGGCAGGAGCTGCCCTACCCCCATCCCTGTGCCCTGCAAATGAGCTGCTCACGGCTCCATCCCACACCCGGTACTGGCTGGGGAACTGCTCCACTCCCCAGCCCTGATGCCATGTGCCTCCTCACTCCCTGAAGGGATGCAGGGTGCATAGCAGTTCCCTGGAGCTGGGGGAGCCCGCGGAGCAGTTCCCTGGAGCTGGCAGAGTCCACGCCAGCCCTCAGCCCTAGCCCCCGTCCCTGTCCCCGCCTTTTCTCGTGGAGGAGCCGCTGCCTGCCCTGCATGAGGAGTGAGGAGCTTACCTTCGGTAAGTGTCCCACACCGGCCCTGGTGTCTCCGGCACGCTCTGCGCCCAGCTCCTCTCTGGGCGGGTGTGCATCATTAAAAAGTTCGTGCACAGCCAGGTTTTTAATTGTGTGCGGCTGTGCACGTGCGCAGCTTAAGAGGGAACACTGGTTGTCAATGTACTGGTTTGCTGAGTGCTTTCCCCCAAGTCTCAAGGAGATATTTGCCAGGCGTGACACTGGCTGAGCTAGAGCTGAGTGTGAGCAGAAAGCATGAGGTTTTTGCTTAAAGAAACAGAGGGTGGAGAAAGGATGAGTCTATTTGGGCTCATCCCAAAGACCCTTCTAAGCACATGCCCTGAGCAGAGGAAGCCTTATGCATTTCTTTAAATTTAGGAATTTTTTTAAAATGTCAGGCTATACTGTTGAAGAGTGTTATGTCAAAATACTACTTTCATCTGAGGAGAAAAGTGCATTTTCATCTGAAATGTGTTTTTTGTTCATACCCTGTCCTGTTCCAGTCCTGTTTTTTTGTTTGTTTGTTTTTAAAAGCCAGGCCCAAAAGCCTCTAATTCTGAGCTCCAGCCAGTTCATAAAGTGGGAATCACGCTTTTGTGTCTGGACTAGTTCTGCCTGATATCGGTAATTTACTTTGCAGTGCTTTTGTCTCAACCCTTTTCAGTCCAGATGTTTTTTCTGTAGTTAAGTAACTCTCAGCATTTGGTGTAAAATATGGATTTTATCTCACCTCAGGGTTTTGCATGGATTCCTTAAAACTCTGCCATAACCATTTCCACATTGGGCTGCATAGACCACCCCATACCTTTTTATATTTGTTTTTTTTTTCCTTTGTTAGATGCTGTGAATTCTCTCCTGTGAAGATTACTTATATACCATGAAGGAACTAGGACCTGTCTGGAGAGTGCTTGCATCTTCTACAACAGAGTTCACCAGAGCAAAGGTGGCACCTAAATATGAATGGTAACAACTGGAGTGCTTGAAGATCATACTCAACCATACAGCTAAGCTGTAAATGCAGAGGAAAATTAATTATTGGAGCAGCCAGGAAAGTGCTTATCCTTGGGCTTGTTGGAGCCTGGAGCATGCAGCTGTTATGGATGGTGGAAAGGACTCCTTGAGGGCTCTCACTGAGCAAGGGGGGCAAACTCAAGTTGTGTCTGCTGCTTCACCACGCTTCCCACACACTCAGTCACACTAAATCCAGGCTGAGCGCTGTGAGCTAATGGATGAACTAGATGATGATTTTAAGGAACTTTGTACCAACCTGTTGAGTAGGGTGAACAAAAAGAGAGGAAATGCTGAGGGGGAGAGGAAGGTTCTGAACAGGACAAGGAACATGGCAACAAGGAGTAGGTTAAAAAAGACCAAGCCAGCAGCTAAGAGCCAAAGCCAACCAAGCATGATGATGACCTGGCCAGAATGCTTGGACCCCCACAGGCAGGCACTAACACCCAAAAAGGAAGGTGAACCTCTGATCTGTGGAAGTGAAGGGACTGCTTTAGAAGATGGATGTGGAGGCCATCTCCCCGCCATTCTGTTGAATGCTACAGCAGCTAACTGTAACCAGAACAGCCTGGCAGGTAACTTGTCTGAGCTTCATCTCCTTCCCTTGTTCTGAAATATAGTAGAGAATAGCCTGGAGCAGTGTATTTCTTTTAAGCACATAGCCTTTGAGCTGGAAAATAGGCTATGCACTTACCCAGAGAATGCACTTACCAGAACTTACTGAATGTAAACACTGCTCATGAAGGATAGACCACTGTCCCTTTCAAGGGATCTCATAGCCAGTTTCATGGCTGCCATTAGAAACCTTGAAATGAGGGGAGATGACTGGAGATAGCAGTTGTGACACTTTCTCCCCTTGTTTTCAAGGCTTCTAGTAACATGCCTCTGAGAGCTGCTTTCCCTTTACTGTTTCTAGCACCAATTTTGCAGTTGAGCACAGTAAAATTACATTACAAAGTAGTGGGGCTGAAAGATGCTTAGGCACCTAAGTGGGTTCTACACTTAACTGACATGCAGTTAATCAATGTTTGTTCTAATGTAACCAAGAGACAGACAGTTGGGACTGGCTTTGTAGTTAAGCAAATTATGCACTTACCCAGTATACACACAAGTAGAGTACATGGTACTGGAAAGACTCTAGTATTCATCTATTTCATAGACATTAGGGCTGGAAGGGACCTCGGAAGATCATCGAGTCCAGCCCCCTGCCCCAGGGGCAGGAAGTTAGCTGGGGTCATAGAATCCCAGCAAAACATCCAAATTTCTCTTGAAGGCATTCAATGTAGGTGCTTGAATCACCTCTGGTGGCAGGCTATTCCAGACCTTGGGGGCTCAAACAGTGAAGAAATTCTTCCTTATGTCCAGCCTGAAATGGTCTTGCAGGAGTTTATAACTGTTTGACCTTGTCATCCCTTGGGGCGCTCTGGTGAACAATCGTTCCCCCAGATCCTGGTGAACACCTCTGATAAACTTATAAGTGGCCATCAGATCGCCCCTGAGCCTGCACTTTTCCAGGCTAAAGAGTCCTGTAGTTCTCAGCTTGTCGTCATAGGTCAACAGAGGTCTTTTGAAGTTCGAGTGGAGCAGTGTATGGGGCAGTCGAGGAAGCTCTGGTTGTGCATTTGCTAACTCTGCTGGTATGATCCCCTGTACTTTGGTAATTGGGCTGAAGCTCCTGAGAGTGCTTAGTAGCTCCATTGTGTGGTGGGACAGGCCTCCTCAGTCAGGTGAAGTGTAGAGACAGGATGATTCCCCCAGGTGATGACTGGCAGTGTTGTACTGAAGCGTTGGCCGGGCACCTTCCTCTGTCTGTTGCATCCTATTTCCCATCCAGAAACCCTTCATTCCTGCTGCTCAGTGTCCTTGGGCTCCATGACTGGTAGAGTTTGAGAGTCAGATTCTGACATGGTGGAATTTGCAGGAGGCAAGATGATCCCCTGGACTGGGATTCACATGACTGGGGTTCTGTTTCTTGCTCTGTTGACCTCAGGCAAGTCACTTACCCTCTTTGTGTTTTTCTCCACTTGTAAGATAAGGAGGTCAGTGTCATTAACCTTAGCAAAGCACCTCTGATTGAAAGTGCTAGGTGAGAGCTAGGGTTATGATGATGACTATGTGTGCGCTGAAATTGTGCACCTCTTTCCTACAGAATCAGCATGGTGTGAAATCCAACATTGCTTAGACTGCTGCTGATTGGGGGCATCTCTGATACCCTCTCAGCAGGCAGCAAAGCTACATTGCTAAGGCAGATGTGCAAAACCTAGAGGGCACTAATCATTAGGACTGTTTTTTCTTTCTCCCCAGACTGTGTCCTGAATGGCAGCTCCCAAACAACATCATCCTTTCCTGCTGCAGGAGAACCAGAAGCCTCAGCCTCATCCCCTTCAAAGACATTGCTGGTTTCAGGATCCAGGGTCCGGGTAACAGAGTTGGTGTTGGAAAGGATGCAGCAGTTTAAGCGAGTAGCTCCAGAACAACTGAAACACACTTCTGACAAGAGCTTGCTAGAGCCTGTAGCTGATGAGAAGATCCCTGATGCAAACCAGGAGAAGAATGATCTAGGGAATGGTATGTCCTATTATCCAGAGGAGTGTGATCTAGTGGGTAGAGTGACATACTAATAGATAGCTCATAATTCCTGGGCCTTAGTCCTAGCTCTGCCAATGGCTTGCTGTGTGACCTTGGTTAGTTCACTTAGCCTTTCCCTCTTCAGCTGCCTGTACTTTCCCCACAGGATTGTTATAATGTGTAATTAGTGTATTTGCCATAGCATTAGATCCATGAGGGGATGGATCTAATGCTAATTTAAATATCCAGTTGGAAATTTAAAGGCTTCTGGGAAGCACAAATTCCCTTCAGGGTCAGTTCCCCCGCTTATCTTTCCCAGGTAACGATAGAACTAAACACTAATAGTGCATAAGCCTTATGTAGTAATTTTGATTAATAGATCTCAAAGTATTTAAAGTGAACTAGTCAGTCCTGTACATTTTTTTTTGTGTGGGACCATTCCAAACCAAGTTTCTCTGGGCTCTCTGTGGAAATTAAAGTATCCTTGGGTTTTACATAAGAGCCCTGATTTGTCCCAGCAGCCATAGTGAAAGTTCACTGTCTCCTCCACTGTAATTCATTAGCTACTTGCTACCCTCTGCTCCAGAGGTGACTGTATTTCAGTGGTGCTGTGAGGATTACTTTGCAAAATATTATGAGATGCTTTAGAATTGGAGGTACCAGAGAAAGTTCAAACTTAACTTTTAAGTACTATTTTAATAAAATAGTAATTTTTGCATATAGCAAATCCTGGTCTTTTATAACAAGAGCTTAGTGATCTGTTTGAAACAATCTCTGTTTCATCCTAGGAGTCAACCCAGATCTGCCAATGATGGAACAAGATGTTGCTCTGGCATTGACTGTCCAGCAGGAGTTCAAACAGGAAGTTCCTAGAAGTCTGGAAGAGTCAGGATTATTTTTTTGTCAAATCTGTCAGAAGGACCTCTCAGCCATGAACTCAACACGACGGGAGCAGCATGTTAACAGGTAAAAGGCACCCTCTCTTGCCTCCTATGCTAGACACACCTAGCTTAGCTGTTATAGAAAGGGTAAAAGCTGAGGCTGTGATTAACCTTCCAAGTGTAAAGAAACAGAAGCTACTGCAGGGACACAAAAAGAACTGACTTCCTTTTGCCGTGATTTTCCCTGGTGCATTTGTCATGTCTAACAAAGTTCGAACTGCACCAGGTGGAGGTGCACCAATACATTGGTCCGATATCAGATCGGCACTGATATAAAGAAAATTGACTGTATTGGAAATCGGCTTTTTTTTGCCTGTTGTGGCCAATAATGTGGCCGATAAATGACCTGTGCATGCGCACAGCCACAGCTACAACATGTAGACAGCAAGGAGCACAGCCCAACAGCATGGAGAGCTGCGTCTGGTTGGTAAGCCCGTTGTGGAAGAAGGGGAGGGGGAAGAGAAGGGGAGCAGGGGACGGGCAGATCAAGGCCCCCACAGTGAGGGGAAGGGAGTGGGGCTGGGGCTGGAGCAGGTGCTGGCCAGCTGGGGCAGGGCAGGGTGTGGGACTGAGTTGCGGCTTGTCTGGGGGACGCAGGAAGGGGGGTGGCAGCTCCTGCTGCTGCGTGCGCCCCAGGAGGGCATGGGGAGATGTGCCCTCCAGATCTGTGCAGGGCAAGGGCGGGCTGCCGCTGCAGGCTGGGGCCAGGGCTGCGCTGGGCTGTGCTTGGGGCAGGCATCAGCGCTGGGAGGAAGGGTTGGGGGGCTTATGGCAAATTCTGAGGTGGCTGCATCCCCCCCCAGAACTCCCCTCCCAGCACCACTGCCATGTACCCTTAGCACAGCACAGCCCAGCCCCTTGCTGGAAAGAGCCCAATGCAGCCCCAGCCCGCAGCAGCAACCCACCCTGTCCACGCAAATCAGGGAGCATATGCCCCCTGTGTCCTCCTGGGGTTTGCGCAGTGGCAGGAGCTGTCCCCATGTCCCCCGGATGAGCCGTGGCTCTGTCCCATGCCCTGCCCCACCCCGGCTGGGCAGCAACTGCCCCAGCCCCACTGCCTCCCTCACCGCAGGGGCCTTGATCTGCCCCCGCCACACGCCCATTCCCTTCCCTTCCCCCTCCCCTTCCACCACAACAGACTTACCAGCTGAACAGTGCTCTTGGAGCTGCCAGCCTGCGTATTAGAAATCCGATAGGTATCGGCCAATATGACTCCTTAAAAATCTGCTATCAGTATTGGCCCCAAAAATCTATCAGTGCACCTGTAGTACCAGGACCTGCACTTACCTGAAGCAGCAGTATTTTGAGGACAGAAGAGATTACTTCTTTCAGAGGCTGATTTTTGTTGAATGGTGGCTTCAGAAATTGATCAGGCTGTTGGGTTGTTAGAACTTTCCTTGAGAAAAAGATTATGTGATGAGATAATGATCTAGTCAAAAGCAGATACAGGCATACATTAAGTATACTTTTAACATGCCCCAGTACATTATAACCTCTGCATACATGTTTTCTGTCATTTTTAGGTCATAGCTCCTAGAGGGGGGAGGGATTTGCAGGTGTGTTAGACTGTTTTTTTCTCCTCAGGTATAAGATCTAATTGTACCAGCTCTTCTTCAATGTGGTTTAAAGGCATTCATGTAGGTGGATTATAACATACTAATAAGAGCAGCCCTTGCTGCCTTCCACAGGTGTCTAGATGAGACCGAGAAATCACAGGTGCCCTCCTCCAGTATCTCACGTGTCCCTGAGTGTCCCATCTGTGGGAAGCAATTCCAGATACCCAAAAGTCGAGCCAGTCACTTGAAACACTGTGCTGTCAAGATGCAGGTCCCTCCCCAGCTGCTTCTCCAGGCAGTGAAGTTGCAAGCTTCATCCCTCAGTGAGAGGCTTCCTCCAGCACCCAGGTGAGATGAATCAAATAAGAGATATTAGTTGCTTCCTTTAGTTTGAGAGATATCAACCCCACCCACACATATGTGAACTCTGTATAGGTCCAAGGAGAGTGCACACAGTGCCTGGGCTGGGAATCCAGAGGAAAGCAGGCAGGCCCAAAACCCAACCACTTATTTGGAGAAGGTGGTTGAATTGAAGGGAGCACACTGAAGGCAACTGTGGTGATGAGCTTGATGGAGCAGTTCACTAATGAACCAATAGAGGTGAAACAGGGATTAAATAGTCTTGCACTAATATGTTGGAGGTCAAAGATATATACAGTAACTGAGGTGGTAACAAAAGCTGAATGGTCTATTTGAGTTTATTAGATTTACTGGAGCTTATGCTTTATGCTAGTTCTACTGAGCATCCTGCCTTCCAAAGCTTCAGTTATTTTGCTCATGGCTATGTCAGGGAATACACACCCTGTACTTGACAAAAGTAGGGAATATATGTAAGAATTAGGGACACATGGGTTTCCTAATCCTGGAACCAGGAATTTCTCTAAATAGAACAGCTGGAGGGTGTGGCATGCCTTGTCTCTGGTCCAGTCAATTAAAAAATGTTGCCTGTTGCATTTCAGCACTCAAGTCAGCAGGTCAAAGAGAAAAGATGGCTCCAAAGAGCAGGCAAAAAAAAAGCCAAAGATGTCCAAGGCAGAAACTGCGGATGAGGATGTGCTGGTTGCCATGGCAATGTCCCGATCTCTGCAGGAGCATGAAAAGCAGAAACAAGCAGAATCTGTAACAGGTGGTAAACTGGAGAGTGCTCTGCCAATCAAGTGGAAGCCAGGATCAAGTAGGTGCTGATGTGACTGAATAGCCAGCAATTAGAGGACCAAAACAGTCTGTCCTGGGCCAAAAACTTACTAACATGCATGTGAATGGCCACCGTACCTTGAAATGGTTTACCCTAGCAGTGCTTAAACCACTGATTCTCACCCATGATCCTTTGAAGGGTGCTGGAAGGTGTGAGGAGATGAACAGAGCTGCTATGATTTGCACTTGGGAATCAGCTTGGGTACTAGAAGCTTGCTTAACTTTGTTAGTGTCATGCTCTGCCTGGGATAATTAGCCCTGCTGAGAAGCAGAGTATATTAACTTAGATGAATGGCTCAACAACATGGCTTCACTGTTTCTGGTACCCGAGCCAGCTCAGGTATCTCTGTATGGTTTTGCATTGTGCTATGTGGAGATACCCAGAGAGGTAAACAGTGAAATCTGCTGCCTGGGGCTATAATTTTTTTCAGCAGCCAGGGCCCCCAGCTGGTTGTTGCATTGGCAGTTTGACATACAACTGGGAGATGGCTGTAACATCGATAAAATAGAGCAGATTGCATAGCAAGTTAGGGCTTAGAGAAATACCCAGCATGTGGCAAAACAGCGCACACTAGGAGCTCTAGTCCCTGGCTGCTGTTTCTCTGTAATTAAGATGCCATTGGCCTCAGGTGGTCTTGTAGAGCTCTGCCTATAGACTGCATTTTGGCTTCTTGCACCTGCAGCTCTAGGAGGAACTGCTCTGCCATGCCCCTGTACACAGTTCTGTAGGTTATCTCAGATTTTCTGTCTCTCTTTTTTTTTTAAGAGAAAAAAAGTCGTAAGAAGCTCCCCCTTGCACCTCCGCCATTGTTACTTCAAGATCCAGAAACATCCTGTAAACAGATTCAAGACCGGGTGGCCATGCTGCTCACTGAGGAGGTAGAGTTCTCCAGTACCCCTCCACTCCCCTTCAGCAGGATTCTGGAGGATGAGCCAGAGAAAACAGAGTGGCTTCTGCCATTGCCTAAAGATAAGCGCTGCCTTTTGTGGGAGTTTAGTGCTTTGACTGGACCCTGTGACCCTGAAACCTTCTACACAGCAGGATTAACCCCTCCAATTTTACCTTGTAAACCTGTGCAGGTGAGGAGTCCTATTCCTTTTCTCTACTATTCACTCACATCCAGGTGTTCACCCACATCTAGGTGTTCCCCTCCACCTTGGGCATTGCCACCTTCATGCATTTGCCCACTCTGTGGCTGCCCCACAGGCACCACCCCTGTCTTTCTATAGCCAGACTTTCTGTTCTTGAACTTCCAATTTGGAAATCTCCTTTTGGAACTGAAGACAAGGCACCTGAAGCTCAGTGTAGATTGTTTTTTCTTTTACATTTCAGAAAGTGAGGCTATGTAAGAATGAAGGGTTGTGAGTTGAGGGTTTCTAACCTATTCGCTGTGAACCTAGCTGAGGTTCACTTGATCAGTTTTTCTCTTGCTATATCTTCTGTCTACCTGAATAATGGTTCCAGAGCATATGGAGCTAAACTGTTCTCAGTTGTGACAGATGACAAAACAGGGAGAAGTGATCTCAGGTTGCAGCAAGGGAGGTTTAGGTTGAATATTAGGAAAAAACTTTCTCACTAGGAGGATGGTGAAGCGGTGGAGCAGGTTACCTAGAGAGGTGGTGGAGTTTCCATCCTTTGAGGTTTTTGGGGCCTGGCTTGACAGAGCCTTGGCTGGAATGATGTGGTTGGGGATGGTCCTGCTTTGAGGAGGGGGTTGGACTAGATGACCTCCTGAGGTCCTTTCCAACCCTAATTTTGTATGATTCTATGATTATGTTTAATCATCCAGCCTGGAATTAGGTTACAGCTTTGTTTTGTGAATAAATATATCTATATTTCAGAAAAAAATATGGCAAACATGCTTTGTGGTTATAAAGTACAGGACTCAAATGTCAGCTTTGCTAAATCTAAGGTTGCTCACATGACCTTCACTCTGCCCTTGGCCCAGTATGTGTTAGAACACAATAATTAATCTCATAGTAATTTTGTCACAGGTCCCCTGTCTATTTTGTTGCACATTATTTAGTTAAATGATGCATAGAACCAGAGAGAACTCCTTCAGAGATCTCTCATATTTCGTACTTATCCCCCGAGAGGGATAATTTCACTTTTCTTCCTTTCACTTGTGCATCACCTTGAGTTTAATCCAACCACTGAGCCATTCCTGAGCTATGTGAACACTTAAGACAAGAACAAGTTTATTTTTTGTTTCCCACTTCAGAGTCAGAAGTCAGAGACTGTTTTTTCATTGATGGGATCTGACCAACCACAGCTAATCCAACAACCGCCTGTCATCAGTCATCTTGCTCCTGCAGAACTTGGAAACAAGCTTTCTGATGAACCTCAAACTGGCCCGGGTGAGGACAGCCCCAGCCCCAGCTGCAAGGATGTTCAGATTCTGCAGGACTTGATTGAGCTGGCTGGGGAAGGACTCACTCTCACCCAGTGGAACCATGAAATTCACCTCTCCCATACAGAGGAGCAATCAAGTAAGTTTTGGCAGTTTTGGTCTGTACTTCTACACTGATCGTATTGAATCACATTAGCCAAGCAGAACTGTGCCTGCTCAAGACTGGCCCAAGCAATGGCACGTGCACCTCCTGAGAGCTCCAGTGTACCCCCTGACAGGCCGCGTTCGCCACTTAAGGAACGGGCGGGAGGACAGGCGGGAGTGCTGTTGGGCCCCCCCGCCCCGCGAGTGCTGGCTGGGGAGTGGGCTTTGCAGTTGGCCGTGGGGGGACCTCTTCCCCTCCCCAGTCGCTGACTTGGGGGGGGGGGGGGGGGGGGGGGTTGGGGCATGTGCCGCCCCCCCCCCCCCGACTAAAGTGGCACCCATGGGCATAAGAGAGGCTAGGCCAGCATCTGCAGGGAGTACTGTTGGCTATTGCTCTTCCCACTGGTTCCTGAGGCTCTGGTCCTCATTGTTCTCTATCATCTGCCAGTTTTTGACACATTCATCTAGGTACTTTTAAGTGGATTAATTTTTCTAAGTTCCCAGTTTGCCTAGAACCCCTTTAACATGGTGTCCATTTAACCATATTTACTCAAATCCAAGATAAGATTTTTTCCCTCAGTTAACAGGGAAAAACAAGTCTTGTCTTGGATTTGAGTAACAGTGCTCTGGCTCTACACAGACCTGACTGGCTTAGGTCTACTGCTTCTGGGGCTGCTGCTGCTACTGTTTAGTCAGCAGCCATGGAGTTGCAGCAGTGCAGCGAGTATTGGTCAGGAGCCAAGGCTAGGGTCTGAGATTGGGTGCTAACATGGGTTTGGGATCAGATGGGGGGAAGGGCAGCAGTGAAGGTCAGGGATGGGGGATATGGGCAGCAGTAGGGGTCAGGTATTGTGGGGGGATGGGCACCAGTGTGGGTCAGGGATTGGGGAGAAATAAGCAGCAGCGCAGGTCGGGGATCAGGTAGGGGATGGACAGCAAGGTGGGTTGAGAATCAGGTTGGGGATAGAGTAGCAGCATGCATGGGAATGGGGCAGCAGAATGCACTACTGATTGGGTGGGGGATCAGGGAGCAGTGCAGGTCAGGGGATGGGGTAGCAGCATTGAGGAATGGGACAGCAGGACATGCTGTTATCCCATCCCCTGACCTGCTCTACTTCCCGATCCCCTGACTCATGCTGCTGCCTCCACCCTATGACCCATGCTGCTGATCAGCAGGGATCCTGGTTTTCTCTGTTTAAAAATCCAAAATTCTCCAATTGAAAATCCCAAAATCTGTGTTTTTCCGTGATTAACATGAAACACCACTATATATAGGTATCAGTTGAACACAATGTTTTGTTACAATTTAAAAGTAGTTTGGAAGCTTACCAGTGCCTTGATCATTATAATAAAATAAATTCTAAATACCTATATATTTTAGCATTTGATGTTGTTTTTTTTTATCATGGAAAATCAGAGATCCCCTGGTCTCTTTGCTCACCAACATGCAAATCCAGCTGTGGCTGTCCCACCCACCACTTTGTGGCACTGAGCAACCCTGATATGCTGGTGCCCTACTCCTGCCAATGCTATTGCCCCTTGAATCCAACCCACAGTCCCCCGTTGCCACGAATGCTCCTCACTCCCAACTGTCAGCCCCCTGGTTCTGCCGATGCCCCTCATACCCAAGCCATATTCTGGTGCCCCCTCCGGCCATGCTCCTGACCCACTGTCCCCTGGCTCTGCCAATGCCATTTACTGCCAACCCACATTCCCCTGCCTCCTCTGCCCATGTCAGTGCTCCTCACTCCCTACCCGCAGTCCCCCATCCCTGCCGGTGCCCCTCGCTCCTGACCCACAGCCCTCTGGCCCTGCCAGTGCCCCTCACTCCCAAACACACAGCCTCCCACCCACCGAGCACTACCAGAGGGGGCCCTTCACTTCCGACCCACAGACTCCTGCCCTCCCCAGCCCTGCTAGAAGCTGCTCCCCGTCCTGCTCCGCTTGGGCCTGCGTGGACTTACAGGATGGTGATCTGTGGTGACATAGTGGGGACAGCCTCCAGCATGAGGTGCATGCTGTGCATCTCATGCGGAAGCACAAGAAGCAGCTGAGGCACCACACACCACACTCCATAGCAGCAGCATGAAGTGGAGCACAGCTCTGGCTCAGGCCATGCTGCAGGCAGCAGAATGAGGGTGAGGGGCTCCAGGCAGTCTCTGTCCTTCCTGGGCCAGAGTGGTGACTGGCTTTTGGGGGCAGCAATGGAGCTTGTCCAGCCCCAGTGTGGGCTAGAGGAAGAAGGAGGGGATGCCTGTGGCACCTGGCTGCCCCACTCCCTGCCCCTCCACTTTCCCCCCCAAGCAGCATCTCCTAGCCACCCTGTGCCTCAGAGCATGGGCACCTCCCCCACCACGTCAGCCTGGCCATGCAACTCACCGCCACCCCTAATGGACCCTTCCCACCCCCTTCCCCCACTGGGGGGGCAGGTGCCTCTGGGCATGCCCTGCTGGCAGTAATGTGGAGCTGGGCTCACTGGCGGTACTGAGCACTGCCTCAGACCTCCCCTGCCCTGATGCAGCCCCTGTGCCCAGACACTTTCACCAAGCACCAGCAAACATCCACCCCACACCCCCTCCACACACATCTGCTCAACACACCTCTCTCACACACACACACACACACACGCCCATAGTTCCCCAGACGGTCCCCAATCCCTGGCCCTCCAACCCCACTCCCCCATAGAATTACCTGTATCCAGCTGCTGGGGCTGCTCTCACCACCCTGCCTGGTTGTATGCCAGCCATGTGTATGCACGCATGCACATGGTGCCCCCTGCCTCCAATTGCACCCCCCCCAGCCCCAAGCAACCCCTTTTGCAGGCTGGAAGGTTGCCAGCCTGCAAGGGGAAACCCACGGTTTCCTGTGTTTTTCTCCTTTAAAGGGGAAATTCCACATTTTTCCATGGGAAACAGAAAACCCGGATCCCTGCTGATCTGGTAGGAGTGCACAGCTGGGATTTGGCAGCAGCATGTGTTGAGATGCGGTGGCACCACACACTGCTACCCCTTTCTCTGACCTGCACTATTTCCCAATGCCTTGGCCAATGAGTAGTATGTGCTTCTGCCCCATCCCTTGACCTGCACTTCTGATTGGGCAGCAGCACAAGTTGGCTGGGGAGGCAGACAGCAGAGTTGGAGGCAAGGGGGACTAGTGGCAGGGGGAACAGGGAACAGGCAGCAGGGGTCCAGGCATGGCAGGGCATACTTGTAGGGGAGCAAGGTGCAAAGGTCAGGCTGCTTGCTCTCCCTTCTCCCCCTCTACTCCCCCATAGGTGGGGCAAAATTTAAGATGACCCTCCAATAATTTGATTTTATACATGGAAGACTAACAAATTTATAATTTTCCATGTGTCAAATCTAATTATTGGGGGGTCATATTAAATCCAAAGTTGTCTTGGATTTGTGTAAATATGGTATTTTTAGTATTCCTTAAACAGCTTCCTAAAGAATTTTCTACTCAGGCAGAAATTGTGTTGTATCTGTGATTTATGTATAGGTAGTGTTTTTAATTTTCTCATCCAAACTGCTGCTTGGTATTGTTGAACATGTTACACTACTGCTAGACTGTTTCAGAGGGGACTCAGCTTCTCTAGTGACTGATGTAATTGTGTGCATGGACCCTGTGTGAGGAAAGCCACATTCCAGCTGCAAATGTAACTGTGTACCAGTTTATGTAGACTAAGATTTCTTCTGCCCATTACATTCTGTGCACTCTGAACTACCAGAGAACTTGGTCTGTTTGAAATCTTGAAATCTTAAATTCCGGGCAAAAATCAGCAATATGTCACAGCCTAACACAGAAATTCCTTGTTAAGAATGGAGAGGAAGGCTGAAGTGCCAGGACTAGTTCTAGCCTGCCTGGCTAGAAATCACTGGTTGGGTTATCTGTACTGCAGAGGTACTAGTGGAAATGTTTACTTTGTAGTCTGTCTCACACAGGAGTTGTGTTTGATTTGTGTTTTCTTCCTTAAGGGAAAGAATCAGCGCCCACAGATATTCCACTCAGTGGCTTTGTCCCTCTATACACAGGAAAGAGGTGCCAGAGAAGCAGCCATCACAGAGTAAGGACAAATCCTTGTTTAGTTCTCCATATATATATTTATGGTTGGCAGAAATATGTAAGTCTGATGCCAAATGCTTTCCTTCCATGTTGGTAAAAGGATAGTGGTGCTGTATAGGAAAAGATTTAAAATAACAGTAGGCAGATAGAGATGATTGTGGAAAGAGAACCAGTTCATGTACACAGTGTGCTTGGGCTCCAAGTATTTCAGGGCAGAAGTGGTGTCTTCTTTCTTGTGTGTACTGTGCCAAGCTAGACAAATGATAAGTAAATGGATTTCTGCCTGGACAGACTGATTTACACCAAACACATGCTATCTGGTACAGAAGCTTATAGAGGAGATGAAATGCTGGGAGATTTATGGGAGAGCATCATTTTGTGAGGGCACAGCATCCTCAGCCTTCTGGGAAACTCAACACAAAGACGATAGCTGGATGGGTCAGAATGTCCTTTGAGACCTGCTGCCTACATTTCCCTGCACTCCCACAGGGGTGATCAGTGCAGTGCCATGAAGAATGCAAATCACAGATGGTTCCCCATCAGACCTGTAGTATTTCAGAGATCACAGTTTACCCTCCAGTGAGCACATCTACACGTGCAAATAACGTGGGATCAGTTTACTGTAGAGTAAATTAGTCTAGAGTAAACTGACCCAGGCAGGCATCTACACATGCTGGGTCTTGGGAGCAAGTTTGCTGCTCATGGCAGCATTCAGCTCTTGCCCCCGCTAGCTCTTTACTGGCTCCTGACACAGCCAAGGAGAGCTCTAGGCTCTCCCTGCATGCTAGTCCAGGGGTTGGCCGGGAGAATGGGGCCAGGAGACAGCTGTCTCCTGGCAGGGACTGGGACTTTGCACCAGTGACCGCGAAGCTGGTGCTGGGAGAGAAGGATCTCCCAGCCTGGATCCCCCACCTGTGGGACTCAGGCTGAGAGATAAGAATATCCCAACCTGGGCTTCCCTACTGCAAGGCTCAGGCTACAGGGTAAGGATCTCCCAGCCTGGGTCCCACAGCCATGGAACTTGGACTGAGAAAGAAGGGTTTCCCAGCACCAGGACCTGACAAGCATCTCCCGGCCTGGGTCCTGCCACCGCAGGGCTCAGGCTGGCAGATAAGCATCTCCTAGTCCTGACCCCGCAATCACAGAGTGGGGGCTGGGAGCTCCTTACTGCTGGGGCAGGGGGACATTGTCCTTGCACCCCATTAGCAAGCAGCTCCTGGGGGCAGGAAGCTCAGGGTCAGAGTTTACACATGTGCTACTGCACTGTTGCTAATCACAAGTAAATTTGCTACTTGCTTTTGCAGGTAGCAAATTTACTTACAATTAGAACCATTTACTGCGCAGTAAGCATCTGCATTTGCTTTACTGTGCAGTAGAGCATCTTGTGTAGACACACCCACTCAGTGGCTTTGCCTTGTAGAAGCATAATTAAGTACAATGTGTGTATATCTTTGTAGGGGTTCTTAATTCTCAGCAGTTATCAAGATAATCTACTTTATGTGGTGGAAATTTACTTTCTGTTATTGAGTTGTTGCCTGTCATGGATGAGTCTCAATTTTCAAGCTAAATATGTTTTGGAGATTTGGGATGAAGAGGCCCTTAACAGACTAGAGAGGCCCTCAGGGGGGATGTGAGAGTGGTGTCCAAGCAGTTAAGGCACTTAAATTTTATTTAGGCTTTTCTAAAAGATTGAGGTGCAGGTTTGACCTCCCTGGAAAGTCAGTTCTCTTTGTGAATAGGGATGGAGCAAGCACAGCAGGCTTTCCCATGTTCTGCTTGCTGCCAGTCTGCCTCCAGTCTGAATGGGGGAGACCCTAACTATTGTATGCAGGGAAATCAATTTCTGTGGTATTTGGCCTCGCTGCTGATGTGCTGGCAGTTACTGCTGGAGCGTTTCTGATGTAAACACCTCTTCACTCAGAACTGGGTTTGGACCCAGCTGTTTGCTTTGTCCAAGCCATGGAACAGTAAGGAGAAGGATTCCAGTTCTAATAAGTTTCCTTTTTTATGGGGAGGGAAGGCGTGTTTGATTCATGGTTTCAGCAGTAGCAGGAAATGTGACATCAGTGTGCTTTGCTTGCTGGCATCCTGAGGTACCATCTTGCCCATCTTCCTTGCCAAAAATAAGAAAGCAAAAAAATCTGACTGTTTTCAGCCTTTGCTTCCCACCTTTCCCTTGCAGCGTGGACTCAGGTTGCCGCAGTGGCACATGAAGCCTTCTTTAGTCTACTCTCAAGTCCTGAAAGGCCTTTTCAGGTGTGTGCTGATATTTCAGTACCAATTGATGTTGGACACCCTTGACTACATACTGCATTGAATCAAACATAGGTTTCCCCAGTCCTCTGAGCTCATACAGAAACCTGCTAACAAAGTAAAGATTGTGTTGTTCCAGATGGAGCTTTATCTTGTGTAGACAGGAATAATATTTTAGTTTCTGAAGCTACAGTAGGTTTAAAATGTATGAGATCTTATGACTAGGGCTTCAGGCCTAATCAGATTCCCAGCTGGGCTTGAACGGTGCTGAATCCTCTCATCCAAAGAACTGGCCATGGTTAGAGGCACAATACCAAACTATATGGATCCAGTTTTCTGGAAGGTCTGATGGTCCGAGACAGCTCCAAGGCAGAAACAAAATTTAAGACATTTTCTTTTTCTTTGAACATTATGCTTGTGAAAAACACATGATTGGCAGCCCAGGGGAATGAATTTCTGTGCTCAGAATAGGTGCAACATAGGAGGTAGGGGTATACTGATAAAGATTTTCTTGGTTGATACCGATGATTAACCAACTATATTGGCTGATGCCAATCTGATAACTGTTATTTAGTAATAGTGCAAGGTATTTCAAACTACTGACATAAATAAACCTTTTTTTGTTTGTTTTGTATTTATAACACACACACACACATACACACATCTCCTGTTTGCTCTGGCCCTTGATGAGGAAGGCAGTGACCAACTTATTCCCATTCATGTCACCCTGTCACCCATGGCTCCTACCTGCAGCCCTGCTCCCCACACAGCCTGTGCTGCCATCCTGGGCAGGCAGGGCAGACCCTCACTTGAACAGTAGTGCCAGGCACGTTTGGAGCCCAGAGCACGCCACTGCCTCAGTGCTGGGGGACCCCACCCTGTGCAGCCAACCTCCCATGGCCCCTGGGGAGAAGTTGCTTTTGCAAAGGCACCCGGTGCCCAGCAGAGCAGAATGTCCCTTGTGCGGCATCTTACCCCACCTGTACGCAGCCGAATGTCTCTGTGGCAACCCCTGCTGCACGCGCGCCATTTCTATGGCAGTGGCAGCAGGAGCTGGTAACAGTCCCTTTGTTGCTGAGTGCAACATCATGAGACTACCCCAGCACCCCCTCCCTCCCAGTGCTCGCCAGAACCTGTAGTCTGCTGTGGGCTAGGGCTGGCGATGGGGCATGGGGACTGGACCACGCTTGCCAGAATAGTCCAGGCACGCGGCTGTATTTGTCAGCTACAATGACCAAAAAAACTGATAGCCGATAACATAATTTCTCCTTTTATTGGTGGCAGTCCGATAGCCAACTGATATATCAGTGCACCCCTAATAGCAGGCAGCAAAGTAAGTTTCCCTCATGTTGCCCTATCAGTTTGCCACAGTTCTGGCCTGGTAGCATACCCATTGGCCATGTGAAGGCAGCTGATCTTCCAGTTTCCTCCAGCTAAGACTGCCAACAAAGGGTCTCATTGCAGCTCATAGTAATGGTATTTTCTTATGAATGACTGGGCGCATCTATGCAAGAAGCTACATTACCATAACAACAAGCTACTATGCCTTAGCTTGTTGCTACAACAACATAGCATTGCTGGGCATGAACTGTGGCAGCAATTCTACTGTGCAGCAGCAACTAAAAATAACGATGCAGTGACGGGACTGCACAGTAACAACAGCTTAAGCAAATATTAAATGACTGTGCAGTAACAACTCATCTTGTTTGTTCCTCATACTTCTTACATTTGTATACATAGATCAGAAGTATTTTGCATTTTGACATACTCATTTCCCTCTTGCTGTCCTGTGGCTCTCTTGCCCTTCCCTGATTTTAGCTGCTTCTTCCACTCCTCTTTCCTTTGGATTTTTTTGCTCTGTTGCTGGAAGGTTTTGTTCACCATCCCCCAAGAAACTAAGTTTAAAGCCTTCCTTACTAGGTTGGCCAGATAGTGACCAAAGATGCTCTTCACAGTTCTGATCAGATGGGTCCTGTCTCTTGATAGCAGTACTCCTCCCCAGAACATCTGCCCGTTGTCAAAGAATCCTAAAGCCTTCATGTTGACAGTGCATTTTCAGCCATACATTTATTTCCATGATGTGATGGTCCCTGCCTGGACCACCTTCTTCTACGAGGATTGATGAAAATACTACTTATGCTCAAAACTTTTTAATCCTTTTTGTAATCTTCTCTGATCTGCTCAGTATCATTCTGGTGGTATTATTGTTGCCTACATGGACAAGCAGGGAAGCATAGTGATCTGAGGGATGGATGAGCTTTTGCAGTCTTTCTGTGACATCCTGAATACAGGATTCAGATAGACTGTACACCTCCTGGGACCCCAAATCCAGACAACAAATTGATGCTTCTGTCGACACAGAAGGGAGTCACCAACCGTTGCTGTTAGGTTTGCCCACATTGCAGTTGGACTCATCTACCCTGACAGCGTTGAAGCTATATAGACTGAAGGCGCTCTAAAAACAGCTATTTGTCTTTCTGTCTTGTGTCCACCCAGTGCCAGAGCAGTTGAAGTAACAGATAGACAAGTGTGACTCCAGCTGCAGCATAGTAACTCTGAAGTGCAGAAGTTTTTGCTAGTTGCCTCTCGAATTCATCATTGCTGGCTTGAAAGTGAAATTTAACCCAGAGTAAGATTTGCTTCAAGGGACAAGCTAACTCCCTTCAAACTATGGTCCAGAGGACAGGAACACTGACAAATTGGGTTATTCCCTCTGCACTTGTCAAAGAAATGACCTACAGTGTCACCAGTATTTTCCTCTCTCCTTTCCTTCTTTGTTCTAGCCTTTGCTCCAGTCACTGGCTTTTGATTTTAGTGGAATGGTCAACAATCCCCATCTAAGTGACATCCAGTTCCAGGTCGACTCTGGGGAAGTTCTTTATGCCCATATGTTTGTGCTATATGCACGGTGCCCACGGGCAGTGGAAATGGTAAGTATAGCTGAATGTGTATGCTTTTGTATTTAAATGTGATGCTTGTTTGCAGTGTTACCTTTCTCTGCCTTCTGACAGGGTGGCCTCCTCTGGACTTTTGACCAGAAGGTGCTTTCCTCATAGCTAGGATGAGATAAATAGCCAAACCAACTCCGGTCTCAACAGTCAGCGCCGCTCCAGAATCAGCAGAGGTTGATAAAGGGCCCTCTGACAGGCATCTGTGGCCCAGCCATGACTTTTGGTCTCCTTGCTAGATGAGTCCAGGAGGCAAGAGTGCTGGTGTCTTTTTGAGTGTGGTAGTATGTGGGAGGTGGGAGGTGGAGAATGAAGCCTGCCCCCAGCATTCTGCCAGCAGTTAACACATGAAGTTCTAACTACCTGTTTGGTCTCTGGTTTTTCATAGTCACCCAACACAAACTATTATGTCAGTCAGGTAAGCCCACCTTGTCTTTCTCCTACAGTGAGGGAACTTAAAGTCCAGGGACCAAGCAGTTGAAAGTTCTTAGCTACATTCTTGCATAAACTTCATGAGTAGGGTCAAACCAATATAATGCCTCCCATGCCTTCATTCACTGTTGAGATAGCAAGGCTGAGCTTGCCAAGGCAGCTGCAGTGCTCCACATGCTCCCCAGTAGGGTTTGGTGTCAGGCAATTCTCAGCATGATCCCAGTAGCACTCCCACTAGCATGACAATGGGTGCTGACCCTAATCTATACTTGGTGCTACTTGGCAGCCCCTAGAGCAGCTTTTCAACATGGCTTGGTTTACTTGAATACTGTCATCTCAAGAAGGCCTGTGTACATGTGTCTGCACAACTTTGGTGTGTCCTACCCAGCTGCCCCTGTTCATACATGCCAAACTCAGAAATGTGGTGTTGAAACTACTCTGGGTTGCTCTTGAGCTCTCTGCCTGTGATGTACTTGAGACAGGGAAAATATGACACAGGGGTGGGCAAAATACGGCCCACAGACCAGATTTGGCCTCCAAGGTATGTTATCTAGCCTGCGGTGAGTCCCTTGGTCCCTCCTAGCCCAGGCACAGGGAGCAGCTTAGGCCGTGGCACATGTGGCCAGTGCTGCTACCCCTAGGCACACAGCAGGGCTGGGGCGACATGGCATCCAGACTCACTTCCTAGCAGCCCCAGTGGCAGGAGCTCCTTCTAGCTGCTGCTGCCAGACCCAGCTCCACTGCCTGGGCACCCCAGCCCATCCACTCTGAACCGACAACTGGGGGTGGGACCCACGTGGGCAGGGCGAATGGCTGGGTGGATGGGATGAGGCTGCAAGTGGGTGGAGAGCTGTGTTCAGAAGTGGGATGGGCAGGCGAGACTGGGATCACAGGGTGGGATTGTGGGGCTGGGGCTGGGGCAGAGCCATGATCTGCTGCCCACGCAGCCCTGCAACACACAAGTTCCACAGGCAGGGGCATGTGGATAGCAAATCTCAGCTCTTCCCTGGGCCCTGACCCTGCGCTGTCACTGCCAAAAGAGCTCGAACCCAGACTCAGCTCCCTGCCTACCCGTAGCCCTATCCTATCCTCCTGGCTGCACGCTCTACTTGGCTATACAGATGCCAGCCAGTCTCCAGACCTCAGTACTGCTAGGCAGTGACAGCATGGAGTCAGGGCTGGGGAAGGGTTGCAATCCACTCTCCGCATGCCCCTGCCCACAGAACCGGTGCCCATTGCAGGGACATGTAGGCAGTGGATCCGGGCTCTGCCACAGGCCCCAGCCCTGTGCTCAGTGCCCTGCAATCCCAGCCCTGGCTCTGTTTGCCCCCCCTGGTCCTGGATGCTACACCGTCCCTACCAGTGACTCCATCCAAGCTGCCTGGCCAAGCGTGGAGCAGAGCCACTTAAGGAGTTTTGGTGAGCTGTTGCGGAGAAAGGGGTGCTGTCCCAGATTGGAGGCAGGGGGTGCTGACCAAGCTTGCAAGAGCTCACCAAAACTCCCTATGTGGCCTGTGGACCCAAATAATTGCCCACTCCTGTGTAAGGGGGTTGTTCGCAGAGTGGCTTCACCACTGCATTTTCCAGTTTGGTATGTATGAGTAGATTTGGGCATGCTTCAGAGGGAGGACCCCTGGCAGCACCAGGGATGTGGTGTAGATGCATCCTGTGACATGACACTTTTATGAAACTAGAGACAAGGGTTAACCCTGTGCATTCTGAACTAGGTGAACTTCCTTTTATTACTTACCTGTACCCCAGTTTTGCAACCTTTTCTTACTTGGGTAGTCCCATCAGCTGTTTGCATGGGTAAGAACTGCTTGTATATATAGTAGGAGTTGCTGGATCAGGTCCCCATGTTATATGTTTAATTCCCTCCATGTGGTTATTTTCCCTTGGGTTCTATTCTGCAGGGCATTGTTTCCCATATGATCTATTTATTGGCCAAGAGGGTGTCGTTAGGACCAAGTCTCCCATTGTCAGAGACCTTGAGCCATTGGGAGTTAATGGGAAGAACTGAGCCCCTGTGTTTTTCATTTGTGTGACATGTACTTCCCTAAGAGAATCTCAGGGAATGCAGTAGGTGCAATGGGTGCAAAGAGCATGGGAGAGTGTTGTAATTGAAGAAGCATCTTGACAAATGCAGGTGGATCCTCACAGGTATTATTCAAGTTACCAAAGATATAGAAGTAGTTGAACAGATCCTCCTTTCTGTTGTCCCATAAAAGGAGTATGAGTGGTCAGTCAGTGCAACTAAGGACAGGTAAACTAAAAACAACTCAAAGGCACTCTTTTTCACATGGTGTTCTTCTTTCAGTCACCTTGTGAAATCACTGTTTCAGGAGGCAACTGGTTTAAAAAAGGAATTGGAAAATGCTTATAAGTCTTAGCAATGTGTGGTAGTTATATGGAGGATGGAATCAAATGTTGTGCAGCTATGCTACAGGGTGTAAGCAGGTGACTGCAGAGGACAGGAAGAACACTCCTGCCACCTTGCTTTAAGGCATTGCATATATGATCATCTTGCTATCCTTGTGAAGCATCTAGTACTGGCCACTTCAGTGGATGACAGGTCTGATCTGATCAGGAAAATCTGGTTCCGAGTCTCCTGTGCCCATCTCTTGCCAACAGATGACCTTGCTTTATTTTTCATATCCTTCCGCTATCAGGCTCACAACGAAGGTTTTTTAGTGGAAGAAGATGGAAATTTGCAGATCCGCCGAGTGCTACTGAGTGAAGTGACAGCAGAGGCAACGTATGCATTTCTACGGTACCTCTATTCTGCTGATTCTAATATCCGTCCCCATGTGCTCTCTGATGTGAGGATTCTTGCAGCCAGGTTTGTATATTGCATCCTAACCACTGATCCCACGTTAGATTTATTTGGAGTCCAAATTCTTGTATTTGCAGCCAGGTTTCTGCAATTATGACCGTCCTCAGGTTGCATTTGTTTAAGTGAAATCTTTTTGACGTAAATGTTCAATGGGTATCAGTGATTTGTTGTTATTCTGAGGACACTTGAATCTTCTTTTTCTGGTTTGAATGGATTCAATGAACTTCTTACTCATCTGCATGTTTTTCTTATGAATGTGCTAACAGACGCATCACAACTCTCATCTTCTCACTGTGTGTCTCTGCCAAGTATACCTGCTTAGTATTACCTGCTGCTAGGCTCAAGTTTTACCACTGTTGGCACAAGTCATTGCACCTGTAGGGGAAACAAGCCATTCTGTTCTGCTCATAGTGTTCGTAGTAGCATTTGGTCCTGGGACCTCCCACAATGGCTGATCATGACACTATAATACTGGGAAGTAGTATGTTTTTCATCTGAGTGCTCAAAGCACTTCACTAAGTAGTCCCATTAATTCTAGCAAGATTTGCTGTGGGAAAGAAAATAGTGTGTATAATACTGACTTACAGTATTAGTCTTACCATCATTATGTGACTCTCCAGCTGCAAACCTTTAAAAATAAGGACAAATTAAACAGAATCTGTCAAATTAAAAATCTCACTTCTCTCCAAAAGTTTTAACCTGCTAGTGTTACAGATGAACCTTAATGTGACTGACACTCAAGGAGATGAGAGAAAAACATACTCTTTATGTTCTGTGCATTTCACAATACTTTCCTCTGTATTGTCAACCGGTCAGCAAGTTTCCCCTTATAATTTATGGTTTGTTCATTGCACTGGGAAAGAATCTTTTTTCAAAAATTAATATATAATTGTAAAATAATGTTAGGAACGGGATGTAGAGAAAGGTGTATGTCTTCTAAATTTGATTCCTCAAGCATTGTTTCTAATCCAGTTTCTAAATTGAGGCCTTATCTTTACTGTGATCTAAGTCCCCTTTTATAACAGTGTGGTAAATGCATACCCTTAATAGCATTAGACTTTCTCTGCTATGGGATTGTCTGTGCTGAGTCTGCTGGCTTCTGTTGCAGACACTAGTACCTTCTCAGCTGAAGTAGTCTAAGGTAAAGACTGAGTCAGGAAAAGCATAAATGGGATCCTGCCTCTTGGGAGGCCCATTATTTGCCTCCTGGTCTGTTTCTGGGAATTTTAATTCTAGTCAGGTAAAGGTCTTTAGAGTTAGTCTGAGAGTTGAGTTGTTGGGCTGGTGCTTTCATATGTGCATCCTACTAGAAGAGGGGAAATCTGACTGACATTAGATTTGAACAGATGCCTGTCATGAAAGGCATGCACATGACTCTCATGAGGAAATCTGCATGAGGGCACTCATATTGCATCCAAATAGTGGAGCAACATCGAAGGAGAGAAAACAATAATCTTTTCATTGTATCATTACAGGTTTAGTGTAAGTGAACTGATTGCTATATGCGGAAGCAGCCCTGGAGAGAACCAGGAACCATCTGGGGTGGATTCAGGAGAGGAGCTTTTCTCTGTGGGGGATGATGAGGATTGTGAGAATAGAGCTGAGAACTTCCAGGAGCTCTTGAAGTCAATGTGGATAGATGAAGATGAGGAAGAAATAGCTTTGCTGAAACCAGAAGGTGAAGAGGAGGAAGACCATGAGAAAGTGGATGAACAGGAACTTGAGGAAATCTATGAGTTTGCTGCTACACAGCGAAAAATGGCTCAAGACAAGCCACAGGAGGAAGAATGCACAGAGAAGAGCATTTACAGTGAATCAGAGAAGGCCCAAGACATGAATCAACAGGTGGATGACAAAGGGGGGAAGGTATTTGAATCTTCCTCAACATGTAGCAAGATTAAAGAATGGAAGGGAAGTATTAATCTGGGAAGATCTAGGTGTGATTTACCTACGCAAGAAAAGAAAATCCAAGGTCCAGATAGGTGTGAGGGCATGAATGTTACACAAATCACTACAGTGCACTGCCAGGATGAGTCTTATAAGTGCAGTGATAATGCCATGTCCTGCAGTGCATTCTTTGGTGAAAGACGAACCACTAGAACACCCAGAGTTTCCAGATCATATCAGGCTTCACAAAATGAAGAGGAGGAAGATCCCTGGGAAAAACTGTTCCCTAGTCATCAACACAATGTAGCCCTTGATGTAAGTTATGAGCACATGTTTTCTGCAACCCAGGGAAACTACTGTGATCCTGCCTCATTGAATGAAGATATAAAAGACCCTGGAGAGACCAACAGTGAGAAATGTGTTGAAATTAATAACTCACCAGTTTGCCATCAGCCACAGAAAGGCCTTGAGTCGGGCAAGAGCAGTTTCTGTCACAGTCCTCTTATTAAGCCATGCACACCTCTTTTTCCTGCTATTGGTTCATCCCCTTTGTCTGCAAAATTAAATCAGACTTTATCCAGAGTATATACAGGCATTCATCCTATATCAACACCAATAAGAGATCTCTCTCGTGATGATGTGCCCTTCTACAAAGCCAGTGAGCAGAGTGTTGCTTCAAGACACGAGAACATGAAGAGAAGAGTTTTTCCAGACAGATCTCCCTGCATTGACTTAAACAAGAAAAAATCTCTCTCACCATCCTCATCACAGATTCTCAAAACTCAGGATGCCACATCTCACATGAACAAAGAACCTGATATTATTGTTTTGTCAGATTCTGATGAAGAAATTGAATTAAAACAAACAAAAGAAGAATCAGATTCTGGATCTTCCTTGAGGGAAACAGAAATTTCTAGGAAATTGGATTATATCTGTAAAAAAGTAGAGCAAGATCCCAAGGTGCCAAAATCTGAACCTGTATCAGTTGTTGACAAGGAAGTACATCAGAGGCTGTCTCAAGTCTCACTTGGAATTCAGAATGAGGTGCATAGTAATGCTGTTGCAGAGGTGTTGCCAGAGACGCATGTGAACAGCTGGGCAGGTACCTGTGTTGACAGCAAACTGAATCTGAATCTGAGCTGTGGGAAAGAGTACAGTTGTGAGGAGAGTTCTAGCATGGATGCATCATGGCTAGTGCCAGGCACACCTCTTTTGAGCGAAAGCAGAAACTGCTCAACACAGACCCAAGTTTCAAGCATGAGAAATTTGAATCATCAGGGATCCACGCACAAAACTGAAGTTTTAGTGGTAGATAATAATAGCCATAAGCCTTCTAGGACCATCATAAGCAGTCCTGAACCAACTTCAGGTGGGTTGCCAGTGACTTTGTCAGAAAAACCTTTCCATCTGGACAACTCAGTCAGCAAAAGGAACTCTTCCGGCAGCCAGTTGGGTCAGTGTTCAAAAGACTTTCTGCCCATTTCTCCTGTGCCTACAAGTTCACTCTCCCCTAACTGTGCTAGTGTAAAAGAAAAGTCTTCAGAAAGCCCTTCTTTAGCCAGACAAGTGCCTCCATGCCATAAGCAGTCTTTGGCAAATAAAACAGACATTAGTGTGGTTGAGGTAGAGGACAGTGAGGAAGAAAAAGATGCAACTCCATTTTCACCAAGTAGCAACTTCTTGCTGGGTGATGATCCCCCAGTCCCAGTTGATGATGCCTTCTGGGATGTTGAATATCTGTCACCAATCAGAGAGACCAGCAAAGAGCCTGAGAAGTCTGATTGTGCAAATAACAGCACAACCAACAGTAAAAGTGACCCTAAAGAGGAACAGTGGAAAACCCCAACAAGACTCCTGGAAGTCAGAGGTAGTACCCCTCTTAGAGGGAGTCCTTTTGACACACGAAAACTTTTGTCCTGTGACAAAAAGAGTCCTGTTGAGACACGGCCTTCAGTGGGTAGTAGGTTAAGCTTTTTGGATTCCAAAGTCTGGGACAGTTGGAATGGAGACGAAGATGATCTCCCAGAGGTAATTCCTCTCACACAGAGGCTGTCAGCTGCAGCTGCTGCCCAGAACACAGAGCTACTAAAGACTCCTCGTAAGTACTTGTATTAATCCCTTAGTACCTCTGTAGGCTGTTTCTTATTTGGTTAATAATTTTACATTTCTTTACATTTGCATTGCTCTTTCATCCAAGATCTAAGAATATTACTTAGGACATGATGGATGAATCTACATGTGCTATTAGCATGTAGCAATAAACTCCAGTGCAGTTTGGGCCGGAGTTTATTGGTCCCAGGCTCAGGGTTTACACATGTGCATGAGACTGCAGCACACTGAACCAGGACAGAGCAGCTCCAGCTGGCAGGGGGTCTGGAGAACTCAGCCCCTGCACTGTAGCACCCTCGTGCCCCAGCTAGCCCTGGTCACTGTCTACACATGCGTTTTGGTGCATGTAAGTACTCCACTGTAGGATAGATTCATAGATATTAGGGCTGGAAGGGACCTCGCAAGATCATCAGGTCCAGCCCCCTGCCTGAAGGGCAGGAAGTCGGCTAGCGTCAAAGGTTCCCAGCAAGATAAGCATCCAAATGTTTCTTAAAAGTGTTCAGAGTAGGTGCTTGCATCACTTCTGGGGGGAGTCTAGTCCAGGCCTTGGGGGCTCGAACAGTAAAAAAGTTTTTCCTTATGTCCAGCCTAAAACAGTCTTGCAGGAGTTTGTGACCATTGGACCTTGTCATCCCTTAGGGTGCTCTTGGTGAACAGGCATTTTCCCAGATCCTGATGCACACCCCTCATGGACTTATAGGCTGCCACCAAGTCACCCCTGAGCCTGTGCTTCTCCAGGCTGAAGAGTCCCATGGCTCTCAGCCTCTCTTCATAAGGCCTGTTCTCTTGATCATGCACGTTTTTCTCCTCTGGACTCTTTCAAGCTTCTCCACATCCTGAATTGTGAAGCCCAGAATTGGATGCTACTCCAGCTGCGGCCTCACCAAGGCCAAGTACTGTGGAAGGATGACATCCTGGGTCTTGCGAGAGATGCATCAGTCTTGCTAGAGATGCAAGCCAGAGTTTTGTTCACTTTGCCAGCTGCAGTATTGCACTGGTGGCTCATGTTCAACTTGTGGTCAATCATGACCCCCAAGTCTCTTTTGGTTGTGGTGCTAGTGAGTGTAACACTGCTGAGCCTATATGTGTGATGTGGTCTTTTTTCCTGAGGTGGAGCACCTTGCATTTCTCCATATTGACTGCCATCAGGTTTTCATCCGCCCACCTTGCAAGCCTATTGAGGTTGGCCTGGATCACCAGCCTATCCTCAAGTGTGGATATTCTTCCCCAAAGTTTGGTGTTGTCAGTGAACTTGGCCAGTCCACTTCTGACACCAGAGTCCAGATCGTTTATAAAGACATTAAAGAGTACAGGTCCAAGAATGGAGCCTTGGAGGACACCACTGGTCACCGAGTGCCATGTTGATTCAGTTCCATCAATTACCACTCTCTGGGTCCAAACTCAGAGTCAATTCCCCAGCCATCAGACTGTAGTGTAGTCGAGGCCACAGTTTCCCAACTTTTCCACGAGGACATCGTGGGACACCAGGTCAAAGGCTTTTTTAAAGTCCAGATATATGATATCAACCTCTTCCCTTTTGTCCAGGTGAAAGATCACCTGGTCATAGAAGGAAATGAGATTGGTCAGGCAAGACTTACCCACAACAAACCTGTGCTGGCTATCCTTCAGAATGTCTCCTTCTGTTAGCCTGTCAAGAATGATGAAAAAATTATAATTTTTTTCAAGATCTTTCCAGGGATTAAGGTCAAACTGATTCCTGGAAAGATCTTGGAAAAGAGACTACTTGTCCTGGACAGTACTATCCTACAGCAGTGTTAATTAGTTTACTACGCCCTAATACAGGCACAAGTGTAGATGGTGATGCTTTACTGTGGAGCAGCTCTGCAGTAAAGCACACGTGTGATAGGGCATTAGGAGGTGGATGTCACACCACTTCCCTTTGACCTCAGTCTGCAATGTAACTTTGGTCTCCAGAAGTTTAAGACTCACTGGAGCATCTACATGTGCCCCTACAGCGTTGTTGTTACTGCACCGTCATTTAGTACTTCTTTTTGGAGGTACTAAATGACAACGCAGTAACAGCCTATACTGCACTGTGCTGGTGGTGTATGGTTATTTTTAGCCATTATGTCACCATAGCAACACGCTATACCAAGGGAGCGCATTGCTGTAGCGATGTAGCAGCAGTGTCATGGTTTTTGCCTGCAGACGTTATATCAACTGAGGATCTTTATGACCAACACTTTTCATTTATTTTAAATCAAATTGTTTTATGCTTTAAAGCAGCAGTTTCCAATCTGCAGTACGGATACCACCAGTGATACGCAGACAACCTGTCAGTGATACATGTTAACTGATTGATTATAATTACTTTATATGACAAAAATTTGCTAGTGGTACTTAAAGTTGAACTGAAAAATGTGCTGGTGGTACTTATATCGTTTTAAATTGGCAGTGCGCAATCTGTCGGAGTTTGGGAACTGCTGCTTTAAAGTAAAACACCCCATGAAAAGGGTGAGTCCATAGATAAAACCTATCATTGAAGCTCCTGTCTTTTACAAACAAGATGTAACTGGTCAAGTGCTTTGGAAATCATTGCAGGAAAATGGTGCCATAAAAATTACTCCTATGTGACCTTGTAATACTTGTCACTTAGACCAGACTGTAGCAACTAGTCCAAGAACTGTACAGATTTATTCTAACTAATAATTTCATCCTGCTACAGAGCCTGTCTGCCCAAAGAAGAACCTGCCTCCCAAGGTTCCAATAACACCAATGCCAGAATACTCCATCATGGAGACGCCAGAGCTTAAGAAGGAGTTGAACAGGTTAGTGTTACTTCCACAAACGCAAACAGTTTCTTAATTTGCAGATACCTGAGGGAAGTGCCTTGACAGAGAAACCCTTGTACAGCAAGAGATAAGAGCCAACAATTTGATGGGGCTCCAGGAAGTGTTATTTGAGATCCAGCTAATAGTGCTAATGCCTGGACTATAGCCTCCATAGTGTAATTCCATTCCCTTCTCTAAGCCATGCTGCAGTGCCAGTAGTGTGGGACATCACCACGTTAGCCTAAAAGTACTGTATTGTTTGATTAAAATTCTGCCTTTTATATTTTAGATTTGGAGTCCGTCCTCTCCCAAAACATCAGATGGTGTTAAAGCTGAAGGAGATATTCCAGTACACTCACCAGGTCATGGAGTCCGATTCAGAGGATGAAATCTCATCCTCCCAGCCCCGCTTGTGGAAAGCAATTGCCAAGCATTGCAGCCCATCCGAGGCAGATGGGACTGCAGTGAGAACAAAGAGTTCCAAAGCCTCAAGCGGAGCGAGCAAGCAGAAGATGAGTATTTTGGTCCCTTCCTTGCCCGTTCTGGGGAGCAATGATGACAACTTAATGGACCCCTCTACAACAAGTTGTGCAGCAGCTAAGATGACTGCTGAAACCAAAATCCATGCAGGAGATGCCAGCAGGCAAAATGAAGTAACTCTGTCTCTTGCTGGATCTCCAGTTAAAGGTTCTCTGGCAATCAGCACTGATGAGCAGATGCTCTTAGCATCACATGAATCTACATCGTCTTCGGGGGATGGAACGGACCATTCCTTTGGGTCACAGAGGTAAGACTAAAATAAACTACTGAAATAGCAACAGAATTGTAGTCATTGGTGTGGGATAGGATGTGAACCCCTGCAAACTACAAAAATCCTTTTATCGTTATCGTTTGTCCTTTATCATTTGAGGCTTTGGTGACCCACATGAGTGCCTTCATTCTAATTCCAAGTGAACTTTTATCAGATCACAAAAGTAAGTTTGATATCATTTGCTGTGGCTGATATTCTGTTGCTTGGTAAAGGGTCTGTTTACTTCAGGGGCACTCGTAGAGTTATATGTGGGCCCAAGACTGCAATAGCAGAGCCACAACAGACCTTCATGACAAAGCTACGCACAAAAGTAGAATGACAGCAGATGGTGCAGGTCAGCAGGGAGAAGCAGCAGCAGGGGATCACAGGACTGGAATAGAGGAGGCACTGGCACAGCTGAGAAGGGGAAGCTTGCAGAACGTGGGCCCTTATTAAACCTGTTCTGTTAGACATTTACATTCACGTCCATGAATGCCTTATTCCCTGACTCTTCCTTGCTCTCTCACTTGCTCTTACTTTCAGTTCGTCTGCCAATGAATTTGAGACCTGTGCCCTTGCATTGGAAGAAGATGATAATGAGGGGGTCCCAGCATCTCAGACTGCCACTCAGGATGCAGATAAACAGGAGGCAGTGAGACGCTACATCCATTCAAACCCAGCTCTCTATCGGAGGATACTCTTTTATGAGCCCTTGGAGCTGGCTGAACTGCAAGCTGAGTTGAAGCAGAATGGCATCAAGATTGGGCTGGGAAAGCTCCTGGATTTTTTAGATGCTCACTGCATTACCTTTACCACAGCTGGGGCACGGAAAGAGAAGCAGCAACATAGGGGTAAGAAAAAGAGAGGCAAACGATATTAAATGAAGCCTCTTCTCCTCTGTCCAGCCATTTCTGCACACATGCATTTCTCCTCTGCAGGGTCTAAGACTCTTCTCATTGTCCCTAATGTCCAGAACTCTTTCAAGACTTGGTTCTAGAGGTGGAACTTTTGGAATAAACCAGAAACCTCACTCTGCCCCCTTAGAATTTTCTGAGCACATGAATTTGAGCTGTTTGTACAAACCAGTTAGTGCATTGCTCCCTCTTGTGATGAGTTGCTCAAATAGCAGAGATTGGAGGTTGGACTGGACCTCTTGAGAAGCAACCATTCCCACTGACTTGCAGAGCTGCTCATTCTACCCCATGCCTGCTGTGTCATCCATTTCACTCCTTAGCACAGAGTTAGCATGGGTGTTCTGCCTGTTTTTTCTCTTCTTTCTTTAGGCTCTTCTTTCTTTCCCCTTCCATTTCACTGTTTTTTTCCATCACTAGCCTTTTCCTTTCAGTTCTGTCACTCTTCTCTTGTCCTCCCTCTTCTCTAAAAGGTTGTATTTTAGCCATGCTTTTAATCTGTGCCTTTACAGGCAGACCATCCTGAATACTACTTCCCAAAGGTCTCACTCAGTGCACTAGTATTGAAATGAGATCCTGTCTACATGACAGAAAATCTTTAGGTCTTCAGGAAAAGCAGGCCAAATTCCTTTGAGCTCCATTGTCCCATGGTAGATATCCTACCATACTAGAAGGAAAGTTTCTGTTGCTCTGACATGTAAAGCATTGAGAACGGGCAGATGTGTTTTAGAAAAAAACCCCATGGTGTTTTCAGTTGTTGCTTAGTTTCTCTCAGTATGAGATTTTGCTCTACTGATTGAGGAGTGGAAATTAAGGAGCAGTGTAGAGGCAGTATTGCTTAGTGGGTTAGTTAGGGGACCTAAGGTCTACGCTGGTTCATTTTGGGGTCTTTGGTATATTGGGCACAGATTCCCAAGTGGCTACAGATTTTGGATTCCCAGATTGTTGGCTGTCTCTCTTTAGGTATCTAGGGTTTTATTCCCAGCAAGTACTAAGCTCTTGCAAATTATGCTGGCTTCAACTAGTATTTTGGTGCTTTGCACCTCTGAAATCAGTCCCTGGGAAAGCAGGGCTCCTTTGAAAGTTTGTCATAACTTCCCTGCTTCCCCTGTGAAAAAGAGAAATAAGAGTTGCTCTCTCTTCTAAAGGATTTTAGCTGCTTAGATGAAAGCTGTTGTAGATAGAAATGTGGCGTGTTAAAGAGCTGTGTTGTGGAAAGTACAAACAAAGAGACTGTGCTCCTATATGGTCTAAAGGACTTCTTACTCTATTGGCAATGGTTACCAGGAATCTAACTGCCTTCTTGTATTCAATACATTGGTAAGGACCTCAGAGATTTCAGGTCTCAAGATTCAGTGGTGTGTTTTAACATGGGTGTTGGGAGCTCCAGGCCACACCCCTGTGATAAAGAGAGAGAGCTGCAAATGGTACGTGGATTTCTCTCAAGTTGCCAGCACGGCCCAGGCCAATCTTATGTCCCTGACAGCGAGATCTTACTTGTTTTAAGGAGACAGATGTAATGAGCACTAGAAACCTTCTGTACCTCATTACTCATCTTAAATGCGTTTCCACGTTGGCCCACAGCCAGGCTCTTGGCTATATCTGTGATTCTTGGGGAAGTCATAGACCCTTAAAGTTCATCTTTTTTTATTTAATCTTTTGAGATCTGCTGACTTTCCAGGCTTTGAAATGATGCAAATACAAGGGCCTTATTTAGTAACACAGGTACAATGGTAAAAAGAAGCCAGACTCTTCAAAAAAATATGATGTGAACTTTTGTAATATATAAATGTCATTTATTTTTGATACCATATCATCTGGGTTTTATCAGATGTGTCTTATGTGCAATAAAAATCATTTGTAAGAAATGTCAAGTGTAAACTTTCCTCACAGGGAACATCCAGTCGAAAGTGCATGCTTAGTTGTGTTTTGAAATCTTGGACCCAACCTGAAGTTACAGGGGCTTCTCAGCAGCATCCCAGCATGTCCATTATGCTGGCCAAAGACCCTGGGGGGGAGTGTAGTTAGGAGAGGAAGGAGCCCTGGGACACTCTGGGCCCTGAGCTAGGTGAGAAGCTGGGGAGAGCTGTTGCAGCAGCAAATGGGGGGCCATTGGTGATGTCTTAGACCAGGACTACTCAACTGGTGGGCTCCACATCCACCCACAAGGTTTAACATCCAACTCCTGGTCTGGGTGCTCTCCTCCACTGTTCTCCTTCTGCTGCCACTGCAGTCTCCAGGCTCCTGCTCCCTTTTGCTTCCATTGCCTGACCCCACCCATGGGGCTAAGGCAGTGTATAGGCTGAGGGAGACTGTGGCTGGAAGATTCAGGGGGACCCTGCGTGGTGCAGCTTGGTGGGGAGAGAAGCACATGGCACAGTGTGTGGCCCACCCGGGGGGCGCGTGAGACCCATTAAGTGTGTGGCCGGGGGCCTGCAGCCCCGGGGCATTCAGAAGTTGGACAGTCTTGTCTTACACCTATGAAGAATGCTGGACTGGGTATCTGAAGGCAAATCCAGCTGATACAAACAACCTAAAACTAGGGGTGCCCAGGGGCAGGGCTGTGGGATGAGCCCCTTTGCCAGAAGGGGACATGCTAAAAAGTACTGGGTGAGGATTTCAATCTGCTGGATCTTAAAAGTGGGTAGACAAACAGTGGCCAGCACAGATAAATTGGAGGGTGAAGTCTTTGGCTGCCAGGTGCTCTTGAGTCCCATACAGCATGTGTGAGAATGAACGGTTGTGGAGCATCTGGTACAGAACAGGTTAGGTGTTCCCTGTTGGTGGCTGTGGATAGCTTCATACTCTGGGGCTGTTAATACACCTCTCTCAACCTTCACATGCACCTCATTTCTCCCTCCATATTCCTGCCCTATTTACCCTTTCAAAACTGCACACAGGGTGAGGGGAGGGAAAAGGAAGTGGACGCACAAGAACCATGGTGATTTAGGTTAGCCATTAAGATATGCCCTCCCAATTCATTAAGACAACTCCCAGTTCAGCTGATTTGCTACCCTTGCCCTCCAATCTCTTCACTGTAGTCACTGTTATTTAATCCCTGGGAGTTTTCTGTCTCGTATGCCCCTCCCTGACTGCTCAGCTACTCCTTTCATGAAGACAGGAAAAGCCACGACTGGCCTGCCTGCCTACCCTTCTGCTAAGATTTGTCAGGAACAGACAGACAGATGCTTGAGCCTACGTTGTTGCTGATGGGGATGTCAGACTAACAGCTCCATGAAAGGAAAAGATCTCGAAACATTCCCAAAACCCCCACAGGGATTGTCTCCCAAGCATTCAGATTTGTATAGTAACCTCAGTCTGCTCTTATGACTTCCTGCTGTAAGACGGCTCTCCACATCCTGTTCTGTGAGTCTTGTCTTCTCAGGCAATGTAACCTGCACACTCTATAATGAACCCAAAAGCACAGAAATAACTGTGGTCTTCCCATGGTTCTTGGCACTGGCTAAATGACATGAAAATAAGGTCTGAGGTGACCAGAACGATTCATCTAAGAACATGCTGTTGAAAAATTGGTAGCACAGGGTGAAGTCCAAGTTGTGGAACTAAGCACCTGTCAAGATGCTTCATGGTGCTGGGCAAGGGCTCCTCGCCCTGCCTGGGGCGTCCTGGCATCCTTGTGAAGTGAGGAAGCTCCTTTGTGCCAGGAACCCAGACTAGCCCTGAGTCTGGTTTGCAAGCACCAGTGATGTGGGTGAGAATTAGCTTCAGGAAATGTTTCTGAGCCAGACTTGCTTATCTCCAGGAATTACGTTTGTGCGGGTCCCTGCGAGTAGCTTGACCCTCTTGTTCTAACTCGGCGGCAGCTCAGCTTGACCCGAGCTCGTCAGACGGGCCGACGGGACACAGCGCCCCCCTCGAGGCCCGGCCCGGCCCGGCCCGGCTCCCGCGCACGGCGGCTCCTCTGCGGCAGCCCGGGGCGGGGCGCGCGGCTCTGGCAACAGCGCGTTAGAAAGTTCCTTCTTCAGCATTGGGCGACAGGAGCCGCTGCTGTGATTGGCCGCCGCTGTCACGTGAGTGCTCCTAGTCCAGTGCCGGAAGAGTTCGAGCCCTTCGCCCGCCCCCGCCGCAGTGGCCGGCTGCCCCCGGGGCCCAGGGCCGTGCGCGCTGGCTCCCGAGCCGGACCCCGCAGGTAACCGGGTGCCCGCGCGAAACGCCGCCTCCTCTCCGCGCGGGCCGCCGGGCAGAGCGAGTGCGCCCGGGAGCAGCTCGAGCAGGGGCCGGGCCGGCAGGAAGCAGCGGGCGGCAGCGGGTTCCTGCCGCCCAGACCTCGCCGGCAGCTGCGGTCCCGGAGTGGGGAGCGCGCGCCCCGTCTGCTCGCTGACTGCGCCGCTGCCGCTGCCCTTGGAGAGGCTCCCGGTGCCTTGTGCCCTGCCCGGCTCGGACACGCAGTGGAAGTGTCGTGCATGTGTCCTGGGGCATTGTCCCTGGTGGGAAGTGCCAGCGCTGCGGGGTCAGAAAGGTACCGGGTAATTTCCAGCAACGCCAGTAACACGTGAAGCTAGCAATAGGCCCCGGGGAGAATTGAACGATAAAACGGACGGAAGCCTCTTGTGAAATCTCCCTGCTTGCCCCTGTCAGCATGACAGGCTCCACAACAACGTCCTGCTCACTCCAGGAGCAGGGCTGAGAAGCGGCTGGGGGGGCCCAGCTCAGGGAGCCTCTGCTGGAGTGCTGGAAGGGATGGAGCGGGGAGATGGGAGGGGAAGAGTAGACAAATGATCCTAGGGTAGGTTCAAAATAGGGACTGATGTTTAGACCCAGACAGAATACAGGGGCTGAGAACAGAAATCGGGAGCAGCCAGATATGGAACAAACCTTTATAATGTCCAGTGACTAGGATTTAGCATTTCTCTTTCTATGACAGGCAGAAGTTACCGGGAATTGTTTCTGGTGAAGGAGCATGAGCAGTTATAGTAGTAGCAGTAATAACCCTGTGCTCAAGAGGAGTGTTTTGGCTGAACCTCGCTTCCCAGCCAAGGCCTAAATGTGGCAGGCCCGTGGCCCCTTTGGGACAGAGGCAGTGTATGGCTCAGAGGTTTATGAGGCTGACACTGCTTTTGAACCAACAGACTTGGTCCAGTAGCTCCAGTAGTAAAGCATCCAGCATGCTCTGAGGTAAAATAGTTGTGTCCTTGTTATGAATCTCACCCATGGGGAAGCCTCAACTGCTTGTGGACTCGCATGCTTGAAATGAACTCTCATGACTAGGTCTATCATCCTGAAGACAATAGCATGCTTGTAAGCCTCTTTACCTCACCTGGAACACTGGCTTTCATATGTATGTATATGTATGTATGTAAGTTCGCATAGTTGATCCTACCTCGGAACAGGAAATAGATTAGATGACTCCCCTATGGTCCTTTCCAGATCTATTTTTGATGATTCAGAATGAGCAGGGTGAGTGCATGTTATGCTTTTTTTACTAGGCAGAAAAGCCTCTGAAATCAAGCACAAGTTGTAGGTACATCCACAACAGAATGTGCACATGGCCAGTTACTTGGAGGAGAAATCCATTTTTCCTTTTTATTCCTGATCTTCTTTCTCTCATCCCACAAACTTGGCACTGATCAGTCTTTGGAGAGACAGGACTGTGGTCCAGCTGTGATCAGGATCTCTTTTGCAAGCTTAGCCACAGAATTAAGGGACAGTTACAGTTCCTTTAATCATTAACCTTTTTACACACCAAATTAAGCTACAGTCACAATTCCCAGTGATCCTCCATTCTCTCTTACCAGGTAGGGTACTAATACCACCCGAGTCAGATTACTGATAAAGAAGCAAGCAACAGGTTAGTAGCTTAGTCATTTATTGTTTATACCCCAAAGCACAAGACTAAACACTTGTCTAGCTATCCACAACAACATCATATAGATTTTCACTTTTGTGGGCTGGGAAGATTCAGGAAGGAAGAGGAGGATGGCACATAGATCTGCTGCACGTTGTCTTAAATTTGCTGAGGTTGCTAAAATCCACATCCCTCCCCCCCAGTCTACACCCAATATTTAGATATGGCTTATTTTAATAAATATTCAACTAATAAGAGAGGTACTGTAGAATCTTTGTGGATAGAAACCCCATGTTTCACTAGGAAAAAAGTATCAATACATCTAGGGAGATATTGACCCCCAGACCAGGATGGCAGCAGTGAGCTAGAAGTGCTAAGGGAGTTGAGAGAAGTTGTGACAGCAGCAAACACAGTAATAATGGGGGACTTCAACTATCCACAAATAGACTGGGTCAATTAACAGACCAGGATGCAAAGACCAAATTTCTTGTTATAAATAGGTTTGGCAGAATTTGATTTTTTTTTTTTTTTTTTAATAATGTTCATGGCTAAAATTTAATTTTTATTTTTAATCATTTCTTTCAGATTTTATTAATTTTTTTATCAATATATATCAATTTAAATTTTCATGATTACATGCCCAGCCTGGGGTGAGAAGCAGCTTCCTGCTCCCTTCGGGCCCCTTAGAGGACAAGCCCTGCATGGCAGGTACCAGGAGAGGGGTGGCCTGGCCCCCTGGGCCATGGCCTTCCACCCCTCCATCCAGTGCAGGAACAGAGGACTGGAGGAACACCGGCTGAACCCAACACTGGTGGAGCCCATTGGGGTGGGGGTGGCAGGACAGAATGCAGAGGGAGTCTGTGCAGGGTCCCCCTCAGGATTGTTCTGCTTGTTGGGGGAACCTGTTATGACCTCCTCTGTGTCAGGACCACAGGGTGGGTTTGGCATGGTCTCTGAGATGGTTTGCAGGGGCACAGGAAGAGACTCATCAGGCACCCTGATGGTGTCAGTGCCCTCCCCAGAGCCCTGGCAAAGTGGTTCTTCTCATTTGGGGTTCACTGGCATGAGGGCTCCCACCTCCCCCAGATGGTCATAGGACAAGGGCTCTGCTGCCAGACCCACCCCAGGGGTGGCCGAGGCCTGGGCCTTGGCATTTGCAATGCTGGGGGACAGGTCTTGGTTGGCAAGTGGAGGGGGGGTCTCCTTCATGGACTCCTCTCTGTGATGGCCTGGCTGTCTTGGATCTTCTTCCACAGAATCAACTCTTTTTATTTTCCTAGGGGATGGGGTGTCTGGTGCAGCTTGGGAAGATGGGAGTGGTAAAAGGGATGTGTTCCAGTTTTTAGTGGGCTGGAGGGAGACCTCTTCCATGTTGGAGGGCCTGAGTTGCACCAGGGCCTTCCACTTTGCTTTGGTGGTGGAATACTGCCCAAAGAGGACCAGCACCCACTCAGCCATGGGGCAGTCTGCAGGTGGATCAGCTCCAGCGAGAGGGGGCAGCATGGGACTGTGCAGGGCGTGGGGTACTAGCAGAAGGTGCAGAGTCAGGGGTGGGGGTCACCCTGCTCCCTCCCCTCTTCTGTCTGTTCCTCCCCCACCTTGGGACCTGTCAGCGACTGAGGTACTAGGTCCCCTGAGCTTGCGGGGGGGCTTGGTGCTGCAGCTAGGGTGCTAGGGGTACCAGTAGTGAGGCACCCTTCTCTGGTGGGGGCCTGCAGTACCCCCCCCCCCAGTTGTTGGTCATGGGGGCACTCCTGGCACAGGTGCCCTAGTGTTTGGCTGGGGCTGGGCAGGCTGGGGCCTGGGTGGGGACACATGAGAGAAGGGGAGGCTCACTGCTGGCTTGCTTAGCCTGAACACCAACGGGGATGGGAGAGTGGGAACACAGGACTCGTACGCTGGGCAGAGAGTCAAGGTGACCGAGCCGGATGGACCTATGGTCAGACCCAGTAAATAGCAATTCTTATGTTCTTATTGGTTTTATTCCAAGTGCCTTGTGCCACTGAGACTTTGGAAATTGGACCAAACTCTTTTTTCTATGGATTTGGAAGAAGCCTACTAGTTGAGATTTTTGTCCTTGAGAAAATTACAGTTCTGGAAAGGGGGAATTTCCTATCTCTTTCCCCCATTGTCTGGGAATGCTGCTTCCATGTTTCTTTCACTTTGCTGACCTGACTAGTTGTAACATCTGCAAAGATTCATTCTGAAACAGTCTTTCAGGCCTTCTGTTTTAGCCACTCGTCTGCAGTTTATCTATCACAAGCCCCATGAAAATGGCCAGGGCAGACAACAGGTGGTTTTGGTGCTAGACTCCTCCTTTTTCTCAGTGCTCCTGGATTCACACCTCCAGAACCTCTTTAAGTCCTCATTTTATTTATTTTCTATACAGGACCTACATTTTCACTTTGCATATTCAGTTTAGAGAGATACTGTTATTTCAGTAGGATTATAACTGATTCCATACAATTCAGTTCTTATCAAAGAGCAAAAGAGCAATTATTACTTTTAAGCACTTATCTAAAAGCAGTTATTTGGACTTGGCCAAGCCTAATGTTAATGGCCCTGATTGATAGATTCTGTTCTATTTTTCCCAGGCTATTGCATGCGGCTTAAATTTAAACTTATTAGTTGCTTGGATTTGCTTATATACAAGCTTAAGGACATATTCATGACTTAGGTTTGTGTGAGGTCCACAGTCTCTACTTATCAATGTGGCTTGTCAGTCAATGACCATGTCTGCAACCTCTGCCACATCTTGTTTAATATTTCTTTTCCTGTCTCTGCTCTCTGTTGCTTTCTGTCCATCCTGCTTTCCATCTTTGAATTGTGCTCTCTTCTTTTTCCCCTTTTTCTCAGTTTTTCCACCCCCGCTCTCCATTCCTTTACTATCGTGAACAGAACCTGCTAACAATGTCTCTCACTCAAGGCCCCAAAAGAGCCACTCCTGTCACAACCCACTATTTCAGTAGCCCTGTCTTAGAGTCCTAGGTAAAGGGACTTGGGGTTAGCCACAGTGGTCCTTGTATTGCAGAAGGTCTGGAGTAGCTGAAAATGCTTTCTCTGATTCCCAGAGAGGAAAAGAGTGAAAGTGGGAAGACAAGAGCTGGCCTCTCTCTTTCCCCATGTTAAAGAGGAAGGGAAACACTGATTCTCATGGTCCTTTGAGGTAGGGGTTGACACTCCCCTGCTAAAAAGATGAGCAAGAGTAGGTGGTTTTAGCAAAGAGTAGATCACTGCTCCTGTTGTGCAGCAAAACTAGATCCAGGCCAGTCAGTCACTGCACCCAATGAATTCCTGGGGGCCACTTTTAATAATGATTTAGTCTGAAAGGTCCAGGAGCTTGTCTGAAAGATGGTCACTGTCCATCTCTTTTGGAAAGGAATTTCAGGAGCACTGCACTGGTGTGGATCTACCTCGACCTACTGTTTCTAGAGGACAGAGGTTCTATGAACATAACTTGTGTACAATCACTCAGACAATATTGGGCTGGTTTTGTTCTCTTACAGGTTAGAAATGGCAAATAGCTTATTAGCTTATGTCTCCTGGTGTGTAATGATCGCTGGACCTCCTACAGGGGGCACAGCGCACTGCTCACCTCTTTATGACGAGCTATTTCTTGTATGTTCAGGCGGACTGTAATGTGCCTCCAGCAAAGAAATGTTAGGTATAAAATATTGGCTAATTCTTCATAGAAAACAGTTAAGATATTAAAACTTGAATAGAGACTGTCACATCTTAGCTCACTGGGCTGAGAAGCAATTAAAATAAATCCTGATCTTGCTCACTTGTCTTTTACTGAGCAGGCTTTTCTATTCCCAAACCTGTTATGATTTCTTGCATGGAACAAGAAGAAGACCTATAGATTCCTGGTCTCCAGGACTCTAAGCAAAGCATGGTTGTGAATGGTACATGCATAGGTAGGGAATAAATTAAACTGTCTGGGAAACTGATAGTCAATGGAGTGAACAATCTGCATTTGCCCAAATGCCGCTGTATGCTCCTAACATCTCCAGTGAACCACAATGTAAAGACATAACTATGGAATCTGTGCTTTTGTGTAAAGGGAGTTGATGAAATGTGTGTTTGAATTGTTTGGTATTTATGTGTTGTCTGTGAAGCTTATGTGGCTGGGCCTTGGGTCTCTAAACTGCCCAAGTGAGAGGTATGTTTGTATGACAGTGAAGTCCACTGGGCTGAGACTCTTGGGTCAGTGATCTGTAATAGTGTTTGAAGCATCTCTGTAGTTAATCTTTCCCTATTAATGAGAGCATAGATATGAGAATCAAGACTTGCCATTTGTTAATTGCAAAGGAGGACTTATAAAAAGTAAAATGGACAGAGAATTTGGTGAGAGACGTAGGGACAATATAGCACAGTGCTGTTCTTTAGAGTGAAAAATACAAGTTATAAATGCAAGAGTATTATGAAATGATTTCCCAAATCTGTATTGGTGATGATGCATGTTAGAATTCAGGGCACAACTTTACATGGAACTGTGCAGATTATGAGACTTCCAGGATCTTGGAAAGGGAGATGGAGAAAAGTCCAAGTGATCTTTTTAGAGATGTTCCCATCTGGATGTGCAAAAGTCCATGTGGCTACTGCACATGTTCAGTAGGGTACACTCTGCCCAGACAGGTATGTGCCTCTGTATGCATCTATCTAGCACAGGGGTGGGCAAAATATAGCCTATGGGCCTCATCTGGCCCACCAGGCCATTCTGTCCAGCCCACAGGCCCCTAAAAAAATTTAGAAAATAAATACTTATCTGCCCCTGGCTGGCTGTCAAAGATGGCAGGAGACGGGGCAGTAGGACCCAGGGGAAGACACGGCAGGACCCAGCAACAGCAAGGTCCACGCGGCTTTGCCCCCACCCCTGCTCCCCCTGCCTAGCACAGGCTTCTGGCCTGGGACCATGAAGTTGTTTGTGCCTCCCTGCACGGGAGTGGGAAATTTGGGTAAAAACATGGGGAGGACTGCGGGTGATTGCCTCAGTCCTTGGGGCCAGGCCAGCTCCTGCTGAGTCCTGTGGTTGTGGCCAAGCAGCTGGGAGCCACATGGTGCAGGAGTGGCTGGTGGGAGGGCAGGAAAGTGGGGAAAGCAGCAGCAGGTAGCTTGGGATTGGGAGTGAGCAGGTATGCGGGGCTCCCTCTGGTGTCCTGGTGTCAATGCTGGTGGAGCCCAGACTGGGGCAGCAGGAGTGCGTGGTGTACACTGGCAGGGGGCTATGGAGCTGGGCTGGGGTGCACCAGCAGGGAGAGAGGTGAGCTGGCCCAGCTTCATAGAGCCCCTGCCAGCTGGGACCCTGCACTCCTGCTGCCCTGCTCTGGGTCCTGCCGGCACTAGCCCCAGGACACTGGCACAGGCCCCGTGCTCCCATCCGGCTGTCACTGCGCTCCACGCACCCACTCACTCCCAGTCTCCCCCACCCCACAGTACAAGCGGGGACCAGCATGCTCAGCCCTGACCCCGCTTTCGCCCATCTGAGCTGAGCAGCAGCAGCATGGGACAAAGTTTCTGCCCAGCTGCTGCTGCTGCTCAGCCTGGATGCTGGTGCAGGTTGTGCAGAGTCGCAGCTGCGCGCTCTGCTCCCCACCACCAGTGTTGCATGCCCAGGGGCAGCAGGACATGCCACAGCCAGGTGGTGCAGAGCGGGCACGGGGTGTGCTGGGGCTGTATGCTGGTGGTGGTGGTGAAGAGGTGACATAGGGCACTCAGGCTCTGGGCTGTTGCAAGGCGGGGGTGGGTGCTAACTTGCTCAAGGGGACATGTACAGGGGAGCTCCCATGCACACCCCACATACCCTCAAACCCTTCCTGCAACCCCCACAGCTACACCCTCCCTCCCTAAATATCATATACACGCATATCCCTGCACACCCCAGACACTATACAAGAGTAAGACTGCATTTTGAGCTATTATGCAATCACTTCTATACATACAGCACAAGCACACACACATCATGACAAAAATATTTTTTTTAAATTAAAATATATCATTATGGATGTTTGATTTGTAGTAGATAATTTGTTGTTTTTTTTCCCTAGTCTAAGAAGGCAAACCCTCTTCCCAAAAGAAGTACTTCCAGGAGGAAGGGGAGGGACTTCTGGGCCCAAGATGGTAACCAGGGCGCGGGACACCTATCAAGGGGAAGGGATACGCATGTTGCCAAAACTCGTTAAGGGGCCCTCTGCCCAAAATAATTGCCTGCAAGTGTGAGGCCTAGAAATGTAACCTAGCAAAAAGTGGGGTTAAAAAGGCCCTCCCAAGTTTTAGCCCTTAGTGCAGTGCAGGGGTCAGCAACCTATGACCTGCAGGCTTGATCCTGAAGCAACAGGGGGTTTTGGCAGCAATCACTTTCCCCAGCCACTGTGGGGACAAGTGCTGGCTGCAAACACTGTCCCCAGGCCACAACGGGAAAAGCAGTGGTTTTGGACACTTTCCCTGTTTAGCAACTGGGAAAAGTGGCAGTAGTGGCTGGATCCTAGTGCCTGCCTTCTGAGGGCCAGCCCACTTCTGACTCAATTTGGGTCAGTCTGGCCCTCAGCCTGAAAACACTGCTGACCCTGGTCTAGTGGTTAGGCCACCTGCCTAGAGAATGGGGGACTCAGATTTTAGGATTTGAAGCTGTATCTCCTGCTTCCCAGCAAAGTGCTCTAACCCCTGGGCAATGGGTCAGGCATTGCTTCTCTTCAGCCCTCCTGTTAAATCTGAGCTACTGCACATTTGTTCAGTATTCAGTGAATGGAGAGCTGTCGGGAAGCTTCTGGCCCATTGGGAGCAAGGGTGCAGGCTAAGCCCCTGGTCTCCCTCCCTTCCAAAGCAGCAGCCATCTCAGTGAACCACACACCCTTTCACTTGTTCTTTTACTCCTAGCCCTACATATCTTCATTTCCTGGCTGCACAGGGATCCAGCTTCTAAAGGAGAGATGCAGAATTCACTGGGTAATGCCAGGGTATGGACAGATGTAACTTATCTGCTTCAAAAGGGGATGGAGAGTTGCTACTCCAAAGCATGTACCAGCTGTTGATCTGTAACTTTCACCTTTGCATGCTCTTGTTGTGAAACAAATTAACTAAACTGTAAATTTAACCCAGAATGAAAGAGCCTTAATAGTTGCACTAGTTCTGCTAGAGGAGAATTCTAATATAAAAGCCTAAGTCTGTCTGTCTGTCATGCTTTATTCACACTCTGATTAGCTGACGGAAACAGCCAGAGTGCTCCAAGTGTGGGGGAACACCGCCGTGATTCTGAAGCTGCACCAAGGACCGGGCAGAGCGTGGGGGAGCAGAAGCCAGCAGCGCTGGCCTTGGCTCCCCCACCCCGCTTCCTGCAAGAGGCAGAAGAGCAGCAGCATGGGGCGTTAGGTGGCGGCACTCCATCCCAGCCCCCTCTGCCCCCCTCCACCTCGTCATTCTTGACAGGCAATTGGTTAGTACAGACATAAGTTATTAGATCAGAAGCATGTTTTTATAACTTCATAGGAATCCATTGTAATGAGTACAGTTGTTCAGCACCCTACGGTACTAAGATTTTTGTAAGGTATTTGCCTTAGAATGGCCCAACACTGAATGAAAAATTATCAGAAAAATATCAATAGTCAACCAATAAATACACAACACTTGTAGATCTCAGTGGTACTTATTGACAGTCACCATTGACTGGGTGAGTAGGATTCTGCTAGTCAACATTTTCATCAATATTGGAAGGTAAATATAAAATCAGCACTGATGAAACATAGGGAGGACATACGGATTGACAGTGTGATGAATAATAATGAGGACAGGACAGAGTTACAGAGCAACCTGGATTGCTTGGTAGTATGGGCCTATTCAAACAAAATATATTTTACTACAGGCAAATATAAAGTTAGACATCTTGGAACAAATAATGCAAGCTATATCTACACAATGGGAATTGTATTGGAGAAAGCAGAGCTTCGATATAGATTCAAGGAGTCACAGTTGAGAAGGAACCCACTGTGAGTTCCCAGTATGGTGCTGTGGCAAAAAGAACCAATACAGTCCTTGGATGTATAAAAATAAAAAGCTTGGAGGTGTTTTTTCTTCTGTATAGGGTATTAGGAAGGCCAGTGCTGAAAGACTCTGGGCAGTTCTGGTGTCTATATTTTAGAAAAGATGTTGAAATATTGGAAAGGATATAGGAAAAAACCCCCCACAAAAAAGATTCATGGTTTGGAGCACATACTTTACTGTGACAAGGCTTAAAGACTTAAACTTTTAGTTTTATAGAAAAGAAGACTGCTTGGTGACATAATTGTGTATTGTATAAGCACCTCCATAGGAAGAAAATACCAGGAAGTAAAGGATGCTTAAATCTAGCAGTGGAAGTATGAAGGAAAAAAAAAAAAAGACATGGTTGAAATCTAGAGCCAGACAAATTCTAAATTCCAAATACAAGACACTTTTTTTTTTTTTCTGGGAGAGAAATTAAGCATTGCAGCAAACTGCTAAGGAAGGATTTCCATCTCTTAATACAATAGTTTAAATCAATACTGGATATGTTTCTGGAAAATATGCTTCAGTCAGATACAAATTACTGGGGCCAATGTAGTGGTGTGGATTAGGGAATGCAAATCCTTCAACAGATAGGAAAGGGTTAAAGCAGGGGTGGGCAAAATACAGCCTGTGAGCCAGATCTGGCCCATTAACTAATTGCATCCAACCTGTGGGTGGGCAGCTGCAAAGTCATGGGATCCAGCCTGTGGACAGCAGGTGGCTCTGGCTGCTGCATTGTGCCAGGTGGGTGGTCACGTCTGCAGCTTACACTAGCTCCTGCCCCACACACGGGAAGCAGCACCAGGGGCGCACCGGCATCAGCTGTGGATGCTGTCAGCAAATTGCTGCTGGAGATTGGGAGGACTGCCTGGGACTGCAGCTAATACAGCAACATCACCTGTGGACTTGGGCAGATGCCCTGATCCCTAGCGGGAACCTGCTGGCTGCGTCCACAGTTGATGCTAGCACTGCTTCCAGCATGCAGGTTGGGAGCTGGCGTAAGCTGTGGGGATGTGCTGAAAGTGAAGGACAGTTCAGGTGGGAGGGAGGAGAAGGAGGAGGGAGAGAGAAGCAGCCCTGCTCATCCCCTGAAATAAGCTCCTACCTTAGCTTTTGAGAAGACTATGCATGGGAATAAGGCCACTTTGTACAACGATAGCAGTTAGTCAGCTGAGCAGAAGGTGGAACTCCATTAGAACTTCTGAGTGAATTGCTTAGAGGTATTGAAACTTAACTGCAGGCAGTTGTGGACAGTTTGTTAGTTGATTTGGATTAATTATTGTATTGTTTTCTGGTTAGTTGGAGCCTCCTGACTAGAAGATAGGACAGACACTGAACATTTCCACTACAACTCCTGTAAGTGATTTTTCCTGGGCTGCCAAACTGAACTGCAGATTGCTGAAGGTTCTTTCAAGGAAGAGAGGCTGCTGCTGTCTTCCAGTGTTTTAGGTAGCTTTCCATCTTTAATAGTTCCAGAAGGGGTAGACTCCAGAAGAACTCGGCCAGAGAGCTGAGTTTCTCGCACCTTAGAGGTATGCTGACAACTACCCACATGCTGAGGACTTTAGACCATGTGACTGCAGGGTTTGGTCACATCCCAAGGGAGCACTGTGGGATACAAAACCACTGGCAGGTCCTGGGGGCTGAATTAAATGTAATGACCTGTGTTATAAAGGAGATCAGCCTAAATGAGCTGTTTGTCTCTCTTAGCTTTAAAATTTCTGAATGTATGGACTCTTCTGTTTTATCTTGCCACTGCTGCAACCAGTATTTGTCATGTTCTTATAGGATTCTAGGGAAGTAGAGCTAGAAGAGACCTCATGGGGTCATCTAGTCCAGCCACCTGCTCGAGGCAGGATCATCCCCAACTAAACCATCTGAGGCCAATGTTTGTCCAACCTGCTCTTGGAAATTCTCAGGAATGGAGATTCCACAACCTCTTCAGGTAGCTTGTTCTAAAGCTTAACCAACTTCATAGTCAAAAAGTTCTTCCTATCTCCAACCTAAATTTCCTTTGCTGCAGCTTGAGGCCATTGGTCCTAGTCCTTTCCCCTGTGGCTACAGAGAAAAAGTCCATTTCTGTTCTTTCTATTGTCCTTTAGGTATTTGAAGACTTATCAGTTCCCTCCTTAGTCTTTTCTTCTTCAAACTAAATAACACTAGCTCTTTCAGTGTTTCCTCATAAATTATGCTTCCTAGGCCTCTTATGTTGTTGCTCTCCACTGGATTCTTTAGTCTGTCCACATCCTTGAAGTGTGGGGCCCAAAACAAATTCATTAAGCATACACCGGATCCCATTATACAAATAATTTATTAAGATATTGAACAATACCAGACCCAAGACATTGTTCTAGGGAGCTCTACTTGATACCGCCTCCCAACTAGACATTGAGCCATTGATGACTACTAATTGAACATGATGCTCCAACCAAGTATGTATTCACCCTAGAGTTGTTTCATCTAGTCTGAATTTCCTTTATTTATTATCTAGTCCAGGGGTGCTCAACCTCTGGCACATGGGCCAGATCCAGCCTCCATGGGGCTCTCCATGAGCCTGGAAATTTGACAGTGGGGGAGCAGTGGCACTGCCCCCATGTTGCTAAATCTTCAGACCCAAGAGGAGCCCCAAAACCCATGCACTGGATCAAGCACCTGATCCTAGCAGGAAGGGCCGAGTGGGGGTGTGCTGGGCCCCAGGACCCAATCCTGGTATATGGGGGCAGAAGGGGGCAATCCTGAAATGGGGGGGGGGGGAGGTAGCGGGGGAGGGAGTGATGGATCCCTGGCACCCAATCCTGGTGGGAGATGTGTGGTTCTACCATCCCCAAGACCCATCTTGGCAGGAGTAGATGGGAAGGATAGTGCTAGATCATTGGGACCCAGCCCTGGTGGAACTGGGTGGTGCCGGACCTCCAGGTCTCCATTCCAGCAGCAGGGGGCAGGAAGGGGTGGTGCCAGACCCATGGGACCCAATCCTTGCATGTGGGAGTTGGAAAGGGGTAATATGAGGCCCAAGGGCCAGATCTGGTTTTCAGACAGGCCTTAGAATTGTAGAAAGTTAGGGTTGGAAGATTCCTTAGGACATCACCTAGTCCAGCCCCCTCCTCAAGGCAGGACCATCCCCATCTAGATCATCCCAGTCAAAGCTTTGCCTAGCTAGGTTTTGAAAACCTCCAAGGATGGAGCTTCTACCACCTTTCTGGATAACCTGTTTGAGTGTTTTACTACCCTCCTAGTGAGAAAATTCTTCCTAATATTTAACCTAAACTTTCCTCACTGCAACGTGAGACTGTTGCTCCTTGTTCTGTCATCTGCTACCACTGAAAATAGTCTAGATCCATCCTCTTTTGAGCCCCCCTTCAGGTAGTTGAAGGCTGCTATTAAGTCCCCTCTCAGTCTCCTCTTCTCTAGACTAAATAAGCCCAGTTCCCTCAAGCTTTCCTCATAAGTCATGTCCCCCAGCCCCCTCACCTTTTTGTAGCCCTCCCCTGGACCCTCTCCAATTTGTCCACATCCTTTCTGTAGTGGGGGGCCCCAAACTGAACAAAGTACTCCAGATGTGACCTCACCAGTGCTGAATAGAAGGGAATAATCACTTCCCTTGATCTGGTGGCAGCACATCTACCAGTGCAGCCCAGTATGCTGCTAGCCTTCTTGGCAACAAGGGCACACTGCTGGCTCATATTCAGCTTATTGTCCACTGTAACCCCCAGATCCTTTTCTGCAGAGCTGCTGCCTAGCTAGCCAGCCCCCAGCCTGTACTGGTGCATGGGATTCTTCTGTCCTAAGTGCAGGACTTTGCACTTATCCTTGTTGAACCTCATGAGATTTCTTTTGGCCCAATCCTCCAGTTTAGCTAGGTCACTGAATCCTAGCCTGACCCTCCAGCCTATCTACTACTCTCCACAGTTTGGTGTCATCTGCAAACTTGCTGCGGGTGTGCTCTATGCCATCTTCCAGGTCATTGATGAAGATACTGAACAAAACCAGCCCCAGGACGAACCCCTGGAACAGTCCACTTGATAAACAGCTGTCAACTAGACATCGAACCATTGATTACTACTGTCTGAGCCCGATGTACCAGCCAGTTCTCTATCCACCTTACAGTCCATTCATTCAGCCCATACTTCCTTAGCTTGCATGGGAGACTCTTGTGGGAGACCATATCAAAAGCCTTGCTAAAATCAAGGTACACCACATCCACCAGTCTCTGCATATCCGCAGAGCCAGTCACCTCGTCATAGAAGGCAATCAGTTTGGTCAGGCATGACTTGCCCTTCATGAATCCATTCTGACTGTTCCTAATCACCTTGTCCTCCAAATGCTTATAAATGGATTCCTTGAGGATCTCCTCCATGATTTTTCCAGGGACTGAGGTGAGTGTGACTATTCTGTAGTTCCCTGGATCCTCTTTTTTCCTTTTTCTTAAATATAGGCACTGTGTTTGCCCTTTTCCAATCATCTGGGACCTCTCTTGATTGTCATTAGTTTTCAAAGATGATGGAAAACAGCTCTGCAATCACATCAGCCAACTCCCTCAGCACCCTCGGGTGCAGCTTTTCTAACTAGTCCCTAAGCTGTTTTTTCACTACTGAGGACTGCTCACCTCCTCCACAAACAGTGCTTCCAGGTGCAGTAGTCTGGGAGATAACCTTGCCTATGAAGACTGAGGCAAAAAAGTCATTGAGCACTTCAGCTTCTTCTGCATCCTCTGTCACTAGGTCTCTTCCCCTATTCAGTAAGGGACCCATGCTTTCCCTGACCCTCCTCTTGCTAGCAACATACTTGTAGAAACCCTTTTTGTTACCCTTCAAATCCCTTGCTAGCTGCAACTCCAGTTGCGCTGTGGCCTTCCTGACTTCATCCTTCAGGACCAAGCAATGCTCTTATATTCTTCCCTAGTTATTTGTCCAAGTTTCCACTTCTTAAAAGCTTCCTTTTTGTAATTTAATTTACTGAAGAGTTGCCTGCTAAACCAAGCTGAACTACTGCCATACTTGCTAGTCTTCCTGTGCATCAGGATGGCTTGTTCCTTCAGTCTCAGTAAGGCTTCTTTAAAGCAGTGTGTCTCAACCCGCAGTGGTGGGATGCAAAGGTCGTGTAGGTGGGACTTATCCAAAAAAGTGGCATTCCTGAGAAAGGTAGGGGGCCTGCAGGCTTGAGATTCTTCAGGGAAAAGTGGAAGTTTTGATTATGTCATAACCCATTAGCACAGAGTTTCTTCTCCTTATAAAAATATAAAATCTTACATTTTATATTTTTTTGTGGGTAATGGATCCGTTCATTCATTCTGGCAATGAAACAAATAAGCTGTCACTTTCAGTCTCAGAGGAGAATAATCTCATTGAGTTAGCAAGCGATCCAACATTGAAAGAATTATTCAGGAGTCTGCCTTTGGATACTTTCTGGCTTAAAGTGAAGACAGAATATGAACAATTTAGGGAAAAGCTATTAAGAAACTGCTACCCTTTTCTTCCACATATCTTTGTGAGCAAGCCTTCTCTGTCATGGCAACTATAAAAACAAAGGAAAGAAACCATCTTCAACTCAAAGCAGCTCTTCAAGTCGCTATTTCAACTGTTACCCCAAGAACTGACATGCTTGCCAATGAAACACAACCAAAGGCTTCTCACTAGTGACTAAATTATTATCTCATTTCTGCTAAGAATTTTTTTTTTACAATTATAGCAATAAAACTTATTTTCAATAAAAATTAAAAATTGCAATAATTTTGATGTCCTTAAAAATTTACGTTAGTCATTAATATAATACTAAAATGCACGTAAACATAAAGTACAGCCAGCTCTCCTGGACTCCTCTCCCCCTCAGACTGGCTTCCCAGGGGATCCTGCCCATGAGTTCCCTGAGTGAATCGAAGTCTGCTTTTCTGAAGTCCAGAGTCCTTACTCTGCTGAACTCTCTTCCTTTCCTCAAGATCATGAACTCAATCATCTCGTGGTCTCTGCTGCCCAAGTTGCCATTCACTACTACATTCCCGACCAATTCTTCCCTGTTGTGAGCAGCAGGTCAAGAAGAGCATGGCCCCTAGTTGGCCACTCCAGCACTTGCACCAGGAAGTTGTCCCCAGTACAGGCAGTCCTTGACTTACAACATTTTGAGTTACAACGTTTTGCACTTGCAACATTTATAAATTGACACCCTGTTTCAACTTTATGACATCAGTTTCGATTGTACAACGCTTGATCCAATGCAATGCCACACTAGCGAACAAGTTCGCTACATCACTCATCTCCCTGAAGAACATCTGTCCAAACTTCCTTGGACGCTTTCTTTAAGAAAGCAGGCAAGACTCCTGAGAAGACTCCAGCCAAGAACCCTTTCAAAAAGTCCAACCAAGAGCCTTTCAAAAAGTCCAGCAAAGTCACCTCAAAGAAGTCCTTCCTAATCAATATAATTGCTGTTTACAATATAAATACATTAATGTAGCTATATTACTCATCTATAATTGGTCGAGTACAAAATTTTGGGGTATCTTTGGTGAAAATAGGGTATCAGGCCTTGGTTCAGGAACCAATCCCCCATTTATAACATTGTTTCTTATGAGAAAATTGGTTCCAAGTCACAACGTTTCGACTTAAGTTGTGGTTTTCAGGAGCCAATTGTGTTGTAAGTCCAAGGACTACCTGTACTCTCCAAAAACTTCCTGGATTACCTGTGCGCTACTGTGTTGCCCTCCCAGCAGATGTCAGGGTGATTGAAGTCCCTGATGAGAACCAGGGCCCGGGACTGGAAAACTTCTGCTAGCTGTTTGAAGAAAGCCTCATCCACCACTTCTTTGTGGTCTGGTGGTCTATAGCAGACCCCCACCCTTATTGCGCTCCCTTCTGACCCAAACCCAGAGACACTCAACAGGCCTACCTCCAGTTTCATATTGGAGCTCTGAGCCATCGTATGGCTCTTTTACAAAAAGTGCAACTCCTCCTCCTCTTCGTCCCTGCCTGTCCTTCCTGAACAGTTGTACCCATCCATGACAGTGCTCCAGTCATGCAAGCTCCTACCAAGTCTCTGTTGTTCCAATCACGTTATAGTTCTGTAACTGTGCAAGGACTTCCAGTTCTTCCTGCTCATTTCCCAGGCTCCATGCATTTGTGTACAGGCACCTGAGGTAACTAGTCAGTTGCCCTACTTTCTCATCTGGCTGGTGGAGCCAAAAAGTTGAGCACCCCGCTCTAGACTGTATTTCTTAACTTGTTATCATCTAGTCTGTATTTTATGGTAGATACCTCTCGGGACTGCTCAACCATCTTGACTGAATTCAAGCAGAAAGCTCTGCCCTTCTTCATTCTTTGCCTGTTATTTCAGATGTGACACGGGAAGATTGCCCCCTTGTCCCTTGTTTTGCAGAATATTCAGCATTCAGCTCATGATTTTAGTCCTGCTGGTGTCAAACTCAGCATTAGCCAAGATTGTGAGAGCTCAGTAGCATGGATGGTCATCTTATTGCTTTTTTTAACCGCACTTGCCCAGTAGGGCCTTCTAGGCACTGCCATTAGACAATGCAAAATACAGTAATAATTTCAAGAAACCCAAGTGACTTATTTATTTGAGTAGAGTTGGAATGTTATTGTAGCCATGATGGTCCAGGAAATGTACAAGAGGTTTTTTGTGATATATTTTATTGGACCATCTTTTAGCTGGAAAAGGTGTTGGGTCAGCAAAAGAAATAGACATGGACTGAGGTGAACAATGGAAAATAGCAATGGTTTGCATTTGGTCACTACCATGAAAAGGATCAAACTTCGCCTTTTTGAGGGGAAGGGGAAAGCTGTTCCTTGGGACTTCCCCAAGAAGTGACCTTATTCAGTCTCCTTCTCCTGCGAGGACCCTGTGCAGCCACATTAGTGTGGCTTCACAAAGGGCAAGACTCTGGCTTTGAGACCCTGGCTCTTTTCAGTCTCTGACTTCCCCAGTGATCCCTCACATCTCCAATTCTGGGAGCTCTTTCTTTTTGGTCAGCTCCTGACAAGAAGGGAGTGTTTTTTTTCTTTTAAAGAGGGGTATCAGAGTGCCAATTGTCTGCAATAGCACAGCAAACTCTGCTCCATTCATTTCCTCTGTCCTCATGAGGACTTTACTCTCTTCTCCCTGGAACTGTTCCTTTTCTTGCTGTCCATCCTGGGAACTTCTCTCTCAGAGCCTCCCTTTTCTCAAGATCCGCCAGCTACACTTCAACAAAACACTTACAGAACTATAGTCTTAACTTGGGGACAACCTCACCCAATGCAATGGATCATTATGTCATGGGGAACCTATCAGAGAGCACTCTCCATGGCCTGCTGTCAGGCCTAGACTGCCATCTGGCCCTGAGGTGAATATAGATGACCTACGCTGGGAACTATTCACAGTAACAGATGCTCACACTGAACCCCCACCAAAATTGTTCCGAGCAAGAACTGCAGACTAGAATTTAGCTCACTGAACTTCCTTTGTTACAATCACTTGAGGCATAGAGGATGCCCAGGAAGGGGGAGCAAAGAATGGTGCTCAAATTAGCTCCAAAGACAAAGGAAATGAAGTTGAATGGGTAAATTATATAGAACAAGAGTAGAACTAGCCCAGGGCACAAGGGCTACCACAATTATTCATCATGATGACGGTGGCAGTTGTAGGCCTGAGGGAGTAAGTCCAGGAGTAGCAGCAGTGGGGCAGGCTCACTGCTAATAGACATGTTCAGTGGGGCCACAGGCCCTGGGTTCTGTGGCACGTCATGTCCCCCAACATCCAACGTCCACAGGTGGCCCAGTGGGCTATATAGAGTAGCTCCACAGATTGGATTCAGCATGGGCCATATGTTTGACTCCCCACCCCCCAATGTAAAAAAAGAATACTATTCAAAAACTAGAAGGATGATTATTACCTGTGAAATGCAAAAAAGTTAGCAGCAATAGTAAGTAGATTATCATGAGTCATAAAGCCATTAAGTCTGTGTTCAGGCCATTGTTTTTAGCATTCAGCAGAGGTATAACTGTTCAGTATTTTACCCTGCGCTGTTCTGTGCCACCTATACTGCCACACTCTAAGCTGCAGCTCTGGCTCCAACAGCAGCGGCAAGGTTGCCAACCCAAGATCTTTTTTATTTTAATTTTTTTTTTACTGACAATTTGAAAACTTTTTACTGATGACCAAACTTTTTTACTGGAACATGTTTTTGCTGAAATATATTTTACAAAATATAAATGTAACCCTTTTGCCAGGCCCTGGGCAAGGTCTGGGTTCAAATTTAGGGTTTAACACTAACCATAGTAAAAAAAAAAAAGTTTGGTTGTCAATAAAAACTTTTCAGAGTATAAGTTTAAAAAAAAAAAAAAGCATTGGGTTGGCAATCCTGCTTTTCTGCAGGCAATGTTCTATACCATACTGTCCGTACCCCAAGGGTCCCTTACTCACCATCAGACATTGATGCTCCCAACTGCAGCCTGCACCATGCTGCTCCCCCCAGCCCATTTCCAGCCTTACTCCTGCCAGCCCCACCCTCCCATGCCAGCACAGACCCCCCAGCAGTGTTACAGGCAAGATATGGGATACCACAGCAGCAGTAGTACATGGCTGGGGAAGAGGGACTATAGAGCTCTGAGAGAATGCCACTTGCAGGATGCTGCACTGCTGCTCAGACACCAAGTGGTGTTGCTCTGGCCTGTGTGTTTTAACCACTTGCCTCTGATAAGGGATCTTTAGTCAAGCTCCCAATTCCTTAGTCTTTTACAGATGGCTCAGTAGTTTTGGGTGGCCCTTAGTACAACAGCACTCAGGGGCTATATGTAACAATGGAGGTGAACCTGTAACAATGGTAGGTACAATACATTCATACAGAAAATATGATTTTCAGGTTTTCTCTTCCAGTCCCATTTCCTAAAGTTTCCTTTCTTTCCAATGACTCATCTCTGCTTTCTCATTTTATTGCAGCAGGTGATGAGATTCTGTATGAGCATGAGAATGAGCACCTGCACCAGGACAGTCCTGAGTCAGTGGAACCAAGTGACACATTATCAAGCATATCCCAAGGAAATATATCTCAGATTCCTGAGCAGGGCAAAGCTGATGGTCCTCATTGCAGGTCAGAAAGACTTCCAAGAGCTCTTCCAGGGAAGAGTCAAGGTAAAGAAAGTGCATGCAAGGGAGATTTTAGGCAGCTGCCAGATATTGTCCAGCAGAGAAACTCCACAGTGGAAAGACCAACAATATGCAATGACTGTGGGAAGAGCTTCAGGGTGAGCTCCAACCTCATACAGCACCAGCGAATCCACACAGGGGAGAAGCCCTTTGGCTGTGGTGAGTGCGGGGGGAGCTTCCGGCAGCGCTCGCACCTCATCCAGCATCAGACCAAGCACACAGGGGAGAGGCCTTATGCGTGTGCTGACTGTGGGAAAAGCTTCACTGTGAGCTCGAACCTCATTCGGCACCAGATCATCCACACTGGGGAGAAGCCCTATAAATGCAGTGACTGTGGGAAGAGCTTCATAGGGAACTCACAGCTCATTCAGCACCAGAGGATCCATACTGGAGAGAAGCCCTATGAATGCTGCGACTGTGGGAAGAGCTTCAGTGTGAGCTCTGCTTTGACACGACACCAGAGGATCCACACAGGGGAGAAACCTTATGAATGTTTAGACTGCGGGAAGAGCTTTAGTCAGAGCTCTGACCTCATGAAGCACCAGAGAGTCCACACAGGCGAGAAGCCCTATGAATGTGCCCAGTGTGGGAAGAGATTCTGTGTGAGCTCCCATCTCATCCAGCACCAGAGGATCCACACCGGGGAGAAGCCGTATGAGTGCTCAGACTGTGGGAAGAGTTTCAGTCAGAGCTCGGACCTCATGAAGCACCAAAGAGTCCACACAGGCGAGAAACCCTATGAGTGCACCCAGTGTGGGAGGAGCTTCAGCTGGAGCTCAGCCCTGATTAAGCATCGAAGGATCCACACAGGAGAGCGCCCCTATGCCTGTGGTGCCTGTGGGAAGAGCTTCAGTCAGAGCTCACACCTTGTTCAGCATCAGAGGATCCATATCGGAGGGAAACACTAAGAATGGGCTGAACACAGGGAAATGTTTTCCTTGCAGAGGAGCCTTGTAGCTAGAAGCTGGCCATGTTTCTCCCCAGGTAGCTGTGGGAACTGCCTTGATTGTAAAGAATAAAAAGAGCTCTAGGAAAAATATAACACATTGAATAGCATGAACAAAAACGGTAGTGTAGAAAAAGGAGTCATATAAAGGCCAGGTATATAAGGAGCCTGTGCCTGGAGCCAACAGCAGTACCAGGAGGTGCTTGAGGCCTGGGTCATTTGGGGAGGGGGAGGAGAAAGCATTTTGTGTAAGCAGCGTGGTGAATCATTTGGAGTAGATTCAGATAATTTGCAAAGAAACTTTCACAGTCTAATGGGGTTTTTATTGGGATTGCAGGGGGTAGAATGAGAAGATCTGCTAATGATCAGAGGTTAGGGTGGAGAGCCTAGTGTTAGCTTGTCTCTGTGATCTCAGGTGACTTGCTTCACCTGACAGTGCCTCAGGGTGACTGTAGACATGCAAGATGCCTGCTCCGACACACTAATTGCAGCGTATCGAAGTAGACTCTATTAATCGAGTCTGCTGGAGTGTGCTGATTAACACGCACCAGCAGCCTCAGCATCTCATGTTTTCAGTGTCCCCACGCTTCAAAATGGCGGCAGGGGCTCTTTAGCTAAAGCTTGTCGAATGAGCTTTAGTTAAAGTGCCCCTTGACATTCAGGATGCTGAATGCATGAGACACTACAGGCACTTTAAATAGAGCAGCTGCTGAGAGCCACTCTAAAGCGCCCTCCACCACCACCCCCAGAACATGTGTAGACACCCTCAGTTTTCCTGTTTGTAAAGCAAAGATGGTCATAAATATCCACTTTATAAAAAAATTAGACTATTTCATTTCACTGTAACTGAAGCCTAGAAATATCAATAAAAATTGGGGCCACATTAAGTTAGGTGTTGCACAAAGAGGTCTCTGCCCAGGATTCGTAGTCTAAGGAACCAGGAATGGATCCAGGTTCTTTGTGTAGGATTCTTTGTTATGTATAAAATGAGTCTCACTTTGCAATGAACAAGTGATTTTCTTGGAATGATGGAATTAGGAGAGTTAATTTTCCTTTTTCTGTAGACCCATGGACCCTCTCTCTGGATATTTAGATTTCAAGGAGCATTGGCGCTTAATTCTAGTTTAAAAATCATTGACTTTATTATCTTTAAACTTCTCAAAAAATGTATCCAAGGCAATGATACAATGTGTGCGCGTGCTCTAGGTTACAGTTTACAACAGTCCAGGAATATGAATACACGTCTTTATGGAGTAACCCCCACAAGCGCTGGGCTTTTCTATGCTGAGCTGATAGAAGTTTATAGAGAGAAATGGGGAAAAGAGTAAGTTGCTGTTAACTGAAAGATCTCTCTAAAACAGGCAGCTTGTGGGCTACATGCAGCCCATGGGTAATTAAATCAGTGACACTCAGCCAGGGTGCTGCAGTACCCTAGGGTGTCTGTAGATCCTTTCAGGGGTGCCATGCGGTTGTTAGCACTGCTATGTGTGACAGTTTGATTCACAAGATAAACCCAAAGAATTCCTGGTGTTAAATACATTCTGACTGATTGTACTCTTTCTGAGTTATTTGCAACAAAAGAATTGTTCTAGTATTTTTCTGTAGTCAAGAAATGAATGAAAACTAAGAGCTGGCAATTTCTGAGGGGTGCCTTGAGTCTAAAGTGAGGTGCCTCTTTTAGACTCAAGGTTCAGAACCACTGGGTTAGATGATAGCCTGCAGAGCCTGGAAATTCTGCAGTGAGCAAGTGGTAGCAGTGTTGAACCCAGCAGCTGTCAGAGCCTCTGTGTTAGCAGGGACAGCAGTGGAGGAGGAGCGGGGTTCTTAGCACTGCCACTGCTCACCCTGTCGCAAAATGGCTGGGCTGAGGGTAGGGGGTGCCTTTTGGGGGCAGAGCAAGCAATGGAGATGCAGCCAGTTTGTTGAGGTTAATGCTGCTCCATCCTGCCCAGCTGCTAGAGTTGAGTTTTGTGACCCACACGAAGGCTTGGGGGCTTCTAATCCAGCCTACCAACCCAAATGAATTGGACAACCCTACTCTAAAACATCTTACATTTTTTGAGTGGAAAACTTATTCTTTGATTTGTAAATGTTAAGATTGCAAGACATGGACATTGTATTTTCCTCATTTAGTGTCGAATTTTAATTGTGTCAGTGACTATAGTAATTCTTGCCTTTTCCCAGTCTTCAAAGTCTGCTTTTACTAACCTAGGACAAAAACCTCATTTTCTTATATTTATAATAGAGAAATTTAAAGTAACTTTACTTTCTTTGCCCTTTCAAGCGAGGCATGAACTTCAGCTGCTCCCCTAACCCTGAAAGTTATGTTGACAGCAGTGTTATCAGCATGATCCTTTGAAACAAATGCGTTAAAAAACAGGAGCCAGGCTAAAGAGCCTTTTTCCCCCAGTTTGAGGAGTTGAGCATAAATTTAGTACTCATTTGTCATAAGAAACTTTCAAATAAATCTTTGAAAAATACGAATGATATGGACAAAGAACTGCAACTATGGAAGATGGACTGAACAGCACAAATTATTCAGTGGCTACCTAGTGTTTCTCTTTGTACACACTTATTGACAAGCTTGATAATATTTTCAGTTAATAAGCAACTGATGATCCTTCTGGATCTCAGTGTGTGTGTGACAGGTCACCAAGACCTTCAACACATATATTTAGGTTGGACTACAGGAGTGGTGGCTCCCCAGACCTTCCATCTCCCTTTTAGGGCATTGAGACAGAATCCATGACTGCAGTAATATGCATGTCTGGGATTCAAACTCACAAGTCCCACATGGTAGACAAAGATTCTACCACTGAACCACAGCAGCAGGATTGCAGCTAGTAACCAAGTGAAGATTTTGTGTTCATTCCCATGATTCGCAACTTGAGTGTCATGTGATCTTTCTAAGGGTGATGTGGGGTGCCATGCAACATTAGCACTGTTAAGTGTGCATACACCTCCACCTTCCCAAGATAAACCCAGAGATTTCAAACAGAAATCCACAGGAACATCCTGACCTTCCTGAAAAATATGTTTCTGGTCATACTGATTTTCATGCACTGTAAGAAATGAGTTCATTGTAGGGGGGAAGCGGGGGGCATGTGCTCCCCCTGAGACTGGCGACCGCAGGTGGTCGCCACTCGCCACCCCTGCTGACATCAGGAGGCAGCAGTCGTTCATGGAATTAGTGTTTGAAATGGTGTGCCACTAAATTCAAAAGGAAAGTGCCTTGGGCCTAGAAAGGTTGAGAACCACTAGCTTATTCTATACAAATCCCTTGTTCACCATTTGAAGAAAACACCCCTCTGTGACTGGTCACCAGATCAGGTGACATTTACTTGCTCAGGGCTAGGAGAAAGCCTCCCTCGCTGTGATTTGTTATCCCAGCCACATGACAGTTCTTGTTGCAAGAAAATGTCTCTCTGTGATTGGTTAACACTGTCACATGACCAGGGCTACTGCAGCTGCTGCTGTCTGCTTTTTTCCCCAGAAGCCAGGGCTGGACAGCTGTTAGTTCCCCTCCTCTCCTCTGTCTCCCTTCTCTTCTCCTCTGCTAGGGATCTGCCAGGGAGGTACCTTATTTAAAGATCCTATTGTTACCAGCCAAGCTGGGGATTGTCTCAGACTCTAACTAGCAACCTAGGGAAGCCCTGGACTCTGCACATGCTAACTCCTGAGCCGGAGACTCCAGGTAATTGAGAGAACTCGGGAAACATAACTATGAAAAGACCACAACCTCCCATGTTTCTGCTCCTTGTTTGTCTGCAAGTCCCAGATCTGCTGGCTGTACTGACACACACAGGAGCTGATGCAGCTGTGGGAGAGCTGATGCCCCCGGAAGTGGAACAATAACCAAGTCTACCAGTTAGAGGAGATGGGGGAGGGACAGTGAGGGAGAGACAGGCTAAAAGAGACAAGCTTCTAGATATGTGCTATGCAGACCTGCAGCAGCATCACTGCTGGGTAGATTAGTCTAAGGGAGATGAAGGAAGTGCCCTGTATCTTCCTAGTTAGTGTGTGGTGAAGTGATGCTCTCAAGGAGGTTGGCAGGAACCTGTCCTCCAAACTGTAGCTTCTGTTAATTCTTCTCTTTTATAGTGATTTGCTCAGACCCTGGAGTGGAGTGAGGATTCTAGAGACATCCTGATGCATTTAGTTTTCATGGAAGGTGTTAGGTCTAAGTAAAGTGTAGTTTCCAAGCTCATTAGGATTTCTGTACCAAAAGAAAGAGCCACTGGTTTTAAAATGGGCTGCAACTCCTTGTGAATCTTCCCCAGTTAAGCTGCTTTGAGTAGATGTGATATCTTTTATTAGACCAACTGCGTAGCTGGAAAAAAGTTCTTGGCAAGCTTTCGGGCACAGTCACCCTTCTTCAGGTATACATGGCTACAACCAAAAACCCAGTTAAGCTTAGCATCCTGACAAGCTTCAGAACAACATCCATATATCACCCCAGATCACAAATCTCCCTCGATCAGGCAAATTAAATGAATGCAGAGGGCCTGATGCAGAGAACTACTGAAAAGGATAAGGAAGCAGTAAATTCAGGGAGGAAAGAGGGGAAAAAAATAGAACAGTGTGGCCATCCCTCTTGCAATATTTGGTAATTTCCTTATAGTTTCAGCTTCCGAGGCCCTGTGATTATAGAAGAAGCTTGTATGATTATATAGAAGCTTGTATGAACAATAGCAGTGTTCTAGCTCTTACAGTTTGTGGCAAAAAGATTAAAAACATAACTCCTAAAAGCTGAAAACCGAGAGATTGGAGATTTAAGTTTTAAATTATGATTTTTCATCAAATCATAATATTCAAGCACTTCGGTTAGCAATTCTTTAATGAAGCATAGGCAACTGTGCAAGACAGTTGAGTGGGAGCAGACTATTAGCCCTGAACAGTCCTGTTTCAGCTACAGCTCTTGCTCCAACAGGTCTGTGCTCTAGTCAGGGGTTTCCATAGCCCTAAAGAAATTGTATAGGAAAGACTATCCCCTCCTTTGGGAAGGAAATTCAGAACCTGCTCACAGGTGTTAATCTTCCTCCATCCAGAGTTTCTGGTGTGGAGAGAAGTGTAACATAAAATTGTACTCACTTGCACACATGGGATCATCGTTTTCTTCACTATTTTTGCTCTCTGATGAGCCATGATCACTTTGCTGGGTAGAAATAGTACAAGGAGCTGCTTATTGTATTCTTCTGAAGTCTCAGTTTTCAACTGACTTTCTCAAGAGCTATTTCCCTTTCATGACCTCTCCTGTAGAGACAGTCGTTGCATGTTAAAAATTTGGAGAGTTCTTTGTAGTGAGCATTCAGTCAAGATGTGACAACCCTGATCTTGTCCATTTCTGTCCTAAGCAGGATTTCCCATTACTAAACCAGACATGATCTCTCGCATGGAACAAAAGGAAGAGCCATGGGTTCTCCGTGTCCAGGGCTATGAGGAAAAAGAGATTCTGAATGGCATGAGAACAGGTGAGGAATGAATGAAATGTGGAATTCCTGCAGCCTCATTGTGAGCTGCCACCATTTTGTCTTGTTTGGATGTAAACACTATTATAATTAGCATGTCCTCTTCAAGTTTTTGCAAATGTGTATCCCACTCAAGGTATGTGTGTACACAGCTCATGGAAATGGGTTCAGAATCTTTAACCAGCATTGGTCTGTGGGATCATATCTGCATCCTGCATGTTCTTTTCCTCTGCACCTAATGGCGTAAGAGGTGGAGTGGTCACAACTATCGTTCTTGTCACAAAAAAAATTGGGCTTCTCCCCTGCAGTATTTTGCGTCTCTTAACTCTGTATAGTTTGTCAAAAATTTTCTTTTACCCAAAACGTATCCATTATGTTCTTAATATGAGAAAAGGCTTTTTTTTTTCATATTTTTTCCAGGGCGTTGATCCATCTTGAAAGGTGGATCAAAATCCATAGGCTTTAAGCCTTGTTGATCTTGTTGTGAACTCACCAGTGGCCAGAGTTGTTGCTTGCACAATAGCTATGTACCTGATGGATGTTCATTCTGCCAGACTTCACCAGGAACTAATTTGTTGAGGAATACTTGTCTGAAGCTGTTTCTCTTGAAAAAGCCAGGAGGGCCACATTCTACCCAGAAGAGTATACATCTGGCTCTAAAAACAGGCTTGTACCCCTGAAATCACATCAAGCTGGGGGGGGGGTTATGAATCAGACTCAACCCTGACCAGCAGTATTGACAAGATATCTGACTTGACCTTTCTTGATTGACAATCCGAAGCCTGTTAAACCAAGCCCAGCACCACTGGGGGTTCTTGGTCAAAATCTGATAGTGCTTCTTCCGCACCATAGCATAGCTAGTGAGTTTCAAGTACCAGTAAAGACTCTTGGCACAGACCTACGCCCCTAAAGTGAAAAATCTAAGAGGCCTCAGAAGAACCAAACACCTGAATTCTCCTAGTAGCCACATGCTAAGCATTCTCAGGCAGCAGAAGCTAACGAAGTAGGGCTGTCTACCTGGTACCTGTTCTCATCTCCAAGGTCACTAGTGAATAGCATCACCACTGATATTTAAACAGTACCAATACTAGTGCAAATCCTCTAAAAATAAGCACTCCGTTTTGTCTGCTTTGCCCAATCAGCCATATTTTTAACAGTAACCCTTGAGCATAATTTCATAGTAGGTAGGGTCGGAAGGGACCTGAGCAGATCATCAAGTCTGACCCCTTGCCATGGCAGGAAAGAGTACTGTGGTCAAACGACCCCAGCGAGGTGTTCATCTAGCCTCTTCATCTACCCCCAGGGTAGGAGCCAGCACCACTTCTCTTGGAAGTTGGTTCCAGATCCTAGCCGCCCTGACAGTGAAGTAGCACCTCCTGATGTCTAGTCTAAATCTACCCTCTGCCAGCTTGTGACCGCTATTTGTCCCTCCTGGGAGTGCTCAGGGGAACAGGGACTCCCCCAATGCCTGCTGGTCCCCTCTGACTAGTTCGTAAACGGCCACTAGATCCCCCCTCAGCCTTCTCTTGTGGAGGCTGAGCAGGTTCAGGTCCCTTAGCCTCTCCTCATAGGGCCTTCCCTGCTGCCCCCTGATCATGCGAGTGGCCCTCCTCTGAACCCTCTCCATGTTGTCCACATCCCTCCTGAAGTGCGGTGCCCAGAACTGGACGCAGTACTCCAACTGCAGCCTGACCAATGTCGCATAGAGGGAGAGGATCACCTCCTTGGACCTGCTTGAGATGCAGGTCCAAGGAAAAAGAGCATATTAGGGCTCTTTTTCCAAAACTTCCAGGAATGACTGTTCCTTCAATTCATCTTTCTGTCTCTCTTGCATTCCTTGAAGGATTCCAAATATTAATACCACATTATCAGGACAGAATCTTTTTAAGTCTGAAAGGTAGGGTTGATGAGAAGTTCTTATTGTAGCTAGCAACAACCCTCCGGCAACATTCCCAGCAAGAAATCTTTATTCCTAAAAATAAAGCACTTTTGCACTCAGTCATTCTGCTCCAAAATCCAGACAGGAAGTCTAATTAAGATCCTCTTTTGGTAGCGTTGGAGTAATATTGGGGAATGGGGTAATGCAGGCACTAAGGCACATGGCTGATAGTGTAGTGTTCAGATTCCAAAGAAATCCATGAATACTCCTAAATACCTTGTTCAAAGGCCATAGGGAAAGGAAGGAGTTGCATATAGTTCAGGAAAATATTCAAGCAGCAGTGATATCTTTTCTTTGGAACAACTGCGTGGTTGGGAGAGATTTCAGACAAGTTGCTGGGCATAGAGTACCCTTCCTCAGGTTAGTTCTTTGTGCCCAAAAGCTTGTCCAGAATCTCTCTCAACCATACAGTTGGCCCAGTAAAAGATATCACCCTCCCCTCTGAAATAAAAATCCTCTTGCTGCTACACAGAAAGGTGCAACTAATTTCCATCCCCTTTGGATGTCACCTTTCCCTGTTCTGCCAGCCTTGAACTGGAAGAACTACAGACAAATACATAATTAAAGCCATCTCCTATGAGTGCCCCATACCGTTCTTGTCTGTGTCCCTCCCCTTTCCTTTTCCTTCTTCAAGGATCCTTTTAATATAAAGTGAATAAGGGAAATGTCATCCCTATTACACAGAGCAGCCAAAAAGGATTTGCCTCATATTTTCAGGGAAAGAGGTTTCTAGTCTCAGTGTTCCTGATCTCAAATCAAAAAGGGAAGATTGCACATATACATGCACAACATCACATGGTATCACTAGGCTCCATCACCCCCTTTTTTAAATAAGTTTTTTATAAGTTTAACATTGGGTTGTAATGCTCGTCCTCCATCCTAGAGGAAATACCCATGACTCAGCGTGGCACAGTCATAAGTACAAGGTTCTGTCAGTGGGTCTCTGTTTTCTTGGATTTTCACAATATGCCTGTGGTGAGAGTTGCACACAAGGATTCAGGGTATGCACATGCACATGTACCTATATCTAAACAACTGACTCATCAAAGGAAGTTGCCATATCATACAGCTTCAGTCCTTAATCACCCCTCATAGTCAGCATAGTAATCCACAGGAGCCCTCAGGACTGAAAATCAGCAGAAGCTTATCATCTGGAAACTAGTTCATCAAGGCAGTGATCTCCAATCTCAGAGAAATTCCATCAACTAAACTAGCCTGCTTCATACTACTAGATCACATGTCATCCTGAAGCTATGTGTTATTTGTAGCCAGATTTCACCTACATCTTATACAAAATCATAAGAAGCACAGCAAGACACTGGCTTGGCTAAACAATAATCTCTTCAGTGGTTTGAGATGTATTACTAAGGATGAGAATAAGACTATAGTACAAGCATGTAAGGGAAAAATCAGGAGGTCAAGCCAGAAACTGAGATACAGCTAGCAAGGGCATAAAAGGAAATAAAAATAAATAAACCCTCTCATAAGGTCATAGAAAATTAGGGTTGGAAGGGATCTCAAGAGGTCATCTAGTCCAACCCCCTGCTCAAAACAGGCCTAACCCCAACTATATCATCCCAGCCAAGGCTTTGTAGAGCCAGGTCTTAAAAACCTCTAAGGATGGAGATTCCACAATCCCTCTGGGTAACCTGTCCCAGTGTTTTACTACCCTCCTAGTGAGAGTTTTTCTTACCTAAACTTCCCTTGCTGCAACATGAGACCATTGCTCCTTGTTCTGTCATCTGCTACCACTGAGAAGAGTCTAGCTCCATCCTCTTTGGAACCTCCCTTCAGGTAGTTGAAGGCTGCTATCAAATCCCCCCCTCAGTCTTCTCTTCTCTAGACTAAATAAGCCCATTTCCCTCAGCCTCTTCTCATAAGTCATGTGCCCCAGCCCCCTAACCATTTTTGTTGCCCTCTGCTGGACTCTCCAGTGGGTGCATCTACATATCACCCTACAGTGACGTAGTGATGCGATATGGTGCCATATGGCACACTGCGGCAACATAGCAATCATGTGGGTCTAAATGTTATTGGCAGCTATATTACTATAGCGGCACGTTCCCTGGTATAGCACACCACTACAGCCACATAGCAGCGAAATCTAACTGCGCACCATGCTTTAGTACTTCCAAAAGGAAGTATTAAAGTACAGCGCCGTAGCAATGTTGCCATATGGCGATGTGCAGACACCCAATTTGTCCATATCTTTTCTGTAGTGGGCATCCCAAAACTGGACACAGTACTCCAGATGTGGCCCAATCAGTGTTGAACAGAGGGGAATAATCACTTCCCTTGATCTGCTGGCAGCGCTTCTACCAAAGCATCCCAGTATGCTGTTAGCCTTCTTGGGAACAAGGAAACACTACTGGGTCATATTCAGCTTATTGTCCATTGTAACTGTCAGTGGATCTGTACCGGGTACCCCCGAACCCCACTATTCTCACCTGCCACAAGTTCGATCTTTAAACAAAATGGGGGGAGGGGGAGGAGATATTATTTACACAGGTACCCGCAGGAAGGATCACGCTGATTCGAGGTCGGATATAGGTGCTTTATTACTTAATAAGTAATAAATTACTTATTATTAAGTAAGGCCGTTGGGCTTTTCAAGGAGATAGCCTCTGCGAGGGACGTCGCTCTACCAGTCCTGTCGGCGTATGTGGGTGAGTCCCCCCTTCTGGATTTTCCTTGTAATCCCTTTTTTCATCTGGCTCCTTGCCTACTTCTCTCACCTGTGGACGTGCCCGAAGGCAACTTCTTTCCGGTTTTCTCCCCATCTTATTCTTCCTTCTGGAGCCTCATTGGCTGTCTAGGGTGTGGCAATTATCTTCAGCTGTTGATCTTTCTCAGTAACAGAGTTGCAGCCGTGACTCTGTTACAGTAACCCCCAGGTCCTTTTCTGCAGAGCTGCTGCCCAACCAGTCAGCCCCAGCCTGTACTGGTGCATGGGATTGTTCCATCCTAAGTGCAGGACTTTGCACTTCATCCTTATTTGACCTCATGAGATTTCTTTTGGTCCAAACCTCCAGTTTCTCAAGGTCACTCTGAATCCTAGCCCTACCTTCCAGTGTATCTACAGCTCCCCCCAGCTTGATGTCATCTGTAAACTTGCTGAGGATGCACTCATCCCATTTTCCAGGTCATTGATCCTTCTTTCATATGACAAAAACAGTGGCTGTATCTTTATCTTTGTGACCTTTGGCGTTTTTGTCAATTCAGAAGCTCTTGTCCATCAGAGACATTACCAGGGATCACTACGTAGAAGTGGTTCTCATCAATCCTCCAGGTCATTGATGAAAATGTTGAACAAAACTGGCCCCAGGACCAACCCCTTAATACCAATCCACTTAATACCAGCTGCCAACTAGACATTAAACCATTGACTACTACCCTCTGAGCCTGATGATCCAGCCAATTTTCTCTCCACCTTACAGTCCATTCATCCAACCCATACTGCCTTAGTTTGCCTGCAAGATTGTTGTGGGAGATCATATCAGAAGCCTTACTAAAATCAAGGTACACCACATCCACTGGTCTCCCTGCATCCACAGAGCCAGTCATCTCATCATAGAAGGCAATCAAGTTGGTCAGGCATGACTTGTCTTTGGTGAATCCATGCTGACTGTTCCTAATCATCACCTTCTTTTCCTCCAAGTGCTTAGAAATGGATTCCATGAGGATCTCCTCCATAATTTTTCCAGGCACTGAGATGCAGCTGATTTGTCTGTAGTTCCCTGGATCCTCCTTTTTCTTAAATATGGGCACTATATTTGCCCTTTTCCAATCATCCGGGACCTCTTCTGATCGCCATGAGTTTTCAGAGATGATGACCAACAGTTCTGCAGTCTCATTAGCCAACTCCCTCAGCACCCTTGGTTGCATCCCATCCGGCCCTATGAACTTGTGTATGTCCAGCTTTTCTAGATAGTCCCTAACTTGTTCTTTCACCACTGTTGGCTGCTCACCTCCTCCCTAAACTAAGCTGCCCAGGAGCTGATCTTGCTTGTGAAGACTGAGGCAAAAAAGGCAATGAGCACTTCAGCCTTTTTTGCATACTCTGTCACAAAGTTGCCTCCTCCATTCAGTAAGGGATCCACACTTTCTCTGGTCCTCCTCTTGCTACCAACATACTTGTAGACACCATTCTTGTTACCTTTCACATCCCTTGTTAGCTCCAACTCTAATTGTGCTTTGACTTCCAACACATACATGATGATTGTGTCAGGCCTTTGCCAGCAGTAGGTATTTGCACATCTAACAGTGCTAGTATTGCATGGAACCTTACAGCACATTTAAAAGGATCTCATGGAATCCCAAGTTTAAGAATCACTGGCTTAGGGTAGGGAAAAAACAGATTCGAATTTTACTTTTACAAGGTGGATATTTTCAAATCAGGAGAGTCATTCTAGAGTACTGAAGACGTTGGTTAAGGTAACTTCAGAGTGAGCTCTGAGATCATGGAGATCAGGTGTGGCCCCACGTAACAGGAAACCCTTACCCCAGGGACTGGCAAAATACAGCTTATGGGCCAGATCCAGCCCACCAGGAGATTTAATTCAGCCAGCAGGTGGGTGCCTACCAATTCACTGCATGCAGCCTGGCCCTGGGTTGCCCCTGCTGTACTCGCATGGGGCTGAGCCCTGCTCACTCCCATGCAGGCAGCACATGCTGCACCCCCACTCTCACCCGCAAGGTGGCCCTGACCCTGGCCCTGCAGGTAGGGAAGCAGTGGTTGGCGGAGGAAATGATGGCAGTGGCAGCGATGGGCGGCAAGGAGGAAAGTGGCGGTGGAGGAAGTGGGGGAGTGTTAGCACAGGGAGGGTGGTGGCAGATGAGGGTGGTGGAAGTGGCAGGGGGGAGTGACAGTGGCAGTGAGGGGATAATGGTGGCAGTTGAGAGCAAGAGTGAAACAGCAACTGGGTGGGGCACGGGGCCCATGCTGCTGCCCTAAGGGGCCAGCGGGGAGCCAGGGCAGACCAGCGGGAGTACAGAGTCCACCTGGCTCCATTGCACAGGGCTCACATGTAGTTCCAAGGTTCTCGACCCAAGCTGCATGCCACTGGAGGGAGCCCTGCATGATGGAGCCGGTGGCCCAGTCCCACTCACTGCTGTGCGCAGGTCATGGGAAATGGCAGTGAGCTCTGTGCTATGGAGCCGGCTGTCTCTGCCCCTGTCCCTGCTGCTCCGGTTGAGCCCCATGATCTGCACTGCTGGCTTCATTGCAACCAGCAGCACAGTGCTGGGGCTTGTGAGCCCTGCATGATGGAACTGGTGGCCAGGCCATGCGCAGTCCTGGGGCATGCCAGGACCATGTACCACTGGGGGGTTCTGCCTGCTGCTGCTGCTGGCTGCAGGGGCTGTGCACGGTCGGGGGGGCATACTTGTAGGAGGGGGCCTACAACACTGATATCCCCAAACCCACCCGCACATACCTACCCCCACACCCTCCCCCACATCCCACATGCTCACACACCCACAGCCCCTCACAAACCCATACCCAGCCCCCACATCCCTCCCCCACAGTATACAAGAGTAAGACTTCATTTTGAGCTATTGTGCAATCACCTCTATAAACATGATGCAAACACACACAGATCAGGACAAAAATTTTTTAAAATAAAATTAAAATATGTTATTGTAGATATTTGATTTTTAGTATCTTTTTTTTTTCTGGTTCCAAGATGGCAAACCCCCTTCCCAAAAGGAACACTTCCGGGGGCAAGAGGAGGGATTTCTGGTGGCAAAGGTCACGGGTGGGACCTCTGGCCCCAAGATGATGATCAACGGAGTGCAGGCACCTGTGAAGGGGATGAGCTACCTCTGCGGGCTTCGACAGCTTAACAAAACTCATTAAGTGGCCCTTCAGCCAGAATAATTGCCTACCCCTGCCTTATCCTGTTACAGCGAAGCAGAATGGTCCCTTGTTCTTATGAGCTGAACAAAGGCAGCCAGTAAGGCTGGGGTAAACAGTCCTGTGAGCAACTCAGGTTACTGGACTGTGACTAGAAGTTAGGACTCTGGGCATATAATCTCTGATCGAAGCCAGAGCAGGGCAGTCTGGCCCTGCAAGCTGCAAAGGAGGGAGCTCCTGGCTAGGGAAGCTGTAAGAGTGTGCCAGATGGACTGCTGAGCTGCCTTGGGACTGCCACTAAGACAGAACTCAGAGCGGGGGTAATGCTGGTGCCCAAGGGCAAGCCCCAAGTGGTTGGTTGCCCACCCCGAGGCAAGGTAGCAACAAACGCAGAGCAGGACAGGGCTTGAGGCCAGGGGGTTGAGCACCCAGAGCAGGGCAGAGCTTGAGGACCATGGGGTCCAGACCCCGGGATGGGCAGGACTGAAGTCAGAGGCTGGAAGGCCCAAAGCCCTAAAAGGGCAGGGACTGAGGCCGAAGGCTCCCAGCACCTAAGAAGGGAGAAGACAAAGCTGGGAACCCTGAAGTTCAGTTCACTCAGTGAAAGGAAAAGGGCAGAAGCTGAGAAGGCCAAAGCCCAAAACAGGAACAGCAACAGATGTGCTCTAAGACCCTCAGGTAGCTTCCCTCCTAATAAAGTTTAACATCAAAGGTGCGGCAGGTGAGACCAGGAGATAAGAGAGTACCTGAAGAGTTAGAGCCAGGACAGGAACTGCATGGCCATTGGGGGTGTTGCAGTCACCTCTGGAGCATGAACCTGTTACACCCCAGAATATTGAAAAAAATGAGTGAATATCACATTCATATTCAAAAAGAGGAACAAGGAGGCCCCAGAGAATTGCAGATTGGTCAGCCTTACCTGAATACCTAATCAACCTAATATACCTAATGGATATGCACATGGCCGCCAGGCAGCCTGGAGAGCAGCTCCTGCAGCTAAGTATGATGTGGGGTAGGCAGGGGGAATTGAGGCCCCCATAGGAAGGAAGGGAGGGAGTTGGGCAGGGGATGCTGCGCAGCTGGGACAGTACATGGGGCTTGAGGCCCAGGGCTGGAATGCGTGGCTACAGTGGCTCAGTGGTGAGAAAGATGGAGCTGTGGGCAGCTCATCTGGAGGGCAGGGGGGTTGGGGTTGGCTCCCTGCCGCTGCACATACTCCCAGGGGGGACATGTGCCCCTCGTATCTTTGCGCAGGGTGGGAGTGGAGGTGGGTGTGGACTGCTCACTGCAGGCTTGGGCTTCCCACCCTGCTGCCCTCCCCTGGGGCTTCTGCAGCCCAGCAGCTGGGACCCGGCATGGCAGAGCAGACCAGGGCGGTTCCAAGCTTGGTGCCACTGCTGTGAGCCCCACTCTGCCCTGCCAAAGCACCGCCTGGCAGCAGTGGGGGTGGCAGCACAGGTGGAGGGCACATCGCCAGAGTGGTGCAGGACTCACAGTGGCAAGGAGCTTCCTTGCCTGGCCTCGCTCTGTCCTGCTGTGCTGGGTCCTAGCTGCTGGGCCATGGAGGCCCCAGGGGAGGGCGGAGAGCCTAAGCCCTCAGTGGGCAGCCCACACCCACCCCTGCACATACATCTTGGGAGCATTGGTACCCCTGCTGGGGGGCCTGTGGGTGGGGAGTGAGGGGCCTGGACCTGCATTCTGGTGAGCTAAGGGGGGCAGGGATAGCTCTGATTTTCCATGATAAAAAATCCTAAATCAAATATCAAAATTTATAAGTATTTAGAATTTATTTTATTATAGTGATTAAGGCACATGGTAGGCTTCGAATTGCTTTAAAATTGTAAATATATCAATAAAATATTGTGTTCAATTAATACCTGTATATATAGTGGCATTTCATTTTAAATGCAGATTTTGGGGATTTTATCAGAGATTTTGCTGGTTTTTATCAGAATTTGTCATTTTTTTTATCAGAGGAAACACAGATCCCTGCTAATGAGCATGCGCAACAGCTGTGTGGAAGCTTGTGCATCCACACTGCACATGGAATAGGATTACAAGGTACCTAAGTGCCGAGCCAGCCGTTATGTGGCTGGGTAAATGCCATTTGGGTGTGCAAGGTGAAATAGGGTTCTGCCCAAAGTGGCCTTTCTTCTGTGATAGGACAGGCATGAGTTTATGCAGGTCACATTCCTTTTCTCTTGGAATCTAAGTCTTCATGTATTTACTTTGATTTCTCTACTAACCAGAGTGGTAAATAAGATTAGAGAGGATGCAGCTATGATAAACTGCTCCTGTTCAGAGATTATCTCCAACTTCTGGCTCAGCCACCAACATTACTTCCAGATATAAAAGAGAGAATATCTTAGAAAAGTATGCAAATACTCCATCCGGACCTAAAATTGCTATTTGATGGTATGGACATTGGCTAGCTATAATCTACTGGTAGAGATTATTCCACACAGGTAGAGAAGTAAGTGTTCTACAAGGGAAGTTTGCAACTCAAAATGGAAAATATTCTCTGCGGGAGAGAACCCCCTTTGGAACCCAACTTCAACCCTTTGGAAGCTCCTATCCTCCAAACTCTACTATATCCAACAGTAAAGACTTTCTGGATTCTCCATTTTCTTGGCATGCCCACCTTCTTGCTTAGTCTCGTTCAGTATTTTTCTACCATACTTTTTTATGGATTCCTAAAACAAGAGATTTACTCATACAACCCACAGTCAGCAAGCACCCTCTGAAGGAGTCTGCCTTCCTGATGGCTATTGCCTTAGCCAAAAGAGTCAAGGAATGGACTTTAACTCTTCATTGTGGCTTCTAGTGGTTGCTATAAGACAAATCAAATTAAATAATTATGATTAGAAAGAATATGGTCACCTTTGGCTTTTTATTGAATATCTTTAAATAAAATAATCCTCTGGCAGAGCACGCTTGAACAGAATACCCTTATTTTTTTTAATTCATAAAAAATATTGTTGCCTGAATATTTCTGGTCCCTTGTTTATTGAAAATCTTCTACAGGGTGGGCCTGAGATACACTATCATTTCTGACATCTTAGGGGTTATCTTCACCAGAGCAGCCATGTCCCACAGTCTGGCAGGGAGTCAGCATATCCCACCCCCCCAAGCCTGCAGGCACACTCCAATGCTAAAAGTGTACTGGTGAGGCCACTCTAGGCTCATCCTTTAGAGGCAACTATCAAATACTCTGGAGAGCAAAAACTCAAGAGCAGCCTCAGCTTCAAGCACTTGGGGGTTACCTGTTAAAAGAGAATGTAGTATATATTAATACAGAAATATGATGGGCAGATTATGTCTTTTTTGAGTTCCCTTCAGTGACTTATGTCAGAATTCTCATTTTATTGCAGCAGGTGGTGGGATTCTTAGTGAGAATGAGGAGAATCCCCACCAGGATGACCCCAAGTCAATGGAACCATATGACACAGTATCAGACGCATCCCGAGGTGGTATTTATCAGAGCCCTGAGAAGAGCCAAAGCTGTGGTCGCAGGCGCCGGTCACAAAGGCTTCAGAGATCTCCTCCAGGACAGAGTCAAGGCAAAGGAATCGCATGTCAAAGACAGTTTAGAAAACTTCCAGACATGGTGCGAGAGAGAAGTTTTACAGCAGGAGGGCCAACAATATGCAACGACTGCGGGAAAAGCTTCAGGGTGAGCTCCAACCTTGTACAGCACCAGAGAATTCACACAGGGGAAAAGCCTTTTGGGTGTGCTGTGTGCGGAGGGAGCTTCCGGCAGCGCTCGCACCTCATCCAGCACCAGAGAATCCACACGGGGGAGAGACCATTTGCATGCACTGACTGCGGGAAGAAGTTCAGCATGAGCTCCAAACTCATTCGGCACCAGATCATCCACACAGGTGAGAAGCCCTATAAATGCAGTGACTGTGGGAAGAGCTTCACAGGGAACTCACAGCTAATCCAGCACCAGAGGATCCACACAGGAGAGAAACCCTACGAATGTCACAACTGTGGGAAGAGCTTCAGTGTGAGCTCAGCCCTCATTCGACATCAGCGGATCCACACAGGAGAGAAACCATATGAGTGCTCAGACTGTGGAAAGAGCTTCAGTCAGAGCTCAGAGCTCATGAAGCACCAGAGAGTGCACACGGGCGAGAAGCCCTATGAGTGCGCCCAGTGTGGGAAGAGCTTCACCGTGAGCTCCGCCCTCATCCAGCATCGACGCTTCCACAGGGGAGAGAGACCCTATGGATGTGCTGAATGTGGGAAGAGCTTCACTGTGAGTTCCCACCTCATCCAGCATCAGCGCTTCCACACTGGTGAGAGGCCCTATGAGTGCATGGCCTGCGGAAAGAACTTCCTCTGGCGCTCAGCCCTTCTCCGGCACCAGCGGGTCCACACAGGGGAGAGACCCTATGCGTGCACCGAATGTGGGGAGAGCTTCCGGCAAAGTGCGCACCTCATACAGCACCGCAGAGTCCACACGGGGGAGAGACCCTACGCATGTGCTGACTGTGGGAAAGGGTTCACTGTGAGCTCTGCTCTCATCCGGCACCAGAGAATCCATCAAGGAGGGAAATCCTGAACACAGGAAACCCTGCCAGTCTGATATCCTCCCATAGAATTTGCCCAGGGCTACAAGACAGGGGTGTTTCTCCCACTAGATCTGCCCTATTCATGGAGAAAGAAAAGTGTCTCATTGAGAACAGGGCATAGAGGGTTGAGTCAGATGCAGAGAAATGGCTATATGAGCTATCTGGGGTGTGCAAAGAAATGTGATGGAAGCCTGACAAGGATCAGGAGTTGCTGGGGGAACGGATAAACTGGAGATTGAGGAAGAACAGATACTGTGAAAAGGGGGGAGACATTTTGAGACAGTATTAATAAAAACACTTAAGAGGAAATTTGAAATTCTCCTATTCCTCTGTCCACACTGTGGATTTCAGACAGTATATAATGGGAGTTAATGGGAACATCTTTTAAGTAAAGCAGATTTCATTCTCAGACTGCTCCCTTCAACTCAGTGGCTTGGTACCCCTATCTGTAAAGCTCAGCAATAGTAATAATGGGAACCATCTTTACAGAAGGATGGGAGTATTAAATTCATATATCAAGGTAGTGCACAGAAACCTCAAGAATTTTGTACATTGTGTTCTACGCAAATCTGTTTATGCAGCCCTTGCTCAGAATTTAGCTTTTCCTCTTGTTGTTATTAACTAGGATTTTTTCTTGACATTATAGGCTTTGTGGGTTTTTTTCTTTTTTCCACAGGGTGCACTTGTGTTTCTTTTTTATTTTTCAATCAGTTTTATTCCCTTCCTTAAAACACTACCTTTATTATTTTTTCAAAATTCTTGATCAAAGCATGCTTAAGACATCCAGTCTCCTTCACGTATCTGAGAGATTCCATATTGTCAAACAGTACGTCATTAGATTCCCCTAGTTATTAGCTCTACACAGCAAAAATCATCTTGATTCTCTATATCCACCCCATTCACCAAAGCTTATGAACATCAGGAATGAGGAGTACACGTGAGTTCAAGAGCTGCAGAGGGTAGGCAGCCGTGCACTAAAGCATCCTCATGCCCCAGCCAGCTCTATCAGCAACTGCACATGTGCTACTGCATACAAAAGACACCACTGCAAGACAGTACTTGTATTTACAAGTACTAATCTGCGGTGGAGTTAATTAGTTTCCTGTAGCCTCATAGGGCTGCATGTGTAGATCTTAAGACTTTATTGTGGAGCTAATTAGGCAACTCTGCAGTAAACATCTCAAGAAGATGCTCCCACTGTGTCACTTCCTTCAACCATTACCAACCTGGAAGCTAATTACAGTGTGCCAGTTGCTCCAGACCTTTCTTGTGTACTGAGCTGAATTGCATATATTTATGATAGTGGGACCTGAAGTTGCATACCTTCTCTAGTGACTCCCATCCCCAGTAGTCTCCAGGCACTTAACAGTTACTCTTCCCAGCACTCTCTGAGTTAGGAAACAGTTATTCCCTATCAACATATGATAAAATTGAGCCAGGAAAACAAAATGGCCATACACATCAATATAAGTGCTGGGACAGAACTCAGGAATCCTCTTGCTTGAAGGATTTTGGACGCTAAGGGCTACATACACTCGTTCTGCATATGACAAAGTGTTGAAGAATCTGTTGATGCAGCACAAGAACCTTTGGCAATTACTTCAAGCATTTTGAGTAATGGTGAGGTGTCCCATTTGGAAAGTACAAAAATGTTGTTTATTTTGGGACAAAAAGGAGGAAAAAGCCAAAGAAATAGACATAGATATTTCAGTGGCTGAACCTGACAAAAAGCTGGTGCATTTAATAAATGCATTGTAAGTGCTTAGGAGTAGGTTGAAATAAGGTGATAAATGCTGTGGGTTTGCCAGCTACAGATAAGCTAGCCTAATTTTTCCCTCTGCAAGGATAACAAGCTTAGGGAATAAAAGAAACTCAGCAAGTTTACTCTCATGGCTTCAGTTTCATAGCTTTGTAAAGGGAAAGTTGTTTTCCATGATGACAGATGACAGAATAAGAAGCAGTGGTCTCGAGTTGGAGCAAGGGAAGTTTAAGTTAGATATTAGGAAACACTTTCTCACTAGGAGGGTGAAGCACTGGAAAAGTTTTAATAAATTTCATAGATTTCATAGACATTTGGGCTGGAAGGGACCTCGGAAGATCATCGAGTCCAGCCCCCTGCCCCAGGGGCAGGAAGTCAGCCCCTGACTGATCATAGGATCCCAGCAAGATAAACATCCAAATTTCTCTTGAAGGTGTTCGAAGTAGGTGCTTGAACCACCTCCTGCATCAGGCTATTCCAGACCTTGGGGGCTCGGACAGTCAAGAAATTCTTCCTTGCATCCAGAGCCTGAAACGGTCATGCAGGAGTTTATAACCGTTTGACCTCGTCATCCCTTGGGGCGCTCTGGTAAACAAACATTCCCCCAGCTACTGGTGAACGCCCCTGATAAACTTATAGGTGGCCATCAGATTGCTCCTGAGCCTGTGTTTTTCCAGGCTGAAAAGTCCCATAGCTCTCAGCCTGTCGTAGTAAGGTCTGTTTTCCTGACCTCTGATTATGCACGTGGCTCTTCTCTGGACTCTCTCAAGCTTCTCCACAACCTTTTTGAATTGTGGAGCCTAAAACTGGATGTAATACTCCAACTGTGGCCTCACCAAGGCAATGGGAGAATGACATCCTGGGATTTGCATGAGAAGCATCCCTGAATGCAAGCCAGTGTTTTGCTCGCTTTACTAGCTGCAGCATCATATTGAAGGCTCACGTTCATCTTGTGGTCAATCATGACCCCCAAGTCCCTTTCATCTGTAGTGCCAGCCAGCGTAGCACTGCTGAACCTATAAGGATGCTGCAGGTTTATCTTCCCAAGGTGAAGAACCTTGCATTTTTTAGTGTTAAACACCATCAGGTTCTTGTCTGCCCATTTCCTGAGCCTGTCAAGGTCAGCCTGGATCACCCTCCTGTCCTCAGGTGTGGATGCTTTACCCCAAAGTTTGTTATCATCAGCAAAGTTGGCCAGTCTGCTTCTGACTCCAATGTCCACATCATTAATGAAGATGTTGAACAATATGGGCCCAAGGACAGAGGCTTGAGGGACCCCACTGGTCACAGGGCACCATGACGATTGACTTCCGTCAGCCACCACCCTCTGGGTCTGACCACGGAGCCAGTTCCCCAGCCAGCGGATCGTGGTGGACCACAGTTGGCCAGTTTTGCCAAGAGGTAATGGGATACCAGATCAAAGGCTTTTTTGAAGTCAAGATATACAACATCAATCTCCTCTCCCTTGTTCAGGTGATAGGTTGCCTGGTCGTAAAAGGAAATAAGATTGGTCAAGCAAGACCTACCCACAACAGACCCATGCTGGCTATCCCTCAGGATGTTGCCATCAGCCAGTCCATTAAGAATGGCCTCTTTGATAATCTTTTTTAAGACCTTCCCTGGGATAGAGGTCAGGCCAATGGGCCTGTAGTTTGCCGGATCCACTTTCCTCCCTTTCTTGAAGATAGGCACCACACTGGCTTTCTTCCAATCTTTGGGCACTTCACCAGAGTGCCAGGAGTTCTCGAAGATCCATGCCAGGGGCTGAGCTATGATGCTAGCCAGCTCCTTGAGTACCCTGGTGTGTAGATTGTCAGGGATGGCTGACTTGAAGATGTCCAGTCTCTCAAGGTGTTCCTTCATGAGGTCAGCATTGATGGAGGGCAAGGAATCTCCCTCACGTGGGCCTCTCTGTCCCATAGCGGACAGGGGCGTCCTGTGGGACTGATGAAAAACTGACGCAAAGTACCCATTTAATAGGTTGGCTTTTTCCTGGGCATCAGTTGTCAGTTGTCCCATCTGGTTTAGCAGGGGTCCAATGTTGCCCTTGCTTTTTCTCCAGCTCCCCACATATCTAAAAAAGGACTTTTTATTGTCCTTGATATTTGTAGCTAGTTGGAGTTCCATCGCAGCCTTGGCTTTTCTGGTTTGCTCTCTGCAGGTCTGGACCAGTGCGGAATATTCCTCCTTGGAGGTAGAGCCCATCCTCCATCCTTTGTAGGTCTTTCTTTTTAGCCTCAGGAGGTCTAGTTCCCTGGAGAGCCAAAAGAGCTGCTGCACCCTTTTGCTGCCTTTCCTCCGAGATGGAATAGCATTAGCTTATGCATCAACGATCGCTCCCTTGAGGAGCAACCACTCTTCCTGAACTCCTCTCCCTTCCTGAACTCCCCTCCCCTTGGGGTCTTGGTCCCTTAGGGCCTCACCGATAAGCCTCCTGAGCTTGTCAAAGTCAGCTTTCCTGAAGTTGAGGAGTTCTGTATTGCTGACTGACTTGCCAGCTTTACGGCAGATGGTGAAGGTGATCAGATCGTGGTCAGTCACCCAGCTTCCCATCAATTGTTAGGTCACTGATTAGGTCATCCCTGGTTGTCAGTACCAGGTCGAGCAGCGCTTTACCTCTCATTGGCCCGTAGACTTCTTGTGTCAGATATAGGTCATCCATGCATGAGGAAGCTTTGCGACTGCTTGGATTTAGCCAAGCGCTCTTCCCACAAGATGTCTGGGTAGTTGAAGTCTCCCATGACAACCATGGACCGGGATCATGCGGCCTCAGCCAATTCCCATGCAAACTCCTGGCCAAGCTCTTGACTTTGTGTGGGAGGTCTGTAACAGACTCCCACCATTGTGTCCCCTGTGCCATGTTCCCCACAGATTTTAACCCAGAGGGTCTCCAGTCATCCACCCTGGTCGCCAGTATCGGCTTGCAGGGACACGTAGCTCTCCTTGACACAGAGAGCTACACCCTCGCCCCTTTTGTCCACTGGATCTCTCCTGTACAAGGTATAGCCATCTATACCCATGGTCCAGTCATGGGTGGAGTCCCACCAGGTCTCCGTTATCCCTGTGACATCGTAATTATTTGTTAAGCAGGAGGACAAGTTCCTCCTGTTTATTCCCCAAGGTCCTGGCATTCATGTACAGGCATGCAAGTGTCCCCTTGGGGGCCCTTGCCTTGCCTACAAATTGTTCCAGGGCTGGGGCAGGGGTGGGCTCCCTTAAGTTCCTTGGCCTGCTGGGTTTGCAAGGGTTGCTCAGTGGGCCAGCAGTGGCAGTAGTCCCCCTGCCCCCCCGGCGGGCTTAGTTTAAAGTCCAGTGAAGCAGGTCAGCCGGTCTGGCTGAGAAGAGCCTCCTCCCCCGGAGACAGAGGTGGAAGCCGTCCCCTCCCAGCAGCTCACTGCCTCTCTCGCCAAAGAGCAGACTGTGGTCATGGAAGCCAAAGCCTTCCCGATGACACCAGCGCTGCAGTATTTGGTTTACTACCTGGATCCTCCTCTCCCTCCTCAGCCTGTAGCCCGAGCCTGGAAGGATTGAAGAAAACACTACCTGCATCCCCAGGCCCTTTAGCCCTGCTCCCAAATCCCTGTAGTGCTTCATGATTCGGCTGGGAGCGCTCTGAGCCGTGTCATTGGTGCCCACATGAATAAGGAGCATGGGATAGTGGTCAGTGGGCTGGAGGAGCTTAGGGATCTTCTCCGCAATGTCTCAGATACGGGCTCCAGGGAAGCAGCAGACTTCCCAGACTTAGGGGGTCAGGGTGGCAGATTGCCCCGTCATTCCCTTCAGGATGGAGTCTCCCACGACCAACACTGCATTTTGTCTTGGGGAAAGTGGGGGCAGTAGCTACAGTACAGCCTGTGTTGCCCGCGGGAGCTGGAAACTTAGCAGGATCTGCTGGGGCTGCAAGAGGTTCATACCTGTTGCAAAACTCCAGTGGTGGGGGGACCCTGGTGCAGCAGGCCTTGGGGCCCTTGACCACCTTGGTCCATCCCCTTGGCTGGACAAAATAAGAGGTCCCTGAGTCCTCCCTTGTCCTGGAGGGAGACCGTGGTCTACCCTCTATCTCCTGGGGGAGAAGGTCCTGGCAGTAGGAGTCAATCTCCTGCTCGCAGTCCCTGATGGTACGCAGTCTCTGGACTGTGGCCTGGAGCTCCTCCAGCTGGCACACTAGAGACCCCAAAAGGGAGCAGACCTCACAAGGGGAGGTGGCCATGCTCCCAGACCCCAGAGCCTGAAAAAGAGAGGCAGCCCCCACAGCCGAGAGCCAGAGGCTCCGTCTGCGTGGAGCCTGAAACCAGGGGCTCTGTCTGGGTAGAGGCCTCTGAGAAGCCAGAGTTGGGGCCGCAGACCCCAAGAGGGCCCTCGGGTTGCGGTGTGTGCCCATCTGCAGCATGCCACTGGTAGGCTGGCTGTGGCTGGGACTGCCTTCCTTAGGGCGCACGGGCAGGGCCTCGAGGCCTCCTGCGCAAACTCCGCACTAACTCCGGCAATCAAGCATGCCTTTTTGTGCAGCCTGTTCGCAAGGCTCCGGTCATGTGGCTCCCTGGGGGGCTGGGCGAAGAAGGGGCTGGGGCAGGGTGAGACCCTCCTCGGCCTGCTCATCTGCCTCCACCTGCTGCCTGGGGTTAACCCCCTCCCACCACAGGCCCCGCTTACCTCCGGCTGTGCTGGGGGTTGGCGGGGTGCTCTGCGGCTGCTGGGGGTCACTGGGGGGTTTCAGGGGAGTGGGGGCACAGTGGGCTTTCACCCGCATGTCTCTCGTCACTTTTGGAGCCTGTCTGTTTTTTTTTTTGCTTTGGTGTTCCCTTTTAAACTGCGCGCATGCACAGTGGGCCCGCTGTTGGGGTTATGCTGTTCCTGGGCTAAGGGGGACCCTGCCCAGGATTTAGGGGACCCTGCCCCAGCAGAGAGGGACTGCTAAGTACCCTCTCCCCTTCACTACACTTTCCCTGGGGGGCTGGGCTAAGTAGGGGCTGGGGCGGGGCGAGACCCTCCTCAGCCCACTCAGCTGCCTCCTCCCACTACCTGGGGTTAACCCCCTTCCACCACAGGCCCCACTTACCTCCGGCTGTGCTGGGGGTCAGCGGGGTGCTCTGCTGCTGCTGGGGGGTCACTGGGGGGCTTTGGGAGAGCACGTCTCTTGCCGCTCCTGGAGCCTGTCTCTGGTTACTCAGAGAGATTGGAGGGTTTTAAGACCCAGCTAGACAAAGCGTTGGCTGGGATGATCTACTTGGGGATGGTCCTATTTTGAGCAGGGGGTTGAACTAGATGACTTCCCAAGGTCCCTTCCAACCCTAATTTTCTATAATTCTATGATATCTCAGGTCCTGGATTCATGAATGAATGTACAGTAGAACTCAGATTTAACATACCATCCCCAGGCCAGAAAAAGCACATTATACCTAAGGTACATTAAAGCAAGACTAATATTAAGATGCTGCCTCAGGGCCTGGAGTGGGGATAGAGGCAGGAGGGGGACAAAAGCTGGGCTCAGGGATCAAGCACTGTTACAGATTCCTGAGGTCTGTACTGCCAATATTGTGGACTCCCAGGAGCTTGGCCTAGTCTAAACTGTTAGGAGTATGGCCAGGGACATTTATATCTGTAGGATATGTGGAAGGCACCAGCTTCTGTATGTATAGCAAATCCACTATAGTGCTTCAGCAGGGTGGCAGGGAACAGTGGCTAGCAGCTTCTCCGCACAGGTCTGCTGTTACCTGCCACCCTGCTTCCCTCTCCTGGGGCCTCCGGAGCCTGGTGGGCACAACCTGGTGTGGCAGGCAGCAGCGGAGCCGCGCAGGGATCTCCTCACCACTGTTTGCCCCCCGCTCCCGACCCCACCCCAGTGACGCGCTTCCTACATGCAGGGCTGCAGTGAGGTCAGCGGCATGGGGGCCGTGCCCCTCAAAGCACTGGAGGTGCATCACCAGGGCAGAGGTGGGGAGTGGTGGCAAGGAGATCCCCATGCAGCCCCACTGTCCCCAGCCATGCCAGGTCACGTCCTCCAGGCTCCAGAGGCCAGAGGACATGATCTGGTGTGGCTGAGGACAGTGGGCAGTGAAGCAAGGTGAGAGCCCACAGCCTGCGCCTGCCCTGAGTACAGCTCTGGGGGGTGCAGGTCCCCCCTGCCCCCCAGGAGTGTGTGTGGCAGCAGGGAGCCGGCTCTCCCTCTCCCCCAGACAACCCACCCACAGCCCAGTCTTTCTCCCTACTGGGGACCTGCAGCCATGCATTATGGGCCTGGGCCCCATGCCCCACCCAGCTGGGCAGCATCCTCAGCCTCAGCCCTGCCCAGCTCCCTCTCTCCCCACATACCTGCTGGAGCTGCTCTGCAGGCTGCCTGGGGCCAGATGCATGCCCATGCACATGGCACCCCCTGTCTCTCTGCCTTCCTCCTGCTCCGCCACAGCTACCTGCAGGCTGGAACTCTGCCAGCCTGCAGGGAATTCCAAAATGGAAAAATCCACAGGCTTCTCTTATAAAATGAGAAATCCACGTTTGCTTCTGGTAAAAGGTAAAATCCGTGGTTTACTCCATTTTTCCATGGGAAACAGAAAACCTGGATCCCTGCTAATAAAATATGTATGTATTCCTAAGCAACAGCAGTCTGGCAGCGTTGTCATTCTTTAATTGATGCTGAAGCCTGATTTTAAAACCTACCTCACCTTAACTTTACCAAAATGACCCTGATCGCCCACCAGATTACCATGCCTGGACAGAATTTGCTGAGAAGTTAGGGACACAGAAGAGGAGCTTCTCTACTTCTCTCTCCCTGGTCCCTTCCTATAAGGGAAGGAGGATCCAGGGAACTACAGGCCAGCCAGCCTCACATCAGTCCCTGGAAAAATCATGGAGCAGGTCCTCAAAGAATCTACTTCTAAGCATGTGGATGAGAAGAGTGTGATTAAGAACAGTTGGCATGGATTCACCAAGGGCAAGTCATGCCTGAGCAACCTGATTGCCTTCTATGATGAGATGACTGGCTCTGTGGATGTGAGGAAAGCAGTGGACAAGATATATCTTAACTTTAGCAAGGTTTTTGATACCATCTCCTACACAATTCTTGCAAGCAAGCTAAGGAGGTATGGGTTGGATGAATGGACTGTAAGGTGGATAGAAAGCTGGCTGGATTGTCAGGCTCAATGGGTAATAATCAGTGCCTTAATGTCTAGTTCAGTGTTTCTCAACCCATGGGCCAGGGCCCAAAAGTGGGTCACAAGACTATATAAAAGGGTCGCAAACAAACTTAAAAAATGTATCAATAAACTTTAAAAATGGATTCTCCATCAAAGGAGAAAATTGTGGGAAACCGTGGCTTTTCCCTTGCAGACTGTCAGAGTTCCAGTGTGCAAGGGGGCTGCCTGGGGGCCCTCCACGTTCCACACACCCCTCTCTGTCCCACACACCCACCCCCTGCCCCACACACTGGGGGCAGCAGGTCGGGAATATGGGGCACTGGGTCAGGACTGGCCAACTTTGTTTACAAATGGGTCCAGGTACAAAAAAGATTGAGAATCACTGGTCTAGTTGGCAGCCAGTGAAGATATTCTGCTCTGTTCTGCAGTGGTCAGGCCACCTCTGGAGCACTGTGTTTAGTTTTGGGACCCCCCCACTACAGAAAGGATGTGGACAAGTTGGAGTCCAGCGCAGGGCAATGAAAATAGTTCAGGGGCTGAGACACATGACTTATGAGGAGAAGCTAAGGGAACTGGGTTTATTTAGTCTGCAGAAGAGATGACTGAGATGGGATTTGATAGCAGCCTTTAACTACCTGAAGGGTGGGTCCAAAGAGGATGGAGCTAGATGGTACTGAGCGGTGACAGATGACAACAAGGAGCAATGGGCTCAAGTTGCAGCAACAGAGGTTTAGATTGGATATTAGGAAAAACTTTCTCACTATGAGGGTGGTGAAGCACTGAAATGGGTTACCTAGAGAGATGGTGGAATCTCCATCCTTGGAGGTTTTTAAGACCCAGCTTGACAAAGCTTGGGATGATCTAGTTGGGGCTGGTCCTGCTTTGAGCAAGGGGTTAGACTAGATGACCTCCCGAGGTACCTTCCAACCCAAATTTTCCATGATTCTATGATTTTCTTTGGCTCCTAATTTCAGACCATCAGATACTTGTTTAGTTGGCCTTGAGCAGAGAGCTTCTTGTGGATGTATTTTTGGGGTGTTCCCTCAATTACACTCTACAACAATACAGGGAGCTGGATGTATTCATATACAGACTAACACCTGCAAGCTCCAGAGTTTGTCTGAACAGTGGCTGACCTGCTCCAGGGAAGTTGGGGTTATGGTGGGAAAGGACGCAAATCCTGTACAATAAACAGCCCAGCAGATTGAACCATCTGACCTCTGAGGGTAGAATGGGGCAGGAAAACCCCATTGTGGAAAGCAAAGATGTCTGGAGCCAAACTTTACCTGGTTTTTTTTCCCCAGCTGAGCTCTCCAACCTCTTTCATGTTCTTCCGTCTTGTGAGTCCTGTGGAGAATTTCAGATTTTGTGCCAGGAAAAAAAAATGGACTGAGTGATGTCAAAGACCTGCTGGAGCTGGAGCCAGAAGGTGAGCAGCAGTGGTGACAAGGGAGGTGGTGGGTAAGAGGCTGTGGGAGGTGGCAGGCAAAGGGGGAAGAGGCAGCAGGGGGGTGGGAGTGGCTGTGGCTTTAACTCCAACCCTCGATTGGGGCCAGAGTCATAGTTGCAGCAGTCACCTGTCCCCCATCCACCTTGTACTCAAATCCAATGTGAGGGACTTTTTTCCCTGCATGTTAAATGGGTGGGGAGGGGCTCATCTTGAATTCATGTAAATGCAGTAGGAATCCATGATGTCAAAAACATTCTGACTCATTGTGGTCTTTCGGAGTTCTTTGCAGCAGAAAGACTGCTCAATTATTTTGCTGTGGTCAAAAAACAAGGGAAAGCTAAGAGCTGGCATTTTCTGATTTGAGCCTGATGAGGGGTGCCTTTAGTCTAAAAAGGTTGAGAAGGACTGATCTATATCATGTATGGAAATCCCAAAGAACAGCCTCTCTTTCACTTAGTTTAGGAATTATTCACAAAAGCATTTTATCTTATCACTGTGGGAATGGCTACATGCATCAGTGTCCTGCTGTGTAGAAATACCTCTGCTAGCTTAAAATTAGCTCAAGTGATATGCCATGGTAATACAGCTCTGCTATCACTAGAACCCTATCTAGCTCATGCTGATTCTATTATCTAACAATCCATGATCTATCTGTGATGTTAGAAAGGGGTCAGTCAGCTTATTATTGCTCTTACACAAAGTCTTCCAGCATGTGGAGATCTCAAAAGCTCCAACTTGCTTTTTTCCAAAACTTTCTTGTATGTGTCTGACTTTTCTGTAGGTATTTCTTTCCTGTGAAATATTCCCTCAGCAAAGAAAAGGATGATGTGTTAAAACATGGAGAGCTATTTGTAAGAAATAAACAGTGAACATGTGACAAGCCTTCGTCTTGCCCATTTCTCCTCCCCTAAAGAAGATTTCCCGTTCCCAAAACTCGCCTGATCAGCTGCATAGATCAAGAGAAAGAGTTCCTATTCCTAGGGCTACAAGGAAAGACATTTCTCATTGGCACACAAAAATCAAATAATTGAAAATGCCATCTATAAAAGTAGCATGGGCTACTTTTAATTTGACCTTATTCTGTTTATGCTTTATAATACAATCTTTAATAACAGAGTTACTTATTTTTTCCTCAGAACTTCTGCTTCATTAAATGCATGAAACTGAATCACAAATAGACACAATTAAGAATCCACAGGTAACTTGGAATCAACCATTTTCTAACTGTAGAGTGCTTGAATTTACACCTAGGTTTTAACATGGAGGGGGTTTTGTATGCAATATATTTTACATATATCAGATGATTTTATTATAATTCTTTGTCTTCCTATATAAACATATACATTTTATGTTGCAGACCTTTACAACTGTGCATATAATTTCTAGGGAGACTACAACATTGTAAAACAATATTATTAGATTATTTAATTTCCCAAATCTTTGTCCAGAATGTACAAAGCTTTACATCAGCAGGAGAAAAAGAAGCATGCAAAGAGCCATTTCTGAATGATTCATCATATCTTTTTGCTAGGACAAGGATGCCAGCACTATATTTCAGCACACTGTTTACATTATTTGTCTCCTGATATTTTGCAGTGCTTCTACACAAAAAATATTCCAAATAGTGATTCTCAATAGTTCTACTGGTCAATACGAATAGAACACTTGGTGACGTAGCTACAGTTTTGCTGTAATTCCAAAAGGTGATAGTTCTTATTATTGTCCAGTTTTGAAAACTATGCATCTCCATTCAGATGTATGATTATGCTGCCCAGAGATGGCCTTCTCCAGCATTTCCATTTAATTATGCATTTTAGTGCAGACTTGTCCAACATACGGCCCGCGGGCCACCATGTGGCCCGCCAAGCCGTTTTCTGTGGCCTGCGGTGCTGTGATGGGAAATGAAGGTAAACACAGTTTACTTTTGTTCCCACCCCTTGTCCCTCCCCCAGCCCTTTAGCAGCTTCCTAATGGCTGCTGAAGGGCTGGGGAAGGGACAAGGTTCCCACACGCACCGCGTCAGCTTGACGTTGCCGACGTGGTGCATGTGGGAAGAGGAGTAGCCATGTGCCTCTTGGGACAGGATGAGCCCAGCCGGAGCAGCAGGGGCTCAGCTGCACTTTCCCCCTACCTGCACCGGTCAGTCCCGAGCGGCACACGACTCCACTGCTGCTTCTGGATGATGCCGACCCGGGTGGGTCTGTCCCATCTGGAGCAGCATGCAGCTGAAGCCAGATTCCCACGTGCTGCTGGGAATGGGAGGAGCCCGGCCAGGTCAGCACTGGCCAGCAGAAGTGGCGGTGGAGCCATGCGCCGCTCGGGACTCACTGGCATAGGCAGGGGCAAAATGCAGTTCAGCCCCTGCTGCTCCGGCTGGGCTTGTCCTGTCCCGAGCGGCACATGGCTCCGCTGCTGCTTCTGCTGACCAGTGCAGACCCGGCTGGGCTCCTTCTGTCCCCAGTAGCTCGTGTGAAGCCGGCTTCAGCTGCGTGCTGCTCGAGATGGGATGGACCCAGCTGGGTCAGCACCGACCAGGAAAAGTGGCACGCAGCTGAAGCCAGCTTCTCACGTGCTGCTGGGGATGGGAGGAGCCCAGCCAGGTCTGCACTGGCCAGCAGGTTGGTATAATGTGACCAGCCTATGGCTGGGGAGGGGTCAGGCTCCCTAGATCTGAGACCTGATGTACGCTATGGCACAGAGACTCACTCTGGAACAACGTGCTAATAAACTTGTGTCTATACCTGCCAGGAACCCAAGTAGCAGGTGGTTGATACCTGGTAAGCTCATGTGAGTAAAGACTGCTTATTGCTTTCTGTCTGGCCTTAAAATGTTTTTATCCTACTAAAATATGCCATACTTTCTGAGAGTCGTTGCCTCTGTATGAGAAAGCAGAATCATAGCCACTGAACTGAATTCATGCCCCTTGGGAATAATCACAATTCAGCAAAATGGGCGGGAAGGAAAAGCCGGAGTTCTAAGTGTGCACCCGGAAAGAGGCCACGAAAGAGTTAGAAGCACAACCTTAGAACCAGGACAGCCATCCGGTGACGGCAGTCCAGGAGGCATGATGGGAATCCTCTACTCTCATGAGATTTAGGAAAACAAGAGCACATGAGAACAACATGTAGGCAGAGACAGTGTAGGGCCTTGGAGTCATGTTAATAAGTGAGGACAACTGTGTTTCCACTCTGGTCAGTGACGAATTGTGGATACATCTTCACTAGCTTCAAGCCACTCAAACCTGCTGCCAAAAAATAAGCCCTTCCTGCCCACTTACACTTTACCTGCTCTGAACTGGAAATGAGCCAGTGAGGGCCCTTCTAGGGTGGTCCAAAGACAGTAGAAGCAGATCACACACAGAGAGTGAGAGATGTTCCCAGAATGTCCTCACTACCACATTTCTTCTGAAAAGCAGGAATGTCCTGAGGTTCATTTAATGTTTGTAAAATGCTTGGAGAGCCCCACATAGATGCACTGCATAGAAATGCAAAATAAATTTTGACTTATTTGGTTGGCACCTTGGGCTGAGATTTTCAAAGCTGAGTCAAAAGGCCAACTTCCATTAAAATGAATGGGATTTAGAGGGCTCCAAATCTTTTATGACAACTTTGTAACATGCCTATCTATCCCTTTTTGCAAATCTCAGCCATAGTTTGGAAGCTCAGCCAAAGAACATAAGAGCATAAAAAGTGCCATGCTTGGTCAGCCCAATGGTCCATCTAGCTTAGTATCCTTTCCCGAACAGTGGCAGAGGTGGGTGCTGTAGAGGGAGAGTTTTGAACTGGTTAGACCCATTTCATTATCACTTCCTGCAACTTCATTGGTGTCAAATGTCACGTGATACCGCTTCCTGTGAGGTCTTTGAATGTAGCTCGCCGGCCCACTGGGTGATAAAAAGTTCATGATCCAGCCCCACATTCAAAAAGGTTGGACACATCTGGTTTAGTGAATAGCTACACATGTACTTAATGGTATTATCTTTGTCTTGCACTGTGTGGTTTACTACAAGTAAAGATATCTATAACAGCATTTCCCAACCTCTTGGCTCCAGCAGCACACTTACTGGGCCTCTCCCATCCTGCAGCACACCAGCCAAATGAGGAGGAGCGGGGGAGGGGGGGCTGAGCAGCTGGCGCGGATTGGGATGAGGATTGCCCGGCTGAACACAGATGCAAATCACTGGCTGGAGCCATACCCCCCATCTGTCGGTATGTTCACGGTGGCAGCACGCAGGGGACATGGCTCCAAGAAGCAGGGGGCGTGGCTCCAGTCCAAAATTCCACAGCACACCTGGAAATGCCTCACGGCACACCAGTGTGCCACAGCACACTGGTTGGGAAATGCTGATCTATAGGGAAATTCTTTATTACTGTCTCAAAGTATTTTTCCTCAGTTGTTTTTCTGACATGAAAGAAAATGCTTAGATGTTCTTTATTTACAGATGTTATGGTCTCAACTCATTGTAAATGAACCTGAAAATATATTTGTTTACAAGCCTAAAAATACCTAAGAATACCACATTGTCTTTTGCCAGCACAGGATGAACCTTATTTTTCATTATTGTCAGATTTTTTTGGCCAGTAGTTGTTACTGCATCACTTTGTATTTAATGAGCCCAAGAAGAGTGGCTTCCCTTTTTCATACATTAAAGTCTTTCTCTTTGTTGGCACTAGTTTAATCTTGTTCAGGAACAGAGGTGTTGTACTTTTTCATATTATCTTACTGCACCCATCTGGCCTCATGGAGGCGCTGTCTTGCCACTCTGGAGCATGCACCGGGTGCCAGCTGCAGGGTGTGTTCCAGCAGCCTTGGCGCTGGGTCCCGTTCACCCTAAAGGAAGCTCCACTACTCATCTGCCACGACTTGATCTTTTCCTTTAGTGCTAGGGTTCCTTCTCACAGCTCCTCGCGGGTCAGGCACTGCCCTTAATTTTCTCCCTTATACCCTGGCCATGCGCTAACCCTCAGGATGACCTGGCATTGGATTGTAAACTCGCTCTTCAGCTGTTTCCGTCTGCCTCTTCCCCTTGCTCATCACCTGGCCTCTTCCCATGCAAGACACCCCCCGGGATATTGGACCAGCCCTAGTCGAAGTGCCGGGTCTTCCTTCCCTACACTGCTGCCTGTTGTGCTGCTTAGACTCCTCCTGGCCTGAAGAAGCTGCCCTTGACCCCTCTTTCTGCTCTGGGGCTCTGCAAAACTTAAAACAATTTGAGAGAGAGAAAAGAAAAGGAACAGTTGGGGTGTGGGGTCTTCATAGATTTCATAGACATTAGGGCTGGAAGGGACCTCGGAAGATCATCGATTCCAGCCCCCCGCCCAAAGGGCAGGAAGTCAGCTGGGGTCACAGTATCCCAGCAAGATAAGCATCCAGTTTGCTCTTGAAGGTGTTCAATGTAGGTGCTTGAACCACCTCCGGTGGCAGGCTGTTCCAGACCTTGGGGGCTCGGACAGTCAAGAAATTCTTCCTTATGTCCAGCCTGAAACGGTCTTGTAGTAGTTTATGACCATTCGACCTAGTCGTCATCCCTTGGGGCGCTCTGGTGAACAAACGTTCTCCCAGTTTCTGGTGGTCACCCCTGATAAACTTATAGGTGGCCATCAGATCACCCCTGAGCCTGCGCTTTTCCAGGCTAAAGAGCCCCAGGGCTCTCAGCCTGTCATCGTAGGGTCTGCTTCCCTGACCTCTGATCATGCGCGTGGCTCTTCTCTGGACTCTCTCAAGCTTCTCCACATCCTTTTTGAATTGTGGAGCCCAAAACTGGACGCAGTACTCCAGTTGCAGCCTCACTAAGGCTGAGTACAAGGGGAGAATGACGTCCCGGGATTTGCTTGAGAAGCATCTATGGATGCAAGCCAGCGTTTTGGTCGCTTTACTAGCCACAGCATCGCACTGCAGGCTCATGTTCATCTTGTGGTCAATGATGACCCCCAAGTCTCTTTCTTACATAGTGCTAGCCAACATAGCACTGCCGAGCCTATAAGGATGCTGCAGGTTTTTCTTCCCAAGGTGGAGAACCTTTCATTTATCGGTGTTGAACACCATCAGATTCTCGTCCGCCCACTTGCTGAGCCTGTCCAGGTCAGCCTGGAACCCCCCACCTGTCTTCTGGTGTGGATGCTTTGCCCCAAAGTTTGGTGTCATTGGTGAACTTGGCCAGTCCGCTTCTGACTCCAGTGTCCACATCATTAATGAAGATGTTGAACAGTATGGGTCCAAGGACAGAGCCTTGGGGGACCCCACTGGTCACAGGACACCACGATGAGTGACTTCCATCAATTACTACCCTCTGGGTCCGACCACGGAGCCAATTTTCCAGCCAGTGGATCGTGGAGGACCCAAGGCAACAATTGGCCAGTTTCTCCAAGAGGCGATCGTGGGAAACCAGATCGAAGGATTTTTTGAAGTCAAGATATATGACATCAATCTCTTCTCCCTTGTCCAGGTGATAGGTCACCTGGTCATAGAAGGAAATGAGATTGGTCAAGCAAGATCTACCCGCAACAAACCCGTGCTGGCTATCCCTTAAGATGTTGGCGTCGTCCAGTCCATTAAGGATGGCCTCCTTAATAAACTTTTCTAAGATCTTCCCCCGGATAGAAGTCAGGCTAATGGGCCTATAGTTAGCCGGATCCACTTTCCTCCCTTTCTTGAAGATAGGCACCACATTGGCCTTCTTCCAGTCTTCGGGCACTGCACCAGAGCGCCAAGAGTTTTCAAAGATCTGTGCTAGAGGCTGGGCTATGATGCTCGCCAGCTCCTTGAGTACCCTGGGGTGAAGATTGTCAGGGCCGGCTGACTTGAAGGTATCCAGCTTCTCAAGATGTTCCTTCATGAAGTCAGCATCAATGGAGGGCAGGGGATCGCCCTCACCCGGACATCCCTGTCCCATAGCGGGCATGGGCGTCCCATGGGACTGATGAAAGACCGACACAAAGTACCTATTTAATAGGTTGGCTTCTTCCTGGGTGTCAGTTGTCAGTTGCCCCATCTGGTTCAGCAGGGGTCCAACGTTGCCCCTGCTTTTCCTCCGGCTCCCCACATATCTGAAAAAGGACTTTTTATTGTCCTTGATGCTCAAAGCTAGCTGGAGTTCAGTTGCAGCCTTGACTTTCCTGGTCTGCTCCCTACAGGACCGGACCAGTGCAGAATAATCCTCCTTGCAGGTGACTCCCATCCTCCATCCTTTGTAGGCCTTTCTTTTTAGCCTCAGGAGGTCTGCTAGGTCCCTGGAGAGCCAGGGGGGCTGCTGTGCCCTCTTGCTGCCTCTCCTCCGAGATGGAATAGACTTAGTTTGTGCATTGAGGATCGCTCCCTTGAGGAGCAAACACTCTTCTTGAACTCCCCTCTCCCCATGGTCAATGGTCCCTTAGGGCCTCACTGACAAGCCTCCTGAGCTTGTCAAAGTCGGCTTTCCTGAAGTCAAGGACTTCCATGTTGCTGACTGACTTGCCAGCTTTTCAGCAGATGGTGAAGGTGATCAGCTCGTGGTCGCTGTCACCCAGCTTCCCATCGATCACTAGGTCGCCGACTAGGTCATCCCCAGTAGCCAGTACCAGGTCGAGCAGCGCTTTGCCTGTCGTTGGCCCATAGACTTCTTGAGTCAGGTAGAGGTCATCCACGCATGAGAGGAAGCTTTGCGACCACTCAGATTTTGCTGAGCAATCCTCCCACAAGATGTCCGGGTAATTGAAGTCACCCATGACAACCATGGTCCTGGAGCATGCCGCCTCAGCCAGTTCCCGGGCAAACTCCTGGTCAAGCTCAGGACTTTGGATGGGAGGTCTGTAGTAGACTCCCACCATTGTGTCCCCTGTGCCGTGTTCCCCACGGATTTTAACCCAGAGGGTCTCCAGCCGTCCACCCTGGTCGCCAATATCGGCTTGCAGGGACGTGTAGCTTTTCTTAACATAGAGAGCTACACCCCCGCCCCTTTTATCTACACGATCCCTCCTGTACAGGGTATAGCCATCTGTACCCGTGGTCCAGTCATGGGTGGAGTCCCACCAGGTTTCCGTTATCCCTATGACATCGTAATTATTTGCATTGAGCAGGAGGATGAGTTCCTCCTGCTTATTCCCCAAGCTCCTGGCATTTGTGTACAGGCAGGCAAGTGCCCCCTGGGGGGCTCCTTCCTTGCCCACAGATTTTACCAGGGCTGGGGCAGGGGTGGGCTCCCTTAAGTGCCTTGAACTGCTGGCTTTGCAAGGATTGCTCAGCGGGCCAGCAGTGGCGGTAGTCCCCCCGCCCCCCAGCGGGCTTAGTTTAAAGCCCGGTGGAGCAGGTCAGCGCGTCTGGCTGAGAAGAGCCTCCTCCCTAGGGGAGAGAGGTGGAGGCCATCTCTTCCCAGCAGCTCACTGCCTCTCTCACCAAAGAGCGGGCTGTGGTCATGAAAGCCAAAGCCTTCCCGACGACACCAGAGCCGCAGTCTTTGGTTGACCACATGGATCCTCCTCTCCCTCCTCGGCCCATAGCCTGAGACTGGGAGGATCGACGAGAACACCACCTGTACCCCCAGACCCTTTAGCCCCGCTCCCAAATCCCTGTAGCACCTCATGACCCGGCTGGGAGCACTCCGAGCCGTGTCATTGGTGCCCACATGAATAACGAGCATGGGATAGTGGTCTGTGGGTTTGAGGAGCTCAGAGATCCTCTCCACAATGTTCCGGATGCCGGCCCCCGGGAAGCAGCAGACTTCCCGGGCTAAGGGGTCGAGGCGGCAGATTGCCCCCTCAGTCCCCCTCAGGAGGGAGTCTCCCACTACAAACACCTTACGTTTTGTCTTGGGGAGAGCAGGGGCGGGAGCTGCAGTTGGGCCCATGTTGCCTGCTGGAGCCGGCAACTCAGCAGGCTCTGCTGGAGCGGCAAGAGGTGCGTACCTGTTGCTCAGCTCCGGTGGGGCAGGGGCCTTGGTGCGGCAGGCCTTAGGGCCCTTGACCACCGTGGTCCATGCCCCTGGCTGGACAGAGCGGGAAGTCTCAGAGTCCTCCTTTGGCCTGGAGGGAGACTGTGGTCTACCCTCCGCCTCCCGGGGGAGAAGGGCCTGGCAGTAGGAGTCTATCTCCTGCTCGCAGTCCCTGATGGCACGCAGTCTCTGGACTGTGGCCTGGAGCTCCTCCAGCTGGCGCGCCAGAGACCCCAAAAGGGAGCAGACCCCACCCTCACTCACAGGTCTGGCATCTGTGGCTCCCAAAGTCCCTCGACACCGTCCTCCTTGCCCAGCTGCTCTGCTGGGCTAGTGTGCTGCCTCCTTCAGTGGATCTGGGACTCCTCCATCAGGTCCCTCCTTGACTCCTTCCTGGGCTGCCGACATGACATGGCCTGTGTGCAGCCCAGGGAGCAGCCTCTGCTCCTGGTCCCGGTGGTGCTGCCCCTTCCATTTTCCTACCGCCAGCTTTTAAATCAGCCGGGTGGTGATTTTTGCTGACATCATCAGCCAGCGCCGTTCCCAGCTGGCAATAAAAGCGGCTGATGAATCGCGCAGGCAGTTCATCTCGGCGCTGCTCATCCAGCTCCGTTTTTCCTAAAAAATGTATGTATGCCTGCCTTTAGGGCTTTTCTCTTTCTTTTCTAGATGGGTTGGCCCTGCCTTGGATCCTGCCACAGGACAGTGTTCCAGGGCCTCTGCTTGTCTTTCCCTGAGACACAACACTCCCCTTAAGATGCGTTGTGGCGTTTCGAGTCTTGGGCCTGGACTCCTACCTTGTATCCATCACTGCTTCGTTGTCTGGTTTACTGTATCTGGTGTTCTGTCTTTGGTCTCGCACCTAAATAAGAAATCCCCCATGGTGTTATTTTTCCCTGGGTGATGTATTATTTGCAATTTGAAAGGCTGCAGGGCCAGGGCCCACCTGGTTATTCAGGCCTTATTAGTTTTGGCCCTGCTTAACCATTGGAGGGGTGCATGATCTGTTATAAGCCTGAATTCCCTCCCCATCAGATAGTAGCGGAAATGCTCCATGGCCCACTGGATCGCTAAACATTCCTGCTCTATTGTAGCATACTGTGTCTCTGCAGGGAGCAGCTTAGGACTCGCGTACGCCACGGGTCTTTCAGTTCCAGTGTCTTCTTGGGTCAGGACAGCCCTTAAGGATGTCTCTGATGTATCCATAGTAGTATATAGGCTCACCGCCCTTCAATGCAAATGTGACAGGTTGGCGGGACCAGAAGTACCGCCCCTTAGCCCTGCCCCCTTTAAACGGTGCATGACATCACTAGCCCCACCCCTGACCTCAGACACATTGTGCGTGACGTCGCCAGCCCCACCCCCTAACTCCAGTCACGTGGTGTGTGACATCACCAACCCTGCCCCCTCCCCAGTCACATGGTGCATGGCATCAGCAACTCCACCTGCACCCCCCGTCATGTGGTGTGTGACATCAGCAACTCCGACCCCACCCCCCCAGTCACATGGGGTGTGACACCACCACCACATGGTCCATGACATCAGAAGGACAGCCCACGCAGACCCCCAAAGCCCACCCCCTCATGCTGCAAGACCCACCCTAGACCACGTGGTACAGTTATGACCTATCAGGTCCCAAACTGCTCTTGCCCCTCCAGAGTGACCCTTGAGTTTGTCTGAGATTGTGCTAAGACAAGCAGAGGCAGACATGGAGGAGATTCAGGAGTGTGAGATGGGTGCCAAGTTTACCAAAACAAGACCAGAGACCGTGACAGAACTCGAGCAGTCCATATCAGAGCCGCCTGTGGAGAGCATGGACAACTCTGTCCCAAGGGACTCTACTGAGGTAACTAATTTAGATGATTTTTGTGGGAGTGATTTTCTTGTAAAAAAGTAATGTTGTTGCAAATGTGATTGTCCAGAGCAGTGGTGTTCAACATACCTGATCCTGTGGGCCAGATGAGTAGTGTGGAGCCAGTCCACAGGCCAAATTCTGCATGTGGGGTCAGCACGCAGGGTTGGTCTATGGGTGTTGTCCCACGTGCCAGATCCTGCTGCAACCCAAACCAGCACAATCTGGCATATGGGGCTGTGCCATCCAGTTCACAGGGCTTTCCATGGATCTGGAAATTTTGCAGCAGGTGAGCGATGGCAGGGTTAATTGCCATGTCTCTGGGATTCACGCTTCCCTGCTGCCAAATTTCTGAACCTGTGGCTCTGCAGACTGGATCACTGGTAGGTTGAGCAACCCTGGGCCAGGGAATATGTGACCAGCAGGATATTTTGGTAATATTTTTTATTGGACAAATGTATAGTTGAGAGAGATGTTAGGCAAGAATTTTAGCACAAAATGCCATCAGGTGCAATTCAAAGTCCTGACTGAAGACAGCAATGTCATCTATGTAAGCCATGGCAAACTGCTCACATTCTTGTAACAGGTTATTAATCAGTCTTTGAAAAGATGCAGGAGAGTTGCACATACCAAAAGGTAAAACTGTAAACTCATACAGTCCCACAAGTGTAGTAAAGGCAGACTTTGCTATGGTGTCCAGATCCAGTGCCATTTGCCAGAATCCTTTGGACAGATTGAGAGTAGAGATGATCTTGGCTGGGCCCGGGCGATCAAGCAAAGAGTCTGTCCTAGGTATAGGATAAGCATCAAGGGTGGTAATAGCATTCAGCTGCCTATAGTCCACACAGAACTGGATGGTCACATCCTGCTTCCGGACGAGTACCACCGGGCTGGCCCAGGGACTCATTGAAGGATGGATTACCTCTAACTCTCTTATCTCTGTGAGCTCCTGCTTTATTTCTAGCATCACCTTCGCATTAACTGCGTGTGGTCTGGATTGGATAGGGCGATGGCTGCCCGTGTCCTTAGAGTGTTTGTTTTACCTGGTTTGTTGGAGAACACTGTCTCAAAGTCCTTGAGTGCTGCGAGTAGCTTGTCCTTGTCCTGGGAGGGCAGATGATCTGGCAGGTGGAGCTCCTCTATTCCTGCCTCTCTATCCCAGTCACCATAGATGACTGGCTACTCTGGGTCCTCAGGTGCTCCTTCGGCTGAGGAAATCCAAAATATCACATCACCTCTATTAAAGTATGGTTTAAGCATGTTTATGTGCACAATTTTAGGCTTTTTATCTGACTCGCTCCTGACCACTACATAAGTCACATCATCCAGCCTGTCCAGGATGACATGAGGACTTTCCCAAGCTTCTTGCAGCTTGTCTGTTTTTAGTGCCAGGAAAACCATGACCTTATCACCTTGTTCAAAGGTACATAAGTGTCCTTTACATCATACCAGACACTTTGCTTCTCCTGGGAGTCTCATGCTGTCTTCATCATGTCAGTTAGCTTCTGATGAAAGCTGAGCACGTACTCTACCACAGAGGTCTTAGTGGAAGTGATTTTGCCTTCCCACTCTTTTCTCACCAAATTGAGAGGACCCCCTAACTTGCCTTCTGAACATCGACTTGAACGGCAAGAACCCAGTGGACTCCTGGGGTATCTCCCGGTAGACAAAGCACAAATGCGGAAGTTTCTCATCCCAGTCATTGGGGTTAGAGTCCACATAGGCCTTTAGTATACCTTTCAAGGTCCCACTGAACCTTTCTATGAGCCCGTTTCTCTGAGGGTGGTAGACTGTGGTCTTGAGGTGTTTCACCCCACAGCACTCCCACAGGCACCTCATCACCTCAGCCAGGAAGTCCCCACCCCTGTCTGTCAGGATCTCAGAGAGGAAGCCCAGCTGAAAGAAGATCTTGGTCAGGGCTTCAGCAACTACAGTGCCTTGGTGGAGGTCAAGGCAATTGCCTCTGGGTACTGAGTTGCAAAATCCACTAGAGTCAGGATGTATTTCTTCCCTCTATGAGCCTTATGCCTCAGAGGGCCCTCAATGTCTATACCCACTCTTTGGAAGGGTTGATCAATGATAGGGAGGGACTGTAGGGGAGCCTTTCTCTTGTCCCCACTTTTGCCCGTCCGCTGGCATGTCTCACAAGATCTGCAGTAGTCCGTCACATCCTAGGCAATCCTAGGCCAATAAAAGTTCACATCCGTTCCCTGCCCATGTGACCAGCACAAGGTAAATCATGAGCCATGGAAAGCAACTGTTGTCTAAACTTAAGAGGTACTACGAGCTGGCGACGGGGCTCCCAGGTCTCAGCCTGGTTCTTCGGTATCCACAACCGATAGAGGAGTCCCTTATTCCAGACCACCTGTTCCCTGTTATTTCAGGTGAACTCTGTCTCCTGAGCCATCTGCTGGAGTTCCTCCAAGCTGGGGTCCTCTAGAAACTCCTGCTTGAACTCCTCTTGCCTGGCTAAGCAATCAGGAATGAGTTCTGGTGCTCCTGTTAGGAGTTCACCTTCACCCTCAGGAATGTCCTTTATATTTTTTTTCTTTTAAACGGAGGGGGAGGGGGCGCAGATTGAGGCCCCTGTGGTGAGGGAGGGAGTGGGGCTGGGCCAGGTGCTGCACAGCTGGAGCAGGGCATGGGACAGTCACATGCAGGGGGGTGGGGGGGATGGCTCCCGCCGCTACGTGCACCCCCAGGAGGGCATGTGGTCTTGTTCTCCTGGATATACGCGCACATGAATGACCCATGGCCCCAGCGGCTGTGGAGGCATGTCAGCAGCGGGAGCTGGGTGGCAGCAGCAGCAGCAGCAGGAGCCCGACAGCAGTCAGCGGGGGAGCTCCCGCAGACACCGCTGGTGCTGGTGGCGGCAGAGGGCTGGACAGGGTGGCGAGTGCTGACCCTTGGTTGGCGACTACCTGCAGCTGCTGCCACCAATGGCGGCAGTGCCTTTTTATAGGGGGTGCACTGCCACGCTCAGGGGATGCATATGCACCCCTGTGCACCCCCTATGCATCACCCCTGTGTGCGCAGGGCAGGGCGGGCTGTGGCTGCAGGTTGAGGCTGGGGCAGCAGTGGGCTCTTCCTGGCAGGGGCTGGGCCAGGCTGCACTTGGGGCAGGCAGAGGTGGCACTAGGGGAGGGGTGGGAAGGCTATGGCAAATTCTGAAGTGGCTACAGCTCCCCCTGTAGCCCTGCTCCCATAGGCCCCTGTGGTGAGGGAAGGAGTGGGGCTGGGGCAGGCACTGCACAGCGGGGTGAAGCGTGGGATGGAGCTGCAAGCAGCTTGTCCAGGCAGTGCAGGGTGGGGTGGGGGGCGTGGCTCAGGCCACTGCATTCATCCCAGGAGGGCATGGGGGGGTCATACTCCCGGATCTGCATGTGGGGCAGGTTGGGGCTGGGCAGCACCAGGCTCCTGCCAGTGGGGGGGCTGGGCTGTTCTCGGGGCGGGTGGTGGCAGCACTGGGAGTGGGGCTGCAGCCACTCCAGAATTCACCATAGCCACCCACATCCCCCTCCTAGCATTGCCTCTGCCCACCCTGAGTGCAGCCCAGCCCAACCCCTTGTGGGAAGAGCCTGGTACCGCCCCAGTCCCAGCCCACCCTGCCCCATGTGCAGATCCACAGGCACAAGCCCCTCATGCCCTCCTGGGGGTGCATGTAGTGGCGGAAGCTGCCCCCCACCCACCGCGTGCAGCTCAGTCCCACACCTGCCCCAGCTGGGTAGCCCCTGCCTCAGCCCCAGCTCCAACCCCAGTCCCTCCCCCACCGCTGGAGCCTTAATCTGCACACCCCCCCACGCCCCTTCCTCCACAACAGGTGACAATCTGGCTTGACAAACACCTGGCTGGGGTCGCCTGACCTTGGTCCTCTTTCCTGCCAGGAGCACGGGGGTCAGACACAATGATCCATTGGGTCCGTTCTGACTCTATAATCTATGAATCTATGAAACAGATTTAGCAGCTGGACCTGGCTGCTCTCCACATGGTCAGACTGCACTCCTGGCTGCCCACATGCTGCGCTGTGGCTGCATGCATGCACGTGGTATTTATCAGCCACATCTGTTCTGCATACCCCCTACAACCCTTTTAAGTACCCCTAGGGCTATGCGTACCCCCCCAGTTGGCAACCACTGATGTAAGGAATTACTGACCAAGTAAAGAGCAGCTGAGATATATAACTGGAAGGCAGGCAGGAAGGAAGATTTATTAGAGACCTGTGTAACTTGCTGTGCCTGTTCTGAGTTCCCCGCTTAGGCTTTTCCTGCCACCTAGAGCTAACAGCGGTCCTGTGAGCTGACAGTTTGCCCCGAGCACCAGTTATCTAGACCACCAATGCTTCTCATCTGCCACATCTTTGTTGGAATTTTAATCTTGAAGATTATTGTTACTCCCTGCTCAGTGGTGTTGTGCTAGGGTGACTTGTTAGCACAAGGATATTGGGGCTCCGCCTCCCCTACACCTCACCTAATGCCAACCCATTGTTACTCTGGTGTTGCACGGACGCAGTATTGTTATCAGTCATTGTTCTCATCTTGACTTGTAGGTCCGCCTCTGTCCTCTCTGCCCTCTCCACAGCTGGACTTCCAGGTCTCTTCCTCAGATAAGTATACTGATTCCTCCGAGTCAGTTTGTGGGATCAGCTCCTTACTGGGAGGCTGCCACTAGCTATCTTTCTGGTGATCTCCGCTCCCACTGCAGCCTTCCTTCAATTGCCAGGGACCTCTGTCCAGTCCCCCTGTTGGCTTGCAGCGTGGGGCTTTTATCTCTGCCCTGCTGCACCTGCTGGCAAATCGGTGCTGGCACATACTTACAAAGTGCATCCACGCCTGCACTGGGTTTTTTTCTTTGCCCCGTCTCCAGGCTCCTGTTGCCTGCGGCATGGGATGCTGCAGCATTGCTGGTCAGTTTCGCGGTGCAGCGGACCTGCTGCCACTGCCATGCTCGGGGTTCTTGACAGGCTGGGTTGCTACCAACAGGGTATGCAGTGTGGCAGTTTCACCCCTGCTGCCCCATTCCCACAGCTGTGTGTGTTGTGGGGTTGCTGGTGGTGCTCGCGGTGTGGTGATCCTGGCACTGCCATGCTCCCACAACTCGGCGTGCTGTGATGCCACTGGTGAGCTCTTTGGCATGGGGATTTTGCCGTTGCTGCTGGGTCCTTGTGGCTCAGCGGTTCCCTTGCCCCTGCCCCACCTGTTATTAACTGTAGAAGGGAACTCAGCAACTCATCTAGTCCAACCTCCCTGCAGGATCATCCATATTCAAACCATCCTGTAGAAGTGTTTGTCTAATATATTCATAAAACTATAAAAAAGATCATGAAAGCTCTTATGTGTGTTTCTTTTTATGGCATAATGAAATATTGTTTGAGAATGAAGCATTTTTAAGAATGTGTGGGGTGTTTTTTAGATGAACCAGGACAAGGAAGCCATGCATGTGGAAATCCAGCACATCAGAGCAGACTTGATTGATCAAGTTTGCTGGAGCATGGAAATTGACACATTCTGGCAGCCTTCCACGTCACATATATCAGCATCCCCATGCATCCCTGCACTAAAAAATGGTCGCAGAACACTTTGAAATAAACACATTTGATGATTGTGGAAAAAACTTATCTCTGCCAGATGAGGAGCAGAGCACGGCGAAAGTGAAACCACAGCAGGCGGAGCCGCCATGGGAAAAAGAAAAGAAAAAAAAAACGGCTGAGCCAGAAGGAGCCGGGACTGGCTCCCCTGTTGGTGGGGGCACACTTTATGGTGGCGTGCCAGGACCGATTGGTCAGCCAGGCCCCTGGAGCTGGGATAAAAGACCCGGCAGAAGACCAGCGGGGTGGACTGGAAGTGAGGTCTTCAACCGGCCCAGAGAGGCCAGAGCAAGAACCTAGTCCCAGTGAGGGGACCTAGTGGTTGCCCCAGGAAGGGGTTTCTGTGAGAGGTCTGGGCCAGAGAGAGCCTGAGGATTTACCCATAGAGTCTCTGTGGACAACAGATGAGCACAGCATGGACTGGAGTCTGGCAGGACCAAGTAGGACAAGAAGCCATACATGACTGACCGACGGCAAGTACCAAGCCTGAAGACAGGGCGACACACCGGGAGGCAGAATGGCAACAAATCAGGGTGACACATAGACGAGGAAAAGGGGGCAGTAGGGAGCACTCAGGTTAAAACACCATCCTGATCCTATGGCCATAAATTCAGAGAGCCGGAGCACCAAAGCATACAGTATGCCAACTCCAACAATACAAGTGACGACATCTTTGGTTGATGTTAGGCGGGGTGTAGGGGAGGCAGAGCCTCAAACAGGAAGAACAGCTGGGACGACCAAAGGGAGGCACCAGGAAGGATGGGACTGAACATCTTCCTCCCAGTTAAAATTATTTTTCATCAAAGACATGGCAGGCGAGACCCGCTGGGGGACTGACCGAAAGTCAGCCTATTAACAGAACTGTTTCTTCCTAAAAGCCATGGCGAGGTCAGAGAGGAACCCCCATACTTGATGCCCAGGTGAAAGGCACGGGAGATTACAATAAGCTTTAATTCAAAGTGCCCCGCCACCATTTTTTCAGCACAGGGACATGTGGGGATGCGGGCACTTTTAATTTGCGTGGCTTGCTATTAAAGCACCCAGTGCCGCATCCCAGAACATGTGTAAAAATGCCCTTTACTCTGTGCTGTGTATGGAAAGTGTTTTAAATGCTATCTAAATGCTATTAGTGCAATAGGTTATGCCATGAATTGCCTGCACCTCACAGAGAAACATTTAGCTCAGGGTATAGCAATTTTAAACACAGTTCATATTGCTGAAGACCCTACATGGTTTGATCACTGAAGAATATAAGCCTCTGATACCCTATATGGAATGTTTAATTGGGACTAGAGATTATAAAACCCTGCTTAAGAGAAGGCTTTAGCAAAAACAGTTATAAAATGTATTTTTATGGATGTTACCTTTACTTTTTTTGGGGGGGGGGGGGTGAATTAGCCCTGTGAGTGTGTTGTAAAAATAAAACCAACAAGACTTAGCAGTTACTAGAAATTATAAAAGCCCTTCTTAGGGGAAGGAGGTGCTAGCAATAAAAAGCTGTAAATATTATACATATTTGATGGGAATAAAGACTGTTTTAAAATGCATTCTCACTGGCATCATGCACTTGCTTCAGTTTCTTGGGGAGGGGGAGGGAGCATGTTGTAAAAATAAAATCAGTTTATGTAACTAGAAGCAGGCATGGATTAGCTATGTAACTGTTTTAAAGATAAAGCTAGCTTATGTAGCTAGAGGGTCTTAACTTTCATTTTTATTAAAATAATTTTTAATGGTAACTGTTTTAAAACAGAGCTTGATATATGCATATTTGGAGATACAAGGTTTAACTTTATGGAAATATTTTTAATGGTAACTTTGTTTTAAAACAGTTTGGTATATATTATTTTTACTTTATATGTGTATACACAATAGTTTACTTAGTATATTATTTTATTTTTATTACAGAGGGTTTAGCTGGTATGAAAACTACATGCAATTTTACCACAGTAAGGTAAAAAATTATTTAAAAAACAGAGGCGTTATTTGTGTCTGTGTTAATATAAGTACATTAAGTTATAATACCGCCTGTAACTGGGTTTTTTCAAACAGAACTCCTTATAAAATAGAAAAACAGAACAAAGGTATAGCTTTGTGTCTTTATTCAGTACTGAAAGACACATTTTCTGAAATAAGCTTTTGAATCTTTCTGCGTGTGCTTCTTGGAGACGGAGGTTTTGGGTTGGAGCTGAATTAGTTCTATAAGTGTAGAGATTATCTATAAACATTAAAACCCCAGCGAAAAGCCACCTAGTCCACATACACAGCCTGTTCACAGGCCTACAGAATGCTTTCATGGGCTTCCTGACCAGGTTCAAGAATCTCAGGCTGTCTTTGGGCTAGGGGGCTGCTCTATTTAATCTCCCCCTCCTCCTCAGAACTATCACTACACCTTCTTTGCAGGCATCTGACAAATCTTGGTGGTAAAGCAAGGAGAAAGGGGTCTTACCAGCATGGTGTAAGAATCCATATCTGCTTCTGTCTGCCTAGCGCAGTCTCAGAAAAACACACAGTCTGCTTTGGAAAACAGAGTGGGGTCTTGAAGCCTAGCCCCCACCCTTCTCTTTCTAATTGGATTCAGTGCCATTCTTCGGCAGGTCTGAGGCCTCTGAAACCTCCCACTGATTGGTCAAGGGTGGCGGGATGGGTTGTTAGAGGGGTTACAAGCCCCTGCTACCTGATAGGTCATGTAGTTTAGGGTGGGCTATGTAGGATGAGTGGCGGGTTTTTTGGCCGAATAGGAGGCCCTTTTGATGTCACAGTCCCTGTGATGGGTGGTGTCAGACACAATGTGGTGGGGGCCTAGGGTTGCCTACTCTGACTGGAGCTGTTCCAGTTTTTTTTTCCCCAACATGATGTAACATCATTAATATGGGTGCATCAATAGAGATTTTTTGGACTGATACCAATAGCCAATTTTTAACAAGCCATATCGGCCAATACCAATCCGATTGGAGATATGCAGACAGGCAGCTTGGAGAGCAGCATCTGGTTGGTAAGTCTGTAGTGGGGGAAGGGGCAAAGGGGGAGGGAAGGGGCATGGGAGGGCAGATCAAGGTCTGGTGAGGGAGGAGTGGGGCTGGGGCAGGGGCAGGCACTGAAGAGCCAAGGCGGAGCATGTGACAGAGCCGTGAGCAGCTCATTCAGGGGGTGTGTGGGGGGAGGCAGCTCCCACTGCTACGTGCACCCCAGGATGGCATGGAGGGCATGTACCCCTGGAGCTGCACAATGCAAGGACAGGCTGCCACTGCAGGCTTAGGCAGGAGTGGTACCAAGCTCTTCCTGGTGGGGGGCTGGGCCAGGCTGTGCTCAGGGTGGGTGGCAGTGGCGCTGAGAGTGGGGCTACGGTGGGGGGCTGCAGCCACCCCAAAATTTGCTGTTGCCCCCCTCACTGAGTGTAGCCCTGGCCCAACGCCCCCCACTGGGAAGAGCCCAGCACCACCCCTGACCCCATCCTACAGCAGCAGCCTGCCTTCACCCCACGTGCAGATCTGGGGGCACACCCCCCAATGCCCTTCTGGAGTGAGTATAGCGGCGGAAGCCACCACCCCCTTCCCGCGGCCCCCGAATGAGCCGCTCATGGCTCCATTCTGCACCACACCCCAGCTGTGCAGCACCTGCCCCTCCCTCAGCCCCAGTCCTACTCCCTCCCTCACCAATGGGGGACTCGATCTGCCCCCGCCACACACCCCTTCCCTCAAAACAGACTTACCAGTCAGACCCGGCTGCTCTCCATGCTGCTGGGCTGTGCTCCTTGCCACCTCTGTGCTGCACTGTGGCTGTGCACATGCATAGGGCATTTATCAGCGACATTATCAGCCACATCAGCCAAAAAAAAGCCAATTGCTGATACTGTCAATTTTCCTTATATTGGTGTCAATCCAATATGGATCCATGTATCGGTGCACCTCTAGTCATTAATTATACTGCTTAACCTGTTTTCATAGATTCGTAGTTTGTTAGGGGCGGAAAGGGACCTCAGAAGATTATCGGGTCCAGCTCTCTGCACCAGGCAGGAAAGACAGCTAGGGTCAGGTGATCCCAGCAAGGTGACTGTCCAGCCTCCTCTGGAGATTTCCAGGGTAGACAACTGCACCACCTCTGAAGGGAGTTTATTCCACAGTCTTGACATTCTAACTGTGAAGACATTTTTCCTAATGTTGAGCCTGAAACAGTCTTCCACAAGTTTGTGGCCATTACTCCTGGTTTTCCCCAAGGGTGGCCTGGTGAACAGTTGTTCACCGAGCCCTTGATGTACTTCCCAGATGTAGCAGTAAGCTGCTACCAAGTCCTCTCTCATCCTTCTCTTTTTCAGCCTGAAGAGTCCCAGGTTCCTCAGCCTTTCCTCATATGGCTTGTTGTGCAAGTCTCTAATCATACGGGTGGCCCTTCTCTGGACTCTCAAGTTTTACTACATCCTTGTTAAAGCACAGTGCCCAGAACTAGACATGGTACTCCAGCTGCAGTCTCACCAATACTGAGTAGAGCAGAAGAATCACTTCCTTGGTTTTGCTGGAGATGCATTGATTGATGCATGCCAGACTATTATCTGCCCTGCTGGCAACAGCGTCACACTGCCTGCTCATATTCATACTGTGGTCTGGTATTACCCCCAGGTCCCTTTTGTTCATGGTGGTAGTCAGTTTGGTGCCACCAAGCTTGTAGGTGTGCAAGAGACTGTTCATCCTCAGGTGGACCACTTTCTCAATGTTGAACTTCCTCTGGTTCTGATCCACCCAACTTGCCAGCCTATTTAAATCCACCTGTACCTGTAGCCTATCTTCAATCATGACCACTGACCAGGCTTCCCCATAACTTGGTGTCATCCACAAACTTGACCAGTGAGTTCTTCACCCCCACATCCAAATCATTGATAAAGATGTTGAAAAGTACTGGACCAAGCACTGACCTCTGTGGGACACCACTGGCCGCTTCTCGCCAGGATGACACATATCTGTTCATTAGGATTCTCTGCATCCTACCCTGCAGCCAGCTTCATACCCATCTGACTGTCTTGCAGTTAAGCCCACAATCTTCCAATTTTCTTGCGAGAACATCGTGCGATACCAGATCAAAGGCTTTTTGGAAGTCAAGGTATACAATGTCAACTTCCTCTCTCTCTTATTCAGGTGGTGAGTTACCTAATCGTAAAAGGAGATGAGGTTGGTAAGACAAGACCTGTCCGCAAAAAAGCCATGGTGGCTGTCATTCAGAATTCTACCTTCTGCAAGCCTATTGCACATAGACTCCTTAATGAATTTTTCCAGGATTTTCCCTGGGATAGAACTTAGGCTAACTGACCTATAGTTACTCAGGTCCTCCCTCCTCCCCTTCTTGAAGATGGGCACAACACTGGCCTTCTTCCAGTCCTCAGGGACCTCTGGAGCACCACAAGTTTTGGAAGTTTTGCTAGGGGCTCTGCAATGACTTTGGCAAGCTCCTTCAGCACTCTCAGATGGAGTTCATCCAGTCCTACTGACTTATATATGTCTAATTTATTTAATTGATCACACCTACAGCAACAGTAGGAAGGCAGTCATTCCTGCCCTGTTCATTCTGTACCCTATCTGGCATGATTTGCCCCTTGGCCCAGTGAAATACTGAGGCAAAGTAGACATTCAGGAGTTTACCTTTTTCCTGAGTGTCGGTAACCAGATGTCCTGAGTTGCTGAGCAATGGCCCCACACTCCCATTTTATCTTCCTGTTCCATACATACTTAAAAGAGTTTCTGTTGTTCTTGATTCCCATTGCTAACCTAAGTTCAGTTGCCACCTTGGCCTTTCTAATTTGTTCCCTACAAGTGCAGGCTGTTGTTGTATAGTCTTCCTTGGGGCCTGTCCCCAGCTTCCATTGTTTGTATACCTCTTTCTTCTTTCTTAAGTGGGCCATGATTTTCCTGTTTAGCCAAGAGGGCTTCCCAGCCTTTCTGCTACCTTTTCTTTGCATGGGAATGGACTTCCTTTGTGCTTCAAGGATCATGTCCTTAAGGAATGACCACACTTCATGCATACTTTTCACCTCTGGTCCCTGGTCCCGCAACACTTCCCCAACTAGTGACCTGAGCTTGTTGAAATTTGCATTTTTTAACATGATGGCTTCACGGTCACTGTCACGCAGGCTACCCTCTATGTTTAAGTCAGTCACCAGGTTGTCTCCTTTGGCCAGGACCAAATCTAGGAGAGTGTTACCTCTGGTTGACCCATGCACCTCCTGAGCCAGAAAGAGCTCTTCGATGCAGGTCAGGAAGGAACGTGATTGGTCCAACTTGGCCAAGTGTTCCTCCCAAGAGATGTCCGGATAATTAAAGTCACCCATGATGACCACATGGCCTCTGTCAGTTTTCGGGTGAACTCTATATCAAGTTCCTCCCCCTGGTTTGGTGGCCTGTAGTAAACACCTACAGTTAGGTCTCTCTCTCCATGTCAATCTTCCCACCCCACCCCCGCAGCTTGACCTAGAGGGTTTCAAGCCATTCTTCTTTGGAGCTGATGTTGGCCTCCAAGGAGATATACTGCTCCTTCAGATAGAGAGCTACACCTCCACCTTTCTTCCCTACCCAGTCCCTTCTATGAAGGGCGTAGCCCTCTATGGCTATGCTCCAAACATGTGAGGAACCCCACCAGGTCTCTGTAATCCCTACTAGGTCATAATGCCCACCAGAAAGCAAGTTCCCCATACTCTTGGCATTAGTGTACAGGCACCTGAGTCCTCCTATTGAGATCCTCAACTTCCTGTCCTGATAAAGAAGAGATATTCCCTCAGCTCCCACAAGAGTGGCTCTCCTAGTGTCCCTATCTACGGAGCTTTCTTGTATGTTGGTCCCTGGCCAAGCTCCAGTTAGTGTTTCCCTGTCCTGCAGCAGTCTTAGTTTAAAGCCCTATCTAGAAGATAAGCCATCCTGGCCAAGAACAGGGCCTTACCTCTCCACATGAGGTGGATGCCATCCCTTCTCAGGAGTCCTCAGTCCCTGAAGTGCGTGCTGTGGTTGAGGAAGCCGAAGCCCTCTTGGTGACACCACCGTCAGAGTCATCAGTTGACTTCCTCGATGCATCCTTCCCTCTTAGGACTGTGGCCTGCAACTGGGAGCACAGAGGAAATGACTACCTGGGCCCCCAACTCCTTGAGCCCAGCCCCCAGAGCCCTGTAGTCACTCATGATCTGGTCTGGATTACTCCTGGCCGTGTCATTTGTTTCCACATGAATGAAGAGCCTGGGGTAGAGGTTAGAGAGCTGGACTAGCCTGAGGATCCTCTCCACAACATCTTGGATGCAGGCCCCAGGGAGGCAGCAGACCTCATGAGCTAGGGGGTCCAGATGGCAGAGGGGACCCTTGGTGCCCCAAAGGAGGGAGTCCCCCACCACCACCACCTTACGCCTCCTCTTGGGGGTAACAGCATGCTGCTTACCTTCCTCCTCCTCCGGTGTCACCATTGGAGTCTCCTCATGCATGGGGAGGGAAGCATACCTGTTGTTCAGGGCCAGCGGAGGAGCAACCCTGGTCCTACGTTTCTTGGAGCATGAGGTGACTGCTGTCCACAATATGAATCTCCCAGATTGCTTTCAATAGTCACTGGGAGATTGATGTCAATTCTGGTAGACTCCCAGCTAATCTGGAAGGGTTGGCAACCCTATGGGGGCTAGGAATTCTGGGACCAACATGGCAGTCAAAGTGGCCACCAAAATGGCAGCCTAAGGGACAGGGTATCTGATGTCATGCACCATGTGATGTGGGGGTTGAGAGTGGGGTTTCTTATGTCTCACACCATGTAAGGGGAACAGAGGTGGACTTCTGGTTCCAAGATGGTGGCTAGTCCCAAGATGGCAGCAGGAGGCAGGGCACTTGTTAAGTTGGTGGAATGTGTGCCCTATATACTACTAGAGACCTAGAATGGGGAGAGTGAGTACTGCACCTTTTAAAGTACCTTTCAAAGCAATATGCAAGTTGGCTGTGCTCAGCTTGCTCAATATACAGCAGATTCTGATGATCTCATTCAATCAGCTATTAGATAAAAGCATCAACAGGCCCTGCTGAAGTGTACATGCTACACAGATGCTGGGTGAGCCAGGTCAAACCGATGCAATTCCTCTTCCGGTATTGTGCTGTGTTGTTTTTTTCATGTCTATCAGCGCCCTTAGTTTTTAAGACTGATAGATTCCACTGTCTTTGTAGTGTGTAGGGGCTTTTTGGCGCTTTTTGAATCAGCTATTAGATAAAAGCCCCAAAACGCCCCACTGAAGTGTGCAAGCTGTACAGACGCTTGGTGAGCTGGGTCAAACTGACATGATTCCTCTTCTTGGCATGTGCTGTGCTTAGTGCTGGGGGATGTCAAGCTGCAAGTAAAGCGCAGTTTTGTTTTGTTTTTTTCTACGTCTGTAAGCACCCTAAAAGTCTTCCCACAGAAAAGCTGTGAAGAAATGATCCAGACCAAGTTAAAAATAGGTTCCCCTACCCCTCTCTTGCAGGTTCATTGTAATGTGTAATTGCCTGTCTATGTGAGTGAAATGGAATGTAATCTTTACTCAGTTTGTCAGGCCCTAATCCTACCATTCTCCTACATCTCAGCCTGGCCTCCATCACTCTTCTGCTGGACACATCCACACATGCCTAGGACTGTGCATTTGGTACTACGCAGTCATTTAGTACTTGCTTTAGCTTCAGGAGGTAGCTTGTTGCTACAGCAACATAGTGTCAGCATCATAGTTTGTCTGCCAAAGCTATGTCACTGTAGCAACAAGCTATGTTGCTGTAGCTCATTGCTATGGCAACATATTGTCTCATGTAGACCTGACCTGTAGAAATATGCATTCAAGCAGAAATGTCTTTCACATACACCTAGGTATTTGCTCTTTTGAGATGCTCTTTCTGCTTTCTCTCTGTGAGCTTAATATGCAGTTCAAACCTAGAGTGGAAAAATCATTTCCCTTCCCTTTGAAAGCAGCGCCTGACCACCCAAAGCTGTACTTTTCAGGAATTGGCATTTCCCAGTGAAACATTTTTTGCCTCATCTCACCAGCTCTAGTTTTACTCCCTGTGCTAACAACTCCAGGCTTCTGCTGAGAGCTGTTATACCAGTGCTCTTTACAACAGTGGATTTTCATTTTTGGTTCTCTCTTTCCTTGCATGTCACAACCTTCTTTTTGAAACTTGATTAGGAGATCAACACTGACTTTTTTTCAGAAAAGGAAACTTTAATCAATAGTATTGTTCCACAACTACCCTTGCATTATATATTATGCATTTGCTGTTTCTCTTCCCCATCCTTGGCCCTACAATGATTCTTCATTTAGGCATGAACAGTAAACCAAGCTGCTAAGACAGGGGCAGGCAATTATTTTGGGCAGGGGGCCGGTTACTGAGTTTTGGCAATTCATTGAGGGCCACATGATAGGCAGCCAGGGGCAGATAAATATTAATTTTCTAAAGGTCCCGTGGGCCAGATATAATGGCCTGGTGGGTCACATCCAGCCCCTGGACCTCATTTTGCCCACCCCTGCACTAGGAGAACAGACATCATGTTGTTCTGATTATGCCCCAATGCCTCAGAAGAAAGCACTCTCCTTCCCTCCGCAAGAAGCTAGTACCACAGGTACAGCGGCAGTACAGCTTTGGCTAAAAGCAGGAAGGTTAAACCCTGCAGTAAACTGCTGCTGCTCGCTATATTGAGGAACAGCAAAGGGCACCAGATAGCAAGGAGAAAGTTTTTGTGTGCTAACAGCTGAAGTGGGAAGAAAAGGGGACAGTGAGGTGGAAACAATGGCAGGGGACAAGAAAGGGGAGTAGCAGTCTTCAGATGCTTAAAGTTACCATAGCGAACCCAGGATGACCAAGAATTTAGGACTGTGATTTGCCTCGCTGGCTGTGCCAGCTGCTATATCCTCCAGGCATTTTGAAGCACAGTCATAATCACTATTCCACTCTAATAAGTGTCTTCTTGTAAGGGGTAACAATAAGAGTCACATAGCATTCTTTATCTTCATCTGCTTATAGTGCCCCTACAATGAGCAGATGGGGTGATTGCTACAAGTAAGAATGAATGAAAACTGATCTGGTATCAATTCCAGAAAGACACAAACCTTTGGCAATACATTTTAACCTCCCTGGATATTCTATTGCTGACCTCAGATTGGCTGTTTTTAGACAGCAAAACTTTAAAAAACAACTTGAACAGGAAATTGTGGAACAAGATATCATCCACAAATGGATGATGGATGTCTTAAGTCGGGTCTAAAGTCTTAAGTTGGGTCTAAACCAAGACTATAGATTCTTATCCCATTGGAGTAGCTTTTAATAAATTCTATGTCCCTCAGTAGGTTAACTTGCTTTGTTTTTTGGGTGAAGTTACATGTTAGACTTACACCATACTAATGGCACTTAGAACATGAGCATCTGCAAGTCAAAGCTCATTAACTTGTGTTAAGTGCCCTCTGAGCATCTCATTGTTACCCTACTTCAGGCAAGGGTAACTTCAGTTTGCTCCACAGAGATAAAATGAGCAATTTGCAAGCCTCCATCATACCAGGATGCACTGCTTTCCCCTCCCCCCCAACCAGAGTAGGGAAAGACCCCAGCTGTCCTGGCTCCTAGCCATCACCAGCCCTCTAATGGCAAGTCAGAGGTGTGCAGGCAAGAAATGGTATGAATTCAATATGCAAAAGCATGTTTAACACCACTTAACATTCCACAGATTTGGTCAGGTGTAAGTGTAACATGTAACTTCACTCTTTCTCTCTCTTGCCCAACTTGCCTCACTCAGCAGTGTCCTTTCTTTTTCCTTCCCCCCTTTCCTACCCTCCATATTCTAATCATTGCTTTTTATTTAGCAACTCTTCTTTCTGCAGTCTCTTAACAATGTCAGATGATGTAACCTGCTGCTTAGGAAAGTTTATGCTATGCATCTATGATGTAGTTAAGCTACAAGGTGCAAATCCACTCTGCCTTCTGCCTGACTTCAGACTAACATGACTAACTACCTCACTCCATTTTTTATCAAACCACATCAGCATCTTAACTGTAAGAAAAACTTCCACAACTGCATAAGTCATCACTAACTGCTATAAAAAATTCTCTTTACTTCTATATAACTAGGAAAATTGATGACAGATTTTATTAACACCAGGCTAAGGTTGCTATGGGTGATCTAATTTCTAGGACACTGAAATAAGATCATTTAGCCCTACACTTCTGAAAACCAAGAAACACAAGGTGCACACACCATCCTAATGCTGCACACGTGGACACAGGGCATCAGCCCAACTGTTGCATATTTTATGATTTGTGATTTATCATAAAAAGAATAAAAGTCAATTTCTGTCAATATTTACTCACACCTTGTCACTATTTGACAGTCACATGTTGAGCAAGTCCACTACTTTCTAAATTTCTGAACTACTGATACTAGTGAAACACATGAGCTGTATGGCAGTTTGTTTTAACAATGCTAAACATGATCCTCATCTCGTTTTTTCTTTTAAATCAAGGTCTTTCCTTGCATAGTTTTGAGTATGCATTGTAAAGGTTTGATGAGGTCTGTTTGGGCAGAAATAGAGAAAAAAAGCATTGAAATGAGCCATTAATGAATTGGAGACCTTTATCACTGCATCTAGATTTCCATGACAAGTAAACTAACTGATATTAACTAAGTGCCACACTTTAATTTTGTTTTGCTTCTTTAACTAAGGAGGATTCTACTAAAAAAAACAGTCCTACCCCTATAATTCATTCTACAGCCTTAGAACAAAGGCTGTCAACAAGCTTATGAGATTGAAATGGGTGAGACATTTCCCATTCAGCTGTATCCTACTTAGTTATTTCAGAACTTTTTTTTTAATTTAGCATCACATTTGTTAATGCTTTCACCTATAGCATAGTTGCTAGAGCTCACCAAACTATAAAGAATAGTGCATTTTGAATGAGATAAAACTCTTACGAAGATCCAGAGTGGATAAAAATCAACTATTTTTTTAAATTAAAAAAAATCTGATTTTTTTTATTTAAATCTGTTTTATTTAATTGTATATTTTTCTTTTTTTTTGTTAAGATACTTTTAAAACAATAAAATTATATATAGATATTTTTAATTTAAGATATGTTAAAACTCAAAGATACCATGGAATAGAGATGATAACTTCTAATTATATACAATTTGAGACAACATATTCATGTAACCTTTTTAGAAGTTTTACAAATAGTTTACAACAGGACATGGACTATATTAGGGGCCCAATCTTATGGGGTTCGCAGAGGCTCCTCTATAAATTAGTGAAGATTAAAGAAAACCACTTTACCCAATGGGACTCAGTGCTCACTCCAGAAGATCCCACGAAGCATCTCTGTGATGTTTAGTTTCAGTTCTCAAACTGTGGATTTGTCTCTCCAGAGATCACAGGCAGACAAGGTTCTTTGGGTAGATGTGATATCTTTTATTAGACCAATTAAATAATTGGAAAAATTGTCCTTTGAAAGCTTTTGGGCACAAATGCCCTTCTTCAGGCATAGAGAGAGCTTTCTGTGTCCAGAGATAACATCCTTGTTAACAGCACTATATGAAGACGAGATATAATAGACCTGATTACCCACCCTTCAGCCCTCCTGTCTCTCTGCAAGTTTGTGTATACATAGTCAAGCCCTTACCTTTCTCTAAAAATGCAAAGTTTCAAGAAGTTAAATGAATAAAGGATATCAAACAACAAGAATACACTTTTTTGTAGAAAATAATTATTAAATTGAGGCTGCCTGACCAGTGATTTAAATTGTGATTTAAATTGATTTGATTTTAATCAAACCCACCCTGTGAAGATCAAATCACAATTCCTTAAAGAAATATGCAAGGTGAATTTTTTAAAAAGGTACTTATGGGCACAATGTTGTTCATATGTTCATATTTCCATTTTAACTCTCAAAAATGAAATTTAATGTTTTCCTATATACAGGGAATGCAAACTCCATAATGGCAATACTATACACTACAAAGGCCAGAACTTATCCACTTAGGTCTGGAGCCATTTACTTTACATTTTTCCTTTGTTTGACATATCTGTTCCTGATAAATATAGCACCTTTGACTTGAAGAAATCCCCATCACCAGTCCTCATCAACTTCATCCCAGGGTACTAAAGGAACTGGCAGAGGGGATCTTGGAGCCCTTCGCAATATTTACGAAGTTGTGGGAAACAGGCAAGGTACCAGAGGGCTGGAATAGAGCTAAGGGGTAGCTAAGGGGTAGCTCTCCTTGCTACAGAGTTTATATTTCCAGAAGATGGCATGTTGTGCCTTCTGTCTTTTCTTTACCCTTTACAGTAATGGGGCCAATGGTCTCCCATTACACCAAACATCTGTAATGCTGATTAAGTCATGGGGGAAAGGGTGTTTGTTTTAACACTCCGTGACTTACAGTTCGTTTTGCTTGATCCCCATTCTCCTTGTATTTCTGGGCACTGAAAGGGCATTCTATTTCAATTAATTTTAGATGTTGAAAATAATTTATAGCTTGCCCCCTATTGGTTTTCTTCTCACATTTTTTTTTTTTTTTGCTGTACTCTGGTTCCACAGACTGTCTTCAGAACTAGTTTTCTTCCTCAGTCTTCATCCCAAAGCGTTGAATTACTGGTTGGTGGGTTTTCTTCACTATCCCTTGTGCCTCCTGAAGGAGGCAGAGGCAGGCAGCCACTTTTCTTCCTTTGGTTCTCCATTAGATGGCAGCACTGCCACAGGCTTCCAGGGGCATGTCCAGATGAGCGTGCACGTGCCTATTGCCCCGTCTCAAACCCCTTTGCGATGGGGCAAGAGGCACGTGCGGGAACGAAAAAGTGTTCCCTGTGTTGCAAACTTGCGGGGGGGGGGGGGGGTGGGAATTAGACCCCTGGATATCTAGGGGTTTAAAAAAAATGAAGTTTAAAAAAGCAGGGCAGGGCACAGTCCCAGAGGCTGGGTCCTCCACAGAGATGCTCTGGCTGCCAGAGCGTCTCTATGGTTGGCCCCTTGCCCTGGTGCTGAACACACAACCTGCCAGGCAGTGCAGCACCAGGGCTCCAGTGCTGGTAAGGGGTTGGGGGGGATGGAGGAAGGGGGAGGGGACTATGGGGGGGGGACCCCCACCAGCCCTGCCCGCTCCCCCAGCCCTGTCCTGCCTGGCCTTATCTCCTGCCTGCCTCCCTGAGGCCCCGACCCATGCTCTACCTGGCCCCATCCCTCCACCTGCCCCCCAAGCTCCCCTGACCTCTGCTCTGCCCAGCCCCAGCCCTGCCTTCCCCCCAAGTCCCCCTCACAATCCCTGCTCTGCTGCCCACATGGCAGTAATGCCACACAGAGGCCAACTGTGTAGCCACAGCCCACTGGCAGGTGGCCCAGAGGGGCAGATGCCTCTACCGGCTGTGCAGTTCCCATCCAGGTCTGGCAGGTGTGCAGCAGCCCCCACTGCCAGACTGCTGCAGTGGGTAGAGGGAGCAGGGAACTCTCAAGGCTCCTTCAGCAGTCTAGCTGGCACAAGGGGTAGTGTCCCCAGGTACCAATTGGCCGGGCCCCAAGTAGTTCCTGAGAGCGAGTAGCCCTGAGCTACCTACTGTGTTTTCACGCATATAGCCCGCCCATGTGTATAAGCTGCACCCATGTATAACCCGCGGAAAATTGTATTTTTGTATATTAGTCCGTGTATATGCCACACCCGTGTATTCCCTGTGGCAGCATATACATGGGGAGGCGGCACAGCCCAGCCCGTCCTGGCCCCGGCCCCGGCCTCCACGGCAGCAGCGACACAGCCTGGCCTGCCCAGGCCCAACGGGGAGGCGGTGCAGCCTGCTCTGGCCCCGGCCCCGGCCCCGGCCCCTGTCACAGTGGTGGCACAGCCCGGCCTGCCTGGGCCCAGTGGGGAGGCGGCACAGCCCGCCCCGGCCCCCGCAGCAGTGGCGGCGGCACAGCCCGGCCCCGGCCCCAGTCCCCACAGCGGCAGCAGCGCAGGTGCTGGTCCCAGGCTCTAGCTCCCCTGGCTGCAGATCCAGAAGGAGCTAGGCAGGGTTATTTTGCCCCATGTGGCGCAATTTGCTTCTCAACAAAGTCCATGTCCAAGAATGTCCGCTGAGGCAAAAAGCGCTGGCTCAAACTGCTTCTATTTGAGCTGCTGCAAGTGCCCATGCTTGCATGTGTGGACGCACCCCAGATGGCCTGGCTGTTCACAGGAGTACTCTTCCTAATGCTTTCTCCAGCCCAGATTTATATATCTGAGGTTTAACCCCTTCCTAAACACCTATGACTTAGTGGGGCTAACAGAGACCTGGTGGGATTCATCCTATGACTGGGCGGTACATATTGAGGGCTATAGATTGTATAGAAAGGACAGGTCAGGGAAGAAAGGGGGGGGGGGTTGCACTTTATGTCAGTGAGCAATATACATCAACCCTCATCAAGACAGAATCCAAGGTTGAGGAAGTAGAAGGATTGTGGGTTAGGCTACATGGGGGGCAAGGAGAAAGGGATTTGGTGGTAGGGGTCTGTTACAGACCCCCACACCAAGGGGAAGAAAGAGATGCGGGGCTCCTGAGGCAACTCTCGGAGAACATAAACGCTAAAGAGGCGGTAGTCATGGGGGACCTAAACTACCCGGACATCTTCTGGGAGACGCAGACAGCAAGGTCCCATCGCTCACGCAGGTTTCTAACCTGTGTACAGGACCTCCACCTGACACAGGAGGTGCATGGTCCCTCTAGGGGGAATGCCATACTGGATCTGGTATTGGCAACAGGGGATGACATGGTAGCGGACCTACAGATTGGTAGCCATTTGGGAGACAGTGATCACCTAATAATAGAATTCAACATAAAACGGCGAGTGGGTAAGGTAACTAGTAGGGTGAAAGTGCTAGACTTTAGGAAAGCTGATCTCAATGCACTCAGGCAATTAGTCAAGGACGCACTGCAGAGTAGGAGTTTTGAAGGGATGGGAGCCCAAGAAGGGTGGCTGTGCCTTAAGGAAATGATCCTTCGGGCACAAAGCAAGATGATCCCCGAGCGAGGCAAAAAAGGGAAAGGGGCCAGGAGGCTTCCATGGCTGACCAGAGAAATCCAGGGCAGCCTAAGGGCCAAAAGGGGAGCACATAAAAAGTGGAAACAGGGTGAGATCACTAAAGATGAATATACCTCCTCTGCTCGTGCTTGTAGGGAGGCAGTTAGGTGGGCCAAAGCTACCATGGAGCTGAGGATGGCAACCCAAGTAAAAGACAACAAGAAATTGTTTTTTAGATATATTGGGAGTAAAAGGAAGGCCCAGGGAGGAATAGGACCTCTGCTAAATGGGCAGAAACAATTGGTGACAGACAGGGGGGACAGGGCTGAACTCCTCAACGAGTTCTTTGCCTCAGTGTTCCTAAGTGAGGGGCAGGACAAGTCTCTCACTGGGGTTGTAGAGAGGCAGCAGCAAGGCGCCAGACTTCCATACGTAGATCCTGAGATGGTGCAGAGTCACTTGGAAGAACTGGATGCCTTTAAGTCGGCAGGCCCGGATGAGCTCCATCCGAGGGTGCTGAAGGCACTGGCTGACATCATTGCAGAGCCACTGGCGGGAATATTTGAACGCTCGTGGCGCACGGGCCAAGTCCCGGAGGACTGGAAAAGGGCCAACGTGGTCCCCATTTTCAAAAAGGGGAGGAAGGAGGACCCGGACAACTATAGGCCAGTCAGTCTCACCTCCATCCTTGGTAAAGTCTTTGAAAAAATTATCAAGGCTCACATATGCGAGAGCCCGGCAGGGCAAATTATGCTGAGGGGAAACCAGCACGGGTTTGTGGCGGGCAGATCGTGCCTGACCAATCTAGTCTCTTTCTATGACCAGGTTACGAAACGCCTAGACACAGGAGGAGGGGTGGATGTCGTATACTTAGACTTCAGGAAGGCCTTCGATACGGTATCCCACCCCATACTGGTAAACAAGTTAAAAGGCTGTGATGTGGATGACTACACAGTCCGGTGGGTGGCGAATTGGCTAGAGGGTCACACCCAAAGAGTCGTGGTGGATGGGTTGGTCTCGACCTGGAAGGGTGTGGGCAGTGGGGTCCCGCAGGGCTCAGTCCTTGGACCGATACTCTTTAATGTCTTCATCGGTGACTTGGACGAGGGAGTGAAATGTACTCTGTCCAAGTTTGCAGGTGACACAAAGCTATGGGGAGATGTGGACACGCCGGAGGGCAGGGAACAGCTGCAGGCAGACCTGGACAGGTTGGACAAGTGGGCAGAAAACAACAGGATGCAGTTCAACAAGGAGAAATGCAAAGTGCTGCACCTAGGGAGGAAACATGTCCAGCACACCTACAGCCTAGGGAATGACCTGCTGGGTGGCACAGAGGTGGAAAGGGATCTTGGAGTCCTAGTGGACTCCAAGATGAACATGAGCCGGCAGTGTGACGAAGCCATCAGAAAAGCCAATGGCACTTTATCGTGCATCAGCAGATGCATGACGAATAGGTCCAGGGAGGTGATACTTCCCCTCTATAGGGCGCTGGTCAGACCGCAGTTGGAGTACTGCGTGCAATTCTGGGCGCTGCAATTCAAGAAGGATGCGGATAACCTGGAGAGGGTCCAGAGAAGGGCAACTCGTATGGTCAAGGGCCTGCAGACCAAGCCCTACAAGGAGAGACTAGAGAAACTGGACCTTTTCAGCCTCCGCAAGAGAAGGTTGAGAGGCGACCTTGTGGCTGCCTTTAAGTTCATCGCGGGGGCACAGAAGGGAATTGGTGAGGATTTATTCACCAAGGCGCCCCCGGGGGTGACAAGAAACAATGGCCACAAGCTAGCAGAGAGCAGATTTAGATTGGACATTAGGAAGAACTTCTTCACAGTTCGAGTGGCCAAGGTCTGGAACGGGCTCCCAAGGGAGGTGGTGCTCTCCCCTACCCTGGGGGTCTTCAAGAGGAGGTTAGATGAGTATCTAGCTGGGGTCATCTAGACCCAGCACTCTTTCCTGCCTATGCAGGGGGTCGGACTCGATGATCTTTTGAGTTCCCTTCCGACCCTAACATCTATGAATCTATGAATCTTCCCTGGGAGACTGTTTCAATTACCTATACAGCTTGCTGACAGAAAGATTGTTTGATTCTCCCCAAATTTTGTCTGTTTAATTTCAACATATCCCTAATTATAACCCTTATGCCTGCAATGGTCCTACTTTGAGCAGGGAAGGGAAAGGGGGCAGGGACAGAGAATGGGCAAACCAAGCAAGGAACTTTTCCTTCTTTTATACAATTGAGCAAGAGCCTTGAGGAACAGCAGTCACTGTGTACTATGTGCTTTATAGAGTTCAGAAACTGCCGTTTCACTTCCTTCAGAAAAGTTGTTGAAAAAGGGACATAGAGTAGGTGGGACAATAGCCCTGGGTCCCTACTTAAGGATCAGCAATAAGATGCCAAGGAAGAAAAATCTGCTCTACCCCAGCATCTGGCACAAGCTGCACACACTCCTGTGAGCAGAGTAGTCTCACAGACAGCACGAGTGCCTGGAGGACGGTTACTGTACGAGACAGTACCACTGGAAATGACCTGGTGGTTGTTGTATCATAAATACCTAGGAAGCCATAGTCAGTGAGAAGTGGCTGTACTAAGTGTTTGTTATGGAGATGATGGGACTGACTGCACTAATATATGTTAATTGTTTTTCTTTCACACAGCTCTTAAATGACAAAAACCAGCCAACCAACCAAAAATAACCCCCCAAAACAGGTACTGAGGATGCCATAATTTTTACTTATTCAAAACTGATAGTGCCATTACTTCCATACGTCTATTATGATGCTGTATCTGAATTGCTGTTAGTCAAAATGCCTTTTCCTGGGATGCATCTTTCCCAGTCTGAGCAGAGACAGAAAGCTTGTTTCTGGGAAGTCAGGGACTTGAATGTGACTTGTTTTTGTATGTATTCATTAGTCCATGACTTAATGCCAGTATGCTAATGTATTGCAGTCCATCCATATTGAAAAAACCAAAGCCACATATGCCAGCCAGACCCTTGACAAAATGTCCAAGCTGTTTGATTGATTCCCATACAGTAAAGAGGACTGACCTTGGCAATGTGATCAGCAGTTTGGATAACAGCTCCACATTCAAGCAGTGCTGAGTTGAGCCTTTCCCAAGAAGAGGCAATTCTGAAATGGCCAATCCCAGTGCATAATCTACAGTATTTTTGTGGGACATATCACATCCAGTGATTTAGAAATGAGAGGGAATAAGGATGAATGATTATCTCAGTGTTTGTCTTGCCATCTGCTGATGCATCACTGATGTCTGTTCGTACTCAGGAGTACAGACAAAATTATTTGCTTTGCTGATGAATGGGAGATAATATTTTAAGCCATTGAGGGGGAAGTTTATTCCTTAGCTTGTTGTGAAGAAGGTGCCAGATATGTGATGATTAGATACCAGATATGTGATCATTAAAAAGTCAGAGTTTAAAAATATGACTGGGAAGTAGTCACTAATTCTTGGTCACTGGGCGTCAAATATTAATGAGGCATTGATTTGAGCATCCATTTTCCTTAGGTGTGCATAGCTGCATGACAGAGATTTGATATCAGTAGGCGCATCCACAAAGGCCAGTGATGTGTTTTGGAGCATGGAGAGACTGGCCCCTCCAAAAGACACCACAAAGCCTACAGAGTAGATCCATTCATGCAGCTATTTTTCCTGCAGTTAGTTTTTGCACATTCTTAAATGTTACTGAGCTGAATGCCCAAGTATATAGGAGATGCAGAAAAAGAAACACTGTACCATTAGCAGTGAGCAAAAGGTTGACATGGTGTGCAATGATTATCCAAGGGAAACAGTGAGACAGTTTTCTGTGTACTGAGCTATATGTGCTGTCAATAAGAAATATTTTCCCAGGACTGCAAGGTCACAGGAGAATGTTGTCTTCATTGTTTCAAAACTCCTGCCTGTGCAGAATAATACCAAATCATCAGCATACACAAGTTTTGAATTTTTTTTTCTGGTAAGTTAGCAATATATGAACTGAATAAGACAGGAGCAAACACAGCATGTTGCAGAGTGCTCTTCTTCAGTGTGTGCATGAGACTCCATTAACCAGTGAACAGATTACAGGAACATCTAACTGGACAGAATGCCCATTATGAAGCAAACAAGCTGTGATTGACATTGGAGTTTCAGTACCAAATTGTGGTGCCATACTGCATTATGATCTGTGGTAAGATCAAGGAACATTGCCCTGCACTTTTTATTTGCTTCAGGGGCTGATTCTATGTAATTTGTAGCAGCATGTGTACAAGCCAGTCTGTTTTTTTCAACAAAATGCTTTTTGCTATTAGTTTAATTCTTCCAGGGATGATACTATATTTACTTGAAGACAAAATGTCCCTGAATGTAAGATGATCCCCCAATAATTAGATTCTATATATAGAAAATACATATATTTATTATACTGTTCCATGTATGGAATATAATTATTGGAGGATCATCTTAAATTCATCCCCCCATTACTGAAGGTGGTAGGGGGAGAGGTGATGAGGGGGGCAGTAATGGGGCAGGTGGTGGGGGGATAGATAGTGGGGGAGGCAGTAGGGGGAGCTTGTAGGTAGGGCAGGCAGGGGACAGTAAAGGTGCAGGAAGGGGTGGCAGCATTGGGGTAGGCAGTGTGGTGGTAGTGGGGTAAGCAGTGAGAAAGGCAGACAGCTCGCTCCCTGCTGCTTGTCCCCCGCACCTACCCACCATGGTGCCAGCCTCTCTTCCCCCTCCACCCACCCCAGCCTCAGGTTGCCCAATTCCCCCTCCCCTTTTTCCCCCCTCCTCCTCTCTCCATGTTGCTTCTGCCACCCACAGCCTCAGGTCTCTGCTTCCCTTTCTCCCATCTTCCCCCCAGAAGTTTCTCCCCCTCATACCTGCCCCTTACCCCCCTCTGCTTTCCTTTTCTCCACACCAGCATGCTCCGTCCCTGCTGCAACCCATGGCATGGAGCATGGCTCCAGCCCAGCCCTGAAGCAGTGGCATGGAGCCAGCACTGCTGTACCAGCCCAACACCCCCCCTTCCCTCCCCCGCATGCTCAATTGTAAGGCAAGGGGTGTTCCCTCCACCCCCCATGTTAAATGTGGGGATAGATGGACCTCGTTTTCTTATGGAGGAAATATGGTACGTTCCAAGAGTTTTGAACATAGTGGAGCACAGAAAAACTGGCTGATAGCCACAAGGGTCATCTGCAGTCCTGAGGGTGGTGACCTTTTTCGCCTCTTACACAAACCTCAGATCTGACAAGAGGGTCAGTGTCACAGGCCAGCTGGGCACTGTGAGTGTATCAATTTTATCACAGGCCAACTGGGCTGTTTGATTCAGTTTTGCATCAAGGAGGCAAAGTTGGGAGAGAAATAAAAGCAAATTTATTATAGCTTACACACACACAACAGTTAAAAGAAAGATAAATGTGGTAAGCAGATAATGCAGTATAAAAGAGCTAATAGTAAATAATAACAACAGATAATAACAACAGATAGATAGATCAATCTGTCGCAGGCCAACTGGGCACTGCAAGGGTATTAGCCACACTGGGCTGTTCAAAACAACAAATAGACAGACATGGGTTGGCAACTTATCGACAGTCCCTCAATGCCAGGTGCGCGCCAAGTGATTCCAGTGAAGTCAGGCGTCTCAGATGATTGACGCTGTCAGAGGGATTACTGGGGAAGGTCCCTTGATCAGGATCCAATCCTCACTCACACCGGGCGTCTGGGGTCCGGGTGTGGAACAGAAATGACTGTTCTGTTCGCTCCTTCCTGCTAGTTACCTGATGCATGTGCTTTTTATACCTAGTCTTATGTTAATCTGTTGGCCTCAGGGCCACTCACAATGTTGCCCTATAGCTGTTACCCTATGGGATTGAAAGGTGTTAAAATAATCATAAAAGGTTACTACCCAGACTTGGGTTTATCCAGTAAGCAAATTATGATGCAGCACCTTTAGGTTTGAAATTGACATGGCTCCGCCTAAATCCCAACCCCTTTTAGGCTTCATTTGAATATGCTTTCTTGGGATATGCTTTCTTGGAACGTGTTGGGTGTGCCAAACAGTTAGATTCAGTTTTTATCGCTAAGGCTGAACCCTGAGCAAAAAACCGTTAGGCCAGCTAATCTCACAACTACAGCTTTGCCTATGGGGCCCAGTCAGTTCCGTGAACAGTTAATTTATCATTTTGGTTAAACTTATGACAGACAAGTTACATTTGCAGTTTACAAACTTACAAGCTTATATTAGCTAATATTACCTGTTTAGGCAAAATACCAAATGCCTCCAAGAAGCACATATTATTGCTTATTAATCCCTCTGGTTTTGGCTGTCACAGTCCACCCCTTGCTTCTTTGGAGCATTTGGTAAAGCCTACAAATATGATTTCTGCTGGGTGGTGTATACATGGTTGGCAAAAGCAACGACATTTACTTTGGCATAGGTATTAGACTTAATTTTATAACAACAACATTTAAAGATTATATCGAATAATATGATTCCTATGACTAAACTTATTACTACTACAAACCAAGGAAAAGGAGCACCTTTATTAAAGGTATACATTTGCACAGTACAGACCACTTCATACCATTTACACAGTGGAGGAATATTAGTAGCACATTTAATAATTCTCCTTCCCTCTTGAGCTATGAGGGCAAGTTGTTTTCCTTTTCGGGCATCTTCTAACAAATCTTTAATGTAGGTCACTACTTCACCCCATCCCTTTAGCTGGGGCATGTCTACATCTTTAACCCAGGATTTTGGAAGACTTAGGTTAAGGGTGACACTTTCTAATTGGGTTTTCAGCCACACTAAGGTAGTTTCCTGGTTGTGAACATATAGGGTAGCTGATGCCCCTTGGAAATCTTGAGCCTCTGCACAACAGCTGGTGCAGGAGGTCCAAAGTGTGCTGTTAGGATGATATAGGCGGCCAGGACCTTCCCAGTGAACTCATTGAGCTAGGGTAATATAGGGAGTTGCTGGTAGGGGTGTCACACAAACCATGTTGGGGGGACTATCAGGCCACCCTCTCCATAAAGTTCCCAAGCCTATTAGAATGCCATTTACAGGGTACACTGGGGATTGGGCCAAATACTTGGGACCTTCAGGGGTTACAGTTTCCCAAATGGGATGATGTAAGTCCCAGTCCCACATGCACCCACCTCCTACTCCTGTTGTCAAGAGATGAGCAGTGGACCATGTGCCATTTGCTACCCTGCGTACAACGAAAAAGCATTTTGTCTTGTTACACCCCTCCCAGTGTATGCTCCACGTGTCTTGGTAAACTAACCGTTGGGCTAAAGCTGGGTGTGGTCCATGGTGCTCTAAGCCAGCAAGCCATTCTTTGTGTCTGAGATCACTCATTACCTGGGAAAAATGAAGGTCAAGTGAAAGCTGCACTTGGGCACAAGCAGTGCTCCAGGTTTGATTAGCATTGGCTTGGAAGGCTCCATGCATCAAAAGACGACTTATTTGTGCTGCTTTTCAGCCAATGGTTGCCACTAACTCATCAGTGTATTCTAAAGCCATGTTATCAATCATACCTCCCTTAGTGAGAAAACCTATGGCTCACCATAGATCCATGATTCCTTGGGTGTTTTTCTGAGATTTATCTATGTTCCACACTCCTGTGGCTGAATTGAGCCCATTCCACACATGGTCTAGGGTATCCCTCTTTTTCCGGGCAATTGGAGGCTGGGCTGTGGGTTGGAAAACAGTTGGCCAGGCCCAGCGCAGCATATTTTCTGCCAACCGAGTGCCAGCAGAACAGTTAGGAAATGCTGTTCTGATAAACCATTGCTTGGGGTTAAATGTGATACGGGCTTTGAACAAGGAAGCATTAAGGAGGACCAGAACCCTGGTTTGGGACCTCCACCAGGGAGTGGCGTTAGATATGCGACGTAGCGGATACACCTGTGGTAGCTCCTTTTGGATTAACAATGTACATCCCTGCTTAATGCAAAAAATGGCTAGGGGTTCTCCTGTTCAGGTGTTTAACCATTTTCCTTCTTTCTTTTGGGATTGGTAAATCTCCCAATCGGGTTGGTCGAAGGAGCGCATTCACTCAGGTGTGTCCCCATCTGTATACTGAAATGCACACTGCCCAGGTATGACTATGGCTTTGGTATCTTGCAAAAATGATTCTGGCACGGTGCCCCCCATGGACTTGGCCAGTTATTCTGGGTTGACCAGGGCTGTGCCCTGCAGATTTTCCCAGACTGATCGGTGATATGCAGTTATTGTGTATTTAATTCCGTGAGCGATCCCCCCTTCATCCATATGGCAGAACCACAAAATACCTGGAACATGGGACGTGTTAGCCACCCATTCCGTGGAGCCATTTTTAAACCACCACAGTACCTTGCTGTACCTCGAGGACCAGTGTATTTGGTGAGCTGTACACCATTGTGCCAAAGTGTCATCGGGCAGGGGAATTGCTGGAGCTATCGTCTCCTATGGAGGTGGGGTTGGAGGTTTCAGTCGCCTCCTTGGGCTCTGGGTGGTTGTAGAATTTCGAGCTGCAGGTGGGATTGTGGCAGTAGTCACGCCCAGGGTGGGCAGCACACCTGCAGGCAGAATATAACAGCACCAGGGCCACTGGAAGAAACCACAACAATCTCTCCCTGTCCCACACTCGTTTTTCCCAATTCTGGCATATGGGAGGAAACCAAGCAACCACCCTGTCCCACAGTAACATTGACAGATTCCCCCTTGCCAGTCCACAATCCACCGTCAGTGACTGAGAGGCCACTTTCGCACTTCTTCGATCGTGGCTGGGTGTTCCCAGTATCCCTGCGTGTCTGAGGCTTTGGCAGTGGGTGCAATCCGGGGCACAGGAGCACAGGAATGCCCCACAGTAATCAAACAGTAGCAAATGACCAGCAGTCCCGTCATAATGGCATTCCACCCCTTCATTATTAGGTGAGGGTGGTGGTGTCACTCTGGAGCACGGTGATGATTTCAGGCCATTTCAGGGCTACTATGGCTGTGCCCACGGATGGACCCAATCTGCAGGAACAAGAAAAAACGGACTCTGGCTCCCATTAGATGGATCCAACCTTGACACCCACCATGAGTTATGTATGTCCCGTGCCATTAGCACCCCTTCCCATTTGTCCCCCTGCGGATGCTTAACTACTACCTGGTCCCCTGCCTGGAGTTTCCCCCAACCACCCTTTGGCCGTTCCACTGCCGGCTTGTGGGGTCCACCCTGACCGAAGGCTTGCTGCATGGGGCTTCCTCCGGGGCAGGGCCGATTGTTGGCCCAGTTGACTGAGTGACTCAGGTGCAAGTCCCAGTCCTTGAGGGCTGGGCCAGCGGCCATTCGCAGGTTGCACTTTAGGATACTGTTGGCCCATTCTACTAGCCCATTAGATTGTGGGTGATAGGGAATGTGATAGGTCCACAGCACATGATGTCTTGCGGCCCATTCATAGACAAGATGATTACGAAAATTTGAACCGTTGTCACTTTGCAGTTCTATGGGAGGTGGGTAGATGGCTAGCAGGTGTCCTGTGCAGTGGCCTTGGCGGAGGCCCAGGCAAACATCATTCCAGTGACCATTTCTATGGCTACAAACGCATACTGTCACTTTCTGGGAATGTAGGGAAACGGGCCTATAAAGTCACATTGCCAAACTTACCATATTACCTTTCCATCATGTAGCGACAAAGGGGTAGTCGAGGCAGGGGTTAGTCGAGCTTTGACCTCCTGGCAGGTGATGCAAGAGTTGACTAATTCCTGCGCTTCCCTTTTAGTTAGGTGAATGCCCCAGGTGGCTGCTAGGCGAGCAGTGCCATCGCAGCCAGGGTGCCCATACTGCCAATGCAGCCATTCTGCGGCTAGCAGTCTAGGGGTCTGCCGGAGGGAGGGGCTGGGCAGCTTCTCTGGGGGTGATTGAGCCTCTGCTTCAGCAACAAGGGTTTCTGTGTTGCCTCTGGCTAGCTCATCCACTTGCCTGTTCCACTTTGCCTCAGGCCCCTCAGCCTTTCTGCTCCCATGCGCTGCACTGACATGCCGTATGTATAAGGGAAGGCCTCCCTGTACCATTTCCCACAAAGCTTCCCACTTTTCACGGCTCCAGATGTCTCTTCCCTGCCTTTTGAAGTTTTCCCTCTTCCACAGGGGTAGCCACTTGGTGCAACTCTCCACTACCATCCATGAATCGCAGTAAATATAAATGGGCCTTGTAGGGTGGCCTGGTCCCTCTACCAGTTCATACTTGGCCACATTGACTACAGTGGCTAGCTCAGCATATTGTGCACTTTGACCATCTCCCCCCAGGGTGAGTTGCTTACCATCCTGGATTCTTATGGCAGCCCCCCTCCAGGTACGACCTTTGGCTGAGCCGTCGATAAACCAGACCTCTATGTCCTCTGATGTTTCCATGTTGAGTGAAAAGGGCAGTGCTTCCTTGATGGGAGACAGCTCGTCTGGGCTGGCTGTGTCTGGGTATACGTTAATTATGCTCTCTGTGACCTTTTCTACTAATGCTGGATGTCCCTTTGGGGTCACTCGCTGAGCTTGACTTAGGATATAATAGACCCATTTTTGCACTGTGGTTTCTTGGGCTCGCCCCTCTGGCGGGAGGTGTCTGTCAGACAATGCCGTTCCTAGGATGGGTACCAGAATGGTTATGACAGTGGAAAGCTCCCCTCTCAGGGACTCTGTGGCTGCTAAAGCTGCGGCTGCTGCACACAGCATTTGTTCCAGCAGGGTGTATCAGGCTTCAGCCCCTTTCCAGCCTCAGCTCCAGAACCCAAGGGGTTTTCCCTCTGTCTCAGGTGTGTCCCTTTGCCACAAGCTCCAATGTGGCCCCCCTTCGGACATGTTTACATGGAGCCAGAGCTCCCCTTCTAGGCGCCGTTCTGCTAGGGAGGTGTGGGTGATCACTGTCTCCTTGAGGGCCTGCATAGCATGTTGGTGCTCAGGGCCCCATTCCCACTGTTTTTTTTCTTGCATAGATTATACAGAGGCTGGGCCAACACACTAAACTCAGGGACATCCAGGAGCCAGAAGTTAAGCGCACCCAGCTGGGCTTGCAGCTCTTTTACAGTGTTGGAGGCAGGGGTATCTACAAGACTCTGCAGCTCTTTGGACGGTATGGTGGGTCCACCTTGCTGCCATTGGATTCCCAGGAATTCACACTGGGGCCCGACTTCTTGGATCTTTTTGCTGGACAGCATGAACCCAAATGCTTGCACCTTCTCCTTTAGGGACTCAAAAGTAGAAATAGTTAATTTCCGGCCTTGACCTCCCACCATGACATCATCGACGTATTGCCAGACATGTACCTCTGGATGACTCAATTGGACTTTATGGACTACTGCAGCTAGCACTCCGTGGGCCAGGGTGGGGCTGTGCACCCAGCCCTGGGGTAGGACTGTGCAGGTGTACTGCTGTCCCAGCCATGTGAAGGCAAACAAAGGCCAGTGATTTTCATGGATGAGGATAGCAAAGAACATGTCCTTAATGTCTATGGATCCCATCCACTGGGGGCCATAGCACCTAATGCTTTCCATCAGTGCAGGCATGGATGGGATTGCAGCTGTCAGATGGTCAGTATTGGCATTCAAAGCCCTGAAATCAACAGTCAATCACCAATCCCCATTTGGTTTACGTACCGGCCACATGTACCGGGTTGTTGTACGGGGAATGAGTTTGAATGATGGTTCCATCCTCCAACTGTCAGTTGATGATGTCCTGGATGGGTTGTGTTGCCTCAGGGGGTGTGTGGTATTGAGGTCGGTGTACCCCCTTCATGGCCGGCAGGGTGAGCAGGGTCATGGACCATTGGGCTACTGCCGTCATCACGTCTTTCTGTTCACTCTCCCGTGCCTTGGCACATCCAAACTGCCAGGTTTCCTGCTTAAGAATAAACAGCTGCCCCTGCAACACATTTAGTCCCAGTACATTTGACCCTGCCCGGAGCTTGACAGCGGCTGCTGTTACTATGGAGCCGTTAGGCAAGGTGAAAGTGGGCCAGACCAAACGTCCTGGTCGTCTGACACCTCCAACTCCTACCACCTGGTAGGAAGTTCCTCGTGCCCCTTTCCATTCTGCACAGTCCAAAACGCATAGCTGGGCACCAGTGTCTAGTAGAATATTAACTGAATTTTTCCTTCCATTTAGACAAATTTTGATAGGTACTTGAATTAAGGGGCCAATATTATTCTGTGTTACTGGTCCCTGATCCTCTACTGTCCCCACGATAGCCCCTTGCTCGGGGGGTTGGGTCCGCTGGGTCTCCTACTGCTGGAGGTCGGGGGGTGCCAAGGGCTCTATCTTCTTCCCTTTCCTGTTCTCACAGTGTTTGGCCAATAACCCTTGCAGGACCGGGGTAGGCAGCCCGTCAATCTGCTCTTTATTGAACCCTGCTGCCAGTAACTCCCTCCACATCTGTGCCCGCAGGGGTTTAGATTTTTCCATTCCCCACTTTCCCAGACTTACGGGGCCCTGCTGGGTCATCTTTCTCAGTGGCCACTGCCATGGCCTTGGCAGTTTTTATTAGTTTGGGAAGCCCCGGCTTCTGCAAGATGGGTGGAAGCTGTACCAACCTCTGAATCGCATTTCTTACTGGGTGAGTCACTAACTCTTGTTGTAAAGCCAGCAGAGCTGAAGTACATTCTGTCGGGGCTCGTCGGCAAAACTTTCTCTACATGGTCTCTGTCACTAGTTGTTCATCTAGAGTGTATCCCCAGTTCTTTGCTCGAATTATTTCAATTAAAGACAGTTGATACAGATAGTGGATAGCTTCCTCTAAGTGAGTCCATGCTCTTGCGGGAGGGTTAAGCTGTTCTTCCATGTTACCGTAACCTGTGGCAACCGCCTGCATTGCAGCAGAAAACAGAGTAGTGATGTGGTCCTGCCTGACCCACTGATCCAACTGGATTTCGGGGCAGAGAACCAATTGTGCTGCCTCGGAGCAGCTCACAGATACTGCTGAGGCCCCTTCACCATACATTCGAACTAACCAGTCTATTATTTGCTCCCCGGGTTTGGCCTTATTTTGTTTTTGTAATTCTTGGATTTCTGTGCAAGTAAACGACCGTGTCTGTGTCCGGAGATTGCCCCCTTGTGGCCCTGCATGGGTCACCACTACTGGGAAGGTTTGGGCTAACTCTCCTCCTAAATTATCTCGGGCTGGTGGGGCATAAGGAGGTGGGATCTCGCAGGCTTCTTCTGTAAGCCTCACATACTCATCATCTCCTGGCTTAGCTACTGCAATTTCACCATACAGATCCTCACTGTCTGGGTCATCCCACAGCTCAGTTTTTGGAATTTTGCCATAAAGACATTGCTGAACCTTTTCAGGGGAAGGTTCGACTGATCATGCCACTTGCACCTTCTGCTCAAGGGAGGTGATTGCCCGTGTGACTAGTAACTTTCCCTCCCGATGCTCTAGTATCTCTAGTCGATCTTGAGCTGCTCTGGCAGCCGCACACGTGACATTTCTAGAATCCTTTTCTTCCCTTAATTCCCTCTCAAGCTGGGTCACTCGGTCTTTTAAGGATTGGTTCTCTTGATGGAGCAAGTGCCTTCCTCTGCTCCCAGTCTTAGGCAGGTTGCCAGCCGCCAAGACAGGCATCCCTTCTTAGGTTTCCCCTTCTGCACAACAGTGAACGCAGCCCACTGACAGGGAACTGTGGTGGGATCGCTCCAGGTGGGTCTTAACCTCTCTTTATCCCACCCTGGATTCTTAATACCCATAACCTCTTCTATCAAAGCAATCAGTAGGGTCCACCTCTCTGCCCCCTCTGCACCATTCTTCCGCTCTGTACTCTCCATCCTTGATCCTGTTCGTGATGCCAATTTTGTCACAGGCCAGCTGGGCACTGTGAGTGTATCAATTTTATCACAGGCCAACTGGGCTGTTTGATTCAGTTTCGCATCAAGGAGGCAAAGTTGGGAGTGAAATAAAGGCAAATTTATTATAGCTTACATACACACAACAGTTAACAGGAAGATAAATGCAATAAGCAGATAATACAGTATAAAAGAGCTAATAGTAAATAATAACAACAGATAACAACAACAAATAGATAGATCAATCTGTTGCAGGCCAACTGGGCACTGTGAGGGTATTAGCCACACTGGGCTGTTCACAACAACAAATAGACAGACATGGTGTCCCAGGGGTGCTGGGGTTACAGGAGAACCCCAGGCCAAAATAGAAGAAAGCCCCAACTTACCATCTACAGGGGCCGAAAGGAGTGGGGAAGCATGCGCGGAGAAACCGCCCACGCGGTTTGTCAACCGTGCTCATATCCAGCTGGGGCCGGGTGACGTCAGCTGGAGACACCACCCAGCAGAAACAAAAGGCTGCCCCGAGGGCACAGGAAAAATGCCGGTGAGCAGAGGCTCCACGGAGAAGTCCACAGCCCAAAAGGCACAGCTGCTGTGTTGCGCAGCTCGGGATGATGGGGGCAGAGCCAGCAGAGAAGCCAGCAGAGAAGCCAGGAGCGGAGCCGGTGGAGGCGCCAGCAGAGAAGCTGGCAGAGAAGCCGGTAGCGGAGCCGGCAGTGGAGGCACCGGCAAAGAAGCCAGCAGAGGAGCCAACTGGCAAGCCGGCAGGGAAGCCGACTGGCAAGCCGGCAGAGGAGCTGGCAGGGAAGCCAACTGGCTAGCCAGCAGAGGAGCTGACAGAGAGGCCGGCAGAAGAGCCGGCAGGGAAGCTGACAAAAGGAGCAGCGGTGAGTGGGGAGAGAAGAGGAGACGAGTGCCGGGGAAGTCGGAGCAACTACAGGGAAGCCAGAAGAAGAGGTAATGAGGGCGGAGCCAATGGGAACCCCAACTGGGATAGCCGCTGAGTGAGCGGTGGAAGACCCCAAGCAGGGACGGTTAACGGAGTAAGGGAGCCAACAGATGGGTCCACAGCATCCCCAAGAAGAGTTGGCCAGGACCCATAGGACCTTGGTCAACCGGGACGCCATCCCCGGAGTAGGATCTGTTGCTGCCGTGCACTGCAGCGAGGGGTCCGGGGCCTTAGGGGCCCAGCAGGTGGGTACTTGTGACGCTTGGAGTGGAATTAGGCACGGACGCTTATCGGTTGCAAAGCAAGATTGTTTACTTACGCTGTCAAGGTGGTGAATGACGGAGGTCAGAGATACTTAGTTAGTTACAGCTTAGAGTTCATTAGGTCGGTCTGCAGATATATACGGGCCGGTGGTCGGCAGATTATGGCTTATCAAGCATGCAGGTGAAGGGTACGCCTAGGAGGTCGCAGCAGGGAGATTGATGAATGATCAGCTCATCAATTTACTCTGTGACGTGTTCAGAGGTCTCCGATTTTGCTGAAGTGCAAGCGGGTTTTATTTGTGTAATAGCCAAGTGTTTTTCGCCACGTCATAAATTTAATTAGAATCGCCAATTATATAACGATCTCCTCTAGGGTTTTGTTGCAGGGCTACTCCCTGTTTTACTCTGACCAGTTATAATGATTTATGTACAGCACAGAAGGCTAAAGTTTAATTTCTTATTAGTGGCGCAGCTATAAATCTCTTGTTGGCATGCACAGCGAAGAAGGCTGTTACCAACAAGAATTTCTTTTTTAACCCTTAGTTGACTCCAGTGCAGAGTGAAAATGCTTTGAATGGTATCTCTTGCTAGTGGCATGGACACTGCTTAATTGGGTTGTGACAGGGTCAAGCGCAGGGGAGAGATAGGAGCCCCGAGTGGGGCAAGCAACCGGGTCTGGGGCACTGAGGCACTGGGAAAACACAGGGCCCGTAGACTAAGGGGCACTCTATATTCCTTTGTGGCCTCCTGGCCCGCCGGTCACAGCTCTTCGGCAGTCATGGTGGTGGGGATCGCACGTTGCGTCACGGTGTGGTTGGAATAGGGAGCTGGGGACACAGGATAGCCAAATCTAGGACCAAGGGCCTCAGAGCTTTCACGCCTGAGCTGCAGCCCAGGGACACTGGGGCTCATGGCTGGAGAGCCACGGAAGGCTGGGGAAGAAACCGAGAGGAACCAGGGACGCCAAAGGGCCAGAAGACCTGCAACCAAAGGTGGCAAGTGGCCGGGGTGTAGGGGAGGTCGGAGCCCTGTGAATGCCCGCTGAGAGGCGTGACGACCCTGGAGGCTGCCTCAAAGGGGAACCCCTCCACTGAGGTTCCATTCAAAGTCGTGGCAGGCAAGTTAAGGGGATCCCCGGACGTCAGCCGGGGTAGCCTTTGGGGTCCACTCGCAGGCCTGGGACAGACAAGATTGATGGTCCGGGCTAAGGCTGCAAGAGAACACCTGATAGAGCAGAGGCGGGCACACATGGGTTGGCAACTTATCGACAGTCCCTCAATGCCAGGTGCGTGCCAAGTGATTCCAGCGAAGTCAGGCGTCCCTGACGATTGACGCTGTTAGAGGGATTACCGGGGAAGGTCCCTTGATCAGGATCCAATCCTCACTCACACCGGGCGTCTGGGGTCTGAGCATGGAACAGAAATGACCGTTCTGTTCCCTCCTTCCTGCTAGTTACCTGATGCATGTGCTTTTTATACCTAGTCTTATATTAATCTGTTGGCCTCAGGGCCATTCACAATGTCGCCCTATAGCTGTTACCCTATGGGATTGAAAGGTGTTAAAATTATCATAAAAGGTTACTACCCAGACTCGGGTTTATCCAATAAGCAAATTATGATGCAGCACCTTTAGGTTTGAAACTGACATCACTCCGCCTAAATCCCAACCCCTTTTAGGCTTCATTTGAATATACTTTCTTGGGATATGCTTTCTTGGAACGTGTTGGGTGTGCAAAGCAGTTAGATCCAGTTTTTATTGCTAAGGCTGAACCCTGAGCAAAAAACCGTTAGGCCAGCTAATCTCACAGCTACAGCTTTGCCTATGGGGCCCAGTCAGTTCCATGAACAGTTAATTTATCATTTTGGTTAAACTTATGACAGACAAGTTACATTTGCAGTTTACAAACTTACAAGCTTATATTAACTAATATTACCTGTTTAGGCAAAATACCAAATGCCTCCAAGCACATATTATTGCTATTAATCCCTCTGGTTCTGGCTGTCACAGGCAGTTAGTCATAAAATGACATAGCCAGTCTAAGACAGTTGAATTGACATGAGTGAATTGTTCGGGATGGATGTTATCCAGGCCCAGTGCTTTCAGACATTTAGTAGCCTTTTTAGTTCATAAACGTTGACCCAATTATCAAAATTCAAGTAATCTAACCAGTAAGGGCAACCAGATGGCAGTGTGCACCAAACTCTACTGCCAGAGTACTTACTGGCAGAGCTGTGTGAAACTGCACCATTTCATTTTGACTTCCATTTTGCTGTTTCATTTCATTTCGAAGGTACTGTTCCACTTTGTTTCGTTGAAATTGTTTCGCTGTTTTGATGTTTCGCCCATAGGCTATAATGGGGAAGGCTCGAACAGCCTACAACTTTGTCATTTCTGGCCTGATTTGGATGAAACCTGCAGGGATGGTAACCCGTTTTGAAGCCGGCCAAGTTTCAAGGAGATAGGTGCAGGGATTTCTGGGAAACTGCACCTCAACGTCTTGAAAGCAAGACTTCTATCACGTGTGTGTGTTCAGGCACAGCAAGGTGAAAACTGCAGGCATGGTAGCCCCTGCTGAGGGCACGGAGCCTGCCAAGTTTCAAGGAGAAGGGTGCAGGGGCTTCTGGGAAACTGCACCTCAAGCCGCTGACAAGCAAAACCTGTGACTTGTGACTGTGCGTGTGTGTTAAGGTGCAGCTGTTTTTCTGTCCCTCCCCCAGAGCACTGGGATTGGAAGGGACCTCAGGGAAGGATCACAGTCACTGGTCAGCTACATAGTCAATATCAGAGCAGTCCTTCCCTCTTCCCCCTCCCACTCCTTAGTTTCTGTTTCCCTGCAAGCAAGCCTAGCTTTGAAACTTGAAACATTTCAAGTGCCCTCGTTTTGTTTCAAGGCTGTTTCGAAGACTTTCATTTCAATTTTGCTATTTTGAGCTTGAAAAAAGTCGAAACAGCGTTGAAACGAAACAATCAGTGAAATTTCCCACAGCCCTACTGGCAATGAGTGATAAAGATGATAAGCCCAGGAGGGGAGTGAGCAGTGAAAGGAGATTCTGCCTGTTTATTCTGGTGGCCCTCTGTACAGCTCCTGTGACTACTCAGTGTCACTTACTACTGGCTCCTGCTTGGAAGGTTATCTTTACTGCAAGGGCTGCAAATGAACATTTTTCTTCTAGTGAAAATTTAGAGGAAATGTGATTGGATAATCTGTTTTGAGTGGATGCGTGGGTTTCACTGGGCGTCATTATTATGAAGCACTGAGTTTTAATAAAAAAGGCTTTTTTTATTTAGAAATTCACAAATCAACTTTATTTAAAAACCTTAACTTCAGATCATTATACCAAGGAGCTGGCATTTATTTGCTCAATGCTTTAAATGTCAACCACATTGACATTTATAGCATTCTTGGTCTGTGAACTCCTAAGAAATGGAATGAAGCTGTTTCTGTATCTAATGTATGAGGGCATGAGGCATGGGGAGTGTGCCAGTCCTATTTCCAATGTCACTCCTATCTGCCAGGAAATTTTCCAGAACTTTTAAGTCCTATCTCTTCCCTACCAAAAGGGACACTGTGCGCTTGCTCTTCCTACTTGCAGAAGGCAGACCATCACCCTGTCTCACCATTACAGGGTGACTGGCAGTGTCTCAGAACTGAGCTGCACAAATCAAATTACCGCTTTACTTCTGTTTTGTGATAGACAGCAGAAGAAGTGGAGGATTTGCTCAGCCTACCTTTGATGATTCCTTTCTCCAGCTTTCCTTAGTTTCTAGGTTTTGAACTGGACTTGGAGGGCACAGGACACTCTTGGAGGGTTAACTGCCATGCTCTGCATTTACAGGAAAACTGTGGCAGGCAGGCACACTGTTCCCATGCCCAGGGTAGGTGCTCCAATCAGTCTGTGTTCACAGGGTTTTTTCATGCAGCTCATCAGAGCAGCAACTTGGTCCTGAGGGAGCAACATGTAACCCAGAATAAGAAATACCACAGAACCCAGCTGGTGTCACTCAGACAGTGTGTGTACAAGATAGCAAAAAAGCAAATCCTGGTCTGTGTCCAAGTCGACCCTGTGTTTGTCCAGGAATAAAAAAAATCTCTTGGGATGGTTGGGACACACATCACCCTTCTAACCAGGGTTTGGTGAGCCGCTGACTGCACTGCTGCTTTTCGGCCATTGATTCAATGCTGTTATCCTGGGATAAACTCTGACCAACTCTTATCTCCTGGGGAACCTTTTTTAGGATTTATCCCAGGACAACAGAGACAACCGTCTGCCTGGCCATGTCACTTTGTCCTGAGATAAAATGGTTTCTCCCTGGATTAACGCCACGTGTGCTTGCGTCTGTAAAGGGCAGAAACGGGAGAAGTGGGCCCAGCAGGGACTTCGTCCCCCGCACTTTATCAACTGGTTTCGGTCCGTGTGAGGGCAAGGCCCCTCGGGCCGGGACTTGGCGCTCCGCCCCCAGCGGGCGGGGAGGTGGTGGCGCGCGCTGAGGGAGCACGTGCACTGGCACGTGGATGAGACGGGGGTGAGGCTCTACGGCCCGGGGTCATCGTCAGGACCCGGTTCTGTTGCGTCACGGCTCCAGCTACCAATGGGAGGCCTCGTCGGCGCAGCCATTTTATTTACTCACGAGTTCGCTGCGGCTTCGCCCCTTCGCGATAACTAATCGCGGCGGTGACTGGCGCGTGTCCCGCCTCTTCCGGCCGCGCTGGGGGCGGTGGCGCTTGCGCTAGCGGCGGTGAGTGCTGCGGAGGCTCAGGGGAGCCGGGGCCGGGGCCGGGGCCGGGGCCGGGGCCGCACGACCCGCGGGTTGGGCGCGGGGCGGGGGCTGCCGCTCTTCCAGGAGCCGGCGCGGCCGGGCGCCGTGTAGCCGCCCCGTGGTCCGCTCCGACCGTCCCGGCGGGGGCCCCAGTGCTGCGGCCGGTCCCTTTGCAGCGCCCGCGGCTCGGCTCGGCCCGGCGCTGCCGGCTGTGCCGGGCCTCGGGCCTGGTCCCAGCTCTTCCCTTCCCCTGCCCTTCAGCCTGGAGCTGGCCGTGTCCGGCCGGCCGGCCGGCTCCTCTGCGCCTTCGCTGTGATTGCTCGAACATGTGTAATGACTTTATAGCTGGTTTCTCTCCAGCTTCGGCGCAGGCCCTGCCAGCTCCCAGCTGCTGGGCAGCCCGCGCAGCACAGCACGGTGCAGCCAACGTGGTCCCCGAGCTGCGGGGGTGCGGGGTGCTCCAGGTAGCAGCTGGGAGACTGTAGCTCCCGCGATCTCCCCGCCATTGTGACCCCCCAGCTGTGGGGCACCAGGGCTGCAGCTGACGGGGCTCTTAGTCCCGGCTGCACCCCACATGCAACTGTACTGAGAGCCCCATCAGACCTAGGACTCTCAGTCCCAGCTGTGTGGGGTCCCTGTAGCTGGGAGCCCCATCAGCAAAGCGGACTCCCAGCCATGGAAGCCTGCTTTGTACTGATGTTGGAGGAGCCCAGGATCCAGTTGTCCCTATACCAGCAATAAGGTGTGATTGGATCTAATGTGCGATGCACTATGGGGTGGATCCTGCATTAGATCCAGTTGTGTCTATACCTGCATGTGTAGTGGGGCCCTGTTTCCCCATTTTTTATTCCAAACATGAGGAGTTGGCCAGCCTCACTGGTGGTCATGCATGGCCTACTCATTGATCATTATTGTTTAAAGAACTCCAGTTGGCCTGCCGGTGAAATCAGAAGTCTAACTTTTTTTTTTACCTGCCACTGAAATTTGGGCCTCTTCTTATTGTGCGGGTGCTTGATTGTAGCTGTTACGATGACTGTCATTACTGCTGTCCATACAAAGCTCTTGTATTAGCATGAATATGTTAAAAGACAGCCAACCTGTGGCTACACTACGAGTGAGAGCCCATTTTTGTGAACTGTTCTTTGTGCATATTGTATTGGAACTTTTATTCCCCTTTCCTTGTTGAGAACTGACACTTATCACTGGGTCCAGTTCAGTGTTAACTTGTGTACTGCAGCATAAAATGGATTTGAATGCATATAAGGTTTCTTGCTACATGACAGCAGAGATGTGGGTTTTCCAGAAAATTTTGAATTGGAAAATTTCCAATGCCCTAAATAGAGTGTGATCTGATTTAGCATGTTTATTTGACGTGTATTTAGTAAACAAAACTAAAAAAGTACCCCATTTTAATTTTATGTCCCAATAGCCACAAGTATTTAAACTGAAATATTTGATTAAGAAAAGAATTGAATATAGTGCACTTAATATGGTTTAAATGTTATATTCAAACAAATTCAAAGCTTCATGTAGAAAGAAATTATTTTTATTGCAATACTAGCAACAATGTAAAGACAATACACAATAGCATGTGCTTCCCTGACATTGTTTGTTTAAATTTAAGGAAAAAAGGCATTGAAAACTGTTGACACACTAATTTGAGCACACCCAAAGAACTGTGCATGATATGCTGTGCTGTGGTTTTGATTTGACCTGCACAGCTGATTAGGTGAATTCATACCTTGATTTTTGGTTTGGCTTATGTGAGTGTATTTACCCTCCTGTTTACAAATCAATTAAACATGTATGTACTCTCTCTCACACTTCCTGGGGATAATCGCCTGAAAAACATTAATTACATCTTTGAAACTGCTAAGCTTGCCTAATATTGTATTGGCATCCATTCATTGTTACTAATGAATTTTATGAAACAATGAATTTTTAGAAATGGAAAGTTTTCCATGGTAAAATAAAGCACTGGAAAATTTTCTGCCCCACATCTCTGCGTGGCAGAGCTTCAAATTGGAGAACTGACAAGTAAGGAACTGTGTTCCATGGGAGAAGATTATTAGGAATTTCTAAATGTTGCGGGGGGAAAGTTGTTGCAGTAATTTCTCTTTGGGGAAAATAGGGTGATTTCCTGTGCTGTCTTCTAGCTAAGATTATCAAGGCTTTGGATGAGGGGGTGGGAGGGTGTAAAGGTGGACTTAGTCCATGGAAGTGAACTCGGTGAAGGAAGAGCAGAAGCCAAGTCCTCATCTACTGAATCACTGACCCCTTCACTTCCTTCATAATGGGAGATGATAAAATAGCATGGACTAAAAGTAAAAAATAAGAAACAATACCTTTGTCAGCTCCAGTTGGTACACTTGGGTCTCTCTTTATGCGAGCGTTGCATTCCAAAAATACCTTGCATAAAGCGAATCCATTATTACATATAATTAATAGGGATACGTACCAGCCTCACTCTACTGCTCCCCCAAAACATAACCAATTCAAACAGTAATCACCAGGGCCGTCCCCAGGGAGGTGGGAATCGGAGTGAGTGCCCCGGGCCCGCACTTTGGGGGGGCCCTGTGGCATGGGGCAGAGCAGCAGCAGCACAGAGCCGGGTGGAGCGGCACAGAGCCAAGCATCCAGCTGCTTGCTGCCTTCCGCCACAATGGGGCTGTGTGGAAAAGGTGCTTGCCCCATGCTGCAAGCACCCCCAAGCTGGACAGCAACCTCAGGCCTGCCCAGCTCACTCCCTACAGGGGCCTCAATCCCCCTCTTCCCCACTTACCTGCTGGAGCTGCCCTCAAGACTAGGGGCCATGTGCATGTACTTCCAGTGTCCAAAGTAGGCGGATACATTTTTTTTTTTTTTTTACGTGCACATGGCGCCCCCTGTCTCCCCTCCCTCCTGCTTCCTTCCAGCTCTGCAGGATGGGACTGCTCATTGCCAGCTGACTTCGCATAATATTGGATTTTTCTCACAAAGCAAATTTCTGGTATAAATAAGGTTGTCGCATATAAGTGAATTTGCACAAAACGAATTCACATAAAGAGAGACCCAAGTGTACTTTCTTTTTTCTTCAGGGACTTGGCTGAGATTTGCAGCTAATTGAAGCAAATTCTGAGAATGACTCAGATGCAGCTATAAGGTAGAAATAAATACCAGTAACACCACTGAGGGCCTTTGTCCTCTTGTGGTGATGCAAATGGATGACAAGAACTATACCCACTGCTGTTGGGGTTGAACTTGCTGTCACTGATTCACCTGCTGGTGACATCTAAGTCTGATGTCATACAAAGAATAAAGAAGTTTAGGTTTGAAATTGTTGAGCCTAAAAAATAAAACATCCCCCCACTTGTCAGAATCTGTTTAGCAACACAAGTGCCCAGGAGCATATTTCTTCCATGCTCCTCTTTGCTCGTATGCTTTCGAACAGTGGGGTTAGATCTGAGTTTTGGTCCTCTGTGGGATTGGCCAAAGTTACCAGAGGCTCAAAACAGTAATCCTGTTATTTGGCCATACAGCAAATGTTCAGTTCCTGCTCTGACACATTTGCTGTATGGCCTTTGGCAAATCACTAACCTGTTTGTTCCTTTTAGACCATTAGAATACTTGCTTATTTCCGAGAACTGTTGGAAGGAGTAATTAAATTGGCCTGATTTAGTGGTGTATTGGTGTGAGAAGAACTGCTTAGACACTAGAGGCACTACCAGCTTTCTGACTGGTCACATGATGACTCATTTGTTTTTTATCTTTCTGTGTAAATAGGAAAGAGGAATGTGTTCACTGTGAAACTGAACCATTTGGGTCAGGGGCAACGGTGCACTAGATATGTATTTAGTTTTCTAACCATGGTAATCCATTAACAAGGTACAAACAGTGCCTGACTTTCTTATACCTGCCTTATTTCTGGAAATTGCTTGAGACCGAGCAACAGTGGTGTTGCTGTAATGAGACTGATTAGTACAGCAGCTAGTGATAGGTCTTGTCAAATTTCTAATATTCCAGTGCATTATTATTGGCAAGGACTGCTTGAACAGTGGTGAGTTCTGTTGACAAACTTTATGATCTAGCAGCAATATCAGCTACTTTTCTAATGTAAATGGCTAAAACTAGTTATGTCTGAGAGTTTAGATTCCTCAGTGGGCTTCAGTGTTTTGGTTTTTAATCAAACCAAAGGATTCACTTGAACCAATTACAAAATGATCTGCACTGCTTATGATTAAAGTGTCATAGGGTCTCTTACTTCCTTGCATTTGAACATTTTTGTGGGAGATTATTATTAGACAAGTACATAATAATTAATAATGTTGATAATGAAGATGATATAGCAAGATTCTAGCTGCCATGCTTGAGTGACTGATCCCTCATGGTTTTACTAGGGAAAGTTTTCTCACATTCATGTTTTGTTTTTTGTTTTCTCTCCTTTCAACACTTTTTTTTCATCAAAGAATTTCTGTCCTTGTCTTACATCTAGAGAAAATAGAGCCAATCATTTTCTACAGATCCTGTAACCATAACCTCTATTCAGATAGGTAATCTCATACACTGATCATAGTTAACTGGCCCCTGTCCAGCTAGATGCTTATTTCACTAGCTTTCCTGAGCAACTTGGGCTAATTTAATTTAGGATGCTGTAGACTTACTATTACCCATATACATTGTGGTCTCAAGCACATAGCCTCAGGACCGAAAAAAAGACTATGCATCTACATTGATCAGGCACATAGCCAAAAAATGTAAATACTCTGTGCTGTCATGCTGCTGTCAGTGCTAGGGTGTTAGCAGCCCCCAAACTATCTATCTTCCTGTCATTAGAAGCTTTGAAAATAGCAGCCTTCCTTTTGAGAATTCCTTCTCCTTCACTCTTTCTGGTGGAATTAAAGGAAATACAACTGTGAACAAAGTAGGCGGATACAATTATCTTATGTAGTTACCAGAGTACAATTATTTGCAAAGTGAGCCATGGTTCTGAAAGATGCTATATATATATACTTAAGTGGCTTATGCATTTAACTAATATGCAGTAGTCGATTTGTTGCAAAGTAACTAATAGACAAGTTGGATTTGGCAGTGTTAATGCCATTTGGTGAATTATGCACTTACCCAGGATGCATATAAATGCTATCTTTTCACCTCTATGCAAAGAAAATTGTTCTCCTCTCATGGTCCTTTGTGGTCATTTCCCATCAACCTCTGCAAACACTTATCCATCTGCTTGCACCTTTGCCAGACCTAGCCTCCTCTCTACTTTAGGGTATAGACAAGCATACATTTGTAGCTGTTTCATGGGGGAAGAAGGAAAATACATGAGTTTAGTGCAATACAAGTGTAGTAAAACTGCTCCAGCTAACCCGGCTTCATCTGTGGACAAAGTTGGGCCAATTTAGCTCACTTGTATCAGTACAGGATCATTCAAACACAACAATTGTAGAATAATAGCTGCTGTTTGCTTCTGAGCAGCAGTTCCCCCTCCCCTTTTGAAGCCACTATAAATGTATGTTTGTCCACAAAGTCCTTTTCAAGCATCATGCAAGACCCTCTCCTGTGCTGCCTGTAGCCTACCTCTGTCTGCACTTTGACTGGCACATCTTGTACACTATTCAGGTTTCCACTTACTATTTGGAAGCTGTAATACAGCATATCTGTGTGCTCTAGGAATTGATGTTGATAAGTATTTGCTAGTGCTTTCTTTTGCCATTTGTCCAAAGAAGTACTAAAAGATTATGCTGTAAGGCATTGTGTGCTGGCAGGTCTGAGTTTCAGGTAAAATAGAAGTCCAGACTCCAGTTGGCAAAGACTATAGATACTTTTTTGCAAGAGGGATAGGTATATTAATGCCAGTGTTCTGGCCAAATTACTGCCCAAGCAGTGACTGTATTTGCACCTTCCTAAATTTTCCCTTCAGTTTTCACTGGATAGAATTCCACGTGTCCCAAACTGCTGTGCAATATGGTCGTGTGCTCTACTTCAGGGGTGGCTGTACTTCACTGGTGGAGGAAGTTATTTCTGGATATATTTGTTTGTGAAAGAACCCTGAGGTTCTTTAGGATAAAGGTTTTTTATGGCAGTAGTGTCTCTGATGTATGGCTCACAGGTAGCATGTTACCTGCGGACCCTTTGATTCTGCTTACAGGCACAGAACTCTAAAAAAGTAAAAGAAAGAATAGGGCGTATGCTGTTGCCCACAATGTGTTACTTGCTCAGTACTGTTGCCTGTGGACTAGCAAAGGTTGGGGACTATTGATTTCTAGTATTCTAGGGTCTTTTCTAAGCTGTGAGGTGTTGACAGTTCCTCATGCGAGGGTATTGTTTTGAGGCCCTCAGTTTACTATCCAAGTTGAGTCCTCTGAAGAGCTTTGAAGATGAGGTTCTTAAATGCCATTACCCTTCCTGCTGCCCCCCCCCCCCCCCCCCCCCCCCCATGTTTCCATTGTGAAGTGGTGAATAATACATTTGTCACAGCCATGTACATTGGAGGCTTGTCACCCTCCAAGTACTTTATACACCTCAATTGTACTGTCTGTTACTGCCCCGCTTGGCATCTTCTGGACACATCTGGCTTGATAGAAGCTTCCCATTGTAAAGGCAATAATGGATTTAACTTGGCATTCTATGTATGAAAAGACCAGAGTTAGAGGGCTGGACACTGAAATAGTACAGTTGCCTCTTCTCTTCCTGGTACCTTCTATGTCAGGGGCAGGTAGCTATGTCGGGTGGAGGGCCGCTTACTGAGTTTTGGCAAGCCATTGAGGGCTGCATGACAGGCAGCTAGGGGCAGGTAAATATAAATTTTCTAAAATTTTTCAGGGCCCCGCAGGCCAGATAGAATAGCCTGGCAGGCTGCATCTGGCCCACAGGCCACGTTTTGCCCACCTTTGGGGAGGAGTGGGGGGGTGGTGCGTGCGCGCGCACAAAAGAACAGGATAAGTCCCCAAACTGTTCTCTGTCTAACTTGGGTTTGGAAGTGCTAACTTCTCATGACTTTAGATAAAAAATAGATAGGCTTCCTGTCTCCTACAGTGGCCAGTTCCAGCCAGTACAAAATAAGGATGAATGTTCTCATAATGCACGTTTTCTTTTGTCACAGAGCAAACTTCCTCCTGATCAAATTGTACCTTGAAAATTGACAGATCAAACTGATGGACTTTCTTACCTGCAGAGACGTGTTCTTCTTGTTCAGAGAGGTGTAATTGTTCAGTCTTAATGGGCATTTTTACACATTGAAAAGTGCCCAGCACTGAGAAAATGTCGGTGGCACACTTTTGAACTAAAACACTTTGGAGGTGTTTTAGTTCAAAAGTGCGCCGCCACCAGTTTCTGTGAGCTGATGAGCATTTTGCCGCTTAGACAACTGCACGTGGCACAGCGCAGTGTGCCTCAGCTTGCGTGCAGAGCAGACTTGATTGAGTCTGCTCTGAAGTGGTGGGTCTCTGGTGCATCACAGGAAAAAAGCGTGCGTATAGATGCCCAATATGCCCCCCTGCTTAAAATCTTGCTGTAGAGGACATCTTTTATGTCCAAAGTATTAACTAATTTAATACTAAATATAATCTGAATTATGAAGTAAAGTTAACTGTAACTGATGACACAGTATGTGATTATGCTGAAAGAATGCTTTGACAGGGTTCAGACCCTTGTAGTCTCAAAAGCCTCCCAGTTGTTTGCCTTGTTCTAAGGAAAGACTGAATATTATGTGTTGATTTTTTTCCTTTAAATCTTTTCTCTTCTCTGTGGTATTTTGTGAAGTGTGATCTGAATGAAGATGTCTGAAAAGTAGACTTTAGTTCAGTGTGAAGTATCAAGGTAAGCTTGTATGGGAAAACTGAAGATCTGTTTAATATCAGTAACAACAGCTCATCCTCTCTAGGGGCTTTTTGACATTTGACTAGGGGCTACCATTCCCTTGTCTGTGAAAAAGGTAAAACTTTAAGCAATTTTGTTTTCCAGATCTTCCTGGAGATATGCTTATGCATGTGCCTGGAATGTAAATCTGCTTCTTTCTTCCCCCCCCCCTTTTTTTTAAACTTAAAATTTTTAAAAACTTTAAATCCAGATTAATTTACTCCATAAAGTGGACTAAATTTAAGTAGGATTGAGGCACTCTACTTTGGAATAAGTGTGCCCACACGTGTTGTTATTGGAGGAATAGTTCTATGTGTAGATGAGTCCTGAGCTTTAAGAATTTAGCTCTAATCACTTAATTCCTCCTACTCCGTTTCCCTCACCTAGAAGGCTTGTGGACCTCCCTTCCTACAAGTCTTCCCCAATGGATGGGAAGATGGGTACAGAATCTAAGCGACAATCCAAGGCCATACAGTGTCAGAGAAAACGCCAAGAAGTCCCTGACTTGAAGACCCTTTTTGTAACAACGAAACCAGAATATTTGCCACGATGATGCCATTGTGAATTGATAGTGTAAACAATGCATGATTCTTGGCTGTACTGGGATAATTGGCTGCAGTTTTGGATGGATTGTTATTTTGGGAGAAGAATGTATTCTTGAAGCTTAAAATTTTAGATTTCATTTTGCCAGAGAATTCATTCTTGAGGCCACTGTCTGTTACTTGTTTATAGTTGTCAGTGCCCTTGGTTTCTTGATCAGGCAGTCACCTCACCAACTTCCTCCTCCTATGCCTTGCATTCCTGTTCCTCAGTCTCTGCCTCTCTGTTTAGGGCCTGGGGGCTGGGGTGGTGCAGGTGCAAAGGCATAGGGTTGATAGCTCAGAGATTGCAGGTTTGAGGCTATAGCAGAAATACTCATGGCTTGTCAGATTCTAACAAATTTCTGAGCTCTATTAAATACCTTGTCACAAGGACACACAAAAGGAAAGGGAAGCAGATGCATAAGTAGCTGGCTACTGTCTACAGAGGTCACAGGAGAATAGGTAAGACCTTGCCAGATCTTTGGGACTAGAATTTCTAAGCAGAGTGGAGTGGAGTTACACCATCTCTTGTTTTTTTTCTGAAGCTAATTGACCTTGTTATTTTTGCTTATGTAGGACATAGAGCTCTTAAATATAAGTTGAATCATTCTGAGAAGCTAACCTTAGTCTATGCCTTTCATTCAGTAGCCACTGTCTAAATCAATCTGTGTGTGATTATCAGATTATTTTAACTCCTTATTTTCAAATTTCTCTGCTTCATGAATAAACTCAAAATTTGGACCAGTGAAAGCCTGAGCTGTGCTAGCCCTGAGACTACGATGAAAACTATGGAGGCATTTTTAATCTCTCTTAAATTTATCACAATTATCCTTTGAAAAGTCAGCACTTCCTTATTGAAGTGCTTTTTTCCAGTACTCATGTCTAAGTATGATTTAAATCAGAAGGATTAGTGTCCTTTTTAGAGAGAAATTATGAAATGGGGTCAGAGATGTGGGTTTTCTGGAAAATTTTGAATTGGAAAATTTCCCGGAAAATTTTCTAATGCCCTAAATAGGGCGTGATCTGATTTAGCATGTTTATTTGACTGACTTTTTTTAGTTTTGTTTACTAAATATATCCCGTGTTAATTTTATGTCTCAACAGCCACAAGTATTTGAACTGAAATATTTGATTAGGAAAAAAATTAAATACAGCACACTTAATGTTGTTTTAAATGTTATATTCAAACAAATTCAAAGTTTCATGTGGAAAGAAATTATTTTTATTGGAATACTTGTAACAATGTAAAGACAATACACAATAGCATGTGCTTCCATGACATCGTTTGTTTAAATTTAAGAAAAACTATTGACACACTAATTTTAGCACACCCAAAGAACTATGCATGATATGCCATGCTTTGGATTTTATTTGACCTGCACGGCCAATTAGGTGAGTTCATAACTTGATTTTTGGTTTGGCTTATTATGTGAGTGTATTTGTCCTCCTGTTTACAAATCAATAAAACATTTATGTACTGTTACACACTTCCTGGGCATAATCACCTGAAAAACATTAATTACATCTTTGAAACTGCTACGCTTGCCTAATATTGTATTGGCATCCATTCATTGTTACTAATGAATTTCATGAAACAATGAATTTTTAGAAATGGAAAATTTCCCACAGAAAAATAAAGCACTCCCTCACATCTCTAAATGGGGTTAGGAGAATGCTAAATTGCGAGCAATTGCAAAGAAACACAGAAGGCACATTCTTTTTGGGAGAATTACTAATTTTTAAAGGAAATTTTAGATCTAAAACACCATTTTCAGCACATTTCACATGTCCTGTAATTAACAGTTCTATGCTGCACCAATTTCATAACTATGGCAAAGAGGTGATGAGTCAATGTCTGGTAATCTTATGCACCTCCCACTAATCAATTAGGTTCCCTATGAAGAAGAGAGTATTTAGTAGTTTGGTAGTAGCAGTAGGATGCAACCACATTTTAGTTTGTCCTTGCCCTTACCTATTGTTGCATTTGCTTTTGCTTTTCCCTGAGGAAATTTCTTGCCTTTTTTGGCTCTGCTTCTTTTAAGAATTGGAAGCAATGCAGGAGCAACCTTCTTAGGACAGATCACAGTTGCTTTTCCCTTAGCTGCGTGAGCACCAGCTCTGGTGTGCTGAGGTGTCTTCTGAAAGGCTAGCTTTTCCCAAGGAACTTAAGCCTGAACTTTGAGATGATTTGGATGGAGGGTTCTTATTTTTAGAATCTGAATTTTAAAATATTGGAACTAGCACTAGAGCAAACTGAACTCAAATAGTGGCTGTGATCTTGGCCTTCTGGCTGGAACTAAAGGGGCAATGTGAAGGCAATCATGCGCTTCTTCTATATGCAATTGAAGTAGACTCTAGTCTATTAATTGCAGGCTTTCTAGATGGACTTGGGCAAGTCACTTAACTTTAGCTTCACTTCCCCCTTGTAAAAAGAGGTGCACTTGTCTTATGGTGTACAGAGCTTGATTAAATGTCTGTGCAGCCCTCAGAGGTCACGTACTGTTTGCTGAGCTGGTATCTGTTGGGAATTGGTGACCTGATCGAACAAAGTACAAAGGTAAAGGCATGGGTGTGGAAATAAAGCTTACAAACCTTTGTCCCCTTGCCACTTTCACTGGCATTATCCTTTCCAACAGAAAAGCCGCAAAGTAGACTTTGCGACCATTTTCTAGGAAGGCTGAAGACTGGGAGGGACATTGCCTGCCCTTGGGGTGAATCATAACAGGGGTACAAGGCTCTGAACTCCTAAATCACTAGCATCTCACTGCCAGACTTGGTTTCAGTCTTGCTGCATGAAGCTAAAATCCATTACGTAGCCTAATTGGGTCTCAGCCTAATTCTAACTAGGCTGATTACCAGCACAGTCATTGCCCTTTGGGTTAAAGTTGGTAATGTTAGACAGGGCCAAGAGCATGGGTCACAAACTGAATAATCCCCTGAGTGCAGGGACTACCAGGTTTGGATGAGGCATACTGGGCAAGGCAGGCTTTGCCCTGCTGCTTGTGCTGTACGCTGTATATATAACTATAACTCCATTCTTCAGAGCACTCCAGCTGAGACCTTGAGCCTGCACAAAATTCAGTAAATTTTTTAATAAGGTTGCTGGGAGGTCAGACAGTTATGGGAAGCTGAAAAAGAGGGTTAAGAAACCAGCAGTAGGTAACTGGAAGAGTAGCTATAACTGCATGGGCATCAGGAAGATTAAGGAGCTTGGAGCACAAGTGGTGTTCACATTGATCCTTCCTGTGGAAGGCAGGGGTCCAGGCAGAGACCATCATATTCTGAAAGCGAATGCGTGGCTGAGAAGGTGGTTTCAACATAAAGGCTCTGGCTTCTTCTACAACAGGCAGTTGTTCTTGGGAGGAGGACTACTATGAAGAGATAGGGTCCATCTGATAAGAATAGAGTCAAGCATCTGTGAGCATCATCTGGCCAAGCAAGAAGGAGGGCTTTAAATTAGGTTTCACAAGGGATGGTGATCAAAACCCTCAGCAGCAGAGCATGCAGTCCAGATGGGAAAGGACTTGAAGCAAGTCACCTCTGGAAAAGGGCTTGCGTTACAGGACTGCAACAAGTGGCACAAAAAGGAAGTGAGGAGGTCAAAATGCAAAATGTATCTGATGCATGTATACATGTGAGAAGCCTGGGGAATAAACAAGATGAGTTGGAAGCTGCAGTCTGTGAAAAGAACTACAATCTGATCGGCATCACTGCGACCTAGTGGGACAGGTCTTTTGACTGGAATGTGAACATCAAGGGTCCTTCTCTGTTTTAAGAAGGACAGAGTTGGGATGAAAGGTGGTGGTGTTGTCTTTTGTGTCAAAGGTGCATACACTTGTTCCCTGGTTCAGGAAGAAGATGGCAAAGCAGAATGCATCTGGGTGAAGATGAAAGGAGAAAGACACAGCACAGATTATAATGGTGGGGATTTATGATAGGCCACCAAATCAGGAAGAGGAGGTAGATGAGCTACTCTTCAAGAAGATGATAAATCTATACAAAAACTATGAGATGGTACTGATGGGAGACTTGGATTTTCTGGACATCTGCTAGAAGAACATTGTGGCCAAATATAAAATGTCAAGCCTAAATTGTGTGAAAGACAACTTTCTCTTCCAGAAAGTGGAGGATACAACTAGTGGATTATCTATCTTGGATCTTGTCCTGACCAACAGGGAAGAACTGGTGGAGGATGTGAAGGTGATGTATAACTTGGGAGGAAGTGATCACAATATGCTAGAATTCCAGATCCTGAGATGGGCAAAGCATGAGGTCAGCAAAATTAGGATGCTACATTTCAAAAAGCAGGTTTCATCCAACTCAAGGAGCTAGTAGGCATGGTATCGTGGAGAATAGATTGAAGGATAAAAGTGCCCAGGAGGCCTGGGAGCTTCTAAGGGGCACAGTACTGGAAGCCTAACAAGAAACTGTCCCAACATGATGGAAACACAAGAAGACTGGTAAGAGACTAGTGTAGCTGCACAAGGAACTTCTGAAGTGCAGGTGCATCAAATACAAAAGGAAAGCATACAGGCAATGGAAGAATGGGCAGGACACCAAGGATGCATACCAGGAAATATCAAAACCTGTAAGGACAAAATCAGGAAGATAAAGGTAAAGAATGAGCTGCACCTGGCAAAGGAGGTAGAGAACAAGAAGAGGTTTTGTAAGTATGTTGGCCAGGAAAGAAGGACCTGGGAAATTGCAGGTCCTCTGTTAACAAGCCAGGGGGAGCACCTAACCCAGGGGTGGGCAATTATTTGGGCTGGAGGGCCACTTAAGGAGTTCTGATGAGCTGTTACGGGAAAGGGAGATGCTGACCTGGTCCAGCACAAGGGAGTGGGAGGGAGCAACTCATCCTATCTGGCCCTGGGGGCACTGGATGGAGCAGGTGGGTGGGTGGGGTCTACATGGAGACCAGACTGGGACCCCTGTGGGCTGGTCATACTTAGCTGGGCAGATGGCATGGGGCTGCAGGTGGGTGGATGGGTGAGTTGGGAGCAGCGTCCAGGAACAGGATGGCGGACAGGGCTGGGGCCGGGATCATGGGACAGTGACAGCGCAGGGCTGGGGCCTGGGGTAGAGCCACAATCCACTCCCCGTATGTCCTCACCTGAAGAACTCGTGCCTGCTGCTAGGACATGCGGGGAGTGGATTGCAGCTCTGCCCCAGGATCCAGCCCAGTGCTGTCACCACCCTGCAGTCCCAGTCCTGACCCTGTCTGCCTGTCCTGCCCTATGTCATCCACTCCATGGAGACCTTGCCTGCACACTCTGTCTGGTGCCCCCAGCAGTGGATACAGGGCAAATGGGCCCAGGTGCCTGGGCAGTGAGGCCAGGTCTGGTGGCGGCAGTGGAGATGTTGGCAGTGGGAGGGAGGGGAAGGGGTAAGGTGGGAATAGTACCCATAGCATATGAGGCTAAAGAAGAAAATGGTGGGCAGCCTAATCAGTTAAGCAATTAGCTGTTTGTGCACAGGTGCTCTCTCCTGTTCAGCACGGGGCTTTGCCTGAGCTGTGTTGTCTGGCTGGGCTTGACACCCCACTGTTCTCCCCTCCCCGCTCCATCAAAGGGCCCAGGGAATATCTCCCAGCAGCAGCAGCCATGTCTGAGCTGCTGTGTTATCAGTTAACGATTTAAATTATATAATTAGAGATGGGTAAATGGATAATTTTTTTAAAGATATGTACATCCCTACTTGTCGTGGGCTGGATGGAATCCCTTGGCAGGCTGGATCTGGCCCGCAGGCCATATTTTGTCTGCCGTGGTCCTAACCGAAGATACAAAGAAACCAAAGCGACTCAACAGCTACTTTGCCTCAATCTTCATTAAAAAAATTAAGCTGCAGCCAGACACCTAATAGGTAGGGGTCTTCCCAACTCGAGGAGGCAGCCAGCCAATTTCAAGATCATGGAGCTGGCTGCCTCTTTTGTGGGCTGATTGTGGCTCCCCCACTTTCTCCACCACCACCTGTTATTGGCTGAGGGACCCTGGTGAAAGGAGGGGCCTTTGCTGCTGATTGGCTGCAAGGGCTGTTCATCATATGGCTCTGCTGCATGCTGCTGTTTGGTTGCGGGGGGCTGTCTCATGCGGCACTGCCCCTCACCGCTGATTGTTGAAGAGGGTCAGGGTCACAAGACTAGCAGCCTTCTCGGCCAGTCAGCAGGATGGGGCAGGGGGCAGCAGCCATTTTGGTCTCCCCGTGTGCGGGCAGCACCGCCTTCCCCGCCTGGCAGGCTGTGCAGTTGGGCCACAGCACCGCGAGGACTACTGGCTCCCTCTAGGGAGTCAGCATTTTATTTTCAGTAAGGTCTTTTTTCACGGATTTTGTGGACATTACCCACTTTTGCAGGCAATGCTGGATTTTGCAGTTTCCAAAAAATCATGATTTTTGTGGGTCCCTACTAATAGGGATTATCTGGATAAGGAAGGGGGAGAGCTGAGAGAGGAGATGATAAAAGGGATGGTCAGAGAGCTTTTGTTGAGTTTGAATGATTTCAAGTCAGCAGGCCAGGTGGGCTTCATTCTAGGGTCCTGAAGGAACTGACAGCAGAGATCATGAAGATCATTGCTAAGGGCTCCGAGAAGTCGTGGTAGAAGAGCCCGGTACTAGAGAAATGGACAAAAAGCCAATGTGTGGTGTTCCTTGTTTAAAAAAAAAAAAGAAGGAAGACCTGGGGAACTGCGGACCATTTAGCCTAGGAGTGGGCAAAATGCAGCCTGGGGGTCAAATGCAGCCCACCAACGAATTTTATCTTCCCTGTAGTGAGTCTCTTGGCCCTGTCCGGCCCAGGAGCAGGAGGCAGCTCAGACTGTGGCGGATGCAACAGCTCCCTCTGCCCCTGGGTGCACAGTGAGGTGGGGGTGGGGCTGGATTCTGCTTCCTGGCAGCCTGGGCAGCAGCTCCTGCTGCCACTGGACTCAGCCCCACTGCTTGGGAACCTTGGCCCATCTGCCGTGCACCCCACTTGGGGTGCCAGATGGCACAGGTGGGCAAGGTCTCCATGGAGACTGGCCAGGACCCCTGAGGGCAGGGTGTGCTGAGCTGGACAGATGGCATAGGGCTGTGGTTGAGTGGGGAGCAGTGTCCAGGAATGGGACAGATGGGCGGGCGCGGGACCAGGATCACAGGCCAGTGACAGTGTGTGGCCAGGTCCCAGGGCAGAGCTGCAATCCACGCCCTGCATGTCAGGTTTAGTAATGATTTGGCTGCTGGCATAGAAAGCTTCTTGAGCAAGTTTGCTAGCAACATGAAACTGGAAAGATTGAACATGGTGGAGGATGCAAGCACAATTCAGAAGGATCTCAACAGATTGGAAAGTTGGGCTACAGCAATGACTTTCTGGGTTCCATGGACCCCTGAGATCTGCAGGCTATGTCTAAGGGGTCCACAAAAGATGACTATGATCAATCAAAAGTGTGTGAGTATCCACACTTACAATTCATAGTGGTCTGCACCTCCATTCAGCATTTCCAAAAGGGTCTGCAAATGAAAAAAGTTTGAAAACCACTGGGCTAGAGCTAACAGGATGAAGTTCGGTGGGGACATATGCAAGGTGCTACACCTCAGGAAGAATAATCAAAAACACAAATACAAAATGGGGGACACTGGACTGGATGTTAGCCCTATGGAAAAGGACTTGGGAGGTCTTAGTTTGGTTTTGAACTTGGCGCTGTTTTTGTCTTCCTGCTAGTCAGCAGCAAGCAGCAGGGCTGCCAGGGCCTTGCTTGAGATACATCGTTAGATGCAAACCAGAGTTTTATCTGCTTTACTGGTTGTGGCATCGCATTGGTGGCTCATCTTCATCTTGTGCTCAGTCATAACCCCCAAATCTCTTTCAGTTTTGTTGCTAGTGAGTGTAGCACTGCCAAGCCTATACGTATGATGTGGGCTCTTTCTCCCAGGGTGGAACATCTTGCTGTGTTGAATGTCTGTGCTGAATGTCGTCAAGTCTTGATCTGCCCACCTTGTTAGCTTGTCCAGGTCAGCCTGAATCCCCAGCCTATCCTCTAGTGTGACCGCACTTCCCCATAATTTGGTGTCATCTGTGAACTTGGCCAGCCCGCTTCTGACACCCGAACCCAGATCACTTATGAATATATTAAAGAGTACTGATCTCAGTACAGTACTGAACCCTGGGGGTGCCATTGGTAACCATGCACCATGTTGACTCAGTTCCATCAACTATTACTTTCTGGGTCCGACTATGGAGCCAGTTCCCCAGCCATCAGGCCAGGCCATAAGGTTGTCGAGGCATCAGTTCCCCAATTGCATTAGATGCAAGACACGGGAAGTGATAGTGCCTCTCTACCTGGCACTGGTGAAGCCTCATCTGGAGTGCTGTATGCAGTTCTGGGCTCCACCTCTTAAAAAGAAGGTAGAGAAGTTAGAGAGGATCCAGAGACAGGCAGTAAAGATGGTCAGGGGGTTGGAGTGCAAGTCATATGAGGAGAGTCTGAGGGAGCTAGGCATGTTTTGGGGAACAAACGGGAAGAACTGGCCCTTCTGCTAAGCAAAAATGTGATCTCATAGGGATAATGGAGACCTGGTGGGACTCCACCTATGTCTGGACCACAGGTATAGATGGCTATACATGATCCCTCCTGTACAAGGTGAGGAAGAATGGGGGTGTAGCTCTCTGTGTGAAGGAGCAGACTCTCCTCATATGACTTGCACCTCATGCTTCTATTAATGCAGTCCAAAACCACATGCAGCTTCACAGAAGTTGAATCATGCTGTAGACTAATATTGAGGCTGTGGTCAACCAAGACTCCTAGATAGCCCATCTACATTTATTTTGCTGCAACTTCAGAACATTGGTTTGCGTCTTCCTCTCTGCAGTGAGAGAAACGATGCTTTCCCTCTTCTTTATGGTAGCCCTTCAAAGAGATAAGTATTTGAAGACTGCTCTTATTTCCCCTCTTAAGCACCTTTTCCGCAAGCTGAACATCGGTTTCATAGACATTAAGGCTGGAAGGCACCTCACAAGATCATTTGGTCCAGTCCCTGCCCAAAGGGCAGGAAAGTCAGCTGGGGTCAGATGACCCCAGCAAGGTGAGCAGCCAGGCTTTTCTTGAATGTATCTAGAGTAGGTGCTTACACCAGTTCTGGGGGAGTCTATTCCAGACTCTGGAGACTTGGACAGTAAAGAAGTTTTTTCTTGCGTCCAGTCTAAATGGTCTTTCAGCAGCTTGACTGTTAGACCTTGTCTTTCCTTAGGGTGCCCTGGTGAACAGACATTCTTCTAGATCCTGATGCACACCCCTTTTATACTTGTAGGCTGGCACCAAGTCCCCCCTGAGCCTTCTCTTTTCCAGGCCTCTTTTCCAGGTCCCATGCCTCTCAGCCTCTCCTCGTAAGGTCTGCTCTTTTGACCTCTGATCATGCATGTGGCCCTCCTCTGGACTCTCTCAAGCTTCTCTACGTCCTTTCTAAAGTATGGAGCCCAGAATTGGATGCAGTACTCCAGCTGCAGCCTCACCAAGGCCAAGCAAAGGGGGAGGTTGGGGCCCCTCGGCCAGTCAGCATCAGTGAAACAAAGACAGCACCAAGTTGAAAACTGAGATTTTTGCTTCCCTCCTGATTAGGAGCGAGCCACAAGCAGGGCCCCTCCACCAGTCAGTGGTGGGGCGCATGCACATGGGGACCCTGCAGAATTAAAGGAGCTGCAGTTTAGCCTTCTTCCACTGTGAATCTAGTAGGGCATACACATGTGCCTGGCTGTCAGTAGCTGATCTGCCAATGCTGCTTTGTGCTAACTAGCATGGCTTGCAGTCTGCCTTGTTATCTTGGTTACTGTTTTCTGTGCCTCAAAATATAGACGTACCAGGTCAACGCACCTTAAGCAGCAAATACAGTGGTCAACTTATGGGGAGGAGGCAGCAGTATAAGAGGGTGAATTATTTCTGGTCAGCCAGAATATGTTCAGGAAAATGCTTTGTAAATAAGTAGGAAGCTTGGTCTGTGCCCATCTGACTCCTGATTTGCCATCTTTAACTTTTAAGCTAAAAACAGATGCTGCCTTTGTGCTGCTGTAAACATTTTTTTATGGGGGCACAAAGCAAAAACAAGCTGATGTCCATGCTCTGTTGTGCCACAGATGCCTAATTTTGTGGCCACAACCAAGGTGATATTAATTTATGCTGCTATTTTGCATACTTTCTGTTTGCTTTGTGATGGCAGAGTGTGGGCAGCCTGGAACTGGCTGTGTTCTCTGGCCACCCTTGGCAGGTTCTTTGGGGTTCAGGGGCTGGATCTTATGTGCCCCAGGAATTAGTCTGCAGGGGTGTTCAGGGGCTCAATCCTCCATACCCATGGAAGCCCTGGGAGTGCTTTCCCAGGTTTACTTGCAGAAGTGTGCCCAGGAATCCCCCAGCAGGGGATTCCCTGGACTTGCATATCATGCTGCCATGCCCCAAGTCAGTTTGCCCAGGTTGGAGTTGTCCTGTAGGATTGAGTCCAACGCTGAAGGACAATGGACAATATGTCACCCAGCAAAGCAGATCAGCTGTGCTGGAACACATCCCAGCACAGCCAGTGCTGCAACAAAAAGGACATGTTTTTCAGCCTCAGTGAACCTGTGTATCTATACACTGAATTTTCTCATTCATAAAATAGGGAATGAGGTAATAGTGGCCAAATGGCTTACTCGAGGTGTTGGTGTCATAAGTCACATGTATGACTTCTAGTCCTGCTCACTGCCTCTATTGTTCTGCATGCTGCTTTATCTGCAGCTTTTCAAATAGCCTGCTGGCACCTGTTAGCCAGGAGATTCTATGCTGCATATAGTCTTAGTGGGTCATCCTAAATGAAATCGCTTCATGAGCAGGTCACTGCTCTTTAGAGGTGTGGGGTGGGACAGCCCAAGAAAGGCTGTTTGGAAAACCCTGCTCCTGCTTTTAAGGACATTGCTTTGCAGCCTGCAGGCCTGTTTTTCTGGCATTGTTTTACAGCCCTGTGACTTGCATCTCTTCCCTTCCAGATATACAGCATTGCAGGAGAGGCTTCTGTTAGTCCTCAGCCCAGCTGTCTGTCTCTAAAGCTTAGCTGACTAAATTGGCTGTTGTGAGGACGAGAGGCTGTGTGTTGCTGCTAGAACATATTGGTGCATGGGGTGAACAAGCAGATTGCAGTCCAAGCCCTCGTCATTAAGAGTTGCAAGAGAAATTCTGAAGGAGAAGGGTTCACCTCCTTGCCTCATTTTCTCCACTCTGCATCTAGCTTTTCTGCCTTTGGATTAGAGGCTTGTCAATCCTGGTGGGGGAAAAATTGTTTTGCTCACAGTGGTATGGAGGCAGTTAATATTTCAGGCTTCTGTTTTTCATTTGACACCTGTCCCTGAGAGGGAAGCTGACTTGGGTTGTACAATGAATCATTGGTTTCTTCTGTACCCAAGGCTGCCAGGTTATCAGTGTGCTTCCTGCTTCTAATACAGCATGTGAGGCTCTGAGCTGAGGCTGTCAGTTACTTTGCTTAGAGCTGCAGGGACTTCTTGTAGTCTAAGATGCAACTGGATCATTAACTGGTAATGCTGTATGTGTTGAGTGGACACAGTGAGACTGTCAGGGGCATGCCTGTCAGTTATCCCTGCCAGTATCTGAGTTAAAACTTGTCCAGCTCAAGGACCTGCGGCCTTTAGTGCCTTTCTTTTATCCTACTCCTCATGGTTTAGGAAATGTCTCCTGTATTAAGGTGTTGCATCAGTTCTTCATTTACTAAAATATTGCTGGAATAACTACATTGACAGATGCTTCTTGTTTTCAAACAGGGTGAGTCGAGGACAACGGTGGACTGACTGGGGCTGTGCGGCAATGTTGTCTGATGTAATGGAGGCTTCAGAGGGAGCAGATGAAGCAGAAGGGTTGCACTACAAAGAAATGGAAGAAGAAAATGATGTTAGGTGAGTCCTCTTGGGAAGTGTGAACAGTTAACTGTTCAGCCAGAACTATACATTTCCTAGCAGGAAATTCAGGTGAGCAGGTCAAAGGCAGACATGATATTGCTGTCTTCTTTCCTCCAGTTCTGCAGGCGAGTCTGGAATGCGAGCATGTTTTTATCCTATTCTTCTTACAAGCCCATTAGGAGAAAAGATATCTGTGAACAGCCAGAATGAGAACTTGAGTTGTATTTGAGCTGTGAAATACAGCGTTCTGCCTCTCCCCCTGGGGTGCACACAGCTATCTCCTCCTTCACTGTTTCCCAACCGGTGGTTTGGGCATGATGCAGTTTCATAGATTAGGCTGCAGTGGCCAGGACTGGAGAAGAGGAATGGTTTCAGCTCCCCAAATTTTCCCACAGCATTCTGCTGAGATACCACCATGCTGCTCTAGACATGCCACCTCCGGGACAGAAATTGGTATAGCTGCCTCAGTACAGTGCTGCTTGAGGGGTAACTAGCTCCAATTCTCATGTAGGCAGTGTCATGCTCTGTATTTGACAGGTAGGGAGACTGAGTCACAGGAGGAGCTGCAGAATGTGACTTGCTGTGACTGTCTGACTGATTCAACAGGAAGCCTACTGGCTAGACAACATTACTGATCCCTTGAGCCATCTAGTTCTTTACTGATGATGAGTGTAAATGTCTCATGGCTTGTCCTGGGGTACCCACCCCACTTCACCTTTTGTAATGTGTAGGAAAGAAGGTATTGTGTGGAATCTCCTGGAGTATAATAAGTGTTTCTACCCATCATTTTACAGTAGGGTGCTCTAGTCTTTCCTCTTAGAATCTGATGATTTGGAATATGTTCCATATTACACCTGAATACATCCTGCCATTTATTCTTCCTCCTGAAATCAACTTGTGAAGTTTAAGGTTTCTCACCTCCTTGTATATAGGGACACGGGAGGAGAGGAGGGTAAGCTTGCTACCAGTGTTTGCCAAGGCAAGAATGGGACTTGGGGACTTACGAACCTGAATTAAGAGATTCATCCTGTGAAACTTGCGTTAGTTTTAGTAAACAGATCACTCTATGTTCATTTTAACTTGTCTGTTATTTTTTTTTAACAACAAGTAGTCTATTGGTTTTATGGCTTCAAAGCTGCCTGCAATTTAGTTCTAAGCAGAGAAATGCTAATTATATTGAATACATCATAGAGTGAGTGGCATGATTTAATTGGCATGAGATGAATGAACTCTGGTATTATCCATTAGTCAATTATGCAGGTCAGTGCAAAAAAAATATTACTTAGAACAGCTCTATATATCACACCAGCAGGTATTATTTCTACCACATCATAAAGAAGTGCAGCCATTAAAATAGGTAAACACTTACATATTTCTAATATCATTACACCCAGAGAGCTAGCAGCCTTCTTAAAAGACTAGTTACAGGCCTTGAAAGCAAAAGAAAAATTTCTGGAACTCTTAAAAAATAGGCTTAGGGATAAGTGTCATAGCTACTAAAATCCAAGATCTCATGGTGTACTAATGCATGAGCAAGTTTTGTGCTACTGAGAAAGAGGCCTTCTAGATGTCTGTTTGTATATTGGCCTGTTTCTAGCCCTAATGAATAGGGCCCTGACAAACTCATGGATTTATTTTAGAAAATTTGTAGCACGTGTGTGGGTAAAGTATCATTTTTCACAGAACTACCACTGATCTTGGCAAATGGGTCCTGGCAGTTCTGTGAATATTCCGTGAAAAACGATACTTTACCTGTGTGTGTGCCATGTGTGGGGCAGGCACCAAGCAGTGGGGGGAAATATTTGCGAGGGGCTCAGCCCCACGTGACCCCTACCTCTCCCTCCCATGGGGCTGTTGTGGGGCTGGCATGTGCTGTGACTGTAAGCAGCGGCAGAGTAGCGGCTGCGCACCAAGCACTGCTGGGTGCTGTCAAATGGCAGTGCAGCGGTACTGCTGCTGTTGTCAGCTGCTGTGAAAAGTTTTGGGGGGATAAGCCCCACTAGCCCTGACATTCTGCCACCTATGGCAGGCAGCACATGCCCTGGTCCTCCAAAACCTCTTCCCTTCCTCCTCCCTATACACTTAGCTTCATCCAGTTGCATCCTGGCTGTGCCCCCAGCAGGCACTTGCAGGCTGGAATGCTGTGAAAGCCCAGGTTTCCCTTTGCAGCCTGGAACAATGCCAGTCTGCAAAGAGAAACTTGCACTTTTGCACATTTTTCTGGCATAGGCTTGCAACGCTTAAAAATAGTGGTGTGGGGCTAATTTCACAGTATCTGTTCAGTCCACAAAATCCCAACTTTTTCTCAGGGCCCTACTAATGAATGCAAGATGTTGGACCTTCAAGGTTGAATTAAACCAGTTTTGCATAGGACCCCCCCTCCCTTTTGACCACATCTTGAGCTGATAAATCACAAGCCAGGGGCCTGAAATACATCAAGGAATCTATCGTCTCTAGGTTATTTATTATTTCTTATCCAGCCCAGAAAAGCCACAGCCAAGTCCAACTGGAGGCTGTTCTACCCCTTGGAGCAGTTGTGACAGAAGTGTCACCATAATTGCCTGCCTTGTTCATGGTCTCTCTACGGAGAGCAAATTGAATGACATGTAGGAGTTGAGTACGTTCTTTCTGCTGATGCTTCTCTGTGCTTTAAGGCTGGCTCTATTTCACTAACCATATTTCATTTGAAATATGTTCAGTAGAATGGTTAGTAGTCATGTTGCTTCTGTACCTGCAAATAACACATGACAAATCATTAACAAATTCTCTTGTCCTGAAAATAACTTTTTAATTCTTTATGATGACTTTCCTAAGCTGTTTCAATGAAGTCTTTCAGTTTTTGACAGGTATTGCTATTTTTAAATTCTGAAATGAAAATTATTTGGATTCTTGAAAGCTAGATGTCATCTTTGCACTTGTTCCCAGAAAAAGATCCTGTTATTGGTGGTGGGGGAAAAGGAAATTTCTTAGAATGTGAATTTGTATCATTCTGGCCTAGGGGTATAAATAGCATCCTCTATGAGCTGGTCTCATCTTCATGCTTGACTTTTGAACAGGCAATGCCAGTTGAACATTCCTGTTAGATATGGCAGCCCTGGGTTTGCTGGATGTACTGCTCCACTTTCTCTGGCTGTGTGCTTGGCAATCTTCTGTAAAGCTATGATTGGTTGCAGTCTGTTTTGCTCTTCTCAGACTTGATATTTTAGCAGTGCTAAACGATAATAGCTACCACATCCATACAAAACACAATAGGGGAAATGGCTAGCTGAACACCCAGTGCTTCTGCAACCTGGGGGCTGTACTCCAAGCTAGGTGATAACTGTCCTGAGAGGGGTGTTAATTAGTGCCAGTGGGATAAAATGTGTTTTGGTGCTGGGTACCACTGAGTGTCAAGCAGTGATTTCATTGTTTCTACTGACCTAATGTAGGACCTGTTTGAAGCGCAGAAATGGCCAAACTTGCTCTAACATATGGTCTGTTATAGTGCAGATGTTCTTGGGGTATATCTAAGACCCTTACAGTCGTCTTAGGGCATGATCCAGGTCTAACGCCCATATGTGTTTTTTCTGTTCTTCACAGTCCCACTGATCTCTCGGAGCTGCTAAAGGAGGGGACCAAGGAGTCCCATGATCGTGCAGAGAACACTCAGTTTGTCAAAGACTTCCTGAAAGGACGGATCAAGAAGGAGCTCTTTAAGGTTTGCACCTTTCCACTCTCACTCCATTAGCAAAGGAGTGGTCCAGTTGAAAAGAGTTGGAAGCTTCATGCCAAATTGAAGACATTCTCTTAAGTCCAAATAAGAAAATTGGCTGGTATGATGTTATGGGTAGGGTTGTAGCCAAGATGAGAATGCTAGGTCAAAAAAGGCTAATAGAATCCTACGTGGCATTAAGGTACCACTGCATCACGTGCTAGGAGAATCCAAGAATAGTTTTGTCCTGGTGTGTCCCAAGCAGTGGGGTTTCTACAATTTGTCTTCAAGAGTACTTCACAGCCTAATGGGTCATATGCTGGGAAAGGCCAAGTCCATATGGGAGGAATTTGCCGTCAGGCATGGTTCTTTATGTTAATAGACATTTTTTTCCAGCAGTTGATCTCTCATGTACGTTTATGCTTTGCTTCTAGCTAGCAACTGTAGCACTCTACTTCACCTACTCTGCCCTGGAAGAAGAAATGGACCACAACAAGGACCATCCAGCATTTGCACCTCTCTACTTCCCTCTGGAACTTCATCGAAAGAAAGAGTTGGCTAAAGACTTGAAATTTTTTTATGGAGAAGACTGGAAAGAGAAGATACAGTGTTCAGAGGCAGCCAAGTGTTATGTGGATAGAATCCATCAAGTTGGGCAAAATGAGCCAGAGCTGCTGGTGGCCCATGCTTACACACGTTATATGGGGGACCTGTCAGGGGGGCAGGTGCTGAAAAAGGTGGCCCAGAGGGCCCTAAAGCTACCCAGCTCTGGGGAAGGGATCCAGTTCTATGTGTTTGAGAATATTTCCAATGCACAGCAGTTCAAGCAGTTCTACAGGGCAAGAATGAATGCCCTGGATTTGGACAAGAAAACCAAGGAGAAGATTGTGGAGGAAGCCAATGCAGCCTTTAAATTCAACATGCAGGTACTAAGCATCTGTCTATGCTTAATAAGGCTGTGCTGCTTTCATCTTCTAGTTCTGAGATTCATGGAGGCTTTTTTCTTTATTAGATTGTGTAAAACTAAGGTCATTGGCTAAATCCAGGAGTAGGGCAACTCAGAGGAGGAGTAAAGAGCCAAGCTTGTATATTCTTTACACAGGAAATAAAGATTAGGCCTAATGTATCTACTCATATGTACAGCATGCACCACAACTGGATCCAAATCTTGCCTGGAGCTGCTGAGAGCTGTTGTGATATCTGTATTTAGAGGCAGCCAGCCCTCTGTTCTGATGCTGAAGTGTGAAGGAAATGCCTGATGTACAGTATACTCAGTTAATTCAAAGGCTCCTAACCTGAGTTGGCAGCCAGGCAAGAAAACCAGAACCATCTTAATTTGTGTAAAGAAAACAAAGGTGTAGCTGGCTTCCCTCTGCAGTGAAAGTGCAACTCAGGCTAAATCTCCCAGCAGCTTTGTCCCACTTAGGTAATACGTTCTTGCCTGTACTATTGAAACCTTGTCCACTTCTGCATGAATTGTGGAATCATAGAGAAGCAAGGCTGGAAGGGACCTCTGGAGGTCATCTAGTCTAACCTCCTGCTTGAGGCAGGATCATCCCTATCCAGATCATCCCAGACAAATTCTTGTCTAGCTTATTCCTAAAACTACCCAATTAACCCTGTCACACAACTGCAAGGTATTGCACCCTCACCTGCCACAGGTAAAGGTGAGATTCCTATCTAATACAGTGGTTGACTCGGAGCACAGTGGAACTGTAATCGTGACTTGAGCTTTCTGGTTTTATTTTATCCTAAATTACTTTTAAAATTAAAGAGGGGGTGGGGCAGCACTCTGGAGTTGCTGGATTGGAGAGCCAGGGGCTAACACAGCAGATGCTGCTGGAGTTCTAATTTGCTTTCCTCCTTGTTCAAAGGAGGCCTCTTCTCCCCTGCTGCTGTGTCAGGAGGGAGTGCCCTTTGCCTGCAGCAGAATTCCAGAGGAGGAGCAGCAGCACCTGTGGCTTTCTGCTTGAGGGGTATAGTGCAAGAACCAATGGGGAATGCATAGGTGACTGGTAGGGGGTGCACATGCCCCCCCTGAAGGGGCCGGTGTCCCCCCTGATGGCCAACACTGATGCTATTGGTATGACTGGTGCTCCCCCTGACAGGGCCTGTGCTGGGGGCAGCTTCTGCAGGTGCCCCCCCAGATTGAGGAGGCACCAGTCACTCATGGGGGAATGCATTTACAGGAGGTTGAGCACCCACAGACATGTCTGGCAGAGAGCAGTTTAGAGAGTAAAGAGACCAACTTTTCCATCCAGAGCAGCAGAGCTCCATGTAACTTGTTAATACACAAGGCTATTTTGACTTGGCTACTAGGATGTGCCCCATTCCTTCTCTAGATTATGCAAAGGAGCCCGGCAATGCTGAAAGCAGCATTTGCAGCTGTATGGGAGAGAATCTTAGCCTTGCAGTATCTTACCTGGGGCCTCTGACCTTTTAGTCCTATGAGTGTAACTCCCAAAACATGCTTGGTGTTGTGCAGGCATTTCACCTTCAGTGAAACCTCATAACAGAAACAACACACATCACTGGACTTGTATCAAGCAGGAAAGAGTTTGCAAAAAGGCAGTTACATTCCCATGGTCCAGCCAGCTCTGAAGAAACTGTAAAAAGAGCACCCTTTCTCCCTTCTCCTTCCATCTGACACTCACCATCCCTGGGAATAAACATCATTTAAAAAAAAAAAAAAAGAGGAAAGTAAAAATGGTAACATCTGCAGCTATGGTGTGATGTACTTGAGCAGCATTTCTCAACCCATGGGTCACAACCTAAAAGTGGGTCACAAGAATATTTCAAAGGGTCAAGAGCTGTGGCAGGGCAGAGGGATGGCAGAAAGGCGCCTACCACTTCCAGTGGGGGTACAAGGCAGGGGAGAGCTGCATGGCTGGCCTGGCAGCACCAGGGCTGGTGCCCATGCTCATGGGGGTGGGGTGGCTGGGAGATGCTGCTCAGAGGGTGGGAGAGGCCATGACCAGGCTGCCTGTTGCAGCGTGGCAGCCCCAGGCCTCTCCTCCCTCCAGCCCATGCTGAGGCTGGACTCACTCCACTGCTACCCACATAAGCCAGAGCTGCTGCAGCCACCATACTCTGGCCTGAGCAGGACAGGACAGGGGCAGCTGGGGACTCCTCTGGGAGGAGTGGGGAGCTGCGGGTCAAGACTAAGGGATGCCAACTGGGGGGGGGACGACACACAACAACGAGGACACTGGGAATTGGGCACTGGCAGGGCCAGGGGGATATGGGTCAGGACAGGCCACATGGATCTTTGCAAATAAGTTCTGGTAGGAAAAAGGTTGAGAACAACTACTGTACTAGAGGACAATCAGTGCTTTTTAGGGACTTCTAAACCTGGCTATTATTCAGTAGGCTTTAGAGTTTGTTCTAAGCTTATAGTGTAATGAAACATGGAATAAGGGTCTAGGTCCATACACAGCTCTGTAGAATTGTCCATGGGGATGTGTCCTTGTGTGACTGATTCTACTTGTTGCACCAAAAAGAGGAGAATAACCTTCAGCACTTACGTGGCTTGGGGAAGAGGTTAAACAGGATTTCTTCCCACCCTCTAGGGAATGAAGTGTAGGATTGAGTTTCAGTGAAGGAGGTCTAGAAACCTGGTAAAGTAGAGCCTGTGAAATTCCAAGGTCACTGCTCCCTGCAGCTTTGTAGGAAGTGGCAGGAGCTGCCCATCAGTCTTCATGAATCTCAGTGGCATGTAGGCAACAGTTGTAGGTGCTGTTAGTTAGGGTGGGGTCTGCCCATGTTGACAGCTAATCTGCTTAATGAGCATTATTATAGTGCCATTTCAAAGGAGCATCAAGGGAATGTCAAATGCCAGACAGCATCAAAGTGCCTGGCGTTGCACCTTGGATCAAGCAGTTCACTCGGTATTGAGCTAAAAGTAAACTCTGGTGCTGCAGTTGGGCTTTTTGCTCTGATCTGAAAAGGGATTGAAAATGTTGAAAATGACCCTTGGCAGCAGACCTGTTTGCCAGCTGTGCTGCTGGGGCCACTGACTTCAGGAGGAAAAGTGATTGGATTATATGACTAGCCTTGCTGCGCTAACCCAGTTTATAGGAGACGAGCAAGTATACACTATGGTTTGATAGTCTTGAATAGAATGAATCTCAGCTGAAGAATCTGTTGCTGGTGGGATACACAGTGGACAGGGCCCAGTTAAATTGACAAAGCAGACAGCTAGCAAAGCACCAGGCAAGATGCTCAGAAGTGACTTAGTGATTTTTTATTTTGGTTGTCGTCTTAGGGTGTAACTTAGAGTGGGTGCTCACCCTTTAAAGGAGTGAAGTGGGCATCCAATTTAGTCACTTGTGAAAATGGTAGCCCATAGCTTTTTACTTTGTGATCTGGGTTCCTTTACCTGGAAACTGAGATCCACTATATGCAAAATCCTCCTCCTCTGGAGCAGCCCCTCATTTAAGTAATTTTTGGGAGCTCATGTTGAGGCTTAATTTTTCCCCTGCAGGTGTTTGATGAATTGGACAAGATTGGTGCACTGCTAACAGAAGAAGCCCAAGATGGAGGCCTCCCTGTACATGATGGGAAAGGAGACCTGCATAAATGCCCATACTATGCCACAAAACTAGGTGGGTTTGTTTTCTGGGGGGTTTTTTTGTTTTGTCTGTTTTTTGGGGGGCTTGTTATACAGCATACCCTGTCTAAACGGAAAGCCCAGGCTTTAAAAAGTCTGCACACTTAGATGAATGTAACATAAGCTATGTTCACTAGGTATATAGCACTGACAAGTCTTCATACATACTGAGCAAAGCTTACAGTGCTGTCAGAGCTGTATTAACAGCCACGAAGTTGACCAACTCCCTTCATGTTCAAGGCTTTGAGTAGTCAACTTTAGAGATGCTCTGAAAAGCTTTAAAAGAGTGGAATAGCAACTGGTTCTTGTGAATTTCAAGGCATCCAGGAGCAGTCCTCTGATTGCTGCTTTTCATTTCCTACTTCTGGCACAGGTAAGGCCTCAGCACATGTTCATGTAATGGTGCAACGGGATCTGATCCTTGATACTAGAATTGTGCATTCCGCTGTGTATGTGTGGCCATGCACAAGGCCAGATTGTTGAGACTGAGATTCAGAACCAAATTGCACCATTACTGCTTGTCAAGCATAGGGAGTGCTTGGGATTGAGGTCCTGGGGTTTCCCTGTACTGGCAGTTGGTATCTGAGTGCCTGCAGCCTGGTATGAGTCGGTGACTGGGTTCCAGCCCTAGGGCCACACTGGGGCTTGTCTTAGAGCCCTGTGCACCAAGGTATCCAAAAATCATCTGTGCAGCTTAGCTGCACATGTGATTTTTAAGATCTTGGTGTGCCAAGGTCCTGGGATCTAGGAGAGATACCTTGATCCTGGGGTCCCCATGCGCTGGGTATTTCAGAAAACTGCATGTGCAGCTCTGCTGTACCTGTGGTTTTTAAAGGTGTCGGTACACAGGACCCTGAAATCAGGGAACTTCTCCTAGATCCCAGGTCCCCCATAACCAGGATGTGTCAGTTGTCTTGTTTTGTAGCTCCAGGACAAGGCCTTCAACCTGTCAGGATGCTGAGAACCCTGCAGCTCCCTGCTACCTGACGCTCCGCACCTGCTGATGAGCTCCCCTTGACTCAGCACCATAAAAACAGCGGGGTACAACATGGGAAGCTATCAACCAGGCCCTGCCATGTAGCTGGCATCAGATTACAGGGCTACCCTGACCTACGTTCAATTTTTAGGTGCAATGGAAAACAGTCACAAAAATATTACCGATTTTGTGGAATGTTTTTGTGGCCAGTTTCTTGTTTTGTCACACCGTTAACTGCCTGCACAAGTGACCAGATTACTATTATGGTGCAATTCACAGGTCAGCCACATCTTAAGTGTAACATCTCCCAGTGGCCTAACTGTGCTTCAGTTAAAATGTAGACAGTGGGGCTAGGAGTTATGCCCTTAAGTGATAGGCATATAGCCTGAGTTACTATATAAACCAGTGGTGGTCAACCTTTTGGCTTTATAGGCCGTGTGTGGCACAGGACTTGTCCACAGGCTGGATCAGGCCCTGGGGCTAGGCACCATCTCCTGTGTCCATCCACTGGGATTGGACCCTGGGAATCCAGCGCCACCCCCCTCCTGCTTCTCATATGCCAAGACCCAGCACCACCTCCACTGGCCCTGTGCATTGCAATCAGGTGCTCAGTGCAGTGCCCAGGGCCCAGCACTCTCCATAGGTCTGGAAATTTGGCAGCAGAGGGGCTGTTCCATCGCTCCCCTGTACCAAATTTCCAGATCCATGGGGAGCCCCGTAGGCTGGATGATACTGTGCCGCGGGCTGGATCTGGTCCATGGGCCAGGGGTTGAGCGTTCCTGATATAGACAGTAAGCAACAAATTGAGATTGGTACTGTTATGCAGTTATGTGATATACTTATCTGGTGTGTGCATAGAAGTGGAGTACACCACACACCCTAATAACGCAGATGCATAAAATGACCCTAATAAGCTAACTGCTTTCTGTCCTTTCCACCAGGCAAAGGGGATGCCAGCTGCCTGTACCATATTGCCATGGCCGTGCTGAAGCAGCCTACCATGCAGTTCATTCTTGCAGCTTGCATCGCCATGGCAGCAGGAGTTGCAGCCTGGTACGTGATGTGACGGAGTGACATTACATGGCATCATCCATTGGCAGAAGATGCACTCACACTTTTTTGGGACTGCTCCCCTACTGTTGGTGGAGTTTTTAATGCAGGATTTAAGTAAGAAAATAATAAACCAGAATCTTCAGTGAATGCCTATTACTATCTGCATATAAATAGTAATCCAAACACAGAGTGGTACATACCTAATAATTCATATAATTACTTGGGATTCTGAGCTAAGAACGTAGCGCAGCAATTCTAGTTAAGCATCTTGGAGCCAAAATCTCTGTTGACCTGATGCAGGTTTATATCCTGAGCATGCTTCTATCCCAATGCTGTCAGAAGTTTATAAACAATTAGCTTTCCATGTCTTTGAGCCTGGGGGTGGGGGTGGGAAGTTCCAAGTTTGATATCTTGCTGCATCCAGTGGAGCATGGCTCAATACATACTAATGAGGTGCTTGGCCTGTGACATTGGGAGGATTCTTTTAGAACTGGCTTGAATGGGGAATTTGTACTTTGTCCTCCCCAAGGAAGTTGTGATATAAAAATGAAACTACTACAGAGATGCCTCTTGTCTCTTACTGTGGCAATAGGGACCAGAAATCACTTATTTAAAATAGGGGCCTTTTTGCCTTGGTACATAACAATTGCTGAACAGAGGGTTCCTCATGCTCTTGTATATATTAAATGAATCGCATTATTTACTTTTCATGTAACTTATGAGATGCTAAAACCTTTGACACAATACAGTTTATACTTCAAAATTTTAATGTATGAGTTCTGGTTGTGCAGTAAGAAAGGTTGGTCCCTGAGAACTTCACTCAGCCAGTCCCCTCCATCATAGCTGTGAGCATGTGCTGGGCAAGCATGGATTTGCTTAGGAGGTTTGACATGGGCATGGTGACCAAGTGCAGCATTAAGTCACAGCCCTCCCAGCCACTCCCTTCAGCCTATTCTGAATGTGCACTTGGAAGGGTACCAAAAATAGGAATTAATGGGTTTGTTGTTTTTTTTTGGGGGGGGGGGTTCTCTCCATTTATTAGAACTGGACTTGCTCACCTTTTGCCACAAGCCTGCAGGATTCTTATTGCAATAATTTTGGGACAGTGGTACCCAAGCTTTTTACCCCATGGGCTGGATTGGGCCTAGGGGCATGGCAACAGCCTGGTCTTGTTTTGGCCATACAGGTGTAGGGGGGCAGGTTGGAGGTACCAGTCCAGCTGTGTGGCAATGGCTGGGCTGCTTTAGGACAAAAGGACCAGTCTTCCCTGTTAGGTACTTCTTGTAATGAATGACGCAAGAGCCAGATTCTGGCTTGAGATATGAATTCATAGTCATAGGAAGGACTTTCAGGAGGTCATCTAGTTTAGCCCCCTACTTGAGGTAGTATTATCCCTGACTAAACTGTCACAGCCAAGTGTTGGTCTAACCAGTTCTTAAAAACTGCAGACAGTTTTCTTATACAATTGCCAGGCACAAAGCTCAAAACTTCCCAAACACCCTAATTTGCTGCAAGTAAGGCAGGGGGCTGTCATTGTCCTTCCACTGCAAGGACCGGAGGTAGTTGTTAAATACTCTCGATCTAAGGAAGAGGACTTTGCATTCTCCCCCCCTCCTTCCTATCTCTCCTGCTACAGGGGAAAGGAAAAGCTTCCACAGATAATTGATTTAGGAGATATAATATAGTGACTTGTCTATGCTGGGTTTTGCCTCTGGAGGGCTCTTTCTACTGAATTAAGTGAATGGGGGAAATGGCCTTCCCCTTGCTGCAGAGAATAGCAGTTATTCCCAGTATAGAGACTCAGTAGCCTTCACAGGCACTTCCTCTTGGTTAGCATATGCCTGTGGGTTATGTTATACCCTAGTAATACTTGGGGAGGGGCATATAGTCCCTGGGTCTTGCTGCGTGAGTTTATGCTCTTGAACAGTCTGGAAATAACTGCTTGGTTTTACTTTTGCCCAGTACTGGTCTGGCAGAGTTTGAACAGATCTTGTGGAGAAGTGTGGTATCCAAAGCAGGCAGGTCAGCACTGGGAGGGGGAGACCCTTCACAGAGATGGGCTCAGTCTGTTTCCAGGGAAAGAGAAGCTCCCCCTGGAAGAAGAGAGAAGCTGTATTCTTTCTCACTTAACTTGCCCCTGCAAAGTGCATAAAGCTTTTCCCATGTTCTGGAAAACAGGTCTGTTGCTGACAGCTTCTCAGAGGCAAAGCATCTGGCCTTTCCTCTTGCAGGTTCTTTCTGGACTGGATGCAAGCTGTTGTGAAGTTAACAGGAGCTCTCCTCCAAGCAGATAGCAAGATCTTACCAGCTCACTGGCCAAAGCAGAACAAGCCCCCAGTTCAGCAATGCAGCATTTCCCAACCTTTTCCATCCCACAGCATCCTTACATAAAAAATAAATAAAATTGTGGCATACCACCCTGCACTGCTGCCACCCCACATGGTGGGGGGGGTGACATATGGCATTGGCTGGAGCCATGCCCCCCTGCCCCAAGAGCATTACAGACATACACGGACAGACTCTTCCAAAATTCCATGGCACACCTCTTGATGTCTGAAGGCCACATCAGTGTGCTGCGGCACACCAGTTGGGAAACGCTGCAGTAATGTTTTCCCTGCTTTGCTAGGAAACTGCTGACTGGCATTGCAAAACCCAGAGTGCCAAGCCTGGCTTGTGCAGCCACTAAGAAGCTGTCAGTCAAAGGTGTCTCTTCCTTAGAAATGCCATCCAACTGCAGAAGACAGGTTTGCCTATGCAACCAACGTTGCCTTTTTCCTTGATTTACAAGAGAAAAGCACATGCATGTGGCTAAGACCTGTCTTTGTTGTGGGAGAGGAGCACCAATTGCTGGGCCTCAGTGCAGGTGAACTCCAGGTGGTGGTGCTCCTTTTTGTAAATTTTGCCTCTAGTTCAGATGCCCTGATTGGTGTGGATGAGATACAGCAGGACTGAGCCCAAGTCATTAACCATATAGCATCTGCACCAGCTCTTATAGGTAGTGTGCTGTGACACTAAACAGTGGGGACTGCTGACAGCCCCTCTGCTGACACTGATCTCCTTGGGAGCATGCAGAACTGTGACGTTTGGTGTAGCTCCAGAAGGAAGTGGGTCTTTTCATTTCAGTTCCACTCCCCTGGTGCATTCCTTACTGGGCATGCCTTGTTCTTGCATGCTTCTGTACTGAGGTGGAAGCATGTTGTAACCCAGGATGTATTAGTGAAGTGTGTCAGCCATGGCCTGGGCAGGGGCAGTGCTGAGGGCTGCCAGGCTTTCATCCCTCACATGTAGCACATACCCCGTGAAGGAAAGTCTTAACTACAGCAAGGAGTTTGCTCTTTGGGACTCTGCTCTGTGACCGATTCAGTGCCAGCATGTGGGATGCGTGCCAAACAAGATAGGGACTTATAGCCACTCTGAAAAAGACAGTGACTTTCTGTCCCTTTTAAAAGAAGTGGGAAGTCATTCTTTCTACTCAGAAACTTGCTCAGATGCAGAGCTTGGAAGAGCAGTCTTGCAATTAATTTTTACTGATCCTGCCTTTTTGGGATGCTGTTTGCTAACCTGTCTGAAGACTGTACCATATAGAGGCCATGTGAAGAAGACATGAAGGCTGCTTGTAACCAAAGCTTTTCAAGACAAACTCTACATAATCATGACCCCTGCCCAGCTTCTCCTTTTTCCTTTATAAGATTGGAGCTTTGGGATATGGTTGAAGCAGGTGAGGTTCCAATAAGCCATGTCTCTTTTCAGAATTTCTCCCCAAGATAGCTCACTCTATTCAGCACACCTGGAGCTGGTCCTTTATGTAGTTAACTGTCCACAGGGTGGTTCCTCCCCACATCTGGAAGGGATGAGGGCCAACCCTTGCCTTGATTTCACCTCTATTCCTACTGTCATTCTAGCAAGAGCAAACAAGCTATTCCAGTAGTGTGCCTTTGCATTTACTACTCGGCAGTGAGTCCAGGATGACTCTTAAAAGTACATACAAACAAACAGAGCTTGCAAGCTCTGATCAGATAAACTTAGACTGCCAACACCCTAGACTTCTCTTATTCTCTGGCTGCTTCAACTATTTAAGTACACTCTATTTCACAAGGGACAGACTTCAACTTTGCTGGATGGCAATAGCTAGAATTTTATTGTTTTTGGAGATCAGTTTCATCTCCTTCCCAGGCTTTTCCATGACTGGTGAGAAGAAATAACCAAGCAGTCACTAATATTTATTAAACTGGGTAGCCTGGAAAAGTAGTCTACAATCAACCAGATGAAATTCAACAAGGACACGTCCAAAGTTCTGTGCTTGAGAAGAAATACCTACATGCACAAATACAGTCTGGGTATGACTGGTTAGGCTGTAGTACTGCAGAGGACCTAGGAGTTACAGTAGACCATAAGCAGAATATGAGCTGCGTGATTTTGGGGGGGGGCAAGAAGCAGCCAATGGCACTGGTTGTATTAACAGGTGTTAATAATTGAAGCAGGATGAGGAAAGACTGCAAAGAGCAAAGTGGATAGCAACAAAAATTATTGGGCAGCTAGGGTTTAGTCTGGAGAACATAACACTGAAGGGAGATTTGATAACAGTCTTCAAATACCTGAAGGGTGATTATAGAGAGGATGAAGATGGGTTTCTCTCTATGGGAATATGGGACAGGACTAGGAGCAGAGGCCTTGATCTGCAGCAGGGGAATATTAGGTTGGAGATTAGAAGGAACTTTCTGGTTATGAAGGGTGGTCAACCATTGGTTCCCTAGAGAAGCTGTGGAATCTTTTTACCTGGATATTTTCAAGAGGTTGGACAGATGCATAGCAGGGATGATCCTGCCTTGAACAGGGGGCTGGACTAGATCACCTTGTGAAATCCCTTCCACCTCTTTCTCAAGATCCTATATTCTTGTAATCTGCTTTATTATTGGAGTCTGCAGAGTCATGTTTTTCTTCCAACCTTAGTGTGGGGAGGGCCTGATGTATATGTAAAGTGAGAGCGCAAAGATTTACTTGAGCCACAGAGCTGGTAGATAGCTTACCCAGCCACGAAAGATGTGATCACCACCTTGCCAATGTGCCACAGACCTCAAGGCAAGTCCAAAAAAAACTTTAGTTTCCAACAAAAAAGTATCACAGTGTGTTGGCAATGACCAAAGATTCTCCAATAGCTGGACCAAAACCCACTGAATAGCTATCAGAAAGCCAGTGCTAACTTTGCATACTCCTTACCCCAGATAGAAAAGAGCCATCTCACCACCATTCCCCAACTCATCTAGATCTCTTGCAGGTCTTACAATGAAAGCAGTGCAGTGAGATCAGGGTCTGTCTTTTATTTATATACAAACATTATGTAAAAGCATTAACAGTTTGCTTTTCTGAGCGCAAAATAATTCATTCCTGACACCATACAAAGCCCTGAAAAACATCTGGAAAAATCAATCCACAAGGAATTAAACATCGCCCACTGGTGTCAAATGGATATTTGACTCTATACAGATCACACTTTAACTATAACAGTTGAGAGCCAGGGTCTTGCTGTGGCCAGTTTCAAAATTCATGACCCAGAAGTCTCAGCTGGTCCAGGGGGGACAACAGTCCCACATTCATTCATCCAACCCAGTTTAGCAAGTGGGATATAAATGATCACAGAGCAGAAGTTCACATTGTATTTTGATGCCATGCACTAATAGGGAAGGACTTCATCAGCTGGACTAAAATGAAATAGAAGCTATTGAAAAAGGGGGAGTCAGCTGAGACTCCCTAAAGCACCTTGTGCTCCTCATTCTCAACAGCACCAGCTGGTTTTCTCCCTCAATCTTCATTCCCTCTTCCCAGCACTTACACACACACAGAACAGCAAGCAAAGAGTAACTAGTGCTCATTTGCTTCCCATTATGTTGCAGCCATGGACAGTGGTTCTCCAGAGAGTTTTACCACAAACCCAATTTGGCTCAAAGGGCAGAAAATTCATGTCACGTAAGTTACAGTTAGAACTTGATGGCCATTTAACAACAGTATGCTTAAATAAAATGAATTAAAAAACAAACACCAACTTCTAGCTTGCTGCACTGAGGTATTACATGCTACCTGCATCACACTGCCATCTTGTGGCAAGTGAGGGCACATCAGTCTCTAGGTAAAATATGGTGGGTTGAGGGTGATTCACAAGCAGCCACCCCCATTTCCCCCCATGTTACATGTCAATAGAACACAAAACCCAAGGTAAGAGATACAAACCCACATGCATAGGGGGAAAACTAAGACAGGGACCTGGTGTATGCAGCCAGCCATATACATTCCTTTGCAATACATGACACATTCAATAGGCGTGTTCTGGGTCCATGGGAATGGCTGGAGCAGAGCATGATGAAGATTCAAGCTCTCTCATGGGATGGGAGTGTGAGGCCTCTTCAGGAGTCCACTCATCTCCCCATCCCTTACTCCTATAATACAGTTCTCTTAACTGAAGACAGCCAATCTGGTGGACAGATTTGACAAGACAAAGACATCTAATGAGATCATCACACCCACTGTAGTCATGACTGGCTGCAGATTTGAAACCAGGGATCTTGGTGGCAAAGGCTAATGGCTGAAGACTACATCACTGAACTTAAGGTAAAAGTTTACAGAGGAAGAATAAAGGTAAAGGAAAAATCTCACAGTAGACAGCTAAATCTCCAGTAATGTCTTTGACAGCCTGATCCTACCAAATACCACCGAGTTAATGGGATCATGCGAAAACCCACCTCCTCTGAACTTCTCACCTTATCCTTTATTCTCCACTAGACTCAAGATAGGAAAGGGGAAGAAATGCTTTATAGTTTCATGGTTGGTAGGGTTGGAAGGGACCTGAGTAGATCATCAAGTCCGACCCCCTGCCATGGCAGGAAAGAGTACTGGGGTGAAACGACCCCAGCAAGGTGTTCATCTAGCCTCCAATGCTGAGATCCAGAGAAAACAGAACCCCCATGATGGTTCCCCACTGCCCTTCAGCAATACCCAATGCCAAATGTTCCCTATGTTCTAGATCACGCAGGACTTGAGCAGACCTGCTGCTGCTGCTCCCTCCCAAAGCCAGGCAGTACAAATCTGTGGGGGTAGAAGGAAGTCTCCTCAGCCCACACTTGCAGGCATGAAGTTCCAGTACCTGCTGACTTCTGCCACAGTGCCTGAGGGTTTGATCCTTAAAAGGGGCAAAGCAAGGCTTATATCTTTCCCTGTGCCCAAAACATGGCAGATACAGGGTTAGCTAGTTCTCACTGTAATGCACCAGCTGGGGCCAGCCCCATGTGTCCCTTCATGACCATGTGGGCCACTACACCCCTGGAGGGAAGACTGAAACCTCAGGAGACACTGCAGCAATGGGCTCAGAGGCTCCAAGACTCAAAAGCTATTCACCAGAAATAAGCCTCATCTCTGACCAGGCCTGTCTGCCCTCTGTAAGTGGACCTGCTGCTTTTCCCATCCTCCCAGGGCAAGGAAAGAGCTGATTAGGCTCTAGAGGAGGAAATGTGCTTTCCTCAGCAACAGATGTAAAGAAAATAAGCAAACACTGTTTCTAAAATAAAACCTTCCCTTTCATGCATAGCCCATGGAGGGCAGCACTTTTGCCTTTAGCAAGTCATGCCTGCCTCACAGCCAGTCAGCAAACAGCCTACAAGCAAGGCCTGGCAGGGCAGCAGACCACAAGTATTCAACAGAAGCTGCCTGCAGAGGCATCATGCTGCCTGTGGTAGACTTGGCCCCACCCATGGATGGACGGATAGACAGACACAAAGGTGTCCTTGCCTTTCACGTATGATCTCAAAAGCATAAAACTGTAACTCTTAACAAATTACATCTCTGCTTTCACAGAGACCAAGAACAGAGCATATAAAGACGATCCCAGCCCCTCAGGGAGGAGGGCACACCCCACGGCACCTTCACAGATGCTAGGAAATACAGGAGATATCTGCATGTGGCAGAAGGACAGTGACTGGGCAAGAGCCTTTTAGAATGGCAGCTGCATGTGCTGCCAGTTAAATGATACCTGTCTTGTACAATAACGGTCTCCTTTAACGGAGGCTACTAACAGTGACTTTCCTGGAGGGTCCCAAGGGATGAGGTAGGAGCAGACCACTGAGTGTGGCTACCAGGGGGGTGCATATACAAGGGAAGGAAAGTCTTCTGTACAATGCCTCTCATTCACAATCCTACTTACAACTTGCTGTATAATAGCCACGAGGGTGAGAACGAGAGAGACTGCTGGGAACAGCAAGGCATGTGCCGTAGCGCTCTGTGGTGCAGCCTAGCCTAGCTACTCTGTGCACTCATACCGGCATATGAGCTCTCAGGGGCTTGCAGCTCCTATGGTCAGTGAGAGCACCGGAGCTCTAAAGGCATTCAAAGCTCTTTCAAATGGAGGGAAACTAAACACACACACCAACAAAAGGGGAAAGAATAGAGCATTCTGCACGCATAGGTCGGTACGGCAGCAGGGAGGAGGTGACAATGTTGCTGGCTGCCTGGGGCACTGTTAGCACATGCGTTTGTATGTGTAGATGTAGGCTTTACAGTTGGGGCAGGTGTGTGTCACGTCCTTGAAGTCATCTATCAGACACGGGAGAAAGCAGCAGCCCGCATCACATCTGGAACAGAAGGAGAAAGCACAACCATGTGAGTTGGAGCCAGGACATAATGGACAGCCTGACACCCAGGACTATGCCCTTAAGGCCACAGCCTCCTGGACACAGTTCTCAGACACAGGACAACAACACACCTGGTGAAGGAATCCTGGTAGCATATTATATAGGAAACTGGGGGACACTTCAGAGGAAAAAAGGGGGCTTAAGCCTTCCAGCATAGGAGGGAGATCATAAGACAGCATGTTGCTAATGGGTTACAGGGGGATGACTCTTCCTTGGCTGACATGCTTACAGAAGGGAGGTACACAATGCACTCTGCCTGGCTGTAGCCAGTGTTACCCAGGAAGTCTGGCAGCAGGCAGGGCACTGTGTCTGCAACATACATACCAAAACCACACACGTCAAATCTAGGAGCTGCTGTGACAATGCTGAGGGAGGGTGCTGCCTGGTTGGAGCCTTGGGCTGGCTCCCCATACTGCTAAACAGCCATATCTACACTCTGGGAGGATTTTCGTTGCAAACATTCCTTTGGGCCGAATACATGCACAGCCCCTCTGGCAGGCTGGGAAGTACCAGGCCTTTTAAGACTCATGTTAGAGAAAAGGTGGTATTGAATTCAATTTAAAAATCCCTCCGTATTGAACAGGAACCCACACAGAGCCTGCAGCTCCAGGATCAAGCACAATCACTGCTTCACAGCATAGAGCCCACCGGAAGGAGGCACACATTGCCACTGGATTCCATGCATCAAACTGCTCACAGGCTCTCTACAGAGGAAACTGTTCATGACAGAAGCTCTCTCAATACACAGTTGGGCAGCTTCCTACAAACCCTACAGCAGATAGCAAGGGCATCCCCAACAGAGCCCATCTCCAACCTGCCTCAGTCTCAGCTAAAAGGAAATAACTGCCAAAGGGTCCCCCAGAGGAATCTAAATGCCGGTGCAGCATAGAAGAGGAAAACACACACACAAGCAATAGCCTGGGACCTGCATGCAGGCTCACCGCCTCCCAGCCTAGTCCCTCCTTCAGCAGTGCAAAATAAACCTGGCTAAATCTCGGTCCATTTGGAGTCAGCAGGGGACAAAACAGCTCTGGAAGAGCAACCATGTAATGGAGAAGAGGGCCAGTTTCATACAGACATGGGTCATCCACCACTGCAGCAATGAGGCCAATTCTTCCCTTCCCAAATCCATCCACAACCTGCAGCTGGAAGGTCCTAGGGGAGGATGAAGCTCTCCCAGTCATAGCACGTACCCAACAAAGCAGCAGAAGAAGGCGAGGAGGAAGTTCATGAGCCCTACTTCATACGTGATCTTGGTAGTAATGGCCTGCTGGCAGTGAGGACACACTGTCTGCACAGGGGCACCTTGAAATATTTCCCCTTGCAACACAGTGACGGTGGTAGCAGCCCCTGATGGTACAATAACAGTCGCGGTGCGGCCATCAGGAGAGGGGTAGTGCTCTGGACCAGGGTAATACCCCATGGAAGGGTGAGGTCCCGGTGGCGGATAATAACCTGTGAATGATAAGCAGACACACCCGAGGCCTTAGCATTAGAGTAGCACTTCCAAAGCATGCGACTAACCACAGCACTTGCTGCGACCCCATTATGATAAGTGCCTTGGGCCCTCTATGTCATGCTCTGGGCAAGCACTGAACAACAGGCAGTTCCTATCCTAGAGACTTGCAAGCTGCTTAGAGGACTTGGCCAAGGGAGCAGCAGCAGCCAGTTAATACAGTTCCCGCCTCTCTGCGGAGGGAGAACAGTCAGCTAGTGCAGCTCTGCCAGACAGTAGAGGGGTAGAGACAAAGAGCTGTTAGCAGATCGCTACAGGCCTGGGACAAATGTCATCTCCCAAAAGCAACATGTTCTCCAGAAGCACTGTGTACAAATGACACAGAGCTGAGGCTCTTTGTACCCACTATGGACTCCTCAGTGCTTTTGAACAGGGAGAAAATCTTTGCATTATCATAAATGGCATGGTATGAAGCCCTGATGGCTTGGTAGAGCAAGCAACAGCACCATGGGATTTCAGGCCTTTGTCCCTGTGCAACCAGACAGGATGCCTGGAAGGTGCATGCATTCAAAGAGGCAATACTCACCATGGGACATATAGGGCCCAGAGCCTTCTGTGGGCATGTGAGGAGGGATGTACCCAGGCTGGAGTGGAGGTTCATATGGGGGAGGCCCAAAATCTGAAGGTGGTGTGTGTGTCCCTTGAGGCTGGTTGACAGCAGAGGCAATTCCACCTGAAAAGGAAACCAGAAGGAGGAGTCTGCTTGGAGGAGGCTGTTAAGGACCAAGGGAAGGAAAGGAGGTGCAAATTTAGAGTGAAGGAGTGTAGCACAGCTGATCCTTATTGTTCTGAGCAAGACCCCCTGGAAAGCAGGCAGGACTGACCTAGGGGAGAATTCTGGGGCGATGCTACAGGTGATGTGCTGTGCTGATGGGATCAGTTGTACTGGACAAGTGGAAACCAGGGGACATGTGCCACAGTTGAGGAAGCCCTGCCAGAGGAACCCCAGTGTCCACAATTCTCCTTGAACAGACAGGAAAAGAAGTGGGGGGAGCTCATTTCTGGGTTCAGATTAGCTGGAAAGGAGGGATAAACAGCTCTGGATGGCTCAGCATAGTGACAGGGAGCTTTATGTAAACCTCTGTTCACTGGAGTCATTGAAGGCCTAAACTATGCAAGGGACATTATCCCTGGAACCAGCTTTCATCCAGCTTCTCCAGCTTGCTGGTACATCTCTCCACCAGTGAAATCTCCTCCCTCAGGGCTGAGCCCAGACTTCACATTTGCAGCAGAGAAGCAAGCAGCTCTGCTTCCTGGCCTCCCAGTGCTGACCCTGGTACATGATGCCCTGCTGACACAAAATGCAGGCTTTAAGGCAAGTACCCAACCCTGGAGCACTCTGGCAGGGACTGAGCTTTCCCTGGGTTCACCTCCTCACACTACAGCCCAGACAGGGGGGACCCAACTGCTTACCTGAAGTAGGGGGTGGGCCATTCTTCTCCTCTATTAGAGGTGCTGAGGGACCCCCAGGATAGGGTGGGGGTGGGCTGCTGGACATTGCTTGGGACTGTTCTGCAAGGAAAAGAATTACATACCAAATAACCAGCTTTGGTAGTACAGATGCACACAGCCCAGAACTGCTGCCACTCACAGATGGACATTAAAGAGGGCTATAGGGCTTCTGGTAAGAGCCAGGCATTTCTAGAAGCACTGTATACATGTGGGAGCGTGTTCCAGCTTGTCGGCAGACACGCGCCTGCAACCCTCATCCATGGGTCTTCCAAGCTAAGCAGGCTGTGGCTGGTGCCAGAAGTTGAGGAAGACACATGATGCTATAAAGAGCAGTGCTCAGGATTCACCAAGGAATTTTCTTCCCTTGGAGTCAGTACTGATCTAAACCCAGCCCAGTGATAGGTGCAGCATGCTGGAAAGAGGACACGTAACTAAACCCCAGTGGGTCCTGTGCCTGAGGGGATGGCTTATGCCAGGTGCAGAAGAGTGGACCTCATAATCAAGGCAAGAACAAACATTAACTCAAGTGCCCAAATTTGCTTTTTAGTGATTAAATTTCATTGCCCAACATACTCCTGCTGTTTCAGATATACTCAGGCTGCTTGCAGATGTTAAAAAACATGCTTTACCAGAAGCAGCAGCACATTACCACAGTGTCTATATAGATTGGACGCTTCAGCTGGGTTTTATGGTGCTTTTAGCTAAAGCTGATTTAATCAGCTATTAGACAAAAAACAGCAAAAAGCCCCACTAAAACCCCTGATCTATACGGACACTGGTGGTGAGCCAGGTCCAACTAACATGCTGCCTCTTCTGGGCATGCACTGGGTTCAGTGTGGAAGTTTAAAGTAAAAGCACTGGGCTTTTTGGTGTTTTTGTTGTTGTTTAACACCTGCAAGCAGCCTGTGTCCTGCACTAGTTTCTACCCATAACAAGTATACAGATAAACAAACAGCTGTAATTCACTGATGTAATTTCTATGCATTTCCTAATGCTTGAGAATACCCAAGATAGAGGCACTCAGTGGAAGATACCATTAGTATCACTGTGGGATCAGAGAGAAGACAAAATTATCTGAAACTCCTCAGTTCCAAGGCCCTGTGTGCTTCAGCAGTTCTGTATGTACACACTGTTCTGCATGTACACAAAAAGAAAAAACTGACACAATTTTCCCCTCATTGATCATAATCACCTCACCCAGTGGGGAAGAGCAGACAAAAAAAGCCCAGAAGGCTTTTAAGAAAATATTTGTGCCCAGAAACATCACCTTCTGAAACAGAATTATGGAAAGTACCATCTTTAATTTCCAAAGGTTTACCTTCCTTCTTCCTAAAAATGGGTAGCTCAGAGGCTTTGATGGAGTTAAGAAAATAGAATTCTTGTCTAAGCTGCGTCGCTTGAAAGTCTTCTTGATCTGATGAAGCTCTTTGAAGAAAAAAAAACAAATAGAATTATAAGAGTGGAAACGCTGCTACCAAAAGGCTTGGAAAGCGTCCTAAATCCCATTCAGGCCGACAGGTACTTTGTCCCTGGTGAACCTATAGGGAAGACGTACTGGGTAGAAATTCTGGATCTTGGCACTCTTATTTTACGCTTACTGTGACTGCTTATTTTGTGGATATTTTAGTGGCTAAGATAGTCACACTCGGAGTTCCACATCCCCTTAGACTGCTGCATCAGACAGGCTGAGGTTCACAGAAGCACAGTGTTTCCCAGAAGAATAGAGTGGGCACATGTGAATTCTATGCTACCTTTTCTCTAGGGAGTTTAATTCTGGCTGGGTAGTAATTGCTTCCTTGGAGGAGAGCAATGGACAAACTATCCCCTTGTTTCCCCTTCAGATAGTGCACACCACACCCCCGCCCCCCTCATTCAGGCACCTTTTCATTTCAATCACGTCCAGGGCCTCCTGTTGGTTAATTACCATATAGGAACTGTGTCTATTACATGGCACTTTATTTTAAAAGGAGTGAAATACTTCCACCCCTCAGGCAATATGCATCTCTGCAGCAGCCATAAAGGAGCAACACACATGACAACTGTGTCACTCCCAACAGACTGCTAGGCAGCATCACTCCACCATCACTCCCGCTGAGCTTGTAAAGCTCCCATTGAGCTTACAAAACAAACAGCCCTATATTTGGAGGGCAAGAGCTCCCCATGGGCTGGCAAACTGAGAGGACTACTCACTAACCAAGTAACCACCATGGAGACCAAGCATCACCAAAGATCAGATGTGTTACAGACAACATTTCCAGATAGAAACCAGAAGGGAGCTCCCTCAACAAGAAAGCACTTGGATAAAAAATAAAACTAATCCTGCTGCAGCTCTGCAAAATTATTGTGTAGTTCAGAACCCAAATCCAAGTCCCCTCTGGATGGGTAAGGATCAGTGCTGTGGCTGAAGCTGGCCAAGAGACATTCCCCCGTGAAATGCATCTGGCCTGTCTGAGCATGTTCAGAAAGAATCTACTTCAAACCATTCATGCTCTGCTGTGATTCTGTTCCACACAAGAAGACCCATAACTCTGTGCAAGTCCTCAAAACATTAGTCATAGGGAAACCACAACTAGTGACAGTGAGGGGAGTACAGTGAGGTTGGAGATTAAAAGGAAGTACAGTGCTGATAGAGGGAAACCACTTAGGAAACATTTCTAGCATATGCTGGTACTCTGGCCTGAGCAGATGGCCAGACCTCATCCATTCTGTGACAGTGATATTATTAATCTTTTCCTGTGATTCCAGTTCAAATCCAGCCGTGCTTTTTAGATATGCAAGCACTACCTATTTAGCTAACTTTTTATAGCTAAGTGATATTTGGGCAATTTAACCGAATATTAGATCCTATTCACCCTAGGAACTTGCATAACTCCCAAGTTCTGGTCTTTGCTCCTACCTTACCTAAGTGGTGTTTCTGCATTTAATATTTAATATAAAAAATGGATTGCAGTGGAATAGCTTTTTTCCCTCATTGGGGGCAGGAGCAGGAGGCAGAACCCAGGGCCCTTTTCCCTCTGCAAAGTTGATCTCACTGAGCCATACTCACTATGCCTTGTCCTATTTTTGACCTTCACATATATATTTCTGTCCCGGCTACTCAGTGCGCTGGCTTCAACAGGAGGTAGGGAGGGAGCTCTAGGCCCTGCCTAGCCTATGGCTTGGTAGTTGGAGCACTATGCTGAGAAGTGGGGGTATGGATTCAAACCCCTGTGGGCGAAGTGGCCCGATAACCTGGATCTCCTCCTTCTGAGCAAGTGGTGCAACCGTTCAGTTGTTGGGCTAAAGGTGGCACTGGAGATGAACTTATGCACATGCTTAATTCCTAGATTAACTAGGGTGACCATATGGAAATTCCAGGCAACCAGGACATTCAGGACACTCCCCTCCCTCACTCCAACCCCTGCCAAGTCAGTGGCACTGCTGCAGGCAGTGGCAGAGGCTGGTGGGCAGGGGTGCAGGTGAAGTCTGGAGGGGAGGCAGAGCTGCCTGATGCACCATGCCACTCTGCCTCCTTGCCAGGCTATGCCCCATGCCCCTCCAGTTACAAGACTCCCGTTTTAATTTTTTACCAACCAGCCAAGAGAGGCCTTTGAAATCTGGTACTGTCCCAGGCGAACTGGGACATATGGTCACCTTAAAATTAATCCAATAAGCATACGGGAATGCTGGAAAGCCAAGCCTCCTCACTCACAGTGGACAATGCCACTGAACTATGACCTGAGCTGCAGTAACATGTCAAGATGGTAAAACTCTCTCAAAGAATCCAAGCAGAGCATGCTTTACAATAAATAATCCAAGGAAGTGTCCTGGCCCCAAGACAGAAACAGGGCTCAGGGCTCAGCAACACTCTGGCTGATTACATCTGGAAGCACATATAAAATTGGACGGAGATTCAGGTTTCTTCTGAGGAAAGTTACCACCCAGCAACCAGCAGGAGTATGGCAGAGAGAGGGGCAGTGCAGTGACTTTGCTGTCTCCATGGGAATTGTCTAGTGCTGCTTCCACAGGGCACTGCTAGCGTTCTCAGTTCATTATTCCCCCCTCCCCTCCCCCATTATTCATCTCTAAAGAGCTGGGAAATGAGGCTAGATCATATCTGCTGTAATTCATCTACTTCATTTGGACCACAGATATTGCCTTGGCTGGCACAAGGACTGCACAGAGGTCAGTCTTGGTTGATCCATACTCAACCCTCTCAGTCAGCAGGTGGCAACAGTCTAAGCCCCTTGCAAATTAAAGATTTTTTTTTGCAAAAATCTTGCTGGTCTAAGAAAAGAGATCATCTCTACTACAAGTTCTGACTACAACCTGGATACCTAAGCCCCTTGCTTCACACTCCAACAGCTCCTGAAGCCCACATAACTGACAGGAGACCAGCCTTCACTCCAGCTTGTGCTGTGGTAGAAAATTTGACAGACAAGATGAACCAGCTCTGTTTGAAAAACAAGCAGCTCAATCTGTCCAGCTCCAGGTACAAATAAAGCGTGCAGAACACAGTTATCTTGGGCATCTGTTGCTTCTTCTGCTATAATTGAGATTCATATTATGCCAATGCAGATTTTGTAGACTGAACACGCAAAGCAATTACTCCTGGTAGATGATCTTGGCAAAGCTTCTTCGCACATGGGCAATTGCCAGCATTTTGCACATGTTTGTTCAAGTAGTCCCTTGAGTTGAGTTAACATAATCAATATTCTCCAGAGGAATGTGGATGGCGGTGAATGGCTCCACTACAGCCAACATAGCCGCCTATGTTCTTGTCAAACTGCTTTCAATGGTTCTTTCAAAGACTGAAGGCACAGTCACTTGCTTTTTGCTCCGACCCGGAGCCTCTGCAGCAGCTATTTATTTTATATGCCATTTGGTCGATCAATGCTGGTTTTCTTCAACACATCCATTGTCATGCTGCACAATGAACAAAGCAACTTCTAACCACCTGCGTATGAGGTTCCTACAGAGAACTGCCTTACATGATCCTGAGCTGAAATATATTTAGCTTTTTTGGATTTCTTTTCACTCATCATCTTTAGATTGCAGCATTGCATCTGGCTTCTTAAAAGATGGTGCCAAAATCCTTTTGCTTTCCTGACTGGTGCCTTCAATGAGTCCACATCACTAGCTCATCCTCTCAGGAGCTCTCTCTCAAACCACGTGCTCTATGGGTGCAAGGATTGCTGTGCTTTTTTGGTATTCTGGTAAGCTCTCTTATTCTTGGGGTGATTCCATGCAAAAGTATGGGAAACGCTGTTTTTCACGCTTTCCGTGAAAATCACAAAACTGAGATTTAAGTAGGTCCCTAGTGAAAACACTGCCAGGTCTAAATTCATGGCCTTGCACACAGCTGCAGGGGAATTTTGCTGCCTGGCAGAGCCCCTTGTGAAGCACTGGGACTCCAGCTGCCTTGGGAGAGAAGAGGGACTTGCAGGTGCTCAGCAGCAAAATAGAATTTCTGTTTACTCTATTACCTCCTCTCTCTAAAACACTTGCCTCAGGCAGTTGCTGAGCCCTGTGGCTTCCAATAAGGCCTTAAGCAGGGCCACCCACAATTTTTTGGGGCCCTTGAAAGAAATAGTTCTGGGGCCCCCTGATGCAAAGAAGATGGCAGCAGGAGGTGGGTGGCTAGTGGCTGAAAAAGCCAGCAGCAGCAGCATCAACACCCGGGAGGGGAGGCAATTGGCTGGATGTGAAGCCGGCGGCGGCAGGGGAGGGGGGTGGTGAGCGGCTGGACCTGAAGCCGGTGGTGGCATTGGCCATGTGGGGGAGGGGGCGAGCAGCCTGACATAGGGGTCCCCTTGGCTGCAGGGCACCCTGTGGCCACAAGTTTCGAAGGATAGGATGGGCTGGCCCTGGCCTTAACACAAACATTAGCAACAGAGCAAGTAGCCCAGTGCGGACAAATTCAATACAACAGACACAAATAATTCTTATATAGCACCTGTTTCCAAGCCAGTGATTCTCAACCAGGGTGTTACAAGATCCTGTGAAGTATGCCCTCAGGTATGAGGAGGTAAGCAGCTAAGCACAGGCTCAGGTCAGCCTAGCTGTTCTCCTACCCACACAATCTAGCCCAGAGGTAGGCAAAAATATGACCCTCAGGCCAGTGGAGGGTCTTTGTCGGGCTCATGGTGCATCCTTTAGTCCCTCCTGGCCCAAGTGCTGTCCAGCCTGTGGCATGTCCTTCTGCCCCCTGGGCATGCAGCAGGGCTGGGGGTAGCTCTGCAGCTGGACTACCTTTCTAGGCAGCCCAAGTGGCAGCAGCTCTTTCTGGCTGCCACCTCCAGTGGCACCAGCCCTGTGGTACTGGCATGGACCTGGGGCACAGCCCTTACCCCAGCCTGCCCTGCACTGCTTGGCCCATGCCAGGCAGTGGCCAGGCAGAAGCTGCTGCTTAGCACAGGGGAAAAGCAGCCCCACCTCCTCACCACAGCCAGGCCCTACTCGCTACAGCTGCCCTGCATCTGTGACTCCTCTGCACTGTCACCGCTGCCCCATGGGGCAGCTCTGAGGCAGCAGTGACAGAGGCAGAAAGGAACCACAGGGCAGCCTGGGCATGGGTTCTGGGTGGCTGAAGCGAGAAGGGCCCAGCAGCGGTGAAGGGGAAGGGCCGCCCTTCCCCTGCACCAGCAGCAGCTTCTGCCCAGCCACTGCTCAGAGTGGGTAGGTGGTGCAAAGCATGTGGGGCAGGCCAGGTTCAGAGGTGTGCAAGCAGATTCTGGCTAATCTGGTGCGCTGTTGGCAGTGGCAGAGAGGAACCACAGGGTGTCCAAGCTCCAGGCTGTTAGGAGGGCGTGCTGAAGGGCTCAGGGGGGCACACTTATTGGCTTGCTTGTGCACATGTGGCCTCCTCTGGAGGACTTCCTTTGCAACCATCCCTTCTCCCCCGCACGGCTAATCCCTAGGAGTGGAGGCAACAGCCCTAAGAGCTTGTGTATACCACACCCCCCAGCCCAGGCCCTGCAGCTGCCACTGTGGGGGCCCACTGGCTTCCACAGCAATGGCTGGGCAGGGAAGAGTGGCAGGCCTGGGCCCAGGCATCCCCAGTCACTAGGGGAAGGCAGAGCAGAGGCACCAGTAACCAGGGCTGCAGGTGCTACAAAGCTGCCACCAGTAGCAGCTACAGCCTTAGGGCTCAGCAAGCCCATCTGCCCTGCGCTGCATGGACAGGGCTGTCACCCAAGGGTGTGTATGTGTGTGCACGACACACCCCACCATACCCACACTTCCTTCCCAACAAACCCCACTCTCCCCTACACACACTAACACCCCCCAGACCCTTCCACATGGAACACATATCCAGCCTACCAACCAAACCCCACTCACAGTATACAAGAGTAAAACTTTTTGCAATTGCCTCTATATATTTGTGTGCATTTGCATAGTGTAATGGACAAAAATATTTTTTAAATAAAACATGTTATAATAGATGTTTGATTTTTAGTATATGATTTGGTTTTTTTTCCCAGCTCCAAGACAGCAAATCCCTCTTTCCAAAAGGAGTACTTCCAGAGACAAGGGAAGGGACTTCCAGTGGCAAAGGTCATGGTTAGCAACCAGACTTCTGGTCCCAGATGGCAATCAGAGGATAGGGCATGTGTCAAGGGGAGGGGCTACCCTCGTGGCCCTTGACAGCACACTAAACTCATTAAGCGGCTCTCTCGCCAAAATAATTGCCTGTCCCTGACCTAGGCCCTTTACAAGGGGATAAGTACTGTAGTAAATAAATTAATTTTGAAATGGGGTGCTGTTTGATTCACAAAAAATTATGGAGGAGTGCCTTGAGTCTATTATGGGGAGCCTACTCTAAAAAGCCTGAGAACTACTGATCTACACATTTCAAGGCACTCCACAAATATGCATCAAATCTCCCAGCAGCCTCCAAATGAAGTACATTCCCCATATCACATAAGGCCGAGACAGAAACAATCATCTATAAGGATTTGGAGCGCCTCTTCCCTGTTCTGCTCCTATTTTTTTTCTCCAGTTTCTACCTCTTTTTCTCTGAACAAGCAGTTAAGAAGTGCAATGCAGATGGAGAATTTGTAAAAGAGCTCTTAAGAGGAGAGAGCCTATCACACAGATACTTGCTAATATTTCCAGTCCAGCCAGAAAGTCAACAGGAAGCTGTGTAATATCTTTGGATGCATTTATTTAGGTTATAATAAAGAAGGCATTACTCCATTCGCTCTAGGCACCAGGCATGTAACTTTAACATCAGAAGTTCAGCATTTGGAGATATTTTAGCATAGAGACAAATCCACACCTCTATAATCAGAATACTTATCAAACCCCACCTTCAAATGCCTGGGAAAAAGATGAGCCTTACAACCCTGACAGTGAGTTGCAGTTACCTCCACTCGACAGAAATTGCCCCTATAAACCACTGTCCCTCTCTCGCTTCAGTGCTACTTGTGACTTAGTGGGGCAGAGGATGGGGAGCTTTTCAGCTTCGTGGAGATACAAGGCAGAAGACAGTACAGGGTGGTACCTTAGAGCAGAGTGGTTCTCAACCTTTTCAGACTCAGGATACCTCTTCAACATGGGCGACTAGTGCCTCCCGAGTCTGGGAGGCACCAGATCACTGTTTGGGGGGGTCCCCAGTGGCCAACTGCTGAGCCAGCAGGGTGCTGGTGCTTCCAGGGGGTGCACATGCACCTCCTACACATCACCAATGCTCTCCACAACTTTTTTTTTAATTTAGTTGTTGAATCTGCTTCCCTGAGAGGTGCACAGGGCAGATGGAACCATCCTGGGAAACACCTTTGTTTCCAGGAATGGGGGCGTGGGGTGGAGGGACGGGACCAGTAAGGGCTAAGACATGAGAAGGCTTTCCTGCCTTAGTTTTATCAGTAGGAATTTACTTGCATCACAGTGAGACTGAACGATTTTTGTGGGTTGGTCATGGCTAGGGTTACCATACATCCAGGTTTTCCCAGACATGTTCTCTTTTTTTGGATCCTCCCATTTTTTTTAAATATCAAAACAAAATGTCCGGGATTTTGTTCAGCTTTGAAGTTTTTCCTGGCACTTCTCAGCTTGCCCTAGCAAGGAGTTGTTTAGGGCTGGGAAAAACTGGGCTCGGGGGTGGGATGGGGGTGGGGACATGACACACACACACACACACACACACACACACACACACACACACACAAACACGCAACTGAGAGGCAGAGGCATCACATGGTGGTAGGACCAGCCCTGGTAGCTGCACTCAGGCAAATCTGTTGGGGCCGGGGGTCGGATGCGAAGGGCAGGGCAGGGCAGCCACTACCTTGTCAGGGCAGCCACTAGCTTTTCCTGCCACCCCACCAGCCAGCACCTTCCCACCCTCCCCCTGGCTGGGCTGTGAGGCTGGGCCATGGTAGGGTAGACCACTGGCTTCCACTAGGGAACCAGCATTTTATTTTTATTAAGTTGATTTGGCAGATAATCCCAGATTTTACGGTTTCCACGAAATCTGAAAAAAAACAAAAAACAAAAACACACAAATTGAGTAGACCCCCTACTTATCAGAGGCAGACAAAGTTCTCTGGGTAAATCTGATATCTTTTATTAGACCAGCTAAATAGTTGGGAAAGATTCTCTTAGCAAGCTTTCAGGTAAAAACCCTTTGTCAGGCTGAGGAAGCATCTGCAGCTGAGGTATGCTCCTTCTGGATGGAATGACTATCAGAGAAGCCTAAGGAGGCAGGAGAGCACACATGTACCACAGCCCTTCCCAGTCGGGCTGTGCATGAGAAGTGAAGGGCACTTTTACCTAGGGACAAAAGTGATGCCCATGCAGCATCACCCCTGAAAGGGCCTCATGGCACCCAGGTTGAGAAACACGGCCTTAGAGTAACTGATGCAGAGGCATGAGCTTTTGTAGACAATGACCTGTTCTGTTAGATGCATCTGACATGCCTCTTTGAACAAGTTAGTTTCTAAGATTTCACCCTTCCCTTTCCTGATTTCTGACTGACTTCAGTCTAACACAGCTAACCACCTCTCTGCTCATGGAGATGTAAAGAGATCAAAAGGTACATCTAGGTAGTCTGAACAATGCTTCTTTGTTTAACCTGCAGAAGCACTAGAAACATCAGTCAAACCTGCTGTGGTGGAGCACCATTGGGGTGCTTGCCACTTAGTTGGCTGTTGCAAGTGATGAATGGGCCTGCATGGTGAGCCATTTTAAAAGGGGGAAAGTGTGTGGCAGAGCACCTTTGTGCTCTGTTCAGCAGAACAGCAGACTGAAGTGAAGGAGGCTGAAACTCAGCCTCTTGAGGGGAGGCATCCAGCAGCAGCCTGGGAACAAACAAGTAGCCCAGTAGGGAGGAGACCAGGGCAGGTAGGCCTGCATTGGTCCTGGGTATTACAGAAAACTGCACCCTGCTGAGGAAGGATGGCCTGGTGGGACTCCCTGTGGCAGGGGAGTTCCCCAGAAATGCCAGGGCAGTTTTCTCCCCAGTGAGAGGCAAGGAGGGATGCCTTACAACTCCAGCCCCCGCATCCTGGTGAGACACCAGAGTCCAGGGACAGACATGACTCCATACACCTGAGCCCCAGGAGGTGGAAGACCCTGGAGGCCCTAGTGAGAGGGCAGAAAATTAGAGTGGTCCCAGTGAGGGGACAGGAAGGGGCCAAGTATGTCTGCATGATGCCCAAGTCCCACAGGAGGGTAAGACCCTGTGTAGCCCCAGTGAGAGAAGGGGCAGTAACGTTAGTCCCAGAGAGGGACTATGTGGAAGTGAAAGCCCTAGCACAGGGGCGGGCATTTATTTCCAGTGGAGGGCTGCTTACCGTTTTAGCAAGCTGTCGAGGGCTGCACGGGTACCCCTGCCCCTTGACAGGTGCCCCAGTCCCCGGTCGCCATCTTGGGATGAAGTCCCGCCCAACCTCTGACCTTTGCCACCAGAAGTCCCTCCCCCTTACCTCTAGAAGTACTCCTTTGGGGAAGAGGGTTTGCCATCTTAAGGGAAAAAAAACAAGTTACATACTAAAAATCAAAAATACACATAATAATATATTTTAATTAAAAATATATTTTTGTCCTGATTTGTATGAGTTTGTGGTATATATGCAGAAGTGATTGCATATGGGGGTTTGTGGGGACGTGTGGATGTGTGTGTGTGGGTTTGGGAGCCATGTCATGCAGAGTGGCTGGTGGGCAGGCAGGAAAGTGGTGGCGGAGTGGAAGCGAGAGGGAGCACGGACGGGGCCTGCACCAGTGCCCCGGGGACAGCGCCGACAGGGCCTCAGAGCAGGGTGGTAGGAGTGTGGAGAAGAGATAGGAGCGGGGCTGGCAGGGGTCTGTGGAGCTGGGCTGGGTTGCACCAGCAGGGAGAGGGGAGAGCTGACCCAGCTCCATAGAGCCCCTGCCAGCCAGGACCCCGCGCTCCTACCGGCCCACTCTGGGCCCCGCCAGTGCTAGCACTGAGACACCAGTGCAGGCCTCACGCTCCCACCCGGCTGCCGCTGGACCTCGTGTGCCTGCTCACTGCCAGTGCTCCTGCCCCAGCCCCACAGTACAGGTGGGGAGCAGTGCACAGCCTCAACCTTATGTGCCCCACATTTGCCTGTCTGGACTGAGCAGCAGCAGCAGGGAATGAGCTGGTACTCAATGTGGGGGAAAAGTGGCCATTCCCCCTCCCCATGTCCAGCACTTCCTGCTACAGCCACTTGCAGCCTGCATGGGGCTGTCCTGCCTCTTCACCGCCTCACCACTGCCACCATGGAGAGCAGGCACAGGCAACCCTGCGCGGGCTCCAAGCAGCTGCAGTACGGGGCGCCAGCCATGGCAAGGAGAAACAGCTGCTTTCCCCACCCTGCACTGAGCATCAGCTCGTTCCCTGCCACTGCTGCTCAGTTCAGACAGACAAGTGCAGGGTGCGTGGCGTCAGGGCTGCGTGCTGCTCCTCACTTGTACCATGGGGCTGGGATGGGGGCACTGGGAGTGAGCGGGTGTGCGAAAGCCAGCAGCCAGGTGAGAGAGTGGGGCCTGTGCTAGTGTTCTGGGGCCAGTGCCAGCAGGACTGCAGGTTCCCAGCTGTCAGGGGCTCTATGGAGCCAGGACAGCTCCCCCCTCTCCCTGCTGGTGTAGCCCAACCTGGCTCCACAGACTTCTGCCAGCCCACACCTCGCACTCCTACCACCCCGCTCTGGGCCCCACTGGTGCTGGCCTCAGGACACTGGTGCCCCGCAGGCTGAATAGTGGCCTGGCAGGCTGGATCTGGCCCGCAGGCTAGCAAGAGGGCACAGGTGGAAGGCCTGAGTAGAAGGGCATAAGTTGAAGCCCCAGGAAGGGGGCAGTTAGGCCACGGTAAGTTTATGGATGCCCGAGGCCACAGTTGGGCCAGAGGTCAAGACCCTAGTAAGTCCTCAGCTGTGGTGAGGCTGAATTTTGGGTCAAAATGTTAACTGCCCAGTGTGAGGGCACTGTGACTGCGAGTTTGCGTGGGGAGCAAGAGTCCCATGTGAAACTCTGGAGCTTGGGTCAGTGTGGGGCACTAGAGCAACACAGATATCATGTCCCATGCCTCACAGATGGTAAGGGGAGGTCAGAGTAATGTACAGTGTCCCCTGGTACTGGGGCAGAAAAATGGGCAGCTTCCCATATTTATACACCAGTTTGAGGAATAGCAAGTCATGGTGGGTGAGACTGGGTGGACTGCCATACAGAGAGACAGGTGGGCAAGCTGATGTTGAGGTGGATGCAAGGTGGCCAAGCTGTCACACCTGCTCTTCCATATTTCTGCTGAGGGTCTCTGCCCAGTCCAAGTGAGTTGTTCGAGGATTCTCAGCACTTACCCAATGGGGAATTGAGAGCCTTTTTCCTTTGGCATGTTTGAATTAAATAATATTGGTAAAAATATCATGGTTTGTTTGTTTGTTTGTTTTTTAAATATGCATCTTCTCTCTCAATTGTTCAGGATCATCTCACTGATTCTTATAGATTACTTCAGCAGCTCTTGACTCATCCAGAAAAAATGTTCACATTAGCAACCTTGTCTGCTGTGGGAGCTCAGGTAGGAAATGCAGAAGGGTCTCTTCCAATCATAAGCAGGGATCTAGATGGGTTTTCCATCTCCCACGGAAAAGCATAAAATCTGTGGGTTTTTTCTCTTTTACCAGAGGCAAATACAGATTTCTCATTTTACTGGAGAATTTGCAGTTTTGCAACAAGCCCTCTGCAGACTGGCAGAGTTCAGCTTGAAAGGGGCTGGGGAGAGTGGGAGGAGGTCACCATGTACATGTACATGGCCCCAAGCAGCCTAGAGAGCAGCTCCTGCAGGTAAGTGGGGGACATTAAGACTCCTATAGGGATGAAGGGAGGGAGTTGGGCAGGGCAGGGTTGGGGCTGCTGCCTTGCCAGGTAGTGCCTGGGACCACAATGCAGAGCTGCAGGGCCCTGGTGGGGAGTGGGACAGGGATGGCTCCCTGCTGCTGTGCGCACTCCCAGGGGGCACCTGTGCCCCCCAGATCTGTGTGTGGAGCAGGCCGCCCACTTCAGGCTTGGGCTCCCACCATGCTGCTCTCCCCTGGGACTTCTGCAGCCCAGCATGTGCAACCCGGCCCTGCAAAGAACAGCACAGCTGCGCAAGAAAGCCGATTGCCGCTGCAAGCTCTGCACTGCCCTGGCAATGTGTCCCCTGTCCACTGTGCTGTAGTGGGGCCAGTGACGCAAGCAGGGGTGAGGAGGTCTTTCATTTTAATCACAGATTTTGGGGGTTATTAGGGAATTTTTTTTAAATTAGAGAAAACAAGGATCCCTGGTCATAACACAGCAAAAGTCACAATCTTACATTTCCCATATAACTTTAAGGCTTATCAGATTTTGTTCAGGTGGGCAGTATACCACACCTCTGAAGTCTTAACTCACAGTCCAGAGGCTGTCCTGGCTACAAGTCTCTCTCTTGTTTAATTACACTAGAAACCTTTTCCAAGTGCAGATAGCCTATTCATCTGAAACTGAGGGTAAGCAATGAGAAATCACTTAAGGATTAAATCATTTTTTAAAATACCCCAAAGATGGCAAACTTTAAACCACTAAATACTCAACTATCACCCTCCCTGCTTATGTCTGCTAAAATTTCCATCCCCCACACTACAACTAGGGATTTTGCACTGTCATCAGCTTCATTCAGGAAGTCAGGAGGGAAAGAAGAATGGAGTGCTTAAGTCCATAGTTAAACTGCTTCTAAAGGTTTTGCAAACACCAATTTCAGTTTAAAACCATGATGATTTCAGTCAGTCAGTTTTAAACCATCTCCTAAAACAGTGGAAGCTAAACTGGAAATAAGCCCTCTTTTAAATCAAAATAGATACGTTTACATTTGCAATGTAACTTAAATTAATACTTTTTGTGTTTAAAGATGTGGCCATTAAGGCCCCTGACACATTAATTGCACAATTAACTGTTTAACTGTACAATAAATTTAGACCTGCAACATGCAAAATTATCACACAATAAAAGTGGCCATTCCAGATACAAAATGACCAACTAGCCACAAAGTTGTTACTTGGGGGGTCAGGGGGGAAGGAAATAAAATATACTTATAGCCATTTTTTTTCTATCAAGCTTTAAGATTTGAATGTGCTATATGCCATACATTGGGAATAGATCTTTGGGGTGTTGGAGGACCCAGTAAAGTCACCCATCTGGAACAGCACCTGGACTGTTAAAACAGCCCTTGACACTTCAACACACCCTTCTCAGATGGTGGGGGGATTCATAGACATGAGGGTTGGAAGGGACCTCAGAAGATCATTGAGTTCAGCCCCCTGTCCCATGGGGTAAGAAGTCAGCTAGGGTCAAAGGATCCCAGCAAGATAAGCCTCCAAACATTTCTTTTTAAAAGTCCAGAGCAGGTGCTTGCACCACCTTTGGAGAAAGTCTATTCCAGGCCCTGGGGGCTCAGACAGTAAAGAAGTTTTTCCTTATGTCCCTCCTAAAATGGTCTTGGAGGTGTTTGTGACCACTGGACCTTGTCATCCCCTGGGGACTGGCCAGGAGGGGCAGGGGGGCACATCAGCTGGAGAGGCCAAGGCGCCTCCAGCGTTATGTGCGGCCCATCTACCCGCCCAGTGGGTTATGGGCTTCTTTTGCTATTCCAGCCAGAAATTCCAGCTGGCACCTCTCCCCCCGCAGCCAGTGTGCTGTGCTGCTAATTCTCCTGCAGAAGTGCCACGGGGTAGGAGGTGGGGCTCTGCACAAGCCGATTTGCCTCGGGACCTGCACCCTGCTCGGGTCATGGGGGGGGGATGGGGGGGTGGAGGAGCAAAATGCAGGCTTTGGCCCCCGAGCGCTGGAGACCCACGGGACACCACTGGATTTCCCTTGGTATCTGGCTCCATATTTGCCTCCCCTATACTAGATGGGGAGAGGGCTAGCACTGGCATACTTTCCTTAGTGCTAAGGAAAGATTTCCCCAGTGTGCCTCTTGATTGGTGTAGGGGAGGGATTTTTCCCAGCACTTTGCTTAGCAAGAAAAAATGAGAATCCCCAGCATGCCTGGCTCCCTGGTGGAGAGATTGGCTCACTGAGTCTGGCTCTGCTCCAGTTAAGGGGACCCCATGCATTCTGCCCAGAACTGAGAACTCTTTGGCTCAGGGGAAAGATTCCCCCATGGGCAGACCCTTCTGAAAAGAAGGGGTGTAAATGGTATGATACATCATATAACAACACTTTTTTTTTTTCCTGTTAAAGAGAAACTAGAAGCTTTACTTATATGGTAGAGGACTAGCACTACGTTATTCAGTTCACGATCAAAGCAAAAAAACAAAAATAACTATTGGAATGTGCACTAAACTTGCTAGAGTATATGTAACGTTTAACAGACCACAACAAAATAGGCAAAAACTAGTTAAAGGATATTGTATCATCAGTCCTGTAGTTGTTTTAGTTAAATGTAAATATCTTATTCAGTTTCATAAAACAAAAAAACAAAAAATCTAGCCTCAAGCACCTTGACAGTGCCTCCAATATTGCACTGTCAGTCATTTCTACATCGAACTTAAGGTTTTTAGCTAGAACTAAAAATAGTCTGCAGGGCTGTAAAATAGGAGAGAGACATTACCAGGAAGGGTTAACAGACAGCAAAACTGCAGAAGAAAGTATAGCTTGAATAGTGAAACATGTACACCATAAAAAGAGATAGAGGGGCATTAATCTCTCTTAACTCCACAGATGTTAACAGGAATCAGGGAGAAGATAATGAGCCATGAAGTCAATACACTCTTACAGCACTACCTGAATAGAAGTGCCACTCACCCCTCCCAATAGATGGTTTTACAGCAATGTGGGCAATTATTTTGGGCGGAGGGCTGCTTACCGAGTTTTGGCAAGCTGTTGAGGGCTGTACAGGTAGCCCCACCCTTCGGCAAGTGGCCTGCCGCCGGTTGCCATCTTGGGACCAGAAGTCCCACCCTCTAACCCCCAACATTTCCCACCAGAAGTCCCCCACCTTGCCACCAGAAATACTCCTTTCATCAAGGGTTTTTGCCATCACAGAACCAGAAAAATATCAAATTACATTTTTTTTAAATATTGAACATCTACAACATCCATTAATTTGATTTCAAAAAAATATTTGACAGTGCCACACACACACCCATCCTGCTCCTGGCCCTGTGGGCCCCGTACTCCGGTGATGCAGCAGGGGGCCATGTGGTGTGGGAGCAACCAGCTGGTGTGCAGAGAAGTAGTGAAAGCTGCCGCAGGCAGAGGCTTCCAGTTGTGGGGGAAGGATGCAGGCTTGCTCCTGGGTCCTACTACCCCTGGCTCCTATCATCTTTGACAGGCAGCCAGAAACAGATTAATATTAAGTTTTCTAAACTTTTTAGGACAGAATGGCTGGATAGAATGGCCTGTGGGCCTTATTTAGCCCACCCCTGTTTTAAAGTTTGGGTGGATCAAGGATCAAAAACAGAGGTTCAGTTGTACCACTGCACCTCTCCTGGATCTACCCCTGTATTTCCTCCCCACTCCGTCTGTTAGAGGTTTGGTTATGCCATGCTGTAGTTAACGTAAAAGGACCTTGGGAGTAACAGGCTTCACTGACCACTGGACGGCCTGATAAAAGATGGAGTAAGCAAAATGCTACTTCAAGGTAAGAAACAACAGCTGATCAAGTTGGGGAGTAAAAAATGAGAACTCACTGAAGTACAGATTACAGGAGACAAGCTATACTCAGCAGGGTTAAGTCAGATGCTCAAATTCAGTAAGGGAGTAAGCTAGAAAAGCCCAAACTCAGCAGGGAGCAAGATTTAGATGCCCAAACCTGAAAGGGGGGAAAGCTGCAGTCAGCAAGGAATGAGCTGCCAGGGTCTGGACTTGGCCAAGAAATAAGTAAAGAGGGACATCTCAGAGAGAGAACTGGCATGGAGTGGGGGCCTCTAGGCTATCTATACAGGGGTTATGAGCCTTGTCCTTTTGTAGTGACTTAAGGGGCATCTGTTCACATGTGTCACTTACCATTGTCTGGGCAGTTTTGCCAAGCTGGACTGATTACCATGCAGACCTGCTAGCTGCTGTCCTAAAAGACAACAAACCTATCTGAGCTTTTACTGCCAAACACAAATTTGAGTCACTATTTCTATGTCGCACTCGAGCTCCAAGAGCAATAGCAGGCAGGAGGCTGGTTGGGAACTCTTCCAACTCCAGAGTGCCTCAGAACTAATACCATCCATCACCAGAAAGGGGAAATTACCAGCATGCCTGGCTGTGGGACAGGGATTCCCCCATCCCCCAGCCACCTCCCTTACCCACCTCCAGGGCCAGGTGGGAGCAGGGCATGGGATAGAGGACATTTCTTCAGTGAATGTCCAGTCACTCCTACAGTTGTACTGGTGACTTGCAACTGAATTCAATGAGCTTCTTCAGCTGGTCAGCAGCAGCAGCACAAGCTGGCATGCCACTTCTTCCCTACCCCCCTCCCTTCCCTTTGATAGCCTGCCCTTCCCACATACAGCCATGCACACAGCCTGATGTTTTCATAGTGTGAAAAACATCTGCTTGGGATTAAGAAAAGCCTACCAAGAATTCTATGGCATTTTAAAGCAAGTATGTATGCACACACAGAATATGAAAACAAGCTCAGTTTTTAAATGTTTTTGCAGAGAGCTGTTTTCATGGAAATTGACTATAACTCCTGCAATTAAAGATGAACTTCAAAAGGAAAGTAACTGACATTTTGAACCTGGTGTTGATGAGGTACATGAAAGAGCACAGCCTTGCCAGTGCAACTGTATCCATACAGAGGGTCTGAAGGCCTGGCTGTGTTGGTCAGAGATCAGCTGTTTACAGCCCAGACAGACACAGCTGTGCCAGTAGGGGTCCATAGTGCAGACCAAGCCTTTTAAACATGGTTTTTTGGGTTGCTTTTTGCCTCCATAGTAAGACCCCCAAATCAGGGTAAAGGAAGCAGATTCCAAAGCATGCCTCTCTCGTGGCCCTGGCTGCTAATGACAACTGGTCTGCAAAGCTTTTTAACAACTAATCAGTTTACATTTCAGACAAATATTTTAAAGCCAAATCTCTGAAAGCCAGCTCCTCTCTCAATGACAAAGGTACTGTCTGTACTAGAAAGTTGTCCCATATTAACTATGCTGATCTAGGCAAGTGGTGCAACCCCCTGACATAAACACAAAAAGAATGGTTTCAAGTTAGATCAATAGTTTTTCTTGCATAGAAGATTCTTGCACTATTTTCCTTGTGAAGATACTTTTATGCCAGTAAAGAGCCAATCATATTGGCACTTTTACCAGTGGGATTATTTGAGTAAAATGTATACATTTAATTAAAAGAATTACACCCATAAAGCCTCAGCATGGGACAGAGCATACTCTCCATGCCCCAGTTCAAGATTCAGCATGCAACAGTCAATGAAACAGCAAACTTTTAAATAAAGTCTGAGGGTTCACAATGCATAACTTCAGCACCCACAAATGGGTCTCTTATTAAATCTTGTTTTCTCTTTGCTATTATGCCTACCCCTCAAGGCAAAATATGTCTGGGCCTCTTAAGGCAACAAAAGACAGTAAAAGCCCGGTATTCTTAAAATAATCCTTTGTAAGAAATAGGAATCATCAGTAACCAAACCTCAGGATGGTCTGCACTGCCTAGCCCTTAGCCTGAGCTGAAATGGGCTAAAGAAAAAATCAGAGGGCAGTCAAAGAACAGAGGGGAGGGGGTGAGGGTCCCCCCAGCGGCCAATCAAAGCACACAGAAGCGAAACCAGAAGTCCCACCGTGCCACTTCCAGTTTCACTGCTGTGACTGGAGTCCCACCTAGAGGGCCCACCAGTTAAGAAACCCTGCCTTAGGGTGTCTGGCAAAACCTGGGAGTTCCCTATTGTATGGGAAGAGTTGTCAGGACAGTTTGGTAAGTTACCTTGACTCTTCCATAGTAACGGCAAACAGCTCTTACAGCAGGGGTGGGCAAAATACGGCCCACAGACTGCATTTGACCTGCCAGGCACTTTCATCTGGCCCACAGTACCCCACAATGAGTTGTGCCCTGCCCAGCCCTTTGCCCCATGAGGCTGGAAGAAAGGCTGCCACATGTATTTCCCCCTCCCCCAACATACCCTATTGCACCTGGCTTCCACCCTCCTGGGCAGAAGAGAGCTCTGCCCAGCCAGTAGCAGCAGCTTCTGGGCAGGGCTCCTGCTGCAGCTCCCCATGGGAACCTGCTTGGCTTCCTGGAAGTCAACTCACTCAAGGCAGCAGGTAGGGAAGCAGTGGGTTAGAGTTAGGGAGCTCATCTGGTCAGGGTTGGGGTGTGGGGGTGTAGGACCCCCCCCCCCCCAAGCATGCAGCCCCTGCTGTTAGCAGCAGCAGCAGCAGCAGCCAGGGAGGTCAGGGGGCTTGTGCCCGGCAGGGCACAGCTCCAGCCAACACTGCGGGGGGGGAAGAGAAAGCACAGCTTGCCTAGCTGCCTCTATTACCAGGGCTCTGTGCCACGTGTCTGCAGCTCCAGCAGGGGAAGCCCCGTGCTGAAGCCTGCTGCTTTCCCCCCTCCCTGCTACACAGGTCCCTGCACTCTGTTGGGAGTGGAGGGAGCCCCAGCCCTGCTTCCCCAGAGTCCAGCTTAGGGCTTCCCTAATGTGAGTGTGGAAGGTGCAGGTGTGCCACATGCAGCCCCTGTGATAGAGGCTTCCAGTGCTGCACTGGGAGAGAAGCACAGCCCTAGCGCAGCCTGCCTGGCCACCTCTATCGCAGGGGCTCAGTGTGACACCTCCTGCAGTCACTGTAGAGAAGCCCCATGCTGGACTCTGCAACAAAGCAGGGGGCAGGGCTCCCAGTGGCAAAGGTCAGGGGGCAGGACTTCTGGTCCCAATGTTGTGGGCAGGGGGTGGGGCAACTATCAAGGGGCAGAGCTACCTATGCAGCCCCTGACAGCTCACCTAAACTCATTAAGTCACCCTCTACCCAAAATAATTGCCTGCCCCAGTCTTACAGCCACTCACATGCAAGCCTGGTATGTACTTTCAGCCCCTTTTTGTGGTAAATATGCAGCCTGTAGTGTCAGTGTCTCAAGTCTGCTGTCCTTCCATTACAGATGTGTATGTAAGCCATGTCATTCACCTACACATACAGTACAGAGAGGAGAACAAGCTGGGTCCAATTCATCTCCAACTCACAGATATGCTTCTTTCTTGTGAGACAGAGAACATGCATCAACCAATTAGTCTCCACTTGTGTACCAGATGATTGTGGTCTCCAGATAATGGGTGGGGAATACTTTGCCAGCAGTGGCAGCAGCAGCAGCAGCAAGAAACTATCACTGAAATAAGTCAAGTGCAATCATAATACAAACCCAAGAATCAGATACTATTATTCTGCTATAGTGAGTTGAAGTTAACAGAATATTTGCTAACCTGAGTGGTTTTAAATAGAGACTTCCAGTTCAGCATGAAGGCAAGCTCCAGTTAACCACCCTGGACTATCAGAGCTGTTTATGGCATTGTGCCTTCTGGAAACATAAAGATTCATTCTGTTAATAAACTACTACTTTGAAAGAGTTAGATCTAAGGGCTTCAGCTGAGTTGTTAATACTATGAACCCCAAGGCAGTGGTCTCAGTTGAACCTTGATTTAAAACACAAGCCTTTAACTAATATGCACGTGCCAATGGTGCAGTCCTGAGACAGGCAGCATTGTTCAGATAAGCCAGCCTTTGGATCACAACCTAAAAATTAAGTTCCTTTCTAGTAACTATTCAAATAGAAGGTAAAACCTATGAACAAAATTATAAAGGTTTGGGCTATTTTTACTGTTTCCACATTGGATAAATAAGGATTTTGCTCTTATACAGGGAATAACGTGCTCGGCTTGCCATTAGAAATTCAAGTCTTAACTGGCTTGGCACTACTAGGATCCTGACATCATAAGCATAAAGGAAATAAAACTGAAATCAGAGATAATTTTTTTTCTTATTCAACTCCGACTCCTTTGTTCTGTAAGCAAATATTTAATACCCGACACACGGAAGAAAACGCTGTCACCTAGATTCCACCCCTGCAAAAACTCCTAATCTGTATATCCAGGCCCTAAAGGTCTCCAGCCACACAGGGATGATAAGGCTAGAGTTTCCTGACATTTCTGAGATGGGGAAACAGAAAGCAAAACAAACAGAAGACTTAAAAAAAATTAAAAATACAGGCACTCATTCTGCAAGCAGCAGCAAGAGGGCATAAAACCCCCCATTCCCTCCCCATCTTGATATTCTTTTGCAGATCATTTTAAAGTAAAATTTGGACACAGCCAGTAAATCTACCTTTGCAATTTATAAAAGAATAGGGAATAACTACCAATGCCTTGGTTAACATTATCCCAGCCTCCCAACGATTGTGAAGCACCCAGAATAGCAATGCCTGGCTGCTGCTGCCTTCCACTTGGGACATGCAGCCTGTAAGTCTCTTTGGAATCATTCAAGTCAAGCGCTACAGACACTGATCCATTCCTTTATATAAATATATAAACAAAGTATATTGCACACAGTTCATATTTATGCATAGGAGTGACAACCCCTATTACAGCAGAAAAGAAGGGAGCCCTAGGGAGATCTTAGGGCTTGGAAGAAGGGACTCTTTTGTAGAGATCAGGGAACGGGTTGACAATCACATGAGTGACGGTGAATGCAGTTACACAGAATAGCATTAGCAGCCTCAAGCCAGTTTTCATAAGCCTGATGTGGTGTGCACATAATTACAGTGTACTGTGTAATACCTATACCATACAGCAGGTAAGTAATGCCATCCTTTCTTCCCACACAGAACACAAGTCCCCTCCCTGGGCTCCAGCACAACAAATGGCCTGCTCAGCTTACACTTTCTGAGGAAAATACCACAATGAGCTCAAATCAGAGGGTTATTTTTAAAAAGTCACAGCAAAATTTGCTGCTTTACATGACAGGCAACAGCCATTTTTGTGCATTATCTAGTAGAATGCAGGAATATTTTCAAAGCAAGTCAGCTAGCTAGTCATTAAACAGGCATCTTCATTCCCCAGCCTGTTCTTGGAAGATCCTGAACATGTATGCTGCTTTCAGTTGGTGTTCCTGCCTGTGACAGGGGGCCGTCTGGTGGCTGGTGTAATCATTAGCCCACCCATCTGTTTAGGGCAGTCCACTCACCTGCCTCACCTTTGATATATTCAATTAGTAGTTGTTTATAAAGGCAGGAGGCCACCCATTTTACTGCCTGATGCCAAGGGCATAACACACTGCTTCAAGCCTCCCCTTATACCAGGTCTCATGCTTTGCAGAGGACATCATTGTGTGGCTCTGGCCACACAATGGACCCCATTCTATGCCCCCCTGGCATTCAGACCCCACTTGGATCCCTCCTCCTCAGGCGGTCTACCCCACCCTCATTCTGGGCTGCAAGACTCCCTAAGCCTTTTCCCTTGTGGCTGTGGCCCCCTCTGGAACCTTTGACCTTGGCTTTGTCTCTAGGCCAGTCAGGACTCTAGGCCTTTAGCCCTGGCCATCCTACGTGGATCCTAGTCTGTGCAACCCACACGCAGTCCTTCAGGCCTCCCATATAGACCCTACTCTGCATGGCCCAATCACTCTTACATACCCCTTCACTGGGGCCACTACACCACCCCCTCACCAGGGCTACTAGGCACCCCTTGGGCCTCAGGCCTTTGATGACATACCTGGACCCCTCACCTGCCCCTTCTATGGGGTAACCCACCAGGCTGTGGGGGCTGAGGCTATATGGCACCCTATCCTCACCTTTCACTAGGGAGGCACTGGTGTGGTATTTCCTGGAGACTGCCCTGCCACAGGCAGCCCCACTACACCATCCCAGGACCAGTAACCTCCTTCATCCCCATAGTTCTTGCCCTTTACTTCCAGGTGTCATGGGAACAGCAGCTCCAGCTGATAAAGTTATCCCTCTGGCTACCTGCAGCAACTACCCACTTAGTTCTGAGGGCCTGGGTTTATATACTTAGGATACCCAGCCCCATCCTCCAATCCAGGAGCCCCCTTGCAGTCAGGTGACCACCTTGTTAAGCTACACCACATCTACCAGCTGCTCCGCAGCCTGCTCAAGCCTCTTAAAAAGTGGCAGGCACCAAAGGTGCCCTGCCACACTGCTCCTAGAGATTATGCAGAACAGAATTAGGAAAAGAAAAGAATAAATAATTCACACCATTATAGCCTTCTTAAGGAAGAGAATCTATTAATCCTACCCCTGGCTCTGTAGTGCACTCCCCTTGGCTAAGTTAAGCATTAACACCCATAGTACCTTCTCATAAAAGGAAAACTCTACTCCTTTCCAGGTAGCAGGCAAAGCAGTGAGTGGAAGGGTAGGACTACAAATTTGTTTCCATGGTAAGGGGAAACATAAATCAACCTAAGTTCTAATGGGAAAAAAGACAGGATCATTTCTGAGCTACTCAACTGTATTTTCCTGGACACAAAGCTGCACGTGTTTAGCATAATCCTCCAAGAGCAGAATCCCCATATGAAAAAGCCACAAAACATAGTGGAAAAAGAAGCCAGTTTGCCATACACTCAGCTGCGAGAGTTCAGCTGGAGAAATATTGCTGCTTCCAAGGAAGTAAGGCTCTTACTTTGGTGCAAAGCTAGAGAGATCTGCCAGCAGAGAAGATCAAAAGAAAGACTTAAAAAGGCTGCCTGCATAGGAAAATAACACCATTCACCTTGGCAGATGTGCCCAAGTCAAAGTGCTGACACTTCCCACTCTGTTCCTTCAGACACATGCAGGCTAGAGAAGATCCTGGGTTCCAGCTGCTATTGAGCCACTCACCCAACCACATAACTGTGGCACTTGGAAGGTTAAGTGACTTGGCCAAGGTCAACTCAACAGGAAAACCGAATTAGTAGTAGAACCTGCCTGGAAACCAAACACTGCTGCCAAGGCAGGTTTTCCCAGGGAAATAAATTAAGAGCACAAAGGAACAAGCACTGTGCTGCAGTTAGTTTAACTGTTCCTCAGCCAGAAATTCAGAGATGTTTCCTGCTCTCCCCCCCACCCCCCCACTCCAGAATGCAGCTGTGTGGAAGCAGAAGGAAAAAAAAGTGGGGGGGGGGGGGGGGGGGGGAATCCCCAGATGAAACAGAGCATTTATTTCCAACATCCCCCAAAGAGTTAAGTTGTGGAAGGACCACTTGGGAGGACCTGCTGCTACCACTGACATTGACTCCAGTGCTATTGGTAATTCTGGATGGACTGGATTGTTTGGGCACTCATTTGCTATTGGCACTGGGAAGGCAGAAGCAACACTACTAGGAGCTTAAACATTGAAAACATTAGAAAGGCAAATCAGGGTGCAGTGTTCCCTCTGCAGTTCAGCTGAAACCACCTCCAGAAACCAAAGCACAGCCATTAATGCCAAGTGAGAGTACACAGGGCTCCAAGAGGACTCGAACAGGCTTGTAGGAGGCTGCACAGAACAGCTATGTTTGTTCCTCCAGAAGAATAGAAGACTGAAAGGAGACCCAGAGCATACTGTACACAAGACCTCCCGATGGAAAGCGAACCAATAAAAAGCTAGTCTCTCCTTAATTACCAGCTACTTTGCATTGAGTCAATAATGACCTGGATTCAGAATGAGGGGAAGGGCTGCAATATTTTGGATGTTATGAATTTGGTTAAAACAAACAGCAGCACTCAAACCTGAAATTCTCTCAACCTTACAATCTCTGCTCCAGAAAGGCTCCAAAAAAAAAAAAAGTCAGTGGAAAGCTCCCCCCACACAGAGGCAGCTGAATGAGACCCTATATCTGCCACCTGACTCCTACCCAAACTTTTCATAAACCTAAATGTGGATAAGTTATTCCAACGCATTTTTCTCCCTTAGTATAATTTCATCATCTGAACAGTAGTAATCTATGCGACTTGTGCAAGATCTACTGAATTTCATAGATTCATAGATGTTAGGGTCCAAAGGGACCTCAATAGATCATCGAGTCCGACCCCCTGCATAGGCAGGAAAGAACGCTGGGTTTAGATGACCCCAGCTAGATGCCTATCTAACCTAATTTCTTCAATACCTTCTTTAGATTTAGGACAACAGCCAGCAAAAAGCCTACAGAATGTTTGGAAAAGTGCAAAGGAGATTACTACAAAATCTAGTCTCACTAGTTTTGTGAGAATTTCTGTGAAGAAATTAAGTTACAATAAGCTTTATATCATTAAGGCTGAGGACCGGATTGACCCAGTCCAGATCATAGATGGCAGGCACTAGGACCCAGCCACCACTGGCGCTTTTAACTGCAGCAGCACGGGAAAGCACCCACCACCACCTGCGCTTTTCCTCACAGTGGCACAGGAAAATGAATGCCAAAGGATTCCACCATCGAAGCCCCATGTCTGCAAGCCATATCAAATGGCTCTGTTGGCTGGATATCACAGGCCACAGGTTGCTGACTCCTGCTCTATATCAGGGTCGGGCAATTATTTTGGGCAGAGAGCCACTTACTGAGTTTTGGCAAGCCACTGAGGGCCACATGACAGGCAGCCAGGAGCAGATAAATATTAATTTTCTAAATATTTTAGGGGCCCTGCGGGCCAGACAGAATGGCTTGGCAGGCTGCATCCAGCCCCCATTTTGCCCACCCCTGCTGTAACCCCTGACTTTTGCCACCAGAAGTCCCTCCCCTTACCCCCAGAAATACTCCTTTCAGCAAGGGATTTTGCCATCTCAGAACCAAAAAAATACCAATTGTATTCTAAAAAAATCAAACAGCTACAATATTCATTAATTTGATTTAAAAAAATATTTGTCTTGATTAACATATTTGTGTAATGTACACAGAGATGATTGCACAATAGCTTAAAAGGAAGTCTTACTCTTGTATATTGTGGGGGAAGGCATGGGGGTGAGTACAGGTTTGTGGAGCGCTGTGGGTGTATGGGTATGTAGGGTGTGGAGAAGGTGCAAGTGTGTGTGGGGCGGGTCTGAGTGTATGGCAGTGCAAGGGGGGGTGTGGGTGCGTGTGTATGGTGGTGTGTGTGTGGGACTCACCCTATGAACACACACACACACACACACACACACACACACACACACACACACACACACATCCCCACTCCTGGCCCCAGGGTACCAGCACAGCCCCATACGCCCACGGTCCAGTAATGCAGCCAGGGGCCACGTGGCACTAGAAGCCAGAGAGCAGGGAATCAATGAAAGTGGCAGAAGGCAGAGGCTTCCAGTTGGAGGGGGTGGGGGTGGAAAGGGGCTGGGGAGTGGGACCCAGCTGGCCTTACTCCAGAGTCCTGCTGGCTTCTCCTGGGTCCTACTATCCCTGGCTCCTGTCATTTTTGACAAGCAACCAGGAGCAGATAAATATTAGTTTTCTAAACTTTTTAGGCATCCCATGGGCTGGATAGAATGGCCTGGCGGGCTGGATCCAGCCCATGGGCTGTATTTTGCCCACCCCTACCTACTCTATACCCAACAATAAGTATGCAATACAACTGCGTCTTTTTTTTTTTTTTTTTTAAACTTAACATGCCCTTGATTGCAATAAGAGAATATTCTTATTTAAGAATATAACGGAAGAACATACTTCAGAAGTAGGGGCTAATGTAAGCCTACAAAAACACAGCAAATGTGAAAAGACAGAAAGTACATGACTGCATATACAAAGCTGCCCCCACAAAAGGCTTTTTCCTACTTCATAGTGCTTTGCAGTTTATTGCAATAAAACAAATTCCATGAAACAAGCAAGGACAAGGTGAATTAGCCTCATTGTTATTTTTCAATTTAAAAACACTAAAAGGTTGGGGAATGCAGAGAAACTCCAGCATCACTTCCATGGATATTTGGCTACATTCCTTTGACACTGTCAATTCTAGAATTACAGCCGATTCAGATTTTACAACATCATGGAAGTGCAAGCTATGGATTAAAAATAAATTCCAAACCCAAGCCCCCCAACAGAGTTTGTATAACACCTATGCCCTGTATTCTGACATAAATCACAGCAACAGTGTACTATCAACTCAAGTCTCCAAGGGCGCTTATACACAAGCGCTGAGGCCGCTCCGACACACTAGAATTCCAACACATCAGATTAATCGATTAATCAAGTCTTCTGTATCTCAAACAAGTTTTACCCAAGTGCCTCCCGCCACCATTTTCAAGCATGGGGATGCTGATACAGGAGACGTGGCAGCCACTCTAAAGCACTTTGAGAGCCCCCTCCCCACCCGAGCATATGTAAGTGTGCCCCAGAAGGTTTTGCGCACTCTGCAAATATATTTAAGCAGCTGGAGAAAGCAGTCTTTACACCCTCTCTACATTATAGATACTTGCAATAGCACACTAGTGGAAACTGCCTTAGTGTAGACAGGCCCATGGCAAAGGCATCACAAATCTATGCATCAGCCACCAATGGAGTGCCAGTGGGGCACTGGTGTTTAACTTTTTACAGTTGTTGGAAGGGCAAACTCACTACCAGAAGATGTAATAGCCCTAGCCAAGCTTTGCAGACTGGGCTAGTTGAAAAAAAACCAAAAAACAAAACAAACAGACACACCTTTAATCAGAAAGGGACTGTGACAGGGGGTTTTCCTGAGGCTAGATCTTGAGTGAGCCTGCCCACCTGCCTAAGGCAGTCTGCCCTGACTCACCTGCCACAACTTGAATGTTACTCTGATATATATTAGTGGAAGGCTGCCCATTCACTACCTTGATGCCAAGGGCACCATCCACGGCTCCAAACCTCCTTGACAACCATGGCCCATGCCTTGCAGATGGCATCCGGATTGATATTGCTCCCCAGTCTGAGGCCAGGGCAAACTCAGTCCTTTGGGGAGGCCTCTTTCATACACACACACGCTGCTCCCCTCTCACAGGGGCCTCTAGCATACCACCCATTACTGGGTCACTCTACTGCCCTTGATCCCCTTTGGGCTTCGTTACTCACTTTCTGGCACTACCACACAGCAACTTCAGATCCCGTGAGTTCACCTACTCTATGTGTCATAACCTTGTGCTGACGCTGGGCTGCTTCTGCCCCTAGCCCTTCACTGGGCAAATAGTTTTACACTCTCATGCTTGAGGTTGGCCCATGTACTGGTCTTCAAGCCGCCCTTGCAGCTCTACTTGGTACGCCCTGGTGCAGCCCTTCAAGCTTCTCTGTGCAGCCCTACTCTGCACCCCACTAGTATAGTCCTTCAGGCAACCTGCTGTACCCTACTCTACGCAGGCCCACACACTGATACTACCCCCTCTGGGGCCTCCAAGGTCTCAAACCCCTGTTGGACTCAGGTGCTGCTTTATAAGCATGCCTGGCTCCTACCACAAGTTAATGCTGCCACTGCTCACATGCTGCCAGATTTCCTGACTTGTGACATGGTCCCACAGACTGGATTTGGCTCATGGTCTGGAGGCTGAGCACCATTGCCTTAGGAGGAAATAATAAAGACTCAGGTCTGTGCAGTGTGGAAGCAGTGGCCTATGGGTGTGTGTTACAGAATAAACTACAAAGATCTGAAGTTTGTAAACTCCAATAAAAGAAAGTAATTAAATAAAATCATAAGAGAGAGTCCAGAGGATAGCTACACATGTGATCAGAGGTCAGGAAAACAGACCTTATGATGAGAGGCTGAGAGCCATGGGACTCTTCAGGCTGGAAAAGCGCAGGCTCAGGGGTGATCTGGTGGCCACCTATAAGTTTATTAGGGGTGTTCACCAGGATGTGGGGGAACATCTGTTCACCAGAGCACCCCAAGGAATGACAAAATCAAACAGTCACAAACTCCTCCATGACCATTTCAGGCTGGACATAAGGAAGAACTTCTTTACGGTCTGAGCCCCCAAGATCTGGAATAGCCTGCCGCCGGAGGTGGTTCAAGCACCTCCTTTGAATGCCTTCAAGGGATATTTGGATGCTTATCTTGCTGGGATCCTATGATCCCTGCTGACTTCCTGCCCCTGGGGCAGGGGGCTGGACTCAATGATCTTCCGAGATCCCTTCCAGCCCTAATGTCTATGAAATCTCTACACTACCCACCGGATGGTGGGGGCTGCGGTTAAGGTGTCCCTACCCACCTGACACCAGAGAGGTCACAGGCCTGCCATTTCTTGGGGGCTGCTCTGCCACAAACAGCCCTACCAGACTACCCTTCCCTGGCAGGGTGCAGTTTCAGGTCATGCCCAGGACCAGGAGCCTCCTGCCATCCCCATAGCTCCTACCTTTACCTCCAAGATGTTCCTCAAGCAGTAGCTCAGCCAGATGACATTATTCCCCAGTGGCTAGCAGCAAACTGCTGGCCCAGGCTGTGAGAGCTGGGTCCTAAAATGGCTGCCCTTATCAAGCACCTGACAGCTGCCTGCCTTCAGCCCTTAAAATGGCAGGCACCCAAAGGTGCTCTGCCACAGGGACTAATGCGGTCTCCAAACTGCGCATAAGCAGGGCCAAAGCAAGTTTGGCAGCATGGAATGATGCTCACCTTCAGCCGGTGGAGGAGTGCTGGGAATTGATGTGTGGAGCAACAGGCTTCCCCCTCCCATTCTAGCCAGACCCCTGGATCCAAATACTAAATTTCCCAATTCTAAGGTTGCTATTTTTATTCCCTTTATTTTCAACACACTGCCTACTCAGCTTTTTCCAGCTCTCTTTATAAAACTCTCTCATTAGAAATTTCACACACAAATTGGTGGGTAAAGGTAGGTAGCAAGTTGCTCCTGAGATCAACCAGGACCAGACCAGAGGTTGAAGATCAATGACTCTCATGTGCCAATTTAGAAAATGCCTGCTCTGAAGTCTTATGTGACAACCTTGTAAAGGATAAAAAATGGAGAGCCATCATTCAGGCATTGCTCATTTAAATATAGGTGGACCTGACAGCCTCACAGGCCGGTTAAGATGCAATTCAGCTATGCAAGTTCAGTAAGATTGAGGACCGTGCATGCATGGCTGAATTCCTTTTGCAAAACAAGCTGGGTCAATTGCATATAAACATGTTTCTACAGGCCACAGCTCCTGCCACCAGCAGTAGGCTATTCACCATGGAAACTGGTATTAAGAAGCTCATAAAGGTGTTCAGGATCATATTAATACACATGGAAACCAATAACATGATGGTGAAGCATTTGGAAATCCAAGCTTTAAGTAAATAGATCAGGTAATCAAGAAAGTTTTCATGTAGACACTTGGGGCATTTTCACACATGACGGGGGTTTAGTCCACAGGGTTTCATTCTATGCCCCCTATATTGAAATGGTGGGTTTTATTTTTTTTCCATCATTGTGTACACGTGATCTCTCAGAAATCTCATAAAATTCTCAGTATGCTATTCACAGTAAATTACTGTAGGGGTCACCACATAACAATCCAACCCCTGATCTCTTTGTACTAAATTACAGCAGGGGGTGCCTATAGCTCACAGTATGCTGATATGTACAGACCACTGAAAGTTTAATTTAGATAATTTAATTGTCATTTCACTACTTTCATTAAATTTAATTTTTTTTACACATTTTTAAAACCTTTTTACCAATATTTTTAAAAAGTTTTTATTCTTTTCATTCCTATCTTTACCTTTATTCTCACCTTATTTCTCTGTTTACTATGTCCTCAAGTAAACTTTATTTTGTGTGTAAACCTGCTAGTTTTTTATTTCACTTACATATATCTTCCCGCACATATTGGTTGGGAGATTCACGCACATTGGGAAGGTTTCCTGACTATATTGGAGTGTTGTGGTGTGTTCCCTCCATTATCTCACAGGGGGTCCAAGCCAAAAAAGCCCCTGTGTGCAGCAGCCACACAGCAGCCCCAGGCTGTGCTCAGGACGGGTGGTGGGAGGAAGTGGTGGGGGGAGAGTGCGGGGGTCTGAGTTGAGACAGCCCCTGCGTGAAGCAGCTACACAGCAGCACCAGGCTGTGCTTGGCACTGCTGGTGGAGGAAGGGAAGGAGGGGACAGGGAGGGTTTGGGGAGTACAAGCCAAGACAGCCCCTGTGTGCAGCTCTACTGCTCTCCCAACTCCCAGTGCAGGGCTGGTTAGCAGCGTCTGGGCTCCTGGTAACCTGTAGGAAGGAGACAGTGGGTTTTGTTGTGTGATGGGGCAGCTGGGACCATGACCCACCGCCAAGAATGTGCAGCCCCTCAGCCAGATCCGACCTTCCCCGTACCTGAAGACCACATGGGGGTTGCACCCTGCCCTGAGACAGGGCATGGGGAGGGGGGCAGGACCCGGAGCACCCTTCACAGCCCCCATGTGGTGCCAACTGCTGGGCCCCTGACTCCCGATGCACACCCCCCTGAACCCCCGAGCCCTGCCGGGCCTCCTCATTCCCTACCTTCAGCCCCTGCCCCCCCCGCCCCCAGCTCAGCCAGGGCCCCTCACTCCCAACACGCATCCCCCTTGCACTTCCCAGCCCTGCCAGGGCCCCTCACTCCTGACCCACAGCCCCCTGCCCCCCATCCCCAACCCTCCAGACGCCACTCACTCCTGACCAGCAGAACCCTGCCCCCCCAGCCCTGCCAGGGCCCCTCACTCCAGACCCGCATCCCCCTGCTCCCCCAGCCCTGATGGAGCCCTTCCTCCCAACCTTTAGTCCCCTGCCCCCCCCCCAGCCCTGCTGGTGCCCCTCACTCCAGACCCACAGCCTCCTGCCCCCCCATCCCTGCTGGCGCTCCTCACTCCCAGCCTGCACCTCCCTGCCCCCTCTGGCCCTGTCAGTGCCCCTCACTCCCAACCCATATGCCCCTACCCCCACCCAGCCCTGCCAGTGCCTCTCACTCCGTCCCTAACCCTGCAGGTGCCCTTCACTCCTGACCCACAGCACCCTACACCCCCAGCCCTGCCAGTGTCCCTCGCTCCTGACCCACAGCCCCCTGGGTGTACAGCAAACAAATGCCCAGCTCCTTAACACAGGGTGTGGGGGTCCTCTGGCAGAAGGGGGGCTGCCACAGAAAGGAGCAGCAAAACTTGCAGCTCGCACGCAGCCTAGTTCTTGCATGCACAGCAATGATCCCCAAACTTTTCCTTCCAACAACCATGAGAAAACCCTTTGCCCCTGCACCAGTGGAGTTCTGTGAACCCAATCATGAGCCTGAAGTAATAAGGCCCTGCTTAGAGGGGACAGCCTCAGGAGTGCCCTGATGGATGGCTACTCCCCCTCTTACCTCCCCACCACAAAGCAAAGAAAAACCTTTGCAGCCATCCCTGGCTTCCCACCGCCTTCTAGCCTGTCACTGCAGACCTGAGAGCCAGCTCCCCCGCCCTGCCACAAAGCAAAGGAAAACCTTTAGAATTCAACTGTCTCCAGCTTCCCACTGCTTGCAGCACTGTCACCACAGACCGAGCCCCCCACTACAGACAATGTACTTATGAGACAGACAGAAGCGTTGCAACAATTTAAAAAAATTTATTTATAAAAACAGTCAACAGTAACTACTAAATGCTGAATGTTTTTTAGCTTTCAGTGCTGATTGATCGGTGGCCTACTGAGCACCCTCTCCACCTCCAGCAGCCAGAATGTGTGTGGCCGGGCAATTCCACACAATAGCTCCCCAACCACCATTTGCTTGCTGATCTAAGGGGGCACTGTGCCCTGCATGCCCACGTCTGTGTCTGGCCACTGCCCCTCTCACTTCCCGCACTTCCTCAGGCCGTGATTTGCTGAAAACCTCCCCCCTGGTCTCGCAAATATTGTGGAGCATGCAGGCTGCCACAATGAAAGTGATAATGCTTTCTGGCTTCACCTCAAGTCTGTAATTCAGTGACCTCCACCGTGCTTTTACCTTATGCATTCAACAGTCATATGGCATTTGCTGAGATGGTACTTGAATATGGACTTTTGCCAGTCAGCAACTTGGCCTACATATGAGTTCATGAGCCAGGGCAAGAGGGGGTAAGCCGTGTCTGTTATGATAAGCAGGGGCATCATAACACCCTGGATCACTGCATTGGAGACCCTCGGCGCATATAGTTCTTTCTCTATCATGCCAGGCAGCAGCGAGTTTCGAAGGATACGTGTATTGAGAGCACTGCCTGCCAAGTCTATATAAAAGTTAGCAAAGTGTCCTTAATCAACTACGGCTTGGAGGATCACTGAGGCAAATCCCTTCCTGTTGACAAATGACCGGCTCTCCTGGGATGGGGATAGGACTGGGATGTATGTGCTGTCCAATGCACCCACATAGTTAGGGAATCCCATTGCCTTGAAGACTTCAACAACTTCCCTGGGGTTCTGGAGGCAAATGAAGTTGTTTGCCATGACATCCTACAGCAGCTGGCATATCTCATGTATCACCATCCCAGCCATGCAGGGAGCCATGCTGAACTGATTTCCAATGAAGCAGAGGCTGATGGGGGTGGCCAATTTCATGATGGCCATGGTCACCCTCTTTTCTGTGTGACAGGGCGACGCATGACAGTTTCCTGGCACTCAGTGTGCAGTGACAACATCAAGATTATGTGGCAAAATGTGTCCCTGCTCATGCAGAAGGTGTCGAGTCACTGTTGATTATTCCAAGACAGGTACAATGCATTCTCACCAGACAGAGCTGCTTGCGTGTGCCCAGACCTTGCGATCGTTGCTACGTACGGTTGATTCACAGAACCCTGTCAGTTTCAAGATCCATGTCTACCTCTCGGTTCTCAAATTGCAGCTGACAGGACATTGCCTTGCATAACAAGGCATTTGAAGCTGCTACCCTGCTTTGGTGCCTCTGTACAAGGGTCATCATAGCATATATTGTGTTCAATAGCTGAATGCCTGCATTATCAAGTGCCTCCATTCTCTGGCTAGACATCTTCAGGGTGTCCAAGAGCATCTGGTTCTCATCACTGATTCCATCAGGAGTCGGAGAAAGCCTCCTTGTTATGCAGAAAACAACTGTTTCCTCAGAGCGCCATGTACTTGAGCTAAGGGGGTTGACTAGCTAGGACTTTTGAATAGGGTCATTAGCATTATAAGCGTCATGCTCTTTAGATTTCAATTCCTAACCTACGCAGCTCAGATACTTGTAAACGCGCCTCCTATAACAACTTGGGGTGTCCAATGACCCCAGAAACTTGTCATCTGCGCCTTGTGGAACAATGACCGGACCTGCCACAAATTTTCACCCCACCAACCCCCCAAACCTGGCAGAAGCTAGGGGAAGAAAGGTGGGTGTAAGGCAGGGGTGGGCAAAATGTGGCCCACGGGCCAGATGCGATCAGCCAGACCATTCTATCTGGCCCGTGGGGCCCCTTAAAAAAAAAAAATTTAGAAAATAATATTTATCTGCCCCTGGCTGCCTGTCATGTGGCCCTTGATGGCTTGCCAAAACTCAGTAAGTGGCCCTCCGCCCAAAATAATTGCCCACCCTTGGTGTAAGGTCCCCATGCCCTTTTTTTTTTAATAGATCCCATTAATACATTGAGAGCTATGCCAGGCATTGAGGCACCAGAAGCAACAAGTAAAATTGCAATCCCAATTGTCTGAAATCTCCAAACACCCTGTTTTACCATGACACGTTCAGCAGAAAAAAGGGGGCACTGAGAAGAACACTGAAACAGCCAAACCCTGAATTAAGGGGTGGCAAGTAGCAGAAGATTAGCCTTAATGGTATTACCAGCCCTGCTCTTTACATTTCAATTCCTACACATCCCTGTAACCGCCCTCCTGTAGAAACTTGGGGTGTCCAATGAACCCAGAAACCTGTCACTCCCTGGGGGTGCAGAACCTAGCGCTTAGCAGAACAATGACCAGACCCACCACGAAGTTTCACCCCAGCAAACCCACCAAACCTGGTAGAAGCTGGGGAAAGAAAGACAAGTATGAGGTCCCTGTGCCCCTTCTTTTAATAGTTCCCATTAGCACTGCCCATCTTGTAAGAACTTGGGGTTTGGGTTTTTTGAGGATTACCCCTGAAATTCATCAAGCACTCAGACGTAGAAAGGTGGGCACAGAGCAGAAAACTAACTTAAAGAACCCAAATTTACCTCCTCCTCCCCCCCTCTCCTCCCCCCCCAACGACTTTGTAGACCCCCAGGAGCACAGTCCAGCGACTGATAGGTCAGACATTGTGGCGGGAGGGGAGGGGGAGTATGCCTGAAGGGCCAGTAGCAGCTGCTTTCAATCAAGTTGCACATGGCATGTGGAACTAGCCCCACCTTTGCACCATGGCCAAGCACAGCAAGGCAGGAGGGAGGGAGGGAGGGGGTAAACAATGGAAGTGGCAAATATGTCTGCTGCTTGCAGTTTCACATCCATGGGGGTGGATGTGATGGGCCTTCTCTTAAAGTTGCCTGTCGGGGGTGAGGACAAGATTTTTGACTATCAACACTTTTTTCCCCCCAATTCCTGTTACCAGCTACCACATCTTTAACCAGGCTTTAAACTAACCCCACTGGGGGCTGCATGGACAACCGCCAAATAAGCCCACTAGGCAACCACTACAAAACCAGCAGGATAGGGCACCCAGCTATGACTGGGCCACAGATATAGACAGCAATACCCTGTACAGGAGAGATGGTGAGGATAAAAGTGGTGGGGTGTAGCCCTCTATGTCAAGGAAAGCTACACATCCCTGCAAGCTGACATTGGCACCCAGGGAGGATGACCGGAGACCCTCTGGGTTAAAATACACAGGGAACATGGCACAGGGGACACAATAGTAAGAGTCTACTACAGACCTCCAAACCAGGAACAAGAGCTAGATCAGGTATTTGCCTGGGAACTGGCTGAGGCTGCACGCTCTTGGTGCATGGTTGTCATGAGAGACTTCAACTACCCCGACATCTCATGGGATGAGCACTCGGCCAAATATGAACGGTCACAAAGCTTCTTCATGTGTGTGGACAAGCTCTGCCTGACTCAAGAAGTCTATGGACCAACAAGAGGTAAAGCGCTGCTGGACCTGGTACTGGCTAAAGGGGATGATCTAGTCAGTGAACTAAGAATTAAAGGAAAACTGGGAGACAGTGACCACAAACTGGTAACTTGTACTATCCATCGCAAAGCTGGCAAGTCGGTCAGCAACGCAGAAGTCCTCAACTTTAGGAAAGCCAACTTTGATAAGCTCAGGAGGCTTGTTGTTGAGGTCCTAAGGGGCCATGACTCGACAGGGAAGGGAGTCCAAGAGGAGTGGCTGCTCCTTAAGGGAGCGATTCTGAAAGCACAAGCAATGTCCATCCCATCTCGGAGGAAAGGTAGCCAAAGGGCACAGCAGCCCCCTTGGCTCAGCAGGGAATTCGTGGACCTCCTATGGCAAAAAAGAGAGGCTTATAAAGGATGGAAGACAGAAATCACCACAAAGGAGGAATATTCTGCACTGGCCTGTATCTGTAAGGAACAAGCCAGGAAAGCCAAGGCTGCAACTGAACTCCAACTGGCTACACATATCAAGGATAATTAAAAGTCCTTTTTCAAATATGTGGGGAGTTGGAAGAAAAGCAAGGGTAACATTGGACCCCTGCTAAACCAATTGGGACAACTGACAGCTGACTCCCAGGAAAAAGCCAACCTGCTTAATGGGTACTTTGCATTGGTTTTTCATCAGCCCCAAGGGACCGCCCCCCCAGCATGATGCAGGATGGCCAGGGGGAGGGGGAATTTATACTCAGCGTCGGTGTAGAGGTCATAAAGAAACACCTTGAGAGGCTGGATATGTTCAAGTCAGCTGGTCCTGACAGATTGCACCCCTGAGTACTTAAGGAGCTGGCAGGCGTCATAGCCCAGCCACTGGCAATGATAGTCAAAAACTCATGGCGCTCAGGTGAAGTACCTGAAGATTGGAAGAAGGCTAATGTGGTGTCCATCTTGAAGAAAGGGAGGAAAGTATATCCGGGGAACTACAGGCCAATCAGCCTGACCTCAATCCCTGGAAAGATTCTAGAAAAATTATCAAAGAGACCGTTCTCGACAAGCTGGCTGATGGCAACATCCTGAGGGACAGCCAGCATAGGTTTGTTATGGGTAGGTCTTGCCTGACCAATCTCATCTCCTTCTATGATCAGGTGACATCTCACGTGGACAAGGGAAAAGAGATTGACATAATATATCTGGACTTCAAAAAAGCCTTTGATCTGGTGTCCCATGATCTCTTCTTGGAAAAATTGGCCAGCTGTGGCTTCAGCTACATCACTGTCCAGTAGCTCGGGAACTGCCTCCAAGGCCAGACCCAGAGAGTGGTAGTAGACGGAAATGAATCACTGTGGCGCTCCGTGACTAGTGGTGTCCCCTAAAGCCCCGTCCTTGGACCTGTGTTCTTCAACATCTTTATTAACGATGTGGACACTGGTGTCAGAAGTGGACTGGCCAAGTTCATCAACGACACTAAACTTTGGGGTAGAGCATCTACACCTGAGGATAGGCTGGTGATCCAGGCTGACCTGGATGGGCTTAGAAAGTGGGTGGTTATAAACCTGATAACCTTCAATACAGAAAAATGCAGATACTCCTCCTTGGGGAAAAAAACCTGCAGCACACTTATAGGCTTGGCAGTGCTACACTTGCTAGCACCATGGCCGAAAGAGACTTGGGGGTCATAATTGACCACAAGATGAACATGAGCCACCAATGCGATGTCACAGCTGGTAAAGCAAACAAAACTCTGGCTTGTATCCATAGATGCTTCTCAAGCAAACCTCAGGATGTCATCTTCCTGCTGTACTCAGCCCTGGTGGGCTCCACAATTCGAGAAACATGTGGAGAAGCTTGAGAGAGTCCAGAGGCAAGCCACGTGCATTTCTAGAGGGCAAAAGAATAGGCATTACGATGAGAGGCTGAGACCCATGGGACTCTTCAACCTGGAAAAGTGCCGGCTCAGGGGTGACCTGGTGGCAGTCTATAAGTACCTAAGGGGTGTGCTTCAGGATCTGGGGGAATGCCTGTTTACCAGAGCGCCCCAAGGGAAGACAAGGCCCAACAGTCACAAATTCCTCCAAGACCGTTTTAGGCTGGACGTAAGGAAAAATTTCTTTACTGTTCGAGCCCCCAAGGCCTGGAATAGACTCTCTCCAGAGGTGGCTCAAGCTCCTACTCTGGACTCTCTTAAGAAACGTTTGGACGCTTATCTTGCTGGGATCCTTTGACCCTAGCTGACTTTCTGCCCCTGGGGCAGGGGGCTGGACCTGATGATCTTCTGAGGTCCCTTCCAGCCCTAGTGTCTATGAAATCTGCTGGAATTTTGGAACATGCACCCGAAGCGCAGAAACCGACATGGACAGGATTTGAGCAAATGCCCAAGCACCGCTGCAGGAAGCAACGATCAAGGGAAGGCATGATGTAGACTTTGGTGGTGGCCTCTGAATCACATGGATGATTGGCAGGGCAAACTCTGCAAGGTGTTCCGAAAGATTGAAGACTGAAAGACTGCAGCTCACTGGGACATCAGGGCCAGCACAATAAAATTCCTTGACCTGGCTGATAAGTTCTGTCAGCATGCTGAGTGGAGCCAGTGGCATGAGGGAAAGTTTAGACAGAAGCTCCTTAAACAAATGACCCTGGCCCCGATTTGTGATCAGTCCCACTCTTCCAGGAGCTTCACAGAGGTCCCTACATAGGAACAACCCACATAGGAACAACCTCAGTGACAGGCACTATGCCTGTGAGTGAGGGGCACTTGTCCTCTAGCCAGATGAGAGCGCCACAACCATTAAGAACCAAAGGGAGGGTGAGACATACAGGGCACAGCAGGAGAAAAAGAGTCAATGACGAGTGATGGGATTTTAGCTGTTAGTAAGCACCACTACACTTTAGGGACGAAGGCAGGGGGGTGAGACAGAAGGTGCAAAGAGGGCAGGGGGAAAGAGGCAATGATTGGTGATGGGTTTTTAGCTGTTAATGCTTTGATAATGCTTCTGTTGCAAATCAGGGGAGTGGGCATTGTGTTCCTTTATTTTTTTCTGTTCTGCTTTGGTTTACTGACAATAAAATAAATGCTTAGGTGAAATTAAAAGGATTTTTTGTTCATGTGTGTCTGCTGACATGAGAAGGGTTGTTGAGGAGTGGCCCACCTGCACTTCCCCTGGCTCCAGGTTGCCCCCCCCTCCCTCCCCACCCCTACAGCATGCAGAGAGGTGGGATGGAAACAGTTCAAAATTATATTGAGCAGCCAGCCTGTGTCCCCAGAGTTGGGAAGGCTCTATCACATGCCAAGGAAGGCGTTGATGCTGGTGGCAATGTTCTCCTCAGCAATGTGGGGCAGAGATGTGCAGCGCTGCAAAAGGTATCCCCTGATGCAGAGCATCTTATCTCCGCAATGTTGCAAACTTGCACAAAAGGCTTCTGTCCCTTGCCTGTGAAGGACCAACATCTAGATGTGGTGGAGATGCTGGGGCTTTCAAGGCCTGAGATTTTATTATTGTGACCTGAGTCCAGCATCAAGCTGACCAGAGTCCAGCATCAAGCTAACCAGTAGTCAACAAACAACTTCCCCCCCAACCTTCTATAAGCTAGCAACCCCTACCCCATCCACAGTCCCCCTCTTAAAAAGAGAAAGTATGAAATAAAAAATCCAACAAAGCAAACAGAAACCTTTATCTACAACCAACAATAATAAAAAAGGGAAACAAATAATAGAACAACTCCTTTAAGATAGTGATTTCTAATCAGTATGAATTACTCTGAATTCTTATAACGGTGCATGAAGTGTTAAAAAACACAATGGCAATAACAATGCCATTACTATAACAATTACTATAACGGCTCACTTAGTACAACAGCACAGGAATAGTGAAAAAAAAATCAATAGTTAATTTTAACTAAAAGAACCTGGCCCTAAGGTCGACTTTCATTCAGAGCTTGACAGAGAACTACAGGATCGCAGAGCACAGATTTGTGCTTGCCATTGGTGCTCCTTGGCAGGGGCAGGGGCAGGAGCAGGGGCAGGGGCAGCACTGGGGCCAATGACCACCAGGCATAGAATCATTACCAGTACAACCATCAGTATTTGCCAGTCCTGCTGGGTCTTAGAATGCCTCCTGGACTAATCATGGCTCCTTTCACACTGGATGGCCATGATGCTTCCTGTAGCATGATGGACCCGTCTGACCAGTTCACACAGCTACTGCTCACATTCCCTGAGGGCAACCACCAGCTTGTCGGTTCATGCATCAGTTGCATCCTGCCTTGGCTGTCTGTGTGCCCTGGGTTGCAGTGTTGGAATTGGAGCTGAAAATCAAGAAACGTGTGAAACAGAGTGAATTAAGAATGCTTGCTGCTCTAAAGATGCATCCAGCAAATCTTGCGACCAGAAAAGAAGTGGTCAGACCAAAACACCTGAGAAGGGGTACCTGACCACAGGGGGTAGCAGGCCCTGAGTGGCTGTAAACAGGTGCGATCCCACTGCGAGCAAGTCCCCCTCCCCCACTTCACCTCACAGCCCAACCTAATTATAGCTGTCAGTTTAGATGAGAGGTGCTTCACACGCCGGATGTGGATTTTGACCTCCTTAGTCTATCCTCCTCCTCAGAACTGGCAGATGACATGACCAGGGCATTTCTGCTATCTTCTCCACTGGAGTTCCTAGATCCCCTGCAACTCACAGCAGTGGTTGGCAAAATGTCCACAGGCAAGGACGCCCTGGAGCCTCTGTCCCTTGGTGTTCACACCAACCCAGTACCTCCATTAGTGGCTGGAGGTACCTGTAGTGGGCCATGTCACGCAGTGGGGTGCCCTGTCGCTGTGCTCTAATAACATCCCTGAAGAAGGGATTTTTTGCCTTGACCTGGCACTGGAGTGGGGCCCTGCTGTACCCCTGCTCTGCCATTCTCCCTGCAACATCAAGGTAGATGTGCCAGTTGGCTCACAGGCTGCAAACTGGCGCACGACCTCTGGGTCCACCAGCACCTGCATCAGGCTCTTTGTTTTGGTGAAGGTCTAGTTAGACCTAGACCTATAAGCCCTTAGAAGGATTCTTCAGAAATAAGAAAGACTCAGGAATGTGTAATAGTTCTACATCTACTTTTGTACTAATCAATTTGTCAAAAATATGACTAAACTGGAAACTTGGCAGGTTATTGAGGCCATCTCTAATATGGGGGCCAACGGCCACAAAGGAAAACAGGAATACCGATTTCTTGCCTCTGAAGAAGCTGGTTAGAAAACAGCCTGAGAGAAAGAAAACATGCAATGCATTTTCCTTAGCAAAGGGAGGATTGATCTTTTCCTTGCATGCAGAAATGCAGATTCCAATATAACCCTAGGGAAAGTGACCCATTTCTCATTCCCCCCAAAACTGTCATGTTATAACATAGGGAGCACTTATTATAGTCTACTCAAATTCTGAATGTACAAATTACCTTACACAGACCACATTTGCCAGTCAGCTACGAGAACTTGGGGAGACTATAACCTCCAGTTTAAACTGTGGACATTTGTAGTCCTTGCCTTTTCCTCTTTGATCATTTAAAATATCACTGCTTTGTTGTTAATTTAAAGGTTCTGTTGATCGCTAGGTTTCCAAGCCTAGAGCATTCAAGACTGAATGCATTTTTGACACTGATGCCAACTAACATGCCTGTAAAAACCTTCCAACTAGGCTGAGTAAACCATTTTTTCTGCCTCTCCAGTATGAGCACCCTTTTAGTAGGTTTTGAGTTGAACTCCTACCAAACTAAGCCATCTTACATCCTTGTATACAGAGGGGAATTAACCAGAATCTACACAGCATGAAATAACTAAGCACATGCAAAACAGAGTACCGCAAGGGATTCTCAGTCCCTAAAGTGCAAGTGTGTTCAGATGACACCTCTGTAAAAGAACTATAGCAAATCTAACCAAATATTTTTCTCTTTACACTCTGCATCTCTCCCCTTCCAAAAAACCTGTACATTATTAAAAGGCAACATTAGGGGTTAGCCTCAAAGCCACATAAAACAATATATTCAGAAATAAGGTAATTTTCTCTATTATATAAACATGATCAATGAACCCACATATATGTGAACAACAAAAAAACTGAAGTTTGTTCCTTTCCCACTGTTTTATTAATGGACTAAGATGGCACCCACACTTCAAAAAATAGTACTTACATTCCGTCTAATGAAAATGTGAGAAGTCTCAGATCTCAACTTCTTTCACTGAAATGCAAACCAAGGATAGACTTTGGTAGATCTGGATGGTAATATCATAAGTAACTGAAGCCCAAATTATAGCTGTCTCCAACTTTAGGGGTGTCTTTTTTCTGGAAATGTTTGTTTTAAAGGTTAATTGCAGAGGAGAAACAAACCATACGCACAGCAGCCTTCAGATGGGATCCCAACTGGGTCAGCTAAAGATGACTTTGGAAGCTTGAACTCTGAATATAATTTTTGTGTAAGGCAAGTATTTCTTAAGGTGATATTTTTTACTGGACTAACTATGTAGCTGAGATAAAGTTAGACTAGCTTTTGAATCTGAGGAAGAATGTCTTATTAGTTTAACTTTATCTCAACTACATAGTTGGTCCAATAAAAAATATCACCCTAAGACATCCTTGCCTCCTGCATAATTTCTGGACCACCACAGCTTCAGCATCAGTCTTATACTAACATAACAAGGAAGATAATTTCTGTGCAGTCCCACCCACTGTTTCATAAGTACACAATGAATAAAGATGCAAACTGCATAAGAAACACCCACTTCTATGATGTAGACAACTAGCACATTAAGTAATTTATTCTTATGCCTGTGGTGGAACACTTTCAGAGCATTCTCAGGTAGAATGGTTTTTAGTTTGGTTGGCTAAACAGCAGCACAGCATATTCAAGAACGTGGAAGGGACGCTTAACAGACACTGTACTCTGTGTTTCAATGCCATAGTACTTTTGTTTGTCTAAGCAATTGCTATTGGTAACCACAGTCTTTGAGACTATGTATAATGCTTCGAGTTTCTATAAAAAGCAGTAGTTCTTGCAAGGCAAGGACTTTAATACATCAAGACCTTTTTTTTTCTTCTTAGCTAATCTTGATGAAAATGGCTTTGCTCTTGATAAAACAGAAAGCAGATTAAGATTATTTGATATTAAATACTAAGCTACTTTCAAATTGCCCTGTCAACAACATGGTATGATGGGAGGCACCACGGTCAGTCAAAGGAGGTCATTTGTCACTAGTAAGCAACCCCTTCAAGCCAATGCTTGCAAGGAGCTGATATTTTTTAGAAGAGACTTTACAGGGAGAGAAGCAGCATTACCTAATCACCAGGGATCTAGGTTTCCTGTTTCCCAAGGAAAAACGGAGTTAACCACGAATTTCCCAGTTTAATTGGAAAAAATGCAGGTTTTCCCTTTTAGCAGGGAAACCTGCGGATTTCCTCCTTTTGCAAAGAGCTCTGCAGGCTGGCTGAGTTCCAGCCTGCAAGAGCTGTTTGCAAAAGGGGTGGAAAAGCCCCAGTCCTGCCCGGAGGGGGCAGGCGAAAGTGCAGGACCCAACGCTCTCACTTACAGGAGGCTGCCTCAGGATCAGGCTTCTTCATTCCTGGAAGTAAGTGGGGCTTGGCGGTTGCAGGGTAGGGCTAGGGCTAGAGGGGAAGCTGGCTGGGGGCTGAGGGAGTGAGGATGTGTTGGGGGAAGACATGGAGTGCCTTCCCCAACACATTCCCCTCCTTCAGCCCGGGCAGGCGGGTAGGCAGGCGAAGAGGGGGGACAGAGCACACCCCAGGGCACAGTGGTGAAGGGTCAAGGGGCACTGCCAGCCCCCCACCTCAGCTCATTCTGTGCCTTCTCCCAGGAACAGGGCCGGGGGGCCGAGGGCAGCAGTGCCCCTCTGAGGGCCACACATGCACTGCCCAGCTGGGGGGGGGGGGGGGCGCGCGGGGCGCGAGGGAGCTTGCATGCGGCACCTGCCGCCACCACTGACCCGCTGCCACTACACTTCATGCTGCTTGATTGCAGTTGGCGGTGGGAAAGCCACACAGGACACAGGGTGTGGTGGCGACCGCCGTGTGCGAACCCCACCCCCCGGCCAAGCAGGCATGGAGGCCTGCAGACGGACACTGTTGCCCTCCACCCTGCTCTAGGCAAGCAGCACAGCACATGGCAGTGGCGGTGCAGTGGTGCTGGTGGCTGCTGCCGCATGTGAACGGAAATGCAGTGTGGGGGCAGCAGCTGGCGGCGGTGTGGTGGCAGCCACCTGCAGCAGCAGGGACAGTGCAGTAGCAGCCACTGCATGCCAGAACTACTGCACCACCACCGCTGTGCCCCGCACCACTTACCCGGAGCAGGGCCAGGGGGGCGAGGGCAGCGGTGCCCCTCTGCAAGCTGCACATGCCTGCCTGGCCAGGGGGGGAGTGAGGGGAATTGCATACAGCGGCTGCCATCCACCACCATGTCCTGTGCAGCTTTCCCGCCACCGGCCATGGGCAAGCAGAGCAAGGTGCAGTGGCAGTGATGCAGTAGTGGTGATGGTGGCTGCTGAGTACATCCCTTCTTCCCCTCCAGCCGGGCAGTACATGTGAGGCCCGCAGAAGGGCACCACTGCCCTTGCCCCCTCCAGCCCTGATCCTGGGAGTGGGCCGAGGTGGGGGGTAGGGAAGCACCGTGGTGTGTCACGTGTGGCCAACAGTGCCCCTTGCCCCTCCGCTGCCATGCCCTGGGTCACACTCTGTTCCCCACCCCCCTGCCTGTTCGCCTGCCCATGGGAAAGCCCCACTAGGAGTTCCCACTGGCCGGCAGGCTCTCCATGTCGTCCCCCAGCACATCCTCGCTCCATCAGCCCCCAGCCAGCTTCCCCCACAGTAGAGATGGTGTGGTGGCAGCCGTTGCATGCAAGCTTCCCTCCTCCCCAGCCAGGCGGCACGTGTGTGGCCCGTAGAGGGGCACTGCTGCCCTAACCCAACCCCCCCCCCCCCCCCAGGAGCAGGCAGAAAAGATACACTCCTTCTCCCCCATTCTCCATTTGTCTCCCCAACCCCTTCTTCTCCCCCCATCCCTCCACACACACCTACTTGCTGGGGGTTGTATGTATGTCTGTGTGTGTGTTTGTCTGTGCCTCTGCCTGCATGTGTGGGGCTAGGGGGCTGTTGTGGGAGGACTAAGGGGTACGAGCAGGACTGGGGAGGCTGGAGGGAGAAGTGAGGAGCACTAGCAGGGCCATGGGGGCGCCATGGGGGGCCTTTAATTTTTATCATGGATTTGAGGGGTTTTATCAGAGAATTTGCGATATTTTATCAGGGAATTTGTGATTTTTTTTTATCAGGGAAAACCAAGATCCCTGGTGATCACAAGGGATTTCAAGGAGAATCCTAGAACTTTCACCCCTCCTGCTACAGCACAGAACTTAAAAAAACCCACTACATCTAGTCAACCATGCCACCAAAGAGTTTTACTTTCATCTTAGCTCACACCATCTTCCTGGCTGTGACCTTATTTTTAATATCAGACAGACATAAAACATAATAATTATCCATTAAATTAGAATAGGCACTGTGCCTTCCCTTAGCCTTGAGGTCCCCAAATCACTAAAACACTGCAATGCTATGATGCAGTTGGAGTCTGCCTATATATCTTGCAAGTTTTTCAAGGTACATCAGTGAAAAGCAAGGTACATCAGTGAAAAGCAAGACCTGATAGAACCCTAGAATTAGATGGATGCAGTAAAGGCTTTTAAAAATGTTATGTTATACTAACGATGGGCAAAGCATCAAGGAAATAAAGAGAGAGAAAAAAAGGATCCCTTTATACTTTAAGCTATTTATAAACCATTCCACAACTTCAGTTCTTTTCATATGACAACCTTAATTCTCTGACCTTAATTAAATCAATATTAAAGTAATTTTCTACAGGAATTAACATTGTTTGTTTATTTATTCACTATCATAAACATTATACCTACTCTTGTTGTGTGGCTTTGGGAAGAAATGTGGGAGATTTCTGAGGGATGACGGCTTATTGTTTAACACAATTATTCATCTAGTCTTGACAGCCTATATGGAAGAATCTACTTCTTCTCTCCCAATAATTACTTAAGTCCCAAACCACCTTTGAAAAAACAATGTCAATTTTTTCCTGGGGAATTTGAAGTATACTTCAGTTAAATAATAAAGGCAGAAGTAATGTATGCACACCCTCAATGCATTGGTTTGGATGTTAATAAATAATTAGCGGTCAGGGAACAAAGTAAAATAAACCAATGTTTCAGCCACCATGCTTTACTCTGTTTGAAAAGCTCACACTGCAAAGATGAACTGTGAATAATGGCATTTGACAGGACATCCACTCAGATGCACAGTTTTGAACAGTGAAGTCTTTAATATCATCAAGCAAAAGACCAGCTCAAATCCGGATTAGATGCTGTGAAAATATGCGAACTGTTTGACTGTTCATATTAAATGGGTTAGGGAGAGTTTCAATCCAGTTTCAAATGGAGAAAAGTTCATATTGGAGGGAAAGGAGGAGTGAGCGTGCAACAACGGGCACTTCTGCCTCCCTTGTTGACAGTCTCAGCTGAGAGGCTGAAATAGTCACAAAGCCGAATCTGCTACCTTACACAGGCACCTACTACATGCTCAAAACTTTTGCCAATATAAGATGTTGGTTAATTAGTGCTGAGATTTTCACAATATTTTTATTCCAACACAAACTCTGGTCCAGGTGCAGAGATGCTGATCAAAAAAAGAGTGTTTTTGTCAAAGGCCTATTTTATTATGGGATCTTGCACAATCTACACTGACAGCATTTTGTTGCGATGGTATAGCCTACACCTGCACTTATAGGGTGCTTCGAGACAAGCACGCATGTGCCTGTTGTGGCATCTCAAACCAGTTACCTGGATTTCCAGGTATCAAAAAAAGAAACACTCCGGAGAAAAGTGGCGCAGGACATGGTTCCCCACCATGCCCTGAGGCAAACCGGGGCTTGGACCTCCAGAGATGCTCTGGCATCCATCCAGAGCATCTCTATGGTGCCCCCTGCTGCCCTAGCACGCTGCATTCGTGTGTGGAGCAAGCAGGAGCAATGCAAGGCGGTGTGACCCGGGTGCTGTCCCTGGTAAGTAGGGACTGAGGGTGAGGGGGGGGATTTTGGGCAGAGGTGGGGCTGTGGATGTGTGGGGGGACTGTGGGCTTGGGGTTGTGTGGTGGTGGGGCCAGTTGCAGGGCATGGATCCCCGCAAGGGCCTTAGCCCCCACTCCCCCCCACCCCCCCACTGGTAGCAGCAGTGGCCGTCCGGGCGCTCAGGGCCTGCTGCTATTGGAGCCCCCCTGCAACACAGCACGGCCCTGGCTGCCTCGGACCCAGCACCGCCTATGCCACTTGTCGTGGGTCCGGCCCAGCTCAGCACGGAGCTATGCGCCTTCAGGCAGCCCCGGGCCACTCGGGCTGTCACCCGGCTCTACTCGGAAGTACACTATTTTGGGTATTTTAATGAGACAATTTGGGTTTCTTATCAGACAATTTGCAAGTTTTAAAGACAGAACACCAGGATGTCTGCTGATGAGACAAGTGGCAAGACCGGGGCAGAGGAGCCTGACCAGGGCCAGCACTGGAGACTCAGCTGGAGGGAGATGTGGTAGCTGACCTTTTGGACATTTGGGGCCAAGAGGACACACTTTGACAGTTCAAAGCAGGCCATCACAAGAAGCACATCTTCTGGGTGATAGCTGCCCAGATGGCAGAGCAGGGGCATCCCATCCAGGTCTGGCAAGCGTGCAGCAATAGGGCTGCAGGTCCAAGGGGGCAGATGCTGTTGCAGGTGGTAGCAGGTCACAGCCAGGCAGCAGCCCCCATTCCAGTGAGTAGAGGGTGCAGGGGCCACTCTAGGTTAGGGCTGCTTCAGCAGTCCAGCTGGCACAAGGGGCTACTGTCCCCAGATACCAACTGGTTGGGCCTCAGAAGTTCCCTGAGCTGCTTGCCAAGGGCAGCTTTTTATACTGCTGGGGCCAGCACCTGTGTAGTTCTGTATATGCAAATTTGCTCTTATGCAATGAGCATTTTAGACCCACAATTTGTTATATGCAAGGTAAATTCGCTCTTATGTGAGTGGTATAGGTGCCCCCCCCCCCCCCACCCAAGCAGGTAAGTCTGTGGGGGGAGGGGAACAGGCTGCGAGACCCTGGTATCACAGGGCCCCACTCACCCCAGCCCCTGCTGCAGCATTCTCGAGAGTGGCCGGTGCCGGCTGCCTGCAACTGCTGGGTTGTACCATGCTCCACCTGCCCCCCTGACCCCTGAGCTCTGCCTGTCCCCATTCACCCCAACCCCTCCTACAGCAAGAGCCGTGCCCTCCCACCCTGCACCCACTGACAATTCTCTCTGCTTTGCTCCCTTGTGCAGCCCCAGGAGTGACACCCCTCCCCGTGCCCCTTCCCTAGTCCCAGCCTCACTCCCTTCCCTAGTCCCAGCCTCACTCCCTCCCTCCCTGCCATGGGAACCTATCCCTAGTTGTTACATTATAATGTGGGTTCGCTTTATGAGAATTCGATTTATGCGCGGTTCTCCAGGAATGCATGTACCACATAAATCGAGGGAAACCTGTACTAGCAAAACCTCTCTAGGCCTGGTCCTGCAGTGGCCCCCTTCATAGTTTCATAGATTCTAGGGTCAGAAGAGACCTCAATAGATCATCGAGTCCGACCCTCTGCATAGGCAGGAAAGAGTGCTGGGTCTAGATGACCCCAGCTAGATGCCTACCTAACCTCCTCTTGAAGACCCCCAGGGTAGGGGAGAGCACCACCTCCCTTGGGAGCCCATTCCAGACCTTGGCCATTCTAATTGTGAAGAAGTTCTTCCTAATGTCTAGTCTAAATCTGCTCTCTGCTAGCTTGTGGCCATTATTTCTTGTAACCCCCGGGGGCGCCTTGGTGAATAAAACCTCACCAATTCCTTTCTGTGCCCCCATGATGAACTTATAGGCAGCCACAAGGTTGCCACTCAACCTTCTCTTGCAGAGGCTGAAGGGGTCCAGGTGCCCCAGTCTCTCCTCATAGGGCCTGGCCTGCAAGCCCCTAACCATACGAGTTGCCCTTCTCTGGACCCTCTCCAGGTTATCCACATCTCTCTTGAAGTGTGGCGCCCAAAACTGAATGCAGTATTCCAACTGCGGTCTGACCAGCGTCCGATAGAGGGGAAGTATTCAGGCCAGATTAGAGGCATAGGAGAAGCTTGCATCAGGACTGCTCATGCTGCACCTGTTCTAAGGCTACACGTAGGCCTCCAGTCTCCAAAACTGTCAGATGGGCATCTTTTGCCAGTATAAGATGCACCCCCAAAATTAAACAGTGCACAGAAAACTCTTCCACAAAATTAATGAGCCCAAGGTAATGACATAACAGCTGAGAATGATCTTAATTTTCCCTTTATGTTGAACGTGCAGTGTTCTGACTCCCCTCAAAGAAATCTGCGTCTTATTGATAAAGTTCAGTATGGCCCCCTGTGGCAGCTATGCTACATACGTTCATTTTAATAGCTAAAACAGGTTTGTGCTTTGCTCAGCATTCAAAAGACCTAAGATAGTTGATGACAATCAAGCTTCTTTCCAATTCACACAGTCTCAGTTTATCTCCTAGCAGGAATTGCAGCATGAGAACAGTGTAAATATTGCAACCAAAAAGAGGAAACAGACTGACCCTTCCTGAAAATACAAATAGTGCAAGCAGGCTTCCAAAACTATGAACAAGGCCCCGATCCTGCAGTATTTACTGCAGTCAAGCCTCAAGTTTATTTTAGAGAGCTGTGCCTGCACAAAACCCTGCAAGATTTAGCTCTGAATTATTAAGACAGCGGTGTCAAATATATGGCCCACAGGCTGGATCTTGACCAGAGACCCATGTCACCTGGACTGGTGGGGCTCCTGGAGGGACAGGCAATTTAGGGGTAGGGTCTGCCACTGAAATTCAGGGTATGAAGCTCCGTGTGAACAGCAGGAGCGGGGACAATGGAGGAGGAGAGTGATGGCTGCACTAACCCCTGCAGCTCCCCCATGCTGCACATCCCATTGCTGGGTTCCTTGTTTTAAGATATTTAGTTATAAAATGCTTTTCTTATAAAATATAATTTCAATTGCTTTTGGAAGAATATTGAATTAAGATTTGGTAAAGAAAAGTTAAGATACCAACAATCTATTTTACAAGGTCACAGGGACAAGTATTAAGATGATATACTCAAGAACTGCAACACAAAACTTGCTTCTATTTAATTATTTTCTACTTCCTTTACCCATCTGGTTTTAAGCAGCTTCATAACCTGGGGAAACAGTGTTTCACCATGGCCTGGTTTGGGTTTACTCTCAGTGTTCTAAGTGTACCAGTTCAGAAGCCTGAAAATGGGAAGTTACATACACCGCGGCCCCCCTCAGCCCCCCCCCCATCTAATTCATTTTGCCCTTTTCCCTCTTGGCAAACATTGATCTCTTCATACAAACAAAGCAGATAAAAACAGGCATGTTAATATTAAACAGCAGCTACACTGCATTATCACATCACTGCTTGCAACCACAGAACTCTTGCTGTGGGATCAACTTAAAGCACAATACAGGTCCTGCAACAGTCACAGTAATTTCCTGTATTTTAAAGAATTGTTGTTAAAATCTCCTAGAATACAAAACACTCCCTTTCAGATTATAGGTAAGGACATACGAAAAACATATACCTTAAAGTTGGGCTGTCCGCCTGCTAAGCCCCCAAGGACCACAAACCCTGGAAGCCATGGCCACACATGGCACCCACCATTGCCTTGCACAGTCCTAATCCACATCTCCCCCTTCCCCTACCCACTTGGCCCGGTCTCACTCTCAGCTCCCTGCACTGCATGGCTCAGCTGCCAGAAGAGGGAGGGGGGAGCCCAAAGACTCTGACTGCTGTTGCAGTTGGCACAATGCATGGATCAGCAGTCAGATGAGAGCTCAGGCCGCAATTTAACTCCTTGCAGGCTGCATACAGCCCAGAAACCACCAGTTGGACAGCGTGACCTTAAAGTAAGTTAGGGGGTGAATTTAGAGAATGTAGCATAACTAATGGTAACTTCCTGTGTGCACTCTCTTACTATTTTGATAAAATTGAGGACACCTGACAAGCAGGTGCCTAGTACAATAAATCTAGCACTTAGTGTGCAAGACTGGAAACTGTCACTTTTGGCATCACAGCCCTGATACTACTCTAATTGTGTAATCCTGGACAGGTCACTAAGGCTTCCTGTACACAGGGCCATTCCGGGGCGGTGGGGCGGGGTAAATCGGGGTGACCACCCTGGGCCCTGCACTTTGGGAGGCCCCGCAGACAGTGCAATACAGGCCCCACCACTGCAACCGGTGGCAGCTTCTGCAGGTGGTCGCCGCCACGCTCCGCCCCCCCTCCGCCACTGCCAGGTTCTGCAGGCAGGCACTGCCCCCACTCCCCCGGCCCTACGCAGGCTGATATGCCCTGGGCCCCACACACCCCTAGAGACAGCTCTGCCTCTACACATACCTTTCATTCCACTATTTTAGAACTATTTGGAAACTATTTTACTGATCTAAAGCGATACCAGTACATCGACTGTAGATGCAGCAGGTATAGTGATATTAAGGTATCTTACACAGACACTAATATCTTGTTCCACTTCCTGAATAGCAAAAGCAGCACAGGACTCAAAGGGACCACCATCAAGTAGAGACCCAGAGGTAATGGGGGCAGGTGGTAAAAAGCAGGGGGTAGTGCAGGGTAAGGTCCTGTGCCCACCTCGCTCTCCCCTGGCACCAGTTAGATAAGTGTTTCTCAAAACATTTTAGTCTCAAGGCAGCCCTCTGTAACTATTCTGAATTTGGATTCTGGCTCAGTAAATCTCAACCAGCAGCCCAGGCTGCCGCTAAATTCAGAAAAACTTATGGACGGATCCCTTAAGGCTGAAAAGGTTGAGAACCACTGGTACTGGTAATGTCCATCTTTTAGTCATCAGCAGGTTTCATTAGTTTACTCTGACTTTTTTGTGCCAAGGCCATTAATGGAAATATTAAAAGAAGACTGGTCCCAAGATAAATCCTGGTAGATCTGCACTACTAACCTCCTTCCAACCTGATATTTCCTCTTTCAATGTTACTTGTTGCTATCTACCCTTAAATCAGTTCTTCATTTACCCTACATTTCTTTCACTAAACCCCATCTTCTCTAGTTTAACTAACGGCATCCCATATGACATGATATCAAAGAACGCAATATCAGTAAAACCATGCTGCATTTTCACCATTTTCAATTTACCTTCATGTCTTCAATTATACATTCAACAAAAGCTTTGTGTTTCATTAAGATCAGACTAATAGGCCTTTAGTTGCTTGGACCAATCCCTTTCTCCACCTTCTCAAATGTAAGTACTGCAGTTACAATGACATGATATCAGCCCTGACTTAATAGCTCTATTAAAAAATATGAGCTACCAGACTTGCAATTTCATGTGCCAGTCTTTTCAGGAGGGAAGCTATCCCTTTCTCCAACTTAAATGCTTTAAACTCTTTGAGCTCTGCTTTCACTCCACCTGTGGCAATTTCCACATCATCAATCCCATTTACCTTCCTAGTTTAATAAAACTCCATGTTCAAAACCATCATCCATTTTGAAAACTGAGGCAAAGCATTCAGTTTAAGCCATATGCTTTTAATTTCTACTATACCTTCCTTTCAAGGTGACATTTTTTTCTGTCCTGGTTCTCCTCTTATTCTTATGGTTAGGCATGCACCAATAAAGATTTTTTGGGCAGATATTGATAGCCGATATTTAAGGAGGCATATCAGCCAATACCAATCCAATTTCCGATACAGTTGCCTCCAGCTGGTAAGTCTGTTGTGGTGGAAGGGGAGGGGGAGGGAAGGGGCATGGGGGGCAGATCAATGCCCCCCGCAGTGAGGGAGGGGGCAGGGGCTGCTCAGGCAGAGGGGGAGCGGGGGCCAGAACTGTGGTTCATGGGGAGGAGGCGGTTCCCGCTGCTGCTTGCACCCTGGGAGGGCACCGGGGGGGGGGAAGCATGTGTCCCCCGGATCTGTGCAGAGCGGGGTTGGGTGGGCTGCAGCTGGGGCTGCGCGGGGCCCTTCTCGATGAGGGCTGAGCTCGGAGCAGACACCGGTGGCGCTGGGAGGATGCTGCATCCACTCCATATTTTACTACCACTCTGCTCCCAGCGCCGCTGCTGCCAGCCGTCTGGCACAGCCCCAGCTCTTCCCAGCATATGGGTGAAGACAGGGCATTTGAGGCAGGGCTGCGCCAAGCGGCTGGTGGCATCAGTGCTGGGATCAGACCAGCAGCCAAATTTGGGGTGGATGCAGCATCCTCCCAGCACCACTGGTGCCTGCTCCGAGCCCAGCCCCTGCCAAGAAGAGCCCCGCGCAGCCCGCACCACCCCACCCTGCCCCGCCTAGATCTGGGGGACACCCACCTCCCCCTGCCCCGAGCCCTCCCAGGGTGCAAGAAGCAATGGGAGTCGCCTTCCCCCCCACCATGAGCTGTAGCTCTGGCCACCCCTGCCCCGCCCTGTCTGGAAAGTGCCTGTTCCTGCTCCCTCCCTCACCATGGGGGACATTGATCTGTACCCCCCCACACTCCTTCCCTCCCCCCTCCCCTTCTACCACAACAGACTTACCAGCTGCACGCAGCTCTCCATGCTGCCACCTCTGCTTCTTGCTGCCTGAGTGTTGCGCTGGGGCTGCATGCAGCACAGGCATTTATCAGCCCCATTGAGCCATTTCCAATACAGCCAGTTTTCTTTATATCGGTACCGATCCGGTATCGGACGAATGTGTCGGTGAACCACTACTTTTATGGTTGAAGAACCTTTTACAATTTCATATCTTTTGTAAGGTCTTACTAAGCTCAGGTTTTGCAGATATCCCTGGGTCTCTATACTTCTTGACTTTCATGAGATAGCTTTCCTTGGCAAGCAGTTCTTTTTCCCTCCTCCCTATTCCTTACAGCATCTCTGCCTATGCCAAGATCTTCCTTGGGATGGTTTGGTTAATTAGATCTGGAGCCTTTCTCTTGCTTGCACCTTTTGGTTTTGCACCTTTGGTTTAAAGCCATTCCAAGCCTCCACTCCATTCAAATCCCAGAGCCCCTCAGTCCAGCTCACTTCTGTAATGAAGGTTCTCAATTTCAGAAGGGTATATTTTGGCAAGTGAACTAGTTATTTTTCTATTTGTGCATAACCTTTCCTTTAAGATGTCTCTACTTCTAATCCCTTAATCCAAGGTTATCTGGTATACATAGTTCTTGAGGTTCTCATTGCTCACCAAAAATCAAGTCTCAAATAGCATCTCTGGCTGGTTCTGTGACTATCACATGCAGGACTAACTGGGCACTAGCATGACTAGAAACATTTGTCCTCACAGCATGTACCTCAAAAGTTAATGTCTTCCATACTAACAGAATTCACAATGCACCATGACCGAACTCACATCTGAACCCCACTGCAGGGTGCCTAGTAGAGCAGTGGTGTTAAAGCAGGTAAACTTACATGTGTAGGAAAGATCTTAAGCTTCACCTCAGTCCCTCCCCCACATGCTGTGTGCCTGCAGGCAGCATGCCAGAGCCTGGCAGCTCCAGTACAACACTGTTCAGGACTGTCCAGCAAAGGTCATCGGGCTGTGAGAGCCAGATGCGCCCCAACATCGTCATCACTGACAAGGAGGCCAAGAAGGTCATGATAGTGGACATGACCATCTGCTTTGAGAACCAGTGCCAAGCCTTCACCGAAACCCAGGGTCGCAAGCAGAAATACACCCCACTGGCCAACATCCTGAGGAGCCGCAGCTACAACATGAGGGTCATTGCGCTCAATGTGGGAGCGCTTGGAGCCTGGGACCCCAGCAACGAGACAGTCCTGTGTGCCTGCTGCATCTCCCGCTGCTACGCCAAGCTGATGTGGCGATTCATGGTATCTGACACCATCTGCTGGTCCCATGACATCTAGGTCAAACACATCACAGGCCAGCGCCAGTATGCCAACCCTGCCAGACCGACCGCCACTAGACCAGACCCAGAGAGGACCACCTGAACCCCCTCTGCACCTAATGGACTCTGAGACTTATTCTCAACCACAGACTACTCCACTCCACCCAGCACAGACCCCCGCAGTAGGACTCCATGGACTGAGTGATTTGTTTGTTCAGCTCACCCCCTCCACATTGTGGACCTTTGTATGGGTTTGTTTGTATCTTCTTTTCTCTCTCAGCATCACGACCCCCTCCCTTCCCCCACCCCTGGGGGGGTAGGAGGCTAACACTGTATTTATGTGACCTAGTTGCATTCCCCTCCTCACCCCCATCCCTCTCACGTTAGCTTGGGCACTCTGCATGTCCCTTATGGCCTTGTCATTCTTATTCTATGATCATTAACAAGACCTTAAGCTTCACCTCAATTCCCCACACAGAAGGGGCCTGTGGGAACCGGCCTCAAGGCTGGTTACAAACAGGCAAGGGGTTCAGGTTTAACCTGGTGGATTGACTCCCAGTAAAACAGGTGCAGGACAGGCTAGAACCAGCGGATGGTTTACCCAGGACTGGTTGCTGTTGTGGGCTTTGACTTGCTTCCGAACAGGCGTGGGACAGCCGTTCACACACGGGGGCTGAATGGCCATGAGCTCGAGCCCACCCCACGGCCCAAGGCGAAGGAGGGGGTTACTCCCCGGGTCGGATTGCTCTGGTCTGTTCTCAGCCGGGCTGCGATGCGGGCCCGGGCGGGTCCGCCTCGGGGCGGGCGGTCGCTTGGCGGCGGCAGGTCGCGGGAGAAGCCAGGCTGCCTGGAGCGCCGGGCGCAGCGCGGCCCCGCCAGGGACTGTGACTGCCGGGGCAGCCGGGGCACGGACGCCTGTGGGCCCCGGCCTGGCCCCGCCATCTCCGAGCGGGCCGGCTCCGCAGCCGGGGAAGCAGTACCTCCCCGCAGGCTGCAGTAGTCCCTGGCCGCCCGGCCGGCAGCTCCCGGCACGGCCCGCGGCGGCCTCGGGTTGAGTCGGGCCAGGGGCGACGGACAAGCGAGTGCCCGACTCTGCCCGGCCCTGAGCCCAGGGCCCGGCGCCCGGCGCCGCGCCGCCACCTCCCCCCATCGACGCGGCACCTACCGGGCTCCAGGCAGCGACGATCCGGCGCGGGGCGGAGGCAGCCCCGGCGCCGCAGTCGGGATCCGGCGGGGCGGGGCGGGGCGGGGCGGGGCGGGCGGCCCGTGTGAGCCCGCCGGAGCCGCAGCGCCGAGACCGAGACCGAGACCGAGACCGACCCCGCGCCCCGCGAGCGGCGCCTCGCTCCGGCCTCCCCCTGTCCCCGCGGCCCTTGGCGGGGCGGGCCTGTGTTGCCAACCACTTCAGCCCGTGTCTTGAGGCCCGTGGCGCTCCCCACAGCCCGGGGCAGCGGGGAACCTCCGCCGCCCCGTTGAGCAAACATGAATTTCTTCGCCTCTGACGTGAGGGGAAAGCTGAAAACCGTGACGCAAACCCTCCCCCCCACCGCGTCACTGAGTCGCAGAGGGCCCGGGGCCACTTACAAATATCCACGTCTCCAAAGCCGTCGTCTCCCCTCCGGGGTTGAGCGCTTGGCCCGAGCGGCCTTCCCTTTGGACACCGACCGAGGAAATCCAGGCTTCCCAAGGCCCCTCCTGCGCCGGCACCGCACACCGGGAACAATTGCTCCCAGTAGGGTTGCCAGCCCTCCAGCATCGCCCGGCAGTCTCCGGGAATTAGGCATAAATCTCCAGGACACTGCTGAGAGTCACCCAGGAGATAAATGATAGGGCATTCATTCAAATAAATATTAAATGTTGAATCCAATTGATATAGTAGTCCAGTGAGTTTTTTAAATGTAATAGTAATGTGCATTTGCCTTCCTGAGTACAGTACAGTAGATCAGTCATTAATGTCCTTACATCGTATTATAACACCTCCCCAGTAGATTCAGACAGGGTTGGCAACCTTAGCTCTGAAGAAGGATAGTGATAAAAATATCAGCATCCTTAACTGATTCAGTGCTGCTACAGGGAGCAGGAGAGAGGAAAGTTGTAATCCAGGGGTCGGAGAGAAGCAAGGTTGGTTTGGTAATACTTTGTACATTGGGGACAGATGTTAGACAAGCTTTTGGACACAAAGTGCCCTTAGGCAGCAGAGGCACGCAAGTCCTGGATGTAGTCCAAGTCCATGCCTAGGTAAAGCCCCAGTTACCTGCTGCCCATCTTCCAAGACCTCCAGTCTCATCCTGAGAGCAGGATGGAATTCTGTTGCATGCTTTAAACAGTGCAAAGAAGTTTGACTGGCAAAGTAGATGTCACCTGGGCCATTGGACTATTTGTAGTAATCTATTTCATATTCAACTACATTTTAAAGCCTACATTTTAAAGTGTAAATAAGGTGCCTTCAGAATTTCAGAGCTTTGCCCACTGAATGCAGAACTATTTTGATCATGAAAGCTGCTACTTTATAAATGCAAGCTTGCCAAGACAGACCAATTTGTAAATGGGGGAGAGGTGACAAATTCTCTGACAAGCTCTGGATAGTTAGTGCCGAGCTTGCTGGAGTGAGCCTTCTGTTTCCACAGCATTCTCAGCCACTGCAAGCTCAGAAAGCAAGAGACCAATTTAGTATCTCTCACTCTATTATTTCATTCTCGCCTCCCCTCTGGCAGCCAGGGGCCATTTTTGTGCCACTTACCTGTCACAACCCAAGGGCGTGATTTTGTTTGTGTGTGCTTTGGCACTGCTAAATTATTTCCCGCCACTCGGAGCTTCCTTTGCAGGGTGCATTTCTCAGTTGCAAAGAGAAATGCACAGTGCAAAGGAGTTCCCGCCACCCGCATACAAATTTGTGTCCCACTGTTGGCCAGTTCTAAATTATTCCCATGTGGCAGCTAGCGATTGGCTTGGTAGCCATATAAGAGGCTTGAGCGGTTTCTGCCCGAGTTGGAGAACTCCGAGGAGAACCCCGCAAGGGAGGACTCCACAACCATCTGGAGGAGGAGGGCTTCATGTCTTGTAAAGAACTCTAAGCGTTGTGGAGCCTATCAAACCCAGCGCGTGCCTTAAGAAGGCTATAGGGGTCTGATCAACCTCTGGCCTCTCCCCGTCGCTGAACGATCCCTCGACGAACCCCTTCCCTGCGTGCAAGTTCCATGGAGCCTAGCAAACTTCGTGTGAGTGTATCCAGAGCTCTTCTCCGAGTTGTTTTCTTCGGTTGACACGACGGGCTCACGTTTTTAGAGCCTTCAGCCGGATTGGGCTAGAGTTCGCGAGTTTAGAACTCTTGTCCGCTTTTCTTCTTTCCTGTCTGTAACTGCAACTCAAGCAAGTTTTCCTGCCTGCACCGCGACCATCTACGGTGTAAGTAAAATAATCTTTAATCAACTGCTAAGCGTCCGTGCCTAATTCTAGTCCGCCGGCCTGCATTCCCCAACCCACATGCCAAGGCTGCTGGCCACAGCCCGCCGCGCGCCCCCGAGGGCCTTGGACCGCTCCCGGCCCGCACATGGCGACGAGGATGGGATCAGGGGAAGGCACGCTGGAGCTAGAATTAGTTAAGAACTGCCCTTGGCGCAGTGGAAAACACCAAGTAGAAAGCTTTATGGAACTGGAGGCGCATATCGCTTACCACCAGGCGGGCGGAACGGTTGAGAGGTTTATCAGTGGACGTCTTTCACTGAAGGGAGAAGAGGGAGCTTCCGAAGACGGAGCCTCAAAAGAGAGGGAAGTGTATCTGCACCCCGCGGCATTCGGGTGTATAATGAGTGATGAGCGGGTCCTGTTCAGGCCCCTCAACACTGTGTCCCTTGCCAGAGTCAACCCGGCGGGCGCAATAAACCCGACCCTCACCCAGGAGTGTGCCCATTGCCTAAGATGTGCTTGGGAGAGTGAAGAACCGGTGCCGATCGACCGGTTCGCCTCCTTTATGCTGGCGTCTAGATTAAGGGGTCGCGAGCTTCCATCCAAGCTCCGCGAAGATCTGGAGACGGAGGAACGCGCCGCAGATGAGAGGGTGGCCTCACAATACGACAAGGGGGGAGTGCTAACTGCAACTTTTTGCACTATAAACGATCTAATGCAAAAGAATTTAAATTTAAAAGCCCAGCTGCATATAGCCGTTCAAGCGGTCAAAGAAGCGGCTGCAAAAGAAAATCCTGAGACGCCACGACAAGATGGCGCCGAGCAAGAGGGAGACCGCGTGGAAGAACCGGATGAGAAGGGTGGAGCTTCGGAGGAACCCGCGAGAGTTCGGTCAGCGACTCTGCCCACCGACACAGCGTCGCTTCTGGCGACCACGCCTTCATGCTGACAGAAGGGAGAATCGAGCGGAGGAGTGCATCTGCCCCTCCTGCCTGAAGTAATAACAGCAGCAACGACTCCCGCAGCAGTAGTTCAGCCTGTAACAACAACTAACCGAGTTGCTACTGCCTACTATACTTGCACCAGAACTGAATTACAGGAGTTGTGCAGAGAATCAAGAATCCAACCTAAAGAAACTCTAGCTGTATGGTTGGGACGTTTGGTCGTAGAACTTGGATCCGACCTGCTAAACCAGGAAGAAGCAAGCTTCTTGGTCAGACAAGCTTCGTGGAGTAGAGGACATGTCACTGACATCGACATGGTGGCGTTCACCGTTCACTGGCCTATTCCACTGCCAGCACTTGTTGCAGGACTGATCGGTCAGAAAGCCCACGCGTGGCATGACGGACGGCCAAAACATACCGGCACAGAGCAACTCATGCTAGCGATCATCAGAGTCTCGTACTGTGCCTGGAACCCCAGAGCATGTGTGCTGGGACTGACATCACTCCAGCGAATAAGACCATGGCCTCACCGTCATCTACGAGATCCTGGAACCGTTCCAGTGACCGTTCACAGCATAGATAGTTGTCTTGAGGTTTATGGGCGAAAGAACATCGTTGTCCTCCAGATTCTGCTTAACCCAATGGTGAACCAACCCGTGAGTAACCTCCTTCGTCAGTTGTCACGACTGCGTATCCTGATGGAGCCAAGATTATCTAGTGATCGGGAACGTCGACACCCGACCGAGACTCAAGGCGCAAGACATCGCGAATCCGATCTTCCATCATTGCCACAGAGAACACCAGAGGAGCGATACATGTTTGGATTTCTCCTACAGCGTTCTGGACTCAATAAGCGGCAACTTCGGATTTTAGGGGACACAGGCCAATGGCAACTGGCCTATGAGTTAGGTTTCCATTATCTAGAAGAACTAGATGACGGCTCCTCGACAATTTCATCTATTTGAGTGTGCAAGAGAGGGTAGTTCAAAGTAGCAAACACCTGTATTATATGTTTTAGAAATGATAGTGTAGTTCCATAGAAACTTTGTAAATATTTTGTTATACGTTAACTTATTTTCTGAGAGTTTTGTTTACAGATCCAGAATTCAAAGTGCGTGGCGAAGAGAAGCCCCAAGAAGGATAACATCATCGGAAGAAGTGAGGGCTTGACGCGCGACTTCACCATGACGCCCACTGAAGCCCTGATCGTGCAGTTCTTTGTTATAAATTTAATTATGTGTATATGTATTTGTGTTGGTTATTATTTGATTCAATCCCTAGAGGACGAACTTCTTATGTTAGCGAATTTTGTGTTTACCCGTTTAGTTCGACCACCCGTGGTAAGAGCTCTCGATCACCCGAGTGACGAGCATGTGGTATAATTCAGCTGTGCCTTCAGCAAGGGGGGATGTCACAACCCAAGGGTGTGATTTTGTTTGTGTGTGCTTCAGCACTGCTAAATTATTTCCCGCCACTCGGAGCTTCCTTTGCAGGGTGCATTTCTCAGTTGCAAAGAGAAATGCACAGTGCAAAGGAGTTCCCGCCACCTGCATGCAAATTTGTGTCCCACTATTGGCCAGTTCTAAATTATTTGCACGTGGCAGCTAGCGATTGGCTTGCTAGCCGTATAAGAGGCTTGAGCGGTTTCCGCCCAAGTTGGAGAACTCCGAGGAGAACCCCGCAAGGGAGGACTCCACAACCATCTGGAGGAGGAGGAGGACTTCACGTCTCATGAAGAACTCTAAGAGCTGCGGAGCCTAATGGACCCAGCGCGTGCCTTAAGAAGGCTATAGGGGTCTGATCAACCTCTGGCCTCTCCCCGTCGCTGAACAGTCCCTCGACGAACCCCTTCCCTGCGCGCAAGTTCCATGGAGCCTAGCAAACTTTGTGTGAGTGTATCCAGAGCTCTTTTCCGAGTTGTTTTCTTCGGTTGACACGACGGGCTCGCGTTTTTAGAGCCTTCAACCGGATTGGGCTACAGTTCGCGTGGAAGGAACTCTTGTCCACTTTTCTTCTTTCCTGTCTGTAACTGCAACTTAAGCAAGTTTTCCTGCCTGCACCGCAACCATCTACGGTGTAAGTAAAATAATCTTTAATCAACCGCTAAGCGTCCATGCCTAATTCTAGTCTGCCGGCCTGCATTCCCCGACCCGCGTGCCAGGGCTGCTGGCCACAGCCCACTGCACACCCCCGAGGGCCTCGGACCGCTCCCGGCCCGCACATTACCTAGGAGGATTTTCTTCCAAAAGAGATATCAAGTTTTGAAGGACAAAATAGACTTTCCCTGGCACACACGGTAATCAATCTATGGATCAAATAGCATGAAGCAGCTCTGAGATATGTTATCCTGAAATTGTCTCTCAGATTTTTGACAGGAAGGACAATCTTAGTGGGAAGGAAAAGCAAAATAAGGAATTTAGCAGTGTGTTTTTTGGAAGCAAGGAAATGTTCAATTCCACTTAGTGGGTTACTTGAAGAAACAATTTTACTGCCACAGGCAGTAACTTTTGCTATCTTATTATTTTTCTTGTAGCAGTTTAAATACACTAAGTGCTGTACAGAAACACACTAAAACCCAGGCCCAGTCCCAATGATATTACAGTCTCCATGGCAGGGTAATAATGAAATAAATCATGGATGAAAAAATTAGTCCAGTAGTCCACAACAGTACAAATATTCTAGAAAACATGGCTGGATTACCTGTAATATTGCTTAGCAACTATGTGGCACTTTTTAACCAAGGATTTCAAAGCAGCTTTCCAAAGTGGTTTATCATTTTGCCTATTTTACAGAGGATGAAACTGAGACAGATTAGGTGATTTGCTCATGGCTTCATTTTAAATCAACACTAGAGCTGTGAGTAGAACCTGTATACCCTGCCTTCCCTGTCACTTTTGTCTTTGCAGTAGACCAATGGTTCTCAAATCTTTCCATGGTGAAATTAGAGATTCTTTTTTGGGAACCACCCTTCTGCTTCCACTCACAGTCACCTGGACCATCTCCACTGCTGCTGACTCAGGCAAGCATCCCATCCTTCTCCTAACAAATGAGGACCCTGCTACATGTATGAGGCTGAAGTTGGTTCCTTAGTCCTGGTTCCTTATTCCCGGTTCCGGGTTCCTTTTTCAAAACTAATCTAGACCCAATAAAAACTTGTTATTAATGAATTCCACATCCTAAAGAAAGAAAAGTTCATTAGCTATGCATATATACTAATTAATATGTAAAATAATATTCCACATCAAGTACAGAGACCTAAATGAAGGTCAGATTAGGATGGGATTATGGGGCAAAATACTTCTTGGGCCACCCCAAATTTCATGGTGATGCCACTGGGGAACTGTCCCAAAGAACCCTGACCACAGTCCTGCCTGGCCCACAGCACGGTTTGGCTGTGCCAGGCTGCCAACTAACAGCCTCCATGCCCACTGTACTAAGTATAATGGTTTGAATAAGGAACTATCTTTCAGGCTGGGGGCTGTCCTGTACATCTCTGACCAGAGACTTGCCCAGCCTAAAACATGGTTTAGCCACGCCAGGGTGCCAAAGACAGCACCCCGGCCACCGTGCTAGATTAATGGACCTGAATAAGGAATTGGATTTTGGGCAGGGATTATACCCAGAAATTAGGGCTGGGGGAGTTGGCAGTGATCCGATCCGGCTTTGTATCTGACTGCTTCGGATGGCCATGATCTGATCTGGAGCTCCGGACCGGGTTTCCACCTCAATCTGGCCAAAGTGTCTCCGAAGCTTCAGAGCCGCCCCCAAGATCCGGCTATAGGGTATAATGGGGAATCAATGGAAGATCTATAACTTTGTTGTTTTTTGTATGATTTGGATGACACTTGCAGAAACAGTAGCCTCTGCTAAGAGCATGAAGTCTGCCAAGTTTCAAGAAGATTGGTGCAGGGGTTTGGGGGGAACTGTACCCCAAATTCATGAAAGCCAAACTCATGTCATGGCTGTGTATGGGGGGGTTTTCAGCCCCACAGGGGGCTGAAAACTGCAGGGGTGGTAGCTTTTACTGAGGCCACAAATCATGCCAAGTTTCAAGAAGATCGGTGCAGGGGTTGGGGGGAACTGCATCTTCCATTTAGGACCACCTGCAGGTACTTCCTTAGCCTGACAAAGGGGTTTTCAACCCTAAAGCTGGCATCCTGGGCAGCTAAATTGAGCTTACCTGGAGCCTCACAACTACACTGCAACCAGCAAGCATCAGGCCTGTCAAAGACGTAACAGGTCTGGGCGTTCCCCAGCCAGGACTTTGTGCGTGTGTGTGTTAGCTGGAGGCTATGGCGCCTCCTCCCCGCCTTTCACCAGGGGATCGTTGGTCCTGGCATTTACGGGGCTGCCGCACCGCCAGTAGTCCCATCAGGCCTCCCTACCTTGGCAGGGTACAGTTTTAGTGGTCATGCCCAGGACCTGGGGCCTCCTCCTTCCCCATAGCCCCAATCCCATACCTCCAAGTTTGTCCTGGCAGAATGAGCTCAGCAGGGACATATTCTTCCCCTACTGGCTGGTGATGAAGTTAGTGCCCCCTCCAGCTGAGAGCAGGGCATTACTTGGCTTTTCAAAACCTCAGAAAAGGAAATTGGTGCAGACAGAGTGAGGAGGGTGGCACTCACCGAAGCCTCATCGCTACCTGCCCGAGGCTGGGGTCTGGTGCATTTAGACCCCAGCATTGAAACCATGCCCATGGCCCACATTGGCAGTGGCTGGCGTGGAGAAGACTGGCTGGTGCTGGTGCTGGTGCTGGCGCCAGTGCTGGTGCTGGGAGTTCTGGCACGGGAAAATGGATCTCTCTCTTCTGCATCCCCTCACCTCTGCACTTCAGCCTCCCTGACTTTGTTCACCAGCACCTGCGTCCACCAGCATGTGGACCGTACTCAACCGCAAGGGATCCAACTGTTTCCTGATGCCCTCCTTCAGCTGCCTCACCAGTGCCTGCACGTCTGGTGACAGGGGCTTGCCCCAGCCAGGAACATTGATCCCCTGGAACTTCTCCATTTGGTTCTCCAGCTCCCTCACTAGGGGGATCACCTGGCTGAGGAGGGCATCGCCAGCGCTAAGGGTCTTGGTGGCCTTGAGAAAGGGCTTGAGGACCACCAACATCTGGGAGATGGTACCCCACTCAGGGAGGCACTGATCCCTATCTCCCCAAGCAAGGCCATCTCATGGATGACCTTCTGTTGCTCCACCAGCCTCTTGAGCATTAGGTATATGGAGTTCCACTGAGTCTCCACATCCTGTATGATTCTGTGCTGCGGGATGCTGAGCTCTGCCTGTTTCTCCCGTGGCATCTTGCCCCCCTTGATGATGCGGTGGAAGTAGCCTGCCACCTTCCTGCATTTTAAAATCAGCTGGCTTGTAGCATTACTGGTGGTGGCACTGTCACCAGCAGCTCTGTCCACCTCCAAGGCTTCCCTCACTATTAGGCACAGCCTGTGTATCACGCAGCGGATGCCAACAAAGTTGGCATCACAGACAGCTTTCACCATATTGGCTCCATTGTCGGTGAACATAAACCTGCAGGTGAGCTCGGCGTGCCCAGTGAGCCACCTCTGCACCATGAGGTTCATGGTCACCATGATCTCCCTTGCCTTGTGGGGCTCATCCAGCACCTCGGCTTGCAGTAGAGCCTACCGATGGTCTGACTGATCACACCAGTGCCCTGTGAGGGAGAGGTAGGCATGATTGCCACCCCAGCTGCTCCAGATGTCGGAGGTGAAGTGCAAGGCTACCTGTGGCCCTGCCTTGCGCAGCTCCTCCCTCAAGTACTCCCTGCATGCCTGATACAGGGAGGGCACCACCGTCCTGCTAAAGGTGGTGCATGCGGGCACTTTGTAAAATGGGGCCAGAAGTGCTACGAACCACCTGAACCCTGGTCGCTCAACTAGGGAGAAGGGCTAGCTATCCAGAGCAAGCATCTCCCCAGTGCTCTGGGTGATCTCGTGCGCCTTGGGAACGTGCCCCCCTTTCTGTCCGCCTTTCCCCCACTGGTCCAGAGTGGCCTGCCTCTGTTTTGGGGGTAAGGGGGCTATGGAAAGAGCACGGGACTTCCCTTTTGGCACACTCACACTAGTGCCAGGCTGAGCAGCAGGAAGAAGGGCAAGGGGGTGCTGCCTCCTCAGTTGCAGCAGCATGGCCATGGTGGAGAAGTGTCTCATGTCCTTGCCACACTCATGTGCCTTCAGCAGTACTGGCAGATGGCAAACCTGGGATCATCTGTCACCTCAAAATGATCCCACACTACACTACTCCCCCATTTCTGGGGTGAGGGTGAGGATCCTGCCTTTTCCCCCTTCTCAGCAGGCTGAGGCTGAACAGCAGGAGGAGCTGCCTCAGCTGAGCCACTTGCTTCCACAACCTCAGCCTCCTCCAAGGTGCTGCTTTCCGGAGGAGACCTGGGTCTAGGGGAAACGTGAGGGGTGTGGAGCACAAACTCTGATTCCCCCTCAGTCCCCGGAATTGCCTGAGCCAGCGCACTCAGCATCCCTGGTTCCAGCTTCAGCTCCTCCTCTGGCAGTGGGAGGCTAACGCTGACAGCTGAAATCGGGGTGGAAGAGGCAGTGATTCCACTGCTGGTGCCCACTTCTGGACTGAGCAGAGGTGGTGCAGGTGCAGGGATGTTAGGTGCAGACACTGCTCCCAATACCTGGCTTCCACTGGCAGCACTGATGTCATGGCTGCTTGGGAATAGAATGCATCTGTGTTTGAAATGGGGGAGCTTGTAGCTCTAGCTCTCTCCTTACCCCCTCTCCTGCCAGAAGACCTGACACCTGCCTTTCCAACACGCTTCATATTGATCTTTCCTGTGCTGCAAAAGGTCTCTCTGTGTGTGTGAATCCATTTGTATATCTGTCTGTCTTGTTCTCCTATGAATATCTGTGTCTATCTTGGGCTGTGAATGAAATTATTTGTGTGTCTTCTGTCTGGCTCTCATGATATTTTCTCTTCTGTTCTGAATGAAATTGTGTGTCTTCTTTCTGGCTGTCACTATATTGTCCCTTCTGTTCTGAATGAAATTATGTGTCTTCTTTCTGGCTCTCACTATATTGTCTACTTTGTCTTGTGCTGTGAATGAAATTATTTGTCTGTCTTCTTTCTGGCTGTCACAATATTGTCTATCTTGTGGTGTGAATGAAATTATTTGCATGTGTTCCTGTGTCTCAATATATTATCTGTGTCTTGCTCTTCTGTAAATAACTGCCTGTCTTCTTCCGCTGTGATTTTTTTTCTATATTCTGGGTCTCCGTGTATATGCGTGTGTGTGTGCATATATGTGTGAATGCATGCAAGCAAGCAATCTATGCCTTCCTGCACAGTGATAGATAACACTGGCTGGGAAAACACAACTTTTTTTGCAAAGTTTCCAAAGTCAGTTCCCCCCAAAATAATTCAAAAAAATAAATTGATTTGTAATACTATTAATAATTGACTTGAATAGCTAAGCTAAACTAAACTAAGTTAAGCTAAATCCTAACCACTCCTTTATAACACGAAAAAGCAGTAGGCAGGTCTCAGTCGCAGTGTTCCTCTCTCTCACACCTGCTGACAGGGAACAAGCTGCAAAAGGCACAGAAGGGCTGGAAACAGGGGCTTATATACTTTTTTTAGTCCCAACCCACAGATGCTGCCATTGGAAAGGTAGCCAGGGAGAAATCCTTCTCACTGGCTACCTACAGACATCAGTCTTTCCCCTCCACTGCTCCCCCTCCCTCCCCCGCTCCCACTCTCCATCCCTCTCCCGCTCTCCCTCCCTCTTCTAATTCCCTCAAAATGACCGAAACGGCTCTGAAGCATCGGAAGTGGGTCCAAAGCACTTCGGATGCCCCCAGCTTGCTCCGGACAGCATTACTGGTATCCAGCTTCGACCCGGAAATGCCACTTAGGACACTGAAGCATCTGAAGCAGGTCCAGATCTGAAGCAGGCTCCGAAGACTTGCACAGCCCTACCAGAAATAATTCCTGGGCCACTCCACACCACACCTTTGTGGCACTAGGGGACACTCCTGGACATCTCTGACCAGAGATTTGCCCAGCCCAAAGTGCGTTTTAGTCACTCCAGGTCACCAACAGACACCACCCCTCAGACGCTGTGCTAAATGAATGGACCTGAATAAGGAATTGGATATTGGGCAGGCATTATATCCAGAAATCCTTCTTGGGCCACCCCAGACCATATCTCTGTGCCACTGGAGAACACTTTGAGACATCTCTGACCAGAGACTTACCCGGCCCAAAACGCAGTTTAGCCATGTCAGGTTGCCAGCCGACACCACCACCCAGACACTGTGCTAAGTATATAAACCCAAATAAGGAACTGGATTTTGGACCGGGATTATACCCAGAAATCCTTCATGGACCACCCCAGAAAGCATCTCTGTGTCACTGGGGGACTCTCCTGGACATCTCTGACCAGAGACTTGACCAGCTCAAAGTGTGGTTTGGCCGTGCCAGACTCCCAACTGACACAACCCCCCAGACACTGTGCTAAATATATGCACCCAAATAAGGAACTGGCTTTTGGGCTGGGATTACGGCTAGAAAATCTGCTTGGGCCACCCATCAGAATACCTCTGCATGACTGGGAAACTCTACTGGATGCATCTGACCAGAGTCTTGCCCAGCCAAAAGCGTGGTTTGGCCATGCCAGGATGCCAACAGACACTACCCCAGCCACTGTGCTAAATATATGGAACCGAATAAGGAACTGAATTTTGGCCTGGGATTATACCCACAAATCCTTCTTAGGCCTCCCTGGAACACATCTCTGTGACACCAGGGGACTCTTCTGGACATCTCTGACCAGAAACTTGCCCCGCCCAAAGCATGGTTTGGCTGTGCCAGGCTGACATCAGACAGCACCCCAGCCACTGTGCTAAGTATACAGAACCGAATAAGGAACTGGATTATGGGCTGGAATTATACCCAGAAATCCTTCTTAGGCCACCGTGGAACATATCTCTGTGCCACTGGGAGATGCTTCTGGACACCTCTGAATAGAGACTTGCCCGGCCTAAAGCGCAGTTTATCCGCACCAGGCTACCAACTGACACCACCCCCCAGACACTGTGCTACGTATCTGGACCCGAATAAGGAACTGGATTCTGGGATGGGATTATACCCAGAGATCCTTCTTGGGCCACCCCAGAACACATCTCTCTGCCACCGGGGGACACTCCTGGACATTTCTGAACAGAGATCTGCCTGGCCTAAAGTGTGGTTTGGCCGCACCAGACTGCCAACAGACAGCACCTCAGCCACTGTGCTAAGTATATGGTTTAGAGTTAGGAATTGGTTAGTGGGCTGGGATTAGAGATGGAAATGCTTCTTGGGCCACCCCACGCCATGACTCTGTGGCACTGGGCCACTCTCCTGGACACCCCTAACTAGAATCTTGCCTGGTCCAAAGCACATCTTGGCGGTGCCAGGCTGGCAGCTGGCAACTGACAGCCTCCCTTTCCCACTGTATGAAATGCATTGTCTTGAATAAGGTTCTTTGGGTGAATCTGATATGTTTTAATAGACCAATTTAAATAGCTGGAGAACAATTTTTAAGACCCTTTGTCAGGCTAAGGAGGTTTCTGCAGTTGATGTGTGCTTTTCCTGGATGGAATGAAAAGTAAAAAAGCCAGAGGCTGGGCTGGTATTTATAAAAGACAGGCAGTCAGTGAAAATGTAGAATGAGGAGTCAATGGGTGAGAGACAGGCTGGGTGCAGGGGGAGAGAGGTCTTGGAACCCGAAAGCTTGCTTAAAAATTGTTCTCCAACTATTTAAATTGGTCTAATAAAAGATATCAGATTCACCTGAAGAACCTTGTCTGCCTATGTCCTTAGACCAACACAGCTACAACCTACACCCTTGTCTTGAATAAGGAATTGGCTTTTGGGCTGGGATTATACTTAGAAATCCTTTTTGGGCCACTCCTTGACTTACCTCTGTGCTATCGGGGAACTCTCCTGGACATCTCTGACAAGAGACTTGCCCGGCCCAAAAGGCTTTTTGGCCATGCCAGGGTGCTAACTGACAGCACCCCAGCCACTGTGCTAGATGTATGGATCCAAATAAGGAACAGGCTTTTGGGCTAGGGTTACAGCTAGTAATCCTTCTTGGGTCACCCCATGGCATACCTCTGTGCCCCCAGAGGACTCTCATGGACATTTTTGATCAGAGACTTGCCCAGCTGCTATCTGACAGCCCCCCAGCCAATGCGCTCAAATAATATAATATAATCGATTATAATGGCTCGAATAAGGAACTGTTTTTTGGGCTGGGATTAGAGATGGAAGTCCTTGTTGGGCCACCCCACTCTATGACTCTGTGGCACTGGGCGATTCTGCCAGGCATCCCCGACAAGAATATTTTTGGGCTTAAAGTGTGGTTTGGCTCTGCCGCGCTGTCAACTCAGAGCACACCCCCATCCCCCACCCAGCGACTGTACTAAGGACAATAGCTTGAATAGGGAACTCTTTTTGGGCTGGGATTAGAAATGGAAATCCTTCTTGGCCACCCCATGCCATGCCTCTGTGGCACTGGTGGACTCCCCCGGACATCCCTGACCAGAGTCTTGCTCAGCCCAGAGCGTGGTTTCTTCATGCCATGCTGCTAACTGTAGCCCCCATATCCATTAACATAATAAAAGGCTTAGTCTGACTGTCTGTCTGTCTGAATGTCTGTCTGTAATGCTTCTAGCCAGCTGTGCATGTGCCACCGAAAGGGCAGGCGGTGATTGGCTGGGCGGCACATGCTGCGCGGGCCCAAGTTTGCACCACTGCCAGTGAATATTGGCGGTGGGGGACGTGCCCCAGCCATCCAAGCAGCCAGGTTGCTCCCCGTCTTCCTGCCCGAGGGCCAATGGGGTATCACAGTGGCTGCCTGTCCTGGATGCCCCCCAGACAACTGGCAGGGACAGGGAGATGCGGGGCAGGGAGAGAGGGAGGGGAAGGGAGGCAGGCAGGCGCAGGCCAGGCAGACTTGAAGCAGCTGTGGGGGCAAGGAGGGGAGCGGGGTCGGACCTGAAGCGGCAGGGATGGGGTGGGAGTGGGACCGGACTGAAGTGGTAGGAGGGAGGAGGGGAGTGGGGTCGGACCCAAATTGGTGATGGAGGGGATGGGGGGTGGCTTGGGGTCAGACCTGAACTGGCAGGAGGGAGGTGCAGGTAGAGCGGGGTTGGGTAAGGTGGGGCGTGAGGCCAGAATATTACTTTATTCAAGCTAATATACTTAGTACTAGCAAATTGCCCGTCAAGAATGATGGGGGGTGGGGAGGAGGGCACGGGTATGGAGCCCCAGGATTGTCCCCCAGTGGCAGAGAGACATGGTCTGGGGAGGGCCAAGAAGGATTTCTGGGTATAATCCCAGCCCAGAATCCAGTTCCTTATTCGGGTCCAGATACTTAGCACAGTGTCTGGGGAGTGGTGTCAGTTGGTAGCCTGGTGTGGCTAAACCGCGCTTTGGGCTGGGCAAGTATCTATTCAGAGATGTCCAGGAGTGTCCCCCAGTGGCACAGAGATGTGTTCCAGGGTGGCCCAAGAAGCATATGCGGGTATAATCCCAGGCCAAAATCCAGTTCCTTATTTGGTTCCATATACTTAGCACAGCGGCTGGGTTAGTGTCTGTTGGCAGCCTGGCATGGCCAAACCACACTTTAGGCCAGACAAGTCTCTATTCAGGGATGTCCAGAGGCATCCCCCATGGCACAGAGGTGTGGTTTGGGTTGACCCAAGAAAGATTTCTGGGTATAATCCCAGGCCAAAATCCAGTTCCTTATTCAGTTCCATATACTTAGCGCAGTGTCTGGAGTGCTGTCTGTTGTCAGCCTGACACGGCCAAACCGCAGTTTGGACCGGGTAAATCTCTGGTCACAGATGTCCAGGACAGTCCCCCGGTGACACAGAGGTATTATGATGGGTGGACCAAGCAGAATTTCTAGCCATGATCCCAGCCTGAAAGATAGTTCCTTATTCAAGCCATTATACTTAGTACAGTGGGCATGGGGGCTGTTAGTTGGCAGCCTGGCACAGCAAAACCATTCTTTGGGCCAGGCAAGCCTCTGGTCAGAGATGTCCAGGAAAGTCCCCCGGTGGTACGGAGGTGAGGTCTGGGGTGGCCCAAGACTTATTTCCAGCTGTAATGCCAGCCCAAATTCCAGTTCCTTATTCAAATCCAGATACTCAGCACAGTGGTGCCAGTTGGTGGTGTCAGTTGGCAACCTGGCATGGCCAAACCGTGCTTTAGGCCAGGCAAGTCTGTGGTCACAGATGCCCAGAAGAGTTCCCCGGTGCCACAAAGGCACAGCGTGGGGTGGCCCAAGAAGGATTTCTCAATAAAATCCCAGCCCAAATTCCAGTTCCTTATTCGGTTCCATGTACTTAGCACGGTGTCTGGGGGTGCTGGCTGTTGTCAGCCTGGCACAGCCAAACTGCGATTTGGCTTGGGCAGATCTCTGTTCGGAGATATCCACGAGGTTCCCCCAATGCCACAGAGGTGTAGTCTGGGGTGGACCAAGAAGGATTTCTGGGTATAATCCTAGCCCCAAATCCAGTTTCTTATTCGGTTCCAGATACTTAACACAGTGGTTTAGGTGCTGTCTGTTGGCAGCCTGGCACAGCCAAGCCATGTTTTGGACCGGGAAAATCTCTGGTCAGATGTTCAGGAGAGTCCTCCGATGCCACAGGGGGCAGTCTGGGATGGCCCAAGAGAGATTTCTGGGTATAATCTCAGCTCATAATCCAGTTCCTTATTCAGTTCCATACATTTAGCATAGTGGCTTGGGTGCTGTCAGTTGGCAGCCTGGCATGGCCAAACTGTGTTTCGGGCCGGGCAGTTTTCTGGTCAGAGATGTCCACAAGTGTCCCCCCGGTGGCATAGAGACATGTTCCACGGTGGGCCAAGAAGGATTTGTGGGCCCCAAATCCAGTTCCTTATTCGGATCCATATACTTAGTATAGTGGTTTGGCTGTCTGTGGCAGCCTGGTACGGCCAAACCACGCTTTAGGCCAGGCAAGTCTCAGGTCACAGATGTCCAGGACAGTCCCCTGGTGGCATAGAGGTGTGGTCTGGGGTGGCCTAAGAAGGATTTCTGGGTATAATCCCAGTCCAAAATACAATTCCTTATTCAGGTCCATTAATTTAGCACAGTGGCTGGGGTGCTGTTAGTTGGCACCCTGGCACGGCCAAACTGCGTTTTGGGCCAGGCAAGTCTCTGGTCAGAAATGTGCAGGAGTGTATCCTGGTGGTACAAAGATATGGTCTGGGGTGGACCAAGAAGGATTTCTGGGTATAATCCCTGCCCAAAATCCAATTCCTTATTCAGGTCCATTCATTTAGCACAGTGTCTGGGGTGCAGTCTTTGATACGCTGGTGCGGCTAAACCATGTTTTGGACTGGGCAAGTCTCTGGTCAGAGATGTCCAGGAGAATCCCCCAGTGCCACAGAGGTCAGGTCTGGGGTGGCCGAAGGAGGATTTCTGGGTATAATCCCAGCCCATATTCCAGTTCCTTATTCAGTTCCATATATTTAGCACAGTGGCTGGAGCACTGTTGTTGGCACCCTGGCACGACCAAACTGCATTTTAGACCAGGCAAATCTCTGGTCAGAGATGTCCAGAAGTGTCCCCTGGTGGCACAGAGACATGATCTGGGGTAGCCCAAGAAGGATTTCTTGGGATAATCCCAGTCCAAAATCCAGTTCCTTATTCAATTCCATATATTTAGCACAGTGCCTGGGGTACTGTCTGTTGTCAGCCTGGCATGGCCAAACTGCAGTTTGGGCTGGGTAAATCTCTGGTCAGAGATGTCCAGGACAGTCCTCCGGTGGCACAGAGGTATTATGATGGGTGGCCCAAGCAGAATTTCTAGCCATACTCCCAGCCTGAAAGATAGTTCCTTATTGGGCTGGGCGGGACTGTGGTCAGGGTTCTTTGGGACAGTTCCCCAGTGGCATCACAATGAAATCTGGGGTGGCCCAAGAAGTATTTTTCCCCTAATCCTAATCCTAATATGATCTTCACTTAGGGCTCTGTATTTTCTGTGGAATATTATTTTACATATTAATTAGTACTTATGCATAGTTAATGAAATTATCTTTCTTTAGGATGTGGAAATCATTAATAACAAGTTTTTATTGGGTCTAGATTACCTTTAAAAAGGGAACCGGGAAGCGGGAATAAGGAATTTATTGTGGTGGATGGGTCGGTCTCGACCTGGAAGGGTGTGGGCAGTGGGGTCCCGCAGGGCTCGGTCCTTGGACCGATACTCTTTAATGTCTTCATCAGTGACTTGGACAAGGGAGTCAAATGTACTCTGTCCAAGTTTGCAGATGACACAAAGCTATGGGGAGAAGTGGACATGCCGGAGGGTAGGAAACAGCTGCAGGCAGACCTGGATATGTTGAACAAGTGGGCAGAAAACAACAGGATGCAGTTCAACAAGGAGAAATGCAAAGTGCTGCACCTAGGGAGGAAAAATGTCCAGCACACCTACAGCCTAGGGAATGACCTGCTGGGTGGCACAGAGGTGGAAAGGGATCTTGGAGTCCTAGTGGACTCCAAGATGAACATGAGCCGGCAGTGTGACGAAGCCATCAGAAAAGCCAATGGCACTTTATCGTGCATCAGCAGATGCATGACGAATAGGTCCAGGGAGGTGATACTTCCCCTCTATCGGGCGCTGGTCAGACCGCAGTTGGAGTACTGCGTGCAATTCTGGGCGCTGCAATTCAAGAAGGATGCGGATAACCTGGAGAGGGTCCAGAGAAGGGCAACTCGTATGGTCAAGGGCCTGCAGACCAAGCCCTACGAGGAGAGACTAGAGAAACTGGACCTTTTCAGCCTCCGCAAGAGAAGGTTGAGAGGCGACCTTGTGGCTGCCTTTAAGTTCATCACGGGGGCACAGAAGGGAATTGGTGAGGATTTATTCACCAAGGCGCCCCCGGGGGTTACAAGAAACAACGGGCACAAGCTAGCAGAGAGCAGATTTAGATTGGACATTAGGAAGAACTTCTTCACAGTTCGAGTGGCCAAGGTCTGGAACGGGCTCCCAAGGGAGGTGGTGCTCTCCCCTACCCTGGGGGTCTTCAAGAGGAGGTTAGATGAGTATCTAGCTGGGGTCATCTAGACCCAGCACTCTTTCCTGCTTATGCAGGGGGTCGGACTCGATGATCTATTGAGGTCCCTTCCGACCCTAACATCTAGGAATCTATGAATCTATGAACTGGGAATAAGGAACCAACTTCAGCCTCATGCTACATGTTCATATTAAAGCTGGGTAGAAACCAGCTATAGAGATGTTACACATTTTCAAGCAGTAAATTTATAGCTGGCTGGCTCTTTCTATAGCTGGACAGTCATTTTTATCATGTGATAATTACTTTGCATGTGTGGCTGGTCTAAATGTATTGCTCAATTCACCAGTTAATTGTGTAATATATGTAACATGTAACAAGGGACATCATATTCAAAACCTTCTGTTCTTATCTGTGGTCATAAAATATCTTTGAGCAAACAGTAGCCGTCACTTAGGAGCAGAGATTATTCTACCAGTGTAGAATTTAATATGTGGTTCACAATCTCCTCACCATACCCCACCAGCAGGCTCATCAGACACAGGCGGGAAATCAAAGCATTGCACCACTTTGCTTCTCTCATTGTCAGATTATGCAACACAAAGAGCATTTAGGGCAGCCTGTTCCTCAGTGGTTCTGCAGACAAGGTTATATGAGTAAATATGATATCTTTTATTAGACCAACAGAATAGCTGGAAAATTTGTTCTTTACAAGCTTTCAGGCACAAGCACCCTTCTTCCTTGATGTTGTGAAATTTCCATTTCAAACAGCAAAATTCAATATCTTCCATGCATCAGGGGTGTTGGCTGTAGCCATGTTGGTCTAAGGACATAGGGAGACAAGGTTATTTGGGTAAATGTGATATCTTTTATTAGACCAACTGAAAAGTTGGAAAAAAATGTTCTTTACAAGCTTTCAAGCATGAGCACTATACTTCAATGGTTCTGAGCACTTATAACCACTGACTTTAGCAGAGACTGGTAGAATTTGTGAAGTTTTTATAGCTACCTTTCTGTGTCTGTCATTTGATTATGTGTAATATATTAAATCATGGGGCATTGTACAGATACAGCCCCTGCCTGAGGAGCTTACAGTCTAAATGCAGTAGAATTGAGGGGGGAACCCGGGACAAAGAAAAGTAACAATTTAATGTAGGGCAAAAGGGGATAGAGCTTTACCATGTCCCAGCTGTTTTACAGCAACTGCCTGTGTGTATGGCTCTCCTCTAGTAGAAAAGTTGGAGCTAAACCACAGTACATTTTAGTCCTTAGTGAAAGAGGAATAAATTACCACAGTTTAGTTTTCATTTACCATGAGGTAAGTGCAGGGACATGGACAAATGCCACAGAGCAGCTGATAATTTATTATGGAGCTGCCCCTTTTTGCTCCATAATAAATTATTCAGCCTATGTCTCCTGTGCCGTGTCAGTGCCATAACTGCTAAACTATTCTGTTTCTCAACAATTATATTTGTGTGTGTGCATGCATATGCATATGCACATAAACGGGGGAAGAAAATTAAAGAAATATGCCTCACAGAGAGTTCCTTGTTTTGCTGAAAGACCATGAGCAGCACTATAGTAACCCTTGTGATTTTTTAATATATTCTCATCTCTGCTGCATGGTTTCTCAGTGACACAAGGCTGCATACCATGAGAGCTCAATGTTGCACACGGTTCTCCAAAGCTGAGTGTGAGGAGGGCAGTGGCAGAGAGAAGTAACTTAGTATCTACCTGATCTTTGGGGCTGAGGAGCTAGTTGATGCAGAAGATGAGGTATTGATTCCTCTCTCATGCTTAATTTTCAGTAATAGTGCATGGAAACATTAAGGCAGAATGGCCATTGTGTTTTACTTAGGGCTGTCAAATGATTAAAACATTTGATTACGATTAGTCACAATTAATTACAATTTTAATTCCACCACTAAAAACTCAAAATTATGTGCAGAAAAGCTCAAAATTATGCAGGTACTTTGTACTGTTGGGGGATGGGTGTGGAGTGTGTGTGTATGGGGGGAATTTGGGATGGTGTGGGGTGCTGTAGGGGTGTGGGGGTGGTTGGAGCCCAGGGAGGGGGAGCCCTGCACACCCTGGCAGGATAGGGGGTACTACAGGTCAGGAGTGAGGGGCAGTAGCAGGGCTGGGGTGGTTGTGGCTTGGGAGTGAGGGGCACACACACACACACACACACACACACACACACAGAACGCTGTGCTGGTAAGTCTGTGGAGGGAAAGGGGTTGGGGGGCGGGCAGATTGAGACCCCCACAATGAGGGAGGGAGTGGGGCAGGGGCAGGCACTGGGCTGAATAGGAGGTAGGGCCGGGGCGGATCACGGGACAGAGCTGCGGGTGGCTTGTCTGGTTGTGGGGGGGGCTCCCCAGCACTGTGCGCACCTCCAGGTGAGGCATGGGGGGGACATGCCCCCCAGATTTGTGTGTGGAGCAGAGGTGGGCTGCCCACTGTGGGCTGGGGCTCTGTGCCCTGCTGCCTTTGCCCCAGGAGCCACAAGATGCTATATTACGCCTCCCACCACTGGGTGGGGTGGGGACATGCAGTGTAGCCAGTGTGCGGCTCCCAGGGCAAAGACAGCAGAGCCCCAGCCTGCAGCAGGCAGCCTGCCTCTGCCCCATGCACAAATCCTAGGGGCATGTTGCCCCCCATGCCTCTTCCAAGTCACACCCCCAAGCCTCCCATGGCTCCATCCCATGACCTGTCCTGGCCCCAGGGCTCCATTCACCCCAGTGCCTACCCCTGCCCCACTCCCTCCCTCACCATGGGGGCCTTGATCTGCCCCCCTCCACCCCTTCCCTCTCTCCCTGCTGCTCCCTGTCCACAGATTTACCAGCATGGTGCTGGTCTAGATGCAGCATGCAAGTTGTGGCTGCTCGTGTGTTTCTGTGTCTGTGTGTTGGACGAAAGACCAACACATGGGTTCAACAACCAAGATCTTTATTGAATGACACACATAGATCAAGTGGGGAAATGCGATGCTTTATCAAAAACCATTCACAGTCACACACACACATACACACAGGCCAATCCATTAGTGCTCAGGTTCAGTCACGATGGCCAGTTGCGGTGCCTCTGGACACAATGATCTTATGGGAGGGCCACCGGTAGTTTTCTCCTGAGTTGATGTGGATGGCATACGATGTCAACAGGGCCCGGTCTTCACTGCCTTTTTATCTAGACAGACTGCTGCGGTGCCTCTGACAACCCACGCAGCCAATCACCTTCTTGCTGTTGAGCTGAGTTGCTGAGTTGACTGCATCAAAACTCACAGTCTTTTAGCTTCTATTTTGAATCTCTTTTAGCTTCTAGTGAATATTTGTGGGGGGAGGGGGAGTTTGATTCTTCATTCAAGGTACATACTTGTATCTTTAACTCTTTTTGCCATTGCCTTAAGAAATGCCTTTATTTGCTTGTCCTGATTAACCCTATCAATTACAGCAAGAGCCTTAATAGCTGACATTGAGTTTTCACAAACACCTTCTTTTTTTTTTTTTGCTTTAACAAGCTGTTAACACTATCCTTTCTAGAATTCCATGCTATTTCTAGTAACAAAAACATTCCTTACCTTTCCTTTTTCACTCCCTGTTACCAGTGAGTGTCCACACTTACACTTTCAACAGTCCCTCTTTACCTTGCAACACACAAAACAAATACTTCACACTGCTCACACCCTCTGTTTTGCATCAACACCTTAACAATCTTTGTAAAGCTGCTCACTCATTAGGCTCTTTAGGCTCTACTTCTGTACATCTGGACAGTTTTTAGCACAGGGGTTGATTTTCTCTGCTACTGACTTCTTATTGGACCAGCAATAAAAGTTATTGTACTTAACCTAAACAATTCACAGCATGACCTCAGGTACTGAGATCAGGTTACAACTTTTTCTTAGGATAGTTTTTCCTTAAGTTTTATTCTTACTCTTTCCTCCTGCCCTTTCTTGCATCCGAACTGTTAATTCCTTCACTGCCTCTCTTTCTAAACACTTTCCACATTTCCCTCTGTATAACAAATGCCTTATAGCTTCCACTTTCCTCTGTCTTTTATGAAACAGCACTTCTTTTCCACAGCCTTTTTAACAGCCTGCCATAAAGCCACAATGCAGCCCCATGCTGTTTTTTCACAGACAGCATTCACCTAAACAGTACTTTTCAAACTGGCTGTTAAGATCAGAAAGAGTGAAATGGGGGGGGGGGGGGGGGCACACATCTTTCCTCCAAGGGGATAGTCCTCCCCTCAAAAGCTGTCTGCAAAACTTTTACATCCATCTGATGGTGAGGATTTTTCAACTGCTGAATATGTTTCTTTTCCTTAAACATTTTTAAATAATAGGGAGGCTCTTTCCTCCAAACAGTGGTCTCCCCTGTAAGGGTGACTTGTAAACTTTGTCACAGGGACACCTTCCCCTAGACCCAAGAGCTGTCTTCCCTAGCATGGCTCAAATGCCTAACCCTCCCGTCGCAAGATAGGCCTCCCTCACAAACAAGGGGAGGTCCTCCCAGTTGGTCCAGTGTCACCCAAAAGATTAAATGGTTTGCTCGCATTCTCCACCAGATAATGTTGGATGAAATACCAAATCACGGGTTCAGCAACCAAGATCTTTATTAAATGACACACATAGATCAAGTAGGGAAAAGCAATGTTAATAAAACCATTCATACTCACACACACATACACACAGGCCAATCCAATGGTGCTCAGGTTCAGTCACGATGGCCAGTTGCAGTGCTTCTGGACACGATGATCTTATGGGAGGGACGCTGGTAGTTTTCTCCCGAGTTGATGTGGATGGCATATGATGTTGTCAGGGCCCAGTCTTCACTGCCTTTTTATCTAGGCAGACTTCCACGGTGCCTCTGACAACCCGCTCAGCCAATCACCTTGTTGCTGTTGAGCTGAGTTGCTGAGTTGACTTCATCAAAACTCTCAGTCTTTTGGGTACATACATCATGGCTTAGGTATGCAGATCGATGGATGGTGAGGAATCACTTGTTTTACAACCTCCGGAGACAGGAAGACAGGGAGTCTGCTCTGCTTCTTATCTTCTTGTAGATGGTTTATTTGTTCTTCTTATTTTCCTGTTCTCAAGGCTGCTTTTCTCAGCAGACTGGGTATATTTGAAACCATATTCATTCATTCACTCATGCATTCATCTAAAATTAATTTTTGATCATATTCTCAACATGTACACACCCCTTCCCCCTCCAGCTGCAGCCACCCAAAGCCCATGCCCAGGCTGCCCTGCAGTCCTCTGTGCTGCCACCGCTGCCCCACTGTGAGGCCCGAAGGTGGCAGAGCAGAGCCCAGGCACAGGCTCTAAAACCATGTGTGTGATTAATGTATTAAAAAAATTAACTCAAGAACCGATTAACATGTTAATTGCATACGTTAACTGCAATTAATTGACAGCCCTAGTTTTATTACCAGATAAGTAGTAAAATGGGTCGGTTCTTCTCAGCCAGCAATCTTTCCCATGTCGGTCCCCTGTCTTTGGGCCAGATCTCGGGCAACTAAACCTGCACCAGCTGGAGCTAACTGTAACTAAGGAGAACTTAACTAAAAGTTATTCTTAGTTCTGCTGATGGGCCTCTGGGATTCTGTCTCCCGGGACCCACTTGGTTACTTGGGGCGGGGGGCAGGAGGGATTCGTCTGTCCCTTCCCTCCTAGTAGGTGTGGGGACGCGTGGTGACAGGCAGCTGCCCCATGTCCAGCCTCTGCCAGTCTTTCCAGCGGGACCTCCCTGGGGCCTGGCTGACCTGTAGTTTATTTTTCATGATTCTACCAGCTGGTGGTACTTGTTGCTCCCATGCAGGGCTTCATAGCCTCTTGCGCCTTCCATCCTGCCGTGCTGCCCAAGAGTGCCAGCAGGCCCTTGCTGCCACTCCCCGCCACAGTACCTGGGCTCCCTCATGTGGCTGCAGCTCTGCTCCTGGGTGTTCCTCCATTTCCAAGGCTTGTGCTCCTTGTTCTGTCTGCTGGAGTCCTCCAACAGATGCTCAGCTCCTTTTCCCCAGACTTGGGGCTAGTGCTCCTCAGCTCCGCAGCTGGTGTCTCCTGGCCGGCATCCTGCTGTCCTTTGCCCGGCCCGTCAACTGTAATCCCAGCTGCTTTTTGAGCAGCCCAAGCCTCTCTGGAGCCACACCCCCAGAGCTCCTCGATTCACAGGCCCAGGCAGCTCCAGAACTGCCCAGCCTGTGTCAGCGTCTCTTTCCAGCTGCTGTTCACCTTGACTCCTGTGGTATTAGGGTCTGTCGGGCAGGGGTTTGGGACATGCCAGGGGGGCTTTTGCTTCCCCTCTCACATATCCCCCACCTCAAGATGCCGGTAGGCACTCTTCCATCATTACCTGGTGCCGGATGTGTGTGTGGCAGTGCTTTCTCTTGATGATCTTGAGAGTCCTCTGATGTGTCCCTTGAATGGCAGCAGTACAGAAAATCAGCTACCACATTATTCTTCCTGGGTTTGTATTTTATGGAGAACTGGAATGGCTGCAGTGCCAAGGCCCAACATGTTATCTTAGCATTATATGTTCTGGCCGACTTTAGCCATTTCAAGGGAGCATCGTCTGTTATGACCGTGAATTCTCTACCAAGCAAATAATATCGAAAATATTCTACCCCCCTATTTCAGGGCCAAACACTCCCTCTCAATGGTGGTGTACCTCCTTTCCTGGTCGTTGAGCTTCCTGCTGGCATAAGCTACTGGTCTTTCTGCCCCCTCCACTTTCTGGGACAAGACTGCACCCAGTGCTTGGCCTGATGCATCAACCTGCAGGACAAATAGCATTGAAAAATCTGGCATGTGTAACACCAAGTCCCTGCAGAGAGCCCATTTGACTCCTTCGAAGGCCTTTTTTTGTTCCTCTTCCAGCTTTATGGCTCAGTTCCCTTTCCCTTTGATTGCATTAGTGAGGGGGGCTGTGAGGCCTGCAAGGTGGGGAATGAACCACCTATAGTAGCTGGCTAGACTTAGGAATGCCCGCATTTGCTTTTTAGTTTGTGTGATCTCATACCTATGTATAGTGGCCACCTTATTGGCCAAGGGTTTGATTTGGCCTTGCCTCACCAAAAATCTGAGGTATTTAGTCTTGGCTTGTCCCAGTATGCATTTCTTGGGGTGGGCCGTCAAGCCTGCCTGCCTCAACTCCTGCAGTACCACCTGAACTGTCCATATGTGCTGGTCCCATGTTTCAGTGTACACTACAATGTCATCAATATAGGCAGCCATGCACTGGTGATGGGGAGCCAGTACCCAATCCATCAATCTTTGTAAGGTTGCTGCAGCCCCATTGAGGTCAAAGAGCATTCTGCAGAGCTCATACCCATGGGGTCCCAAACGCCATCTTAGCTCTATCTTCCAGACGCAAAGGTATTTGCCAATACCCCTTGGCCAGTTCAAAAATGGATATGAACCATGCCTACCCTATTCTTTCCAGCAGTTCTTCCACCTGGGGCATAGGGAAGGCATCAAATTATGTGATGGCATTGAGCTTGTGGAATTCGATGCATAACCACAATATCCTGTTGGCCTTTGGGGCCATCACTATTGGGCTACGCCAGGGACTTTGGGACTCCCTAATGATTCCCTGCTCCAACATCTTTCTTATTTCCTCTCTCACCACGGGATACCGATGGTAGGGTATTTGCCTCCACCTTTCCCTTACTATGGCCCCTTCAGGTGTCACGAACTTATGGACTGTGCCCTGGACCTTCCTGGGTATCTCGCTGAACACATCAGCAAAGTCCCGTACTATTCTTGCCAGCTGTCCCCTCTGTTCAGCCATCAGGTCTCGGCCTACGGAGACTCCCTCCCCTGCTGGCTCATCTAGCGTCCTTCCTAGCTCCTCACATTCTGGGATCAGCATAGCTAAGAACCCTTCTGGCTCATGCCACTGCTTCAGCAGGTTAACATGATAGATTTGTCTTTCCCATCTATGTCCGGGTCGCATGACCTCGTAGTCAACTGGGCTGACCCTGCAGACAATCTGGAAAGGCCCTTGCCAACAGGCCAGGAACTTGCCTGTGGAGCTGGGTAGCAGCACTAGTACCCTTTGTTCTATTTGGAATTCATGTTCTACCGCGTTCTTATCATACGGCTGCTTTTGTCATTCTTGGGCCCCCCTCAGGTTACCCCTGGCCACCTGGTTTGCCTTCTGTAATTGCTCTCTCAGAATCTGCGCATACTGAGTTGAGGTGGTTCCTCCTCCCTCTGCTCTTTCCCATACTTCCTGGATCACATCCAACAGGCCCCATGGGGTATGCCCAAAAACCAGCTTGAACGGGGTGAAGCCCAATAACGTTTGAGGTGCTTCCCTTATGGCGAACGGTAGCAGGGGGATCAGCAGGTCCCACCACCATGGGTCCTCCTGCATGCATCACCGGAACATAGCCTTAAGGGTTCCATTGAATCACTCCACTAGCACATTTGTTTGGGGGTAATATATTGAGGTGCAGAGGTGCTTTATGCACAGGATCCGACAGAGGCCTCTTATGACATGAGACATAAAGTTCGTACCCTGCTCAGCCCCTTGTCCCTGCACTCGGGGCTGGTGCTCCCTGGCTCTGCAGTCGGTGTCTCCCAGCCGGCGTCCTGCTCTCCTCTGCCTGGCCCATCAGCTGTATTCCTGGCTGCTTTTTGAGCAGCCTGCACCTCTCCGGAGTCACATCCCTGGAGCTCACCAATTTGCAGGCTCAGGCAGTTGTGGAACTGTCGAGCCTGTGTCGGCATCTCTTCCCGGCTGACGTTCATATTGACCCCTGCAGTAAGTATCGGGGTCTGTCAGGAAGGGGTTTGGGATGTGCCAGGGGGGCTTTTGCTTCCCCTCTCACAACCACACTGAATAAAGCTTGTACAATCAGGGTCTATATATGTTACAGAAAGAAGGAGGGAGGATAAGCAGTAACATTCTTTGGAGAAAGCACTATTAAAATGTGAACAGTTCACTGTAATCTTGAGGTGATCTCATCTCTGATTTAAAAGTGGCCTGAGAGATTATAATCTTTAAAAATGTTTAGGTTTTTTTAACACATGCAAATTAAACCTCTGAGTTGAACAGGGCACCGTCTCCAGGGGTAGCCGTGAAGCCCCTGGAGGCACTTCTTTTCTTCCTTTTCTATCCTCAGCTCATATTTTCATCTACCATGGCTTGATGCAACTGTTATTTAGATATGAAAGGCTGCCCTGGTCTTACTGTAATGACCTCAGATGTTTGGGGGCAATACCTTATGGCTAATTGCATGGCTCCAATCCACTCCTATACCCATGCCTTGCAGGTGTCACCACTCATAGATGTTCTCCCTCATATGCTTAGCCCTTCTCTGGACTCTCAGACCTCTGGGTATCTCATTCTTCCCCTCTCAAGGCTATTAACCTGCTTTGGTTTCTCACTTGGACCCTTCTCTGCTCCCACACATTCACTTGGCTGTTCTGGGCTATCAGACCCCTTGGTTTCTCACTTGGACCCTTCTGGTCCCAATCTTTCCCCAGCCTATTTCATGGCCTCTGGACCTTTCTGGTGCCCTAGAAATCTTCTTGTGCTTTTCTTCCAGGGTGTGCTCCCCTACCTTTCTCTGCTAAAGGGTGGCCCATAAGGCAGTAGGGGCTGGTGTTTTTGGGCACCTTACACTCACTCTTCCCTGAAGTTTCGGATCACTTGCACTTCTGGGGGCTATCCCATCACAAGGTGCCCTGCCACTGTGACCCCAAACTCCAGTTGGGTGCAGTTTTCAGTCTTAGCCAGGACCAAGCTCCAGGCTACCCAGCTCTGACAATTCTTGCCCCTCCTGGGCTACCTCCAGGCTACCCAGCTCTGGCAGTTTTTGCCCCTCCAGGGCTACCTCCAGGCTCCTAGGCCCTTGCTCAGTCTCACCTCCGGGCCCCTTGGCTTTGGCTTGTACTCACCATTTGGCTCCAGCTCAGTTCAGTGTCTTCCAGGCCCCCTGGCCCTGGCCTCACTTTGGGCCAGTGAGACCCCTGGTCTTAGCAGTGGTTCTTTCTGGGTTCACTTGGATCCCACAATAGGTTCTATACACTTGGCCCCTCGGTTTTACACTCAGCCCTTCCCTGGGCTCTGGTCTCACACTCAGCCCCTCCCCGAGCTGTGGATCCCTCACTCACTGGGTCCCCAGGAATCTCTCCCACCTCTTTAGTTCCTTCCCAAACCTCCAAACTGCTGCAGGCTGTATTCTCCTTGCTTCCATTCCAGCGTTGCAGCCATCTTGCTGAACTAATTTCCCTTCAGCTGCCTCCAGGATATTACTGCTGGCTCCTCTCAGGGTCTGGGATTATACCCTGCATAACCCAGCTCTCCTCCAGGGTGAAGTGACTTTCTCAGTCAATCCTGGCTCCACCTGCAGGCTGCTTCTCAGACATAGTCCCTTACTGCCCTCCTGCCCCACCTGCAGCCTGCCTTAGCCACAGCCTGCCTGCTCTTCAAGTAGAGGAACTCCAAGCTTCCTGCTACACTGAGAAACACCAGGGAAAAATTGTCCTTATGAAAATTTCATCAAACAATACCTCTCATCTAGGACAAAGGAAAACTTCCATCCCCTCCACATCTTTTGTCCTTCAGATGGGAAGCAATTTCTGTAACTGCATGAATTCCTCTGCAAAGGGCTGAAGACTTGAGAGCTCTCACTTATTTGAGCTGTCCCAAGAACTAGCTGACTTGACCTGCTGGATGTTCCCTATAGGCTTCTTAGGTAGGAGGACTTCCCTTGCTTTACCATGAAGACTAGTCCTGAAAAGCTTATAGCTCTCCTCCCTGGACATACACATAGCAAAGACCTGCAATTCAAACAGAACACATATTATTCTGTGCTGCATAGTTAGTGTTGGTGACCAGCTTGGATTCATTCCTTCCGAAATAACAAGGCCAGTCCCTTGCGGGGCTACTGCATATATTTAGTGTTGCACCATTTCTAGATTATTCACTGCCTTTATGCAGCATTCCTGGGCAGCAGTTCATTGTTAATCATCCTCATTATAGTACTGTATTTTCTGTACCCTGTTAGGAAGACTCCTGAAGTCCAGCAGCCTCAGGCAATCGAAAAGCCAAGCTGCACAAGTGGTATTTCATGAATTGTTGCCATTCACATAAAAATCGCAAGAGTGAGAGGCAGGTTCCCTACACAGACTCCAAATGGCGGGTGAGGCGTTGTCCAACTCACTCTATTGCTGAATTCTTCCCTTGGCTTTACTTGACCAGAATAACCCCCAAGCTACGGCTAAGGGAGCACAAATGGAAGGCTATGTGTCTGCTGCCCACACAGTACACCATGGCAAATAACTGCCTTTCACAGCATTTACAGGGAAACTGAGGCAAGGTTCCATGTCATAGTTGGCTCAGGTCAGGCCATCAAAACGCCAGAATTCTACAGTAAAGCTCAGAGTAAGGCAGCTGGTATCTGGAGCAGGGATGAGGACAATATTAATTGCAAAACTGTTTTTGCTTCATACAAGGGGCTTGATTTTGGGAGCTGCAGAGCTCAGTAAAAGCTAAACTTGCTTAGTACCCTGCAGGGTTTAGACCCCAAATCCCTGAGGTCTGATGATGCTCATTTTGATATCACTACAGTTTGGCCCTTCACTTCAGTGGAGCAAAATGATCCCCATGACTTCCACCTTAGAGATCCATTGTGTCATTTTATGGATCTACTTAATCTGGTTGTAAATGGGCAGGTGTCTCTGTCACCTGACAGAACATTATGGCTTAAGGGCTGAATCCAGCAGCCCAATTCATGTGAGTCATCCTTAGCCCCCTGAATAGTGGCATCAGTTACACTTACTCTGCTGAGTTATGGTTACAGGATCAAGCCCTTGGTTTCCACCTGTCCTAGCAATTCCATTCAGCAGCTGCTCTCTGATTGGCTGGCTACCTTGGGCCCCTAGAATAAGGGCTTTGTTGCACTTAGGACATGTTTTATTTAGATTATAGTAAACATTACTACAAGTTAGAAAGTTTTTTGAGCAGTCACACAGTCATGTTTACTAGGATCTCAGCCCTTTGGATGAGGCCAGAGCTGACCATGCAGTGGACAAACACCTGACTGTCACTTCCATCACCACATTGCACCAGTCTTGAACCAGCTCTGGTGCCATGGTGGAGCTGGTACTAACAAGCAGCCACTTGTTGGTCCCAGCCCTTGCATAGCACAGGAGCCTGTTCAAGACTCCAGGGCAGTGTGGGGGCTGGAACCAACAAATAGCTGTTTGTCAGTCCCAGCCCTGGCACCTGCAGGCGAGTCATTTCAGGACTGGTACAATTTGGGGACTGGGACCAACAAATAGTTTCTTGTTAGTCCCAGCTCCCCCACTACACCAGAGTCTTGAACTGGCTCAGTAAGGACCACAAATTGATTATGTTACCTCTGTGGAGCAGTCTGACATTAGCACAACATGGGTTACTTAATACGATCTGGAGATAGATACTCTAGAAGCATCCTAACTTTGCTAAGACAGGATGGCACTTAGCATATTTTTAACTCCTTGAACATGCAGATACTAATGTTTTAAGTGCAATTAATGCATCCTAAGTGTAACTTGTGACAAGGCCCTGAACCTTTCTGTTACAGCATAATGTCTTCAGAAGTGCATCCTTTTCCCCACATTTAAAGAGCATATTAGTTGTGAGACAATGCAGAGCTAATGAGTGTGCTTGTCTTTATCAAAACAACCTGGATCCTTGCAGTCTCAGTCTTGACAGAAAGAAGAGCATGACTGGCTACTGTAGGACTTTTTTATGGGGCGGGGCTGAAGCCACCAGATTTATTTCTTCTAAACTGAACTTTTCTGTTCCTTTATAGACCCTCCCAACTTACCCTTTATCAGTGAACCCTGGACTCTTCTTAGACCAGTCTTTGTCAAAGGATAATTAAACAGACTTTGTTCTTCAGCTGGAAATAATTGGCAGTTCTCTCCAGAAATGAAAATTAATCCTTCTTAGAATAAAATAATTAAAGATCTTTCATAACAGCCTTGGAATTTTGCCTGTAGCTTCATCTTTTATTTAAGTGCCTGAAGATCTCATTACATATTAACTGGCAATATAAGGGTGTCAGTGTTCTACGGAACTGGAGGGAGAGTTACTTGGATGAACCAACTGCTTCAAGTCAACAGCAACAAGCAGATCTTCCAGCAGCCCTTTTGCTGTCCTAATTTTCACTGCTCTATAAAAAAAGTCACAGCTTTTCTCAGCTCGTTTCCTTGCTTTTTCTCTTTGCTTGCTTAGATTGTTTGCATGGAACAAAAGGCAGCTTCATGAGATCTCACAGCTATTCAAAACATGACTGTCTCCTTACTTTTGTAAAATCCAGATTTTTTTTCTCTCTGAAAGCTCATCTTTAACATTTCCTTTGTGAACTGCAACAAAATTGTGGGCAAGGTAAGAAGCAGAACTATGATCATTATCATTTTACATTTCATTGTGGTAAAAGCAGGAAGCAGGCAGGTCAAAGCACACTTGTGCCAAGGTCTTTACATGCAGGTGGCAAATGAGAGTTAATTTCCCAAAGAAGTAACAGTCTAAAGACAAAGCAGAACCAGTGGGTGAGATAAACGAATCGACAGACTAGAAGCAATTAACCAACAAAGCACAAGTGCTAGTTTGTCTTCTGGGCTGAATAACTAACCCAGCTTACTGTGGTCAAGACTCTGTGTGCTAAACAGATACTATCTCTAACATATACCAAGGTCTGCCAGGGAGTGCCCTAAAATAGTGGACTCGCTCATTTTTCCAGGGCACAGGTGTGTTTACTCCAGTGTCATCTAGAGTCAGCACAAGGGAATTACCTGGAATGTTACTGTTTGTGCAGAAACCAACCTCCCCCCCAAAACAAACAAACAAAAGCAAACAACAAACCAGGTGGGTCACTTAGTTCCTTCATATTCAAATAGGTTTAGAAATACCTGGGTACATGGCACCTCATGTATTGGGACTTGCCAATATCTTTTTCATTGTTCTCCTGTGGCAGAATCACCAGAACTACAGTTCAGCAGGCCAGTTAACTCAGATCTAAAGCTGTTTTGTAAAGGCAACAGAATATAGCTAGGCTTATATTTTGGAGTAGGGTCCACACAGAGCTCAAAATACAAGCAAGCAAGTGCTGTGGTTTAGGTCATGGCAGTGGACCCAATTCTGCTTTTGTTACATCTGCATAAATGTGAGTACCATTTGACTCAAAAGGAGTTACTCTATGGGTGTGTCTACATATCGCCCTACAGCAACATAGTGACATGCTACATTGCCATACAAGGTGCTATGACAACATAGTGATCATGTGGGTCTACTACACATGATCGGCAGCTACATCACCATAGTGGTGTGCTCCTAAAGGAAGTACTAAGCATGGCACCATAACAATGTCACTGTACTGCAATGTGTGGACATGTTCTATATGTGGCAACTCCAATGAAGTCACTAGAGTTACTTGAGAAGTACACAGAGGTAGCTGACTGCAGGACCTGGTCCAGAGGTGTTCCTTGTTGTACTTGTCATCCTGAAGCATCCATCACTTTTATCCATATAGAGTGGAATTCATTGACCCATCGTGGTAATGCAGCCAGTCCCCTCCTTTCTGGTTCAGGGGACCACCCTGCTCTGTGTGTGATGTAGGGCCAGGTGATGGCAGGTGGAGAGGAGTGGCTGCTCTCAGTCAGTCTGCTGCAGTTTCACTGGCTGAACTGGCTGGCAGCTGTCTCAGGTTGCCAGAATCTGAACAGTGGTAAAAACCCAGCACAAGATCCCAGTGTCTGTAAATGTGCTCAGGATGCCAGGCAGACTCTAAGTATACAGATGTTTTTGGCTGCCAAGGACCTGAAGTTACCTTCACAGGACAGATGAAGGCAGAAGAACAGTACTAGCTGCCACTACCAGGGGTAGTTCTGGCAGTCATGCCCCTGGGAGGGATGCTTCTTCTATGAAGTATATCACAGGGTGTCCCACAGAGTCTCCATGCACAGGAGGGATTTGCCTTTGCCAGTGGTTTCATTCCATGCCCATGAGCTGAGAGTCCTGGGCATGACAGGGAGGTTCCTGGAATGTCCACAACAATCACCAGGTAACCAGTCACTGTTACTTCTGGCTCTCCACTACTGGGCTCCTTTACTTCTGAGGGAAAATGCCCATGTTCCTCTATTGGATTCTGCTGTACTCCTGCGCTGGCCCTGATACAAGTCCAAATAGCTGAGTGACTCACTCATTCTTTGCACAGTCCTTAAGCTGTCTGTCTTTTTTCAGATCTTGGCCAGTTCCTTGGTATCCTAGCAACCAGCAGAAACTTTCCAAGCAGAACCCCAAGCAGACTGATGCCATGGTGAACCAATCGCATGCTCATGCCTGTGACTTCCTAATTTTGAGCCTATCATAGTGTGTTATTATAGATCCCTAAGACGACTAGACCTTGGAACTAACTTCATTGTGTTGAGGCCACCTCAGTGCTCACAGCTACTGGTCTCTCAAGGCTAGAGACGAAAAGAAAGATGAGCTTCTCCCTTACGCTTTCGGAGCTGGCGAACATTGCGATTGGCACACCTGAGGCGGGCAATGTCAACTTCAATGCCCTGCACATTCTGCTGCACAGCATTCTGGAGCACCTCCAGCTCCAGGACATCAGGAAGGAGATCTTGGAGGAGGAGAAGGATTTCCTCAAACCTTCCTCTGGCTTAACACTAAAAAAGAGGCCCACGCAGCAGGCTGATATGGAGGGGAAATCCAGCTCACTCTTCCACCAGATGCAGCAGAGGCTGGGGAGGATTGAAAGCCAGCTGATTCATTTGAATGACACCCCTTCCACAGCAGAACTGCTGACCAGAAGCCAATCCTTCAACAAGCCAGCTGAGGACATGTGGCAAATGATGCAGCTGAAGAAGAAGATGGAAATGAATGAAGAAGGAATGACAAAGGTGAGAAACCCTTCTGTAGGAAAACTCCCACTTCCTTTCCATCTGGTGTGTCAGGGCCAAACCCCTCTGCTGGTGGAAATCATGCTGCCTACAGCCACATGGGGGCTGGCTTCCAAAGGGCCCTGAGAACACAGGTGGTAGGTAAGCATCAGGCTTAGGACTGGGGGGAACTCTAGAAAACTGGCCAGGGCCAGTTCAGGTAAGCAGGAGATAGCACCATTTGGCCCAGTTCATGTAGGAAGGATCAAACTCCATTAAAGAGCAATCCTATGGGAAGGTAAGGCTTTCTGAAACAATTTATTGTCTTAGGGCAAGATGATGGGATCCCCAGCATTGGGGATCAGTTATTGATGACCTGGCCTAGGCTCTTGCCATGCCCATTCTTGATGGGCAATAACTCAGTGGAGGCCCTGTTCTGCTTCCAATTAAGTCCCATTTCAGTCATGCTTTTGGCTCCAGTGGGAACACGGTCAAGTCCTTGGCAGACCTGGCAGAATGCCTCTTGTAATTCCCCTCCTGGGCACTCTGCAGCACAGTGCAATAATACCAGTCATCACTAGGATTCCAGATTCTCCCAGTGAGTCACTATATAGGGGCAACAGCCACAAGGCCTGATGTTCTGTTGTCCTGTGCCCAGCAGAGAAACTGAATGGAAAAAGTGGCCACATCAGGCCAACTGATGTGCAGGGCGGACAGTGGATGATATGGACTGAAATACAGTGTCTACTGACCCAATTGCAAGGATTTATGGCTGTTTTAGACATGAACGACGTGTGCCTCCGGTGGCTGGGGGGGCACAGCAGCGGCGAGAGTGTGGTGGCAGCAGAAGGAGCATGGCAGCGGTAAGAGAGGGCTCCTGCAGACACTGCCGGCGCTGTCGGTGGTGGGGTGGGTGATGGCGAGTGCCAACCAGGGGTCAGTGACCAGACACAGATGCCTCCAGCAGCATTGGCAACAGCCAGCGGTGATCTCAGACCACCTGCAGACGCTGGCAGCAGTGGGGTGGCAAGCAGTGACTGCCCACAGGTGCCACTGACAGTGTCGGTGGTGCCTTTTTGTAGGGGGTGTACTGCTGTGATCAGGGGGTGCACGTGCACCCGCGTGCAGCCCCTACGCATCGCCCCTGGACTTAATTTCCTTTAAGCTTGGCTTTTTTATGGTAAGAGCAGCAGTACCATCAACAGGTACCACCAGCAGCCACATATCATAAAAATAAATGTGCTCCCAGGGATAACTAACTGCACTCAGCACATCTTAAACCACTCTCATCTGAAGGCCCATCTTCTGCTTCACAGACGTTATAAATGTGACTAATAATCATAGCAGTCCATAAAGCAAAAAAGGAAACAGAGAATGTGTGTCCCTCTCAACTGAAATGCAGCCACCCCTGGGCTGAAGCACTGTTGCTGTTTATCAACAAAGAGCAGCACCACGCAACACTTATGGCTGGACATTAAGTGAGAAGCCATGAACTGGCAAGGAGAATGATCAGAGGCAAAATGTAATGTGACAAATTAGTCATCTTGTCTTTTAATGTCATTATTCTAGATCAGGGGTGTCAAACCCTCCTGGGCCATGGGCTGCATCCAGACTTGGAGTCTTCTCCTGGGCTGGTCTGCAGGACCAGCAGCAGCAATGGCAGTGAATCAAACAGTGACTGCAGCAGGTCTGGCAGTGGCACTGGGGACCTGGCAGTGGTAACAGAACCAAAGGCAGCCACAGGGCAAACAGCTATATCAGCACAGCCTTAACTCATCCTCCTGTTGCCAATGGCCATGTCTATCACAGCCCAGGGGCCCCAACTCTATGGCAGACCCCATCCCCTGCCCCAACTTTCAATAGCCCAGTGGGCCAGATGGAACAGAACTTCAGGCTGCATCCAGCCATAGCCTAACACCCCTATTTTAGCCATGTCAGCCATTTCAGTATTTCTCTGTACCGACCAAGCCAATTCCCTCACCTCGATCATTGACGGATGTCCACATGGCACCAGTCTGCCTACGGTTAGTTCTAAAATAGTTAAGGAGCTCCTGGAGGAGCTGGATGGGTACAAGTCAGCAGGCCCAGATGACCTCCATCCACGGCTGCTGAAAGAATTGGCCAGTGTCATAGCTGAGCCGCTGGCACAGTTGTTCGAGCACTCGTGGTGCTCTGGCCAGGTCCCTGAGGACTGGAGAAGGGCCAATGTGATGCCCATTTTCAAGAAAGGGAGAAGGAATGAGTCGGGTAACTTTAGACCAGTCAGTCGTACCTCTATTTCTGGGAAAATGCTAGAGAAAATAATCAAGGAACACATTTGTGCAGGCCCAGCAGGGGAAACAATGCTGAGGGGAAACCAGCATGGGTTTGTCACAGGTAGATCCTGCCTGACAAACCTTGTAGACTTCTATGACCAGGTCACGCACTGCCTGGACACGGGAGCCAAGGCTGATGTCATCTTCCTGGACTTTAGGAAGGCCTTTGACACAGTTTTGCACCCTATCTTCATTGGGAAGCTAGCAGACTGCGGAGTGGACGCCTACACGGTCAGGTGGGTGGCCAACTGGTTTAGGGACCGCACCCAGAGAGTGGTGGTGGATGGTTCCTTCTTGGCCTGGAGGGAGGTGGGCAGTGGGGTCCCGCAGGGTTCGGTTCTTGGACCAATATTATTCAATATCTTCATCAGCGATTTGGATGAGGGCGTGGAGAGCACCCTCTCCAAGTTCGCTGATGATACCAAGTTATGGGGCAAGGTTAGTACACCAGAGGGCAGGGAGCAGATTTAGGCTGACCTGGACAGGTTGGATCAATGGGCAGAGAGAAATAGGATACAATTTAATAAAGATAAATGTAAGGTACTCCACCTGGGAAGGAGGAACCCCCAGCACACCTATAGGTTAGGAAGTGTCCTTCTCAGCAGCTCGGAGGCAGAGAGGGATCTTTGAGTCATAATTGACTCCAAGATGAACATGAGCCGGCAGTGTAACGAGGCCTTCAACAAGGCCAATCGCACCTTGTCATGCATTAGCAGGTGCATGACTAATAGAACAAAGGAGGTGATGCTCCCCCTCTACGCAGTACTGGTCAGGCGGCAGTTGGAGTACTGTGTCCAGTTTTGGGCGCCGCACTTCAAGAGGGATGCGGAGAATCTCGAGAGGGTCCAGAGGAGGGCCACTCACATGATTAGTGGCCTTCATTTTAGATCCTATGGGGGAAGGTTGAGAGAGCTGAATCTCTGAAGCCTTCACAAGAGATGGCTGAGGGGAGATCTTGTGGCCGCCTATAAATTTATTAGGGGAGGTCAACAGGGAATAGGGGAAGCGCTGTTTACTAAGGCGCCCCAGGGAGTGACTAGGAATAACGTAAACTAGTTGAGAGTGGATTTAGGTTAGATATTAGGAAGAAATTTTTCACAGTAAGGGTGGCCAGGATCTGGAATGGGCTTCCAAAAGAGGTGGTGCTATCACCTAGCTTGGAGGTCTTCAAGAGGAGGCTAGATAGTCACCTGGCTGGGGTCATCTGACCTCAGTCTTCTTTCCTGCCAGGGCAGGGGCAGGGGGTCGGACACGATGATCCATTGTGGTCCCTTCTGACTCTACAATCTATGAATCTATGAATTTATGTTTGACACCCCTATTCTAGACTGAGCCAATGCTGGATTAGCAGTGGGATGAATTTTACTGCACAACAGATATAACTGATAGATAGTTTTACTGATATTTATTCAGAAATGACTGTCAAGCCGCAGCTGATTAAAAACCTAGCTCCAAGGCCTTTACATTCACTTTTATTAAACCTCTTGCAGGGTCAGCTGGATATAGCAAGGCTGTACAACTGGCAACCTGTGGGTCCCTAGGGGCTACCCTGCAGCTCTTGCATTCCCAGTGCAGGCTTTGCTCCCTCCTCTAGCTTCTGCTTCTTACCTCTCTACCCCTGAGGGAAGGAGATGGGCAGCCCATAGGACAGAAGGAACCCACAATTGGAGGATTTAAGGGAGACGCAGGGATCCTGCACAGTGCAGGGATGCCAGCACAGCGTGGCAGGGTGGGCCACTTGATCTCTAAGGTCACAATATAGCCCCTAATATGTGCTGGTCTGGCTGCCTTAGCCTCCAGTGCAGCCAACATTCAAAGCATCAACAGGAACTCTTAACTTTGAGGGACTAACAAGGAGCCTGGAGTTGAAGCCTGGACTTAGGTAATAAAATGTCCCATGTCTGTCCCTGTACGAAAATAGCAGGACCAGCCCCTGATGGCCATGCTGCCCTAGTGGCCATGCTAATCCGGCTCCCACTCCAGCTTCTCAGTGTATGCCCTTGCTCTATTTCCTGCCATGCCTTGATGTATATAATGTAGGAGGCTGCCTCTGAGTTCTGGAGTGCTCCTGAACATTGGATGCTTGGTCCTGTTCATCTCCCTCTGGACCTACAGTCTAATATCACAACAACTCTGCGCCCCATTAGCTCTTACACTGCTCTTCAGACAAGTCTTGTGGCCCTACTGGCCCTATCTAGGCCATAGGGCAGTAAATTACCTAAGGGGCATTAATCATAGCCTCCAGCCACCCCCATAAGCCTCATCCATGCCTCACAGATTCATAGATTCATAGATGTTAGGGTCGGAAGGGACCTCAATAGATCATCGAGTCCGACCCCCTGCATAAGCAGGAAAGAGTGTTGGGTCTAGATGACCCCAGCTAGATGCTTATCTAACCTCCTCTTGAAGACCCCCAGGGTAGGGGAGAGCACCACCTCCCTTGGGAGCCCATTCCAGACCTTGGCCACTCTAATTGTGAAGAAGTTCTTCCTAAAGTCTAGTCTAAATCTGCTCTCTTCTAGCTTGTGGCCATTATTTCTTGTAACTCCCAGGGGCGCCTTGGTGAGTAAAGCCTCACCAATTCCCTTCTGTGCCCCTGTGATGAACTTAAAGGCAGCCACAAGGTCGCCTCTCAACCTTCTCTTGCGGAGGCTGAAAAGGTCCAGTTTCTCTAGTCTCTCCTCGTAGGGCTTGGTCTGCAGGCCCTTGACCATACGAGTTGCCCTTCTCTGGACCCTCTCCAGGTTATCCGCATCCTTCTTGAAGTGCGGCGCCCAGAATTGCACGCAGTACTCCAACTGCGGTCTGACCAGCGCCCGATAGAGGGGAAGTATCACCTCCTTGGACCTATTCGTCATGCATCTGCTGATGCACGATAAAGTGCCATTGGCTTTTCTGATGGCTTCGTCACACTGCCGGCTCATGTTCATCTTGGAGTCCTCGTCGTGAGGTGCGGGTCATTGTCCAGGAAGCCGAAGCCTGCCTCGAGACACCACTGCCGAAGCCGCCAGTTGGTTTCTCGGATGCAGTTCTCCTGCCGTCTTCCTCGTCCAGTCACTGGTAGGATGGAAGAGAAAACCACCTGGGCACCGAACTCCTTCAGCACGCCACCCAGAGATCTCACTCCTTCATTAGACCCTCTGGTCCTGTATTAATTTCCAGTCTCTCAGCCTCCTTGGCCTCTATGGTGCCTTCAACCTGCTCAGCATCCTTGGCCCTGCCTCTTTCACTGGACCCCTTGACCCTGTTTGCGTAGGTCTGGGGTCCCTAACCCTCTTTACAGGGTGGCCCCTGCACAACTGCCCGACCTTTGTCAGCAGCTCTAGTGAAGTTCCTTTGCCCTGCCTAGAACAAACTGGTCACTGTTCTAAACTGTACCACCATTTAACTGTATTAACATTCCCTAGTAACATGAGACTCCAGGCCTGGTGTGAGCAGGGTATATTGTGTTTGCTCCTATTTGTCATGCTATAACCTCATCAAGGCCTTAGGTACCACTGTGCTGGGCACCGCACAAATTCAGAACAACACAACAGTCCCTACCCCAAAGACATTATAATCCAAAAGTAAGACACTAGATAACAGATGGAGGAGTCCAAGGACCCATTGAGACAGTATTGGTTGACATGATGAGTGGTGGGTTCAGCATAGTGTCAACTGGCCAGGACTAACTCAGGCTTCTCCCAGACTTGACCTGACCAGGGTTATGTTTCAACACATGGCCTTTTTTGTGCCAGCTGTGCCAGCTGCAGTCTTGCTATCATGGGTACCAAGAGCAGTAAAGCCACAGAAGCACATTGGCAAGCAACCTGAATATGCACCCATGGTTCAGAGAAACTAGGAGGGCTTCTTCTCTAGTTTGTAGAATGTGATGACCAGGGATCCTGGTTTTCTCTGTTTAAAACTCTAAAATTCTCTGATTGAAACCCCCCAAATCCACATTTTCCATGATTAAAATGAAAGGTATCAGCTGAACACAATGTTTTATTAATATATTTACAATTTTAAAGCAATTTGGAAGCCTACAAGTGCATCAATCATTATAATAAAATACATTCTAAATACCTATATATTTTGGTGTTTGATTCTGGTTTTTTTATCATAGAAAATCAGAGCTCCCCCTGCTCCCTTCACTCACCAGATCACAAGTCTAGCTGTGGCTGGCCCCCCCGTTGCTTTGTGGTGCTGAGCAGTCCTGATATGCAGGTGCCCCTCACTCCCAAACCAAGGCCCTCCAGCTCTGCCAGAGTTACCAGCACCCTCCCTGCTCTGCAACTGTCAGCCCTGCCAACATGACCTGCAGGCAGAGCCAGTCTTAGGAGTGGGCAGTGAGGGCAACCACCCAGGGCACTGGAGGGGACGGGGGGCATCATGGTACCCCAGGGCAGGGTCCTGCCTCAGTTTGGGCAGGGGCAGAGGAGGAAGCAGCAAGCCAGGGGTGCCCCTCATTCCTGACCAGCAGTCTGCTGCCCCCCCAACCCTGGACTAGATGACCTCTTGAGGGCCCTTTCAACTCTAATATTCCGTGATTATATGACTAATATTCTGTGACTTGATTTTATGAGCAAAGAAAGGTAGTTAGCCATGTTAGTCTGACGCCAAGCAGAAGGCAGGGCAAGGTAGCACCTGTTCAGAAACACATACACTTTCATAGGTAACAGCCTACTTCCGAGGTGCTCAACCCCAGTCTATGGGCCAGATCTGGCACACATCACCAAATCATCCAGCCTGTGGGACTCCCTATGGGGCTAGAAATTTAGCAGTGGGGCCTGTCTGTAAACCAGAACAAGCTTGTCTCCCAAGGCTACCTTGAGATGGTCATTATTTTCCAGGAGAGGTTGGAGGTCATTTATGTGTCTAAAGTGTTAAAGCTGGGAGCTGTAGGTGTAAACAGGATAACTTTTGCTGTTTTTGTCATAAGATTGGTATTGTAGCAAGTCAGAGTGGGGTTTGAGTCTGGCTCAAGATTTGAATGGCTGTGGTTTTGAGATAGTATTGTAAGTATAGGAATTCCTGTTTCAAATCCTTAAGTGTGCATCCCAGTTGGTGGGATCAGAGCAGATAAGGTTGTAACACAGAATTTGGCTGTAGGCGATGGATCTTGTGGTATGCTTAGGATGAAAGCTAATGGTGCAGAGGTAGCTGTGGCGGTCAATTGGTTTCCGAAACAATGTGGTGGTGATCTGACCATTGCAAAGTTTCATGATGGTGTACCAGAAATGAATTTTCTGGGTGGAATATTTCAGAGTCAATTTGATGGAGGGGTGGAAGTTGTTAAAGTCTTGGTGAAATTTCTCTGGAGATTTCTTCTCATGTATCAGGGCAGTGAAGATGTCATTTATGTACCTCAAATGAACCAGGAGGATGAGAAGGCAGCCATGGAGGAAGCAGATTTCAAGGTCTGTCATAAATATATTGGCACAAAGGGGGAGCAGGGTGGGGGATGGGGCATATGTATACCCATGCTGGTGCTGTTCATTTGTAGGTATAGAGAATCATCAAATCTGAAATAACTGTGTGAGAGGACAAAGCAAGAGAGTGTGATGGAAACAAAAGAAGTGTCCTCATCAGGGATAATGTTCCTTATGGCTTGTAATCCATCCTCATAGGGAATGCTAGTGTATAGAGATGTGACATCCATGGTAGCTAATAGGGTGTTTGCTGTCAGTGGAGCCCAGTTTCTTTAGCAAACCTGTGATGTCCTTCAAATAGCTGACAGCTCCCATGGCATACGGGAATAGGATAGCATCCACATAACTAGAAACTCCCTCCATGATGGTGCCAATGCCAGAAACAATATGCATTCTGGGTTGCCAGGTTTGTGGATTTTGGGTTGTAAGCAAAAGTTGACTAGCCTGGATTCCAGGGAGGCAGAATCAGAAATCCTCTGCTGTGTTTCCAGAAGTAATGTCCTTAAGAGGCTGATTAATTCCTCCTGGTATTGTGCCATAGGGTCCTTGGTCAGGCGTTTCTAAAACTCCTTGCTGGAAAGGGAGACGAAGTTGATGTCATTTATCTGGATCTAAAGAAAGCCTTTGACTTGACCTCCCATGATGTCCTCATGACCAAGCTGGGGAACTGTAGCCTCGACCATCTCATGGTCCAATGGCTGGGGAGCTGGTTTTGGGGTCAGACCCAAAGAGTACTAGTTGATAAGAACAAATCACTGTGGTGCAAGGTTACCAGTGGAGTCCCCCAGGGCTCAGTGCTCAGGCTGGTACTCTTCAATAGCTTCATTAATGATCTGGATTTGGGCGTCAGATGCGGACTGGCAAAGTTCACGGATGACACTAAACTATGGGGGAAGGCGGTCACGCTGGAGGACAGGCTGGGGATACAGGCCGGCTTGGACACGCTTGCAAAGTGGGTGGAGCAAAACCTGATGGCGTTCAGCATAGAGAAATGCAGGGTACTCCACCTTGGGAGAAAGAAACAGCATCATACTTATAGGCTCGGCAGTGCTGTGCTTACTAGCACCACAGCCAAAAGAGACTTGGGGGTCTTGATTGACCACAAGTTGAACGTGAGCCACCAACGGCACTCCCCACCCCTCCCCACCCCCCGCCGTTAACACCGCTGCAGCTGCCTGCAGGAGCTCCCCACTTGCCGCTGCCATGCTCCTGCCACCGACACTGCTGCTGCCGCTGCCACCTGCAGGAGCTCACCATGCCCCCCCAGCCTCCGGGAGCATGTGGCATTCATGCTTATAAGTATATAAGGGTGGTACATCAGGATCTGGGAGATAAGTCGTTCACCAGGTCTCCCCAAGGGATAACTAGGTCTAATGGGCACAAACTTCTAGAAGGCCAATTTAGACTCAGTATAAGGACAAACTTATTTACGATCTGAGTGTCTGAAGTCTGGAACAGATTCCCCACAGTGGTGGTGCAAGCACCTACTCTGGACTCATTCAAAAGGCATTTGAATGCTTACCTTGCTGGGACCATTTGATCCCTGCAGACTTCCTACCTCTGGCAGAGGGGCTGGACTCAATGATCTCACAAGGTCCCTTCCAGCCCCTAATGTCTAAAATCTATGAAATTTGTCTCTTGGCTTCTTGTATATATGCTGTTTTGCCCATGACAACAGTGGCACCCCTCCCCCCCCTTATCAGCATTTTGTCTGATTATAGCAGCATTGTTTTTCAGTCCAAGTGTGGCTCTTCATTTTGCAGGACTCAGGTAGTAAAGTGCTGTTGTTTTTTGGCAATCTCAAAGTGGGAATGGAGATGGAAACAATTTATATACAAGTCCAGGGGCTGTGATCCTCACATGGAGTCCAGGAGGTGCTATGTAGGGGTCAGGTCTGTGGTGGATTGATCATTGTGTAGCTCTGTTATAGAAATATTCCCTTAGCCAGTGTAAAAAAGCTTCAAGGTTCCCGTGAAGCTGAAATTACCATATAACAACTGATATTATTGCCCTCCTGTCCTGATCCTCCTACCTTACACCCTGCATCTTTCCTGCAGTGGCTCTGGTTCTAGCTCTAGAATTGAGGAAAGCAGAGCATCAGTGGTGGCACATAGGGTAGGATCAGTGATCAGAGGCTCACTGCTGCAGGGGAGATGTCACCTTCTTTTATTGCTGCCAAAATTGGTGTTCAACTGGCTGCCTGACACATGTATCAGTAGCAAAAAAGAGGTAAAATCTTCCCTACATCCTTTGCATAAGCAAACTTCTAGCCGAGCTCCTTCACTGTGCACTGCCACTGGCTAGGGCACAGTATGGGCACTTATACCTCTGACTCAAGAGTAAATGTGTCATGTGTCTGTTCCTTAGTGTGCATGTGTCCTTCCAGAGTTCTGCAAAGCCTTTCAACTGCAACTTGCTGGACATACTAGGAGTCATGGGAACCATGCTCCCTGGGTCACATACAGTCTCTACACACGTGAGCCCAGAGACTGCTGCCTGCTTGTGCCAGGAGGAATTTCCACTCCCAAAATGGTCAGGGCAATTCCCCAATCCAGAGTCTGACAGAACTTGTGGCAGAGGGAACGTGCTACACACAGCTGTACAGTGGTGTGGTGTAGACAATCCTCTGCATGCAGGACTCTGTAGAGGGAATAATTGTGCTTCCTGATAGCCCAAAGCCTGGGTTTCTATACTGCCCCTGGCTTGGGCTGGCTCCTACCTGCCTCCTCTGGGCTCAGGGTGGAGGCAGAAAAGGCCAAGCAGGTTCAGTGCCAGATCTCACCATATACATGTACCTGCCCCATGGCTTTATTTTCATGGGATGAGAAATGTCATGTCAGGTGCTAGCTAGGAGCATAAGCCTGGATGTGTCAGACTTGGTGTGTGCTCAGCAACCCCACTCTGCTTCCAAGATCTCTACTCTGGCTACTCTGCTTACTAGCAAGCAGGGTAGATTTGCACCTTATAGACTTACTAAAGCTCACACTTCAGCTCTAGCACCACCTACCAGCTCCCTGGGTCAGCTGACTCTGCAGTTAGTCCTGGCCAGCACCTGCAGGCTACTCCGCAGGCTGCTTCAGCTCCTTGATCGTCCTGCCACAATCTAGTCCAGCCCACTGCTCAAAGCAGGATCATCCCTAACTAAACCACCCTAGCCAAACATCTGTCTAACTTGAAAACTTCCAAAGATGAAAATTCTACAAATTCTCTAGGTAGCCTGTTTGCAGGCTTGGCCACCTTCATAGTCAACCTAATCTCCAACCTACATGTCCCCTGTTGCAACTGGAGGCCATTAGTCCTAGCCTGGTCCCTTACAGCCACAGAGAAAAGCTCATCTCCGTCCCCTCTGAAATCACCCTTCAAGGATTTGAAGACTGTTATCAAATCCCCCCTCAGTTTTCTCTTCTCCAGACTAAATAAACATAAGTCTTCCAGCCTTTCCTCAAAAGTCTTACTTCCCAGGCCCCTAATCAGTTTTGCAGGTTTGTGCTGGATTCTTTCATATGCCCGTTTAGATTGTGTCTAATCTGAACGTACTTCAGTGATCCCCATTGCTTGCTTATATTCTGTGTCATCATCAGGAACAGACCCATCTTTCATTTATTAATTTATCTTGCTGTTCATTTCTTCTTTTGTGTTAACAACTCTGGAAGGTCACTAACACCTGAACCTTTATCAGTGAGCTCCTGGAGCTGCGGATGTGGGTTGGAGTTTCCAGGTTAGCCATTCAAGCTCAGGCCGAGCAGCTGACCCCATGAAGAGCTCCATTTGGTAGCTTTTTAGTCCCACATTGCTTTTGGCTAAAGGATAACAGAAGGAGCTAGCAGGAGACCTTCAGGCTTTTCCCAGCCCTGTGCTCACTCCACCAAGCCAAATGCAGAAATAGATTCTTTGGGAAGCGCTTTCAGGCACATCCCCCTCCTGCATATTCCCCAGGGTTGTCAACTCTGTTTGAATCTGTTCCAGAAGGTTTTATCTCATGATGTAAGGACATTAATGACTGATCTACTGTACTGTACTCAGGAAGGCAAATATACATTACTATTACATTTTAAAAACCCACTGGACTACTGTATGAATTGGATTCAATGTTTAATATTTATCTTACTGAATACCCTATCATTCATCTCCTGGGTGACTCTCAGCAGTGTCCTGGAGATTTATATCTAATTCCTGGTGACTCCAGCGCAATGCTGGAGGGTTGGCAACCCTAACACTCCCTGAATGACAGAGCACTCAGCTTTGGCTGAGCCCCCTGGATACTGGCTCCCCAGAAGACCAGGCCACAGACTGCATTTTCCATATAGCCACTCTCTTAATGGTAGACATAGCAGACATCTGTGAAGAAACCAGGTGGCTCTGCCAGGTACCCCAACTAATCTAACTTAGTACTGGATGTGAAACTAGCCCTAGTCCTCCCTTGTGGGACATTGACAACAGAAAATGGGTGCCTTTTCCACAGTATCTGGATGGGCCATTTGATTTGGACAGAGATGTAAAGTGGGAAGAAACAAATGGCGAAGAGAGAAGAATAGACACAGCACCAATATGAATCAGGCTTCTGGAGGTTAAACTGCATCTAACTAGCCCTGAAATCCTGTCCTCACCTCAGTCTGGCTCCTTCCAAATACCACAGGAGTTTCTTGTCCTTTAGTGAAATCCTCACTGGGGGAGGCAGCAAGAATGAGGCTTGCCTTCAGGAGAGGGTATGCTGTAAGAGAGCTAGGAAAACCCTAGGTCCATGTAAGCACTCCAGGACCACCCATAACACCTTGGTCACTCTTGGATGTGTAAGTGGTAACTCAGGCATGAGGCAGCAAGTAATTCCCAGCAACTGCTGCCTGTGTACTTGGCCCATGCTTCTTTGCTATGTGTTTCTTTGCTGCAGGATGTGCAAAGTGTGACCTAGGGACAAATATCTCCCCTAGGAGTGTGACACAAGATCTCCATGACCCTTCCTATAGCCCAAGGATGCTGCAGGGATCAGTATGCAATGCTGCACCTGGGGCCAAGTAGGGGTTCAAGGATCAAGGTACAAGATTGTTCTGCAGGGCCTTAGTGTTTTCACAGCCTGTACTTTTGTGTTCACAACAGCCGTAGCTGGTGCAATTGGCCTTTTTGAAGGAAGTCAGGTGCATCCCTCTGGCTCCTGAGCCCCATGTGTAAGGGACTGGTGTGTAGGTGGTCTGGCCTAATGAGTAGGCCACCGAGGGAAATCAGGGCCTGAGGTTAGGTCAAAGGGCAGAAGCCATATACTAAAACCAGAGGGAATTCAGAAGCAGAGTCCATAACAGTCCAGGATCAGGATTCACAGGATCCACACTGCTGAGTAGAAGTCCAAGGGGCAATCCACAGGGTGAAGTCCAAAAACAGAGCCAAACTGGTATCAGGAGCCAGGAAACAGAACTATAGGGAAATCAAAAATGAAGCCCAGAAGTAAGCCAAAAAGCCCCAAGCAAACAAACAAATGTAGCAGGCTTACCTTTTCAGAGCTTGGGTTGAGTCCCAGATTGAAGGTTTGCTGTTTGATTGGTAGAGCCCGCCCACCAATCCAGAGGCAGCACAAGGGAAGCAATGCCCCACTCTTTTCTGAAGGGAGGAGGCAAGGAGCAGCTGGACCTGAATTAGAACTGTGCCAGGCAGGTCTGGAGAACTTTGGGGGTGGAGCCTCTGACGAGTATAAAAGGAGAGCATGCTCAGCAGGCTGGAAAGAGAGGACAAGGGGCAGCAAGGAGGCAGGAGCTCCAGAGATGGCCTTCCTCAGGACCTTGCTTGAGATTCAGTGGTGTGTGAATCGGCGCACAGGGATCAGACTGTAGGAGCTGCTCCAGGCGGCTTGAGCCTGCAAATCCAGCAAGCGGCTGGGCAGTCGGTGTGCAGATCGGCACATGGAGAGCTGGCCTGGGGAGCAGCTGAAGGCAGTTCGGGCCCTGCACGGCGTGCAAATTGACACATGGAGAACTGGCCCTGGAAGCAGCTCAAGGCTGCTCGGGCCTTACCCAGTGCACAGGTCGGTGCACGGAGAACCGCCTTGGAAGCAGCTTGTGGCTGCTCACGTTAGCTCTGGCCCTAAGCCGAGTGACTGGAGCCCTGCGGTGCGGCTCCACTTTTAACTAAAAGAGCCCTGGTGCCCACAGCAGGGCCTGAGAAGGTGGAGAACCGCCAGTGTGAGACCAGGGAGTCAGAGCCTGCAAAGGCTTGGCTCCTGTGAGAAAGAGAGAGCCTTGGGTGCCCAGTGCAGGGCACCGGGCCATCTAGGAGAGCCGAAGGTGCTGGTGGGGACAGGCTTTTGCAGGATCGGCCACCAGGGGCCGAGCCTGGACTTCTCCAGAGAGGAAGCGTGAGTTGCTGGGGAAGTGGGCCCCGCAGAGGAGGCTGACATGGGTGAAGAGGGTCTGCCACCTCCACCCTCCATTGTGGGAGCAGCGTGTCCACATCCCAGGGCCCTAAAGGGGAGGGGCTTCAGGGAAACCCCTCAGGGAGGTGCTGAGTGCAGTCCCTATTTTGAGGTTGTTGTGTTAAGGGCTATATAGCTAGGGGTATTCTTTATGGGGGTTTATATGGTTTATGTGTTTTAATGCCTCAATGTGTATATTGGTATTGTTATTTGTGAAGGTTTAAAGAAATATTATGGTTAAGTTACTATCCTTATGTGTTAATTGTGTTGTATAGGTTGTAAGTTATTTGGCTTATATTTGGTATTATATGTGAATTGTGGAATATTATATATAGTATTATATGTTAAGCCTTATAAATAGTCTATATTTTATATTAAGCATCTGTGTTTATTCTTGTAATAAATTGTACATAGTTTAGTATTTGGTGTTGGCCTAGCTCTATAGAGAGGGGAAGAAGCTGCTCTAGTAGCTGACCCCTTCCTCAGCACCCTGCCTGACCACCACCACTGTCATCGGAGTTCAGGGCACACCCCCCAGGTGTACCTGGGCTACACAAACAAACAAAACCCCTCAGGGTTAGAAGCCGGGAGAACCAGAATGTAGGAACCAGGAGGCTTGGCACAGCAGAACTGCTGACTGTCCTGCAGACACAGACTGGTGCCACATGGATAGGTGGTGCACACAGCAGCCAATCAGGATGCTCGCTGCTCCTGAGCAGGGGCAGAGTTCATTAGCTGGGGCTTATTGCAAATGTGGCTGCTGCAGTACGTGGCCCAGGGTGGGCGGCCTGCTCAGAGTCCCTGACAGCACTGGGCCCAGGCTGGTCTGCCCAATAAGCATCCCTGACACCATGTCAGGCTTGGCTTACTGCCAGGTGGACCTCTCTTGGTTTCTCTCCAGTTTCCCTGTTCACTGGGACAATAGAGTACCTAGGGCAGGGCAACCAGGGAAGCCACCCCAGCCACTGACTTAGAGCAGTGGAAAAAACTGCTGCTGCCACAGCCACACAGTTGCACTGGGAGTGAAGTCACAGCTCCCCTATGCACCCAGCTGCCTTGTTACACCTAATTCATTGTGACCTGGTTCCAACTCATGTTCTTTTACCCTGTTCACTTCCTCAGGCTATGAACACTCTGCAAGACCTGCTTACCAACATCTACTCTCTGAAAACCACTGTTGACGCCTTCCAGAATGAGCTGAGACTCTTGAAGGACAAGTTCCACAAAGTGTGTAGCCTGTCTGTGCCAGGGGGAAGTTGTCCTGGTGAAGGCATCACAGAAGGACAGCTTATTCCCCACCCCAATTGTGCACTTCCTGGGTGACCCAGCAGGTCTCCATATGGTCCCGCATGGCACTCAGCTTCCTCAAGCAGAGAAAAATAGAGCATAGATGGGTGGGAGTGATGCCATAGCAAGGACAAGACAGGTCTTCATGGGCTTCCAAGGGCTCCTGCTGGGCCTCAAAGGATTCTTTCCCCCCACATCAGGACAACTGAACCTCTCCCTCATCTCCCTACTAACATGATGTGCAGGAGGCTGGAGATTCTGGTCCCTCTCAGTCCCTAGGCAATCAGTTTACACCCCACAGGGCTGCAGTGTATGCTGTGTGCAAGGACTGAGTTGAGTCCAAGGGCACGGAGACAAGCACTTTAGACTGTGCAGTTTGGAGTAATGCTTCCCAGCATAGGCTAGGGAGTGGGGCTGGATGGAAGCCACCAGCAGCTCAAGCACTCTGCATGCCAGCAATTCACTCCAATGTCATTTGCTCAACAGGACAGCATGGGTGAAATAGGTGAGCAGCTTGCACTACTGGATCGGCACAGCCAGATCATCCAGACCATCCTGGACAAATTGGTGAGTGGGGGCATGGCCAGGGGGAGAGAAACTGCTAGCAAATGGGCAAAAGCATGTATGGTAGTAGTCAGGAGGAGTCAGGTAGGGATTGCTTAGCCCAGGCCCTGTTTGTACAGCATTTCAAGAGCCCTATTTATGCACTAAGTTCAGTGCCACAGTCACTGGTAACTGGTCACAATCAGTGAGGGTTCTGTGCACAGCCTACACTGGAAACACGTGTCCCAAGGCCTAGGAAAATCCTGATACACACCTGGCCAGATCATCCTGCTGTGTCGGTTCCATTGACTTCAGTGGAGCAAAGCTGATCCACCCCAGCATGGGCAACTGGTGCCTCCTGAGTCACTTGCCCCCCCCCCCCCCCCAGTGGCCACTCATCAACTGGGGGGTGGTCCTCTGTGTCTGATCACACTGACTCGGGGGGGTGGTATCCCCCCCAGCCAATCCCACTGACCCACAAGTGGCAGCAACATGCCGCTGACACTTCCGGGCACTCCACTGACACTTCTGGGGGAGTCCCCACTCCCTGGCCGGTACTCTCAGGGGGGGCACCAGTGCTCTCACCTGCTCCCCCTGCCCGGGAATGCTGGCTGACAGGGAGTGCACCAGCGCTCTCAGGGGGTGCATGTGCATCCCTGTGCATCCCCTACATGTCACCACTGCACCCCAGCTGAGGATCTCTGCTGACAAGTTAATTCAAAGAAGAGCCACCTCCCCTGCAGAGTAAGTAACCAGAAGAGGAGCTGTGGTTGTAAGTGATGCTATCTGGAAAATAAGAGTTCAACCTGCTTTACAAAGGCAAGAGACATGTCTGGTCGGTTAGGCACAGTCAGTTCAGATACCTTCACACCCAGATGTGGGGATGTCTTCCTTTCTGTACATGAGCAGCCATGTTACCTGTGCACTTGATGGCCTAGAATCATAGAAAGTTAGGGTTGGAAAGGATTTCAGGAGGTCATCTAGTCCAACTCCTTGCTCAAATTAGGACCATCCTGAACTGGATTGTCTCAGCCAAAGCTTTGCTTAGCTGGATCTTGAAAACCTCCAAGGATAGAGTTTCTACCACCTCTTTGGTAACCTGTTCCAGTGTTTTATTACCCTCCTAGTGAGAAAATTCTTCCTAATATTTAACCTAAACTTTCCTTGCTGCAATGTAAAACTATTGCTCCTTGTTCTGTCATCTCCCACTGGTGAAAATAGTCTAGATCCATCCTCTTTCAAGCCCCACTTCAGGTAGCTGAAGGCTGCTATTAAGTCCCCTCTCAGTCTCCTCTTCTCTAGACTAAATAAGCCCAGTTCCCTCAAGCTTTCCTCATAAATCATGTCCCCCAGCCCCCCACCATTTTTGTAGCCCTCTGCTGGGCCCTCTCCAATGTATCCACATCCTTTCTGTAGTGGGAGGCCCAAAATTGAGCACAGTACTCCAGATGTGGCCTCACCAGTGCTTAATAGAGGAGAACAATAATTTCCCCTGACCTACTGGCAACACACCTACCGACACAGCCCAGTATGCCATTAGCCTTCTTGGTAACAAGGGCACACTGCTAGCTCATATTCAGCTTATTGTCCACTGTAACCCCCAGGTCCTTTTCTGCAGAACTGCTGCCCAGCCAGTCACCCCGCAGCCTGTACTGGTGCATGGAATTATTCCATCCTAAGTGCAGGACTTTGCCCTTGTTCTTGTTGAACCTCATGAAATTCCTTTTAGCCCAATCCTCCAATTTGTCTAGGTCACTGAATCCTAGCCCTACCCTCCAGCCTATCTACTATTCCCCCCAGGTTGGTGTCATCTGCAGACTTGCTGAGGGTGCACTCTATGTCATCTTCCAGGTCGTTGATGAAGACATTGAACAAAACTAGCCAGCAAACATGCCAAGCAGCTGGTAGCTGAAGAATACACAACAGACACAGCATTTGCCTCCCACACTTCACCCCAGGGGACTCCTTAGGAAGCTAGATCCCAGACCTGGACAGGGAGCAGGATTCCTACTGGGACCAAGGCTGTTTCTCTCTTGGTAGCTCCTCCATAGGAGTCCTGTTTTTTTTGTTTTGTTTTTTTTTTTTTGGGGGGGGGGGGGGAAGAGGGCAGGATGGGAGCATTCAAAATGTCTCTGGTCAGTTCCAAGTCCACTGAGCTATGGGACCCCCCCAGGAGTCTGGTAGCAGCCTTGCTCCAGTACAGACTGGGCATCCTGAGTGGGCACTGAGGACAACAGTGGGCACAGCAGGCTGCCAGCCTTATCTTTAGCATGGTTTTTTAAAATAATATGTACAGCACTATGCTTAAAGTCCCAGTGATAAATGAACTGTGGAGGGCACAGCTGGCATAGTGCCTGGAAATCTGTGCCCAGAGGTTGGACTTAAGATACAAGTACAGGGGGCATTGCAGTATAGGTGCTGCACCTCAACCTGCACTAGGATGTCAGGTCCTCTGTATGCTGCCCTGAGACAATCATCCCCACACACACACCCCATGAAAGAGTCTCTGCAGTTCCCAGCCCTCACTGCTCTCTCTTGAATGCCACCCTTCCAGTCTTGGCCCTGAGTAAGGGTTAAGCATTTTGGCCTTTCCCCACTGCCAAGTACCTAAATCACTAAGTCTTAACCAGGGTGCCATATCACCCTGGGGTCCAGTGAGATCCTTTCAGAGGTGCCACAAAATGTTATTATTGTTAAGGGTACAAAAAAGATTCACAAGATAAATCCAGAGATTTCAATAAAAATCCAGGTTTAAAAACATTCTGACCTGTTGTGGTCTTTCTGCATTCTTTGCTACAGAAGACTTTCTCTATTATTTTTCTGAAGTCAAAAAACAAGTGAAAACTTTGGCATTTTCTGAGGGCTGCCTTGAATCTAAGAAGGGGTGCCTTGGGTGTGTCTACACAAGACACTATGTCTGTATAGTGATGAGTAATGGCGATGTAGCTCAATGCTATGATGACGTAACATTGGCGAATATGAATCGTGACTCTGATGTTACTGCTCAGTACCACCAGAAAAACCCATTAGGTGCTGGGACTGTGCAGTAGCAGTGGTTACTGCGCAATCATTTAGTACTTGCTTAAGCAAGTATTTAATGACTGTGCAGTAACAACTGCTCAGTCTGACACACATGTAGACGCACCCCTTGAGTCCAAAAAGGTTGAGAACTACTGGTTTAAACGCTCTACTGTCATGTAGTTTGCAAAGCCTTGGGCTAGCTCTGCCTTCAAAGCTCTTGAACTTGAAAATGAGGATGACAGTCTCCCAGAAGCAGGTCCTGCCTCAGATGTAGGGCACAGAACAAGAAAACCCCTTGAAGTCCCTTCCTCCCTATACTGTGGTGGTAGCTCAGGTTGGCTGCAGCCTGGGGTGGTTGATCCCTGGTAGACAGGTGTTACTGCAGACTTGCAGCACTGGTTTGGGTCTGACGTGGCAAGGCTTGGGGTAGTTCTTTGTTCTCTGTCCTAGATTACAACTCTCCCACCCCAGTGTAAGTGCAGTGCTCCTTTCCAAAAAGAGGATGAAGTCCTCCTCTGATGTAGAGCTTCTTTTTTCTTTTTCTATTTGCAGGGTGACTTGCAGGAAGAGCTGAGCTCTTTCCCCAAGCAGGCAGACCTGGTACAATGGAGCTGTCTCTTCAAGTCTCTTGCTGACAAGGTTGGCAAAGTTCTTATACATATGGGGGACCTTTGCTAGAACAGAAAAAAGGAAGTACTGGGCAGAGGCATCTCAGGAGCAATAAGAATGTGTCCCATTGTGTGTCTATTATGGCTCTTTGAGGGGAGAATCCAGCTTTGCTGTGGGAGCCCACAGGATGTGGTAAGGGCTTTTATTCTGACTCACGCAATGACCCACATCATGCAGGGCTCCGACTCTGGACATCAGGGGGATTGTGCATTTCTCAGAGGGAGAGAAGGCTATCATAGAGCTGATATCTTAGGAACAAGTCAACCTCAACAGAAAGCTTAAGCTCCTGATTACATGTAGAGCAAACTGGGATTCTGTATCTGTAACCCAGCTGCCCTGGCCCATCCATCTCTCCCCCCCTTGGCTGAGCTCTCTGCAGGGGCAGCTGCTATAAAGCCTCTGGGGTGTTCTGTTTCAGAGCCTCTCTGAACAAGGGCACAGCCTGGAGTCCAAACAAGAGATGGCCAGGGAGGCCCTCAGCAAGCTGACCCAGCTGCCAGAGCAGCACAAGGCCTTGGAGACTCGTGTCAGCAAGCTGGAGAGTCAGCTCCAAGAGCAAGCGAATCATATAGGTGAGGCTCTGCTGCCCCTCCTGTCTCCCATCCCCAGCCTGACCTCGAGGGGCCCCTGTGTGTATTGGGAACAAGGGCAGAGCTTTGGCTTTGAGGCTACAGTAACTGTGGGAGAAGTCCTTAAAACTCTCAGTGCAGATGAAGCTCTGGCATCTCTCATTTGTTTTTAGCCAACATGGGGAGCTCAGCTGACTTAGCTGCTGAACTGAAAAGAATGCAAGATGAATTAAGCAGCCTGCAGAATGAAGAAGAGAAGGTGATTTGTTTCTGGGCTGAAAATATTGGTTGTGAGATGGTGTTTTAGTATAATACATAACATTTATACCATAGTCTCTAGGGATGGCTGCATTGGGAGAGTGGGAAGGCTTTGGATGCACCTTGTCACAGATGTGGTCAAATTCCCCAGATGGACACTTGTCAGATTGGCCCCAGTCCTCCAGATTTATGTAATCTAAGCTTCCCTGGCCCTCAGTAGGCCTTTTTTTGGCCTCTCTTGCAGGTTTCCTGGGCACAGGCTCTTTGTATTTTACCCATAAAGCAGAAATGGAGCCTTGCAGCCTATCTGTCTTAGGTGCCCTGTCAGCACTGACCCTCAAGATCCCCCAGTAACTTAAACTTGCCCTTTCCCAACCATGTGGGCACTCTGGGGTAGAAAGCGGCTAGGATGTGACATGTGACACACACAGATTTTGCACAGAATTCTAAAGCAACATTGTTCTTTACTTAAGTACCAGCGAGTTTTCATAGTTAGAAAACAACAAACTTCCTGGACTCACTGCTACACAATCCAGCTCATCTTGATGTGAGGAGTCCTTTGGGGTCCTCACTATTCAGGTAGGCAGGGATTCTCCCTGCTTCATTAGTTTCCTACAGCACCTTTTTTTCATAGTTAGCTGATAAAAAAATGATTCACAGCAGCCCCAGCCATTTTATAATCTTCCAATACCCATCACATGACCTTCAGTCCCAACAAGTAACCACAGACTTGCTACCAAGTGACCTCACATACTAGGCAGCCCTAATAAATTGATTCTCCTAGGCTTTAACCAACTTCCTCAGCATACCAAATGCTTATTGAAGCACAGTCTGTGAAGTGAAATATTTTCCTTTGCCCTTAGTCTAGAGTGGATACATGCTAGACATGTTGCTTGGATGGAACTCCATTTTGTTTTGCTCATCTAAGTAGCAGGTTTTTAGTTACATAGCATTTATATGCGGGTAAGCATTTTATTCCTGGACAAACAGATCATTATTTGCATGCACAGACAGAGTAGGCTATACACTGGCCATGTACACACACCTTTTGTGGGCACATAGTGATAGCTAAGGCCTAAGATCATAGTTGTCTCATGAATACCCAATGTTAGATGGAGGAGGGGAGTCATTCCATCCTTTGTCCTCAGTAGCTGAGGGCTAGGCACTCATCTGGGGAAGTTAGCAACCCAACTTCTAGGCCAACCTGTCAGTGGAGGTTTGAGCCCAGGCCACGCCTCTCTAATTTCCTTGCACAACACTCTAACCACTATTCGAATCTCCATGGGCCAAATACCATAGAAACTGGCCCCATGGGAAGCCACGAGAAGGAAATATGTGGGAACAGGAAGAAGAGAGTAAGCCAGAGGGTGCATAGCTAACTTAGGTGGTTGCTGGCCTGCTAGGGAGCCTTATGCCCAGTAAGGCAGAAACTTCATCCTTTTCTGCCTTCATCCTTCTCTCCATTTTTTTCTCATGACTTTATTAAATGCAAAGGGCAGAGGCTCAGGTATAAAAATAACACTGGAGTGGGATCTGGAAAACCCCCCTCTAGGTGAAGAAGGCCTAGAGCCTGGGTTTCCAGCTTCCCAGGCAACTATATTAACCACTAAGCTCCCTAAAACATGGGTGAACATTTGTTTTCCTTCATGTTGTTGCTGTTGTGCATGCAGGTACATGCGTATGTAGTCATCTACATGTGCAGGGTTAAGTGCAGGAAAAGAATGGCTAGCTGTGTATAAGTGCCACAAATAACATTGTAGATGGCTACAAAATTGCTACTTTGACAACCAAACAAAAGAGAATTCCAGTCCTTGTCAGCACAAGTGGGGACACATCGCCATAGAAGTATTCTAAAATGAAGCAATTGTTGAATTAACAGCTTTATAATTTTAACCAGAAGTTACAAGCTGCATGTAGGCAGGTTCCCTAAAGCCTCACATATCCACCTCTTTGAAATCTAACCCACTGGTTATCAAGGTGGTCACCTCCAGCAAGGTCTCTGTCCAAGTCATGCTTCACATTTCAGGGTTGAACCATACGAAGATGTCCCTGTCTGGGGAATCCTTGCTTTTAGGAAGGTCTGAGGGCAGGATATTGGAATGGAAACTGTTTGGCAGCTCTAAAGGGCACAAGAAAGTGGTAGCTATGCTGGGTGTCTAAGATGCTGATGGTGTCATGCCTTGCTTTCCCAGAGGCTGGACTTCCGAAAGAACATGCTGGCCCAGATGCAGAAGCTAAAGGAGCAGTGTGAGAAGCTACAGAAAGTCACTGAGAGGCTCCTGAGCAACACAGGAGACATCCAGGTAATCCTTCAGGCATACATACACTTGGGCTCTGGAAGCCAGCAGAGTATAGGCAGGGCAGATAGAAACATCTCAGAATTATGAAGACCTGTTTGCAGGTCCAAGTACAGCATGCAAAGCCTTGGGATCTCCAAGAGCCCAGCTGAGAACTTTGCTGTGTTTTCGGAGTGGTAAGCCCAGGAGCATCCAGCATGTGGTAGAGCACACCACCTGCTTGGCTGTTTTGCTTGAGGCAAGATCATGGGCTGCAGCCCAATGGTGGGGAAGCTTGCATCTCCTTGGTCGCTATGAAGCACTGCAGTGATTGAAAAAACAAGGAGAGACTTCCTGTGCTCTTCTCACCTAGGTTAACCTCAACATTCTGTGAACATGTCAGAAAGATTTTGGATCCCTGAGGTTTTCCCTTCTTAAACTGCCTTCTTGCTGATTTGGGACATTACAGATACTTGGGGAGAGGGGCTGTATTAAACAGCTTGAATGGAGCTTTCCTTTGGCTCCCTTCAAGAACACATGAGAAGCCACATATACTGCCAACACCAGGCAGGAAAGAAGAGCTTCCCAGATTTCCCAGCATGCACTGCCACAAGCACTTGATCTAAGCCAAACAAAGGCCAAGAAGCAGTGGCAGAGACAACATAGTAGGGGAACGTGGTAAAAGACAGCATGGTAGGGGAGGCAGCACGAACATGACTGGCATGTGGCCACATTGTGAAAGGGGCTGCAGCATGGACATGGCTCAGACCATGCCTGTTATCACTGGGCCAAAGGAAAATGTCACAGATGTGTGCATGTAGTGCAGGCACAGCCTATGGGCCCAGGAAAATGGAAACATTCCATGGCCAGTCAATGTTGCTTGTGGTCACAAGCCATGGGAGGGTTTGTGACCCTTCCCCATTTTACTCCTTCTGGGTCTGTTGACACCAAAGTTTTGGGTGGACTGTCCCAGCCTAGGATAGGCACAGATGGGCAGCTTCAGATTACAGGACAGAAAGAGAATGGTTCAAGGTCTGAAACACCTGCCTTACAGTGAGAGGCACAAGGAGCTCAACGTCTGTAGTTTCTCCAAAAGAATGTCAGCAATGCTTTTATCAGGATGCTCAAGAGGGAGATAGAAGTGAGCTCTTTATTCTAGTGGATGAAGGCAATATGACATGCAATGGCTAGATGGTGAGGGGAGACACATTTGGACTGGAGAGATGATGTTGAGGTTTTGCATCAAGGGGGATTGGTGCTACTCTTGAGGCCCATGGTGGGTTCCCCAGAACATGTAGCTGCTAAAGTGAGACTGGACCTATTTTTTCAAATGATCTGGTCTTGCTTGGTCCCCAAGGGTGCAGTGGAGGGACCATGAGGTGAGGTCCTTTGACTTGGGTTAGGCAGGGGACAAACTAGAGGACCACATCTGTCCTTCCTCGCCTGACAAGTGCTGAGTCTCTACACTGTTTGCCTGAAGAGTGTGTGTTGCCTGCTTGCAGAACCTGCGAGAGATGGTGAAGCAGCTGAACCTGAATAAAGCAGACAAAACCCTGCTTGAACAGGAGATGAATGTGGTGAGTTGAGGCAACCAGTGGCACCAGCTTCAGGGACTAAAGGCCTATCCCCACCTCCCCAGAAATGTTGTGCCTTGCAGTGCTGAGTCCAGTTCTTAATGCTCTGAGGACAGCACTGGCACAGAATGTAATTATCCTGATGGACTGGCCGGGAGCACCAGCCTCCTGCATGGGAGTCTGCTCCTTAGGACACTGTCCCATTACATGAAGACAGATCCTGGATCTCAGGAGAAATAGCATCTAGAGTAAATCCTGGTAGCTTTAAGCCTGGCACCCAGACTTCTCTGTAGTGTATGGAGATGCCTGCATGTTCTGTAAGAATCCAGTTGGCTCCCATCACTGCCTTCCTTAGGTGCTTGATATCAGGAAGGAGCAATGTGATCTGTATGTGAGGGACCCTTCTCCATAATTCTCTTTTTCTCCTGTTAAAAACAATGAAAGCCCCATGGCTGCAACTGGATGCTGGCCAATTGGCTCCACTGGGAGCTGGTTACCTGCCCTTTGAAATTGGAGGCCCAAGTGCCAGAACCTAAATCCTTTCTGTTTCTTGCACAAGCCCTGATGGAGTGCTAAAACTCTGCCCTTCTCTCTCACCTTCCAGATCCTGTGTGCAGCTCAGGGAAGAGCCTGGTTTTCCCACTACAGCCCACCCCTCTGAACAGTTCCATCCTCCCTCATGGTGGATGGGAGTTCTCAGTAGCGTGCTGGGGCCATCGCTCCTTGCAGAACTGGGACCTTTATTTCTCCCAGTGTGGGAGGGGGGATCCTGTTGCTGTCACCCAGTCCAGGCTGCCCAGGTCTCAAGTCCTGCCTTCTCCCACTGTTCTTAGGCCCCAAGGACTGAGCAACTCCAACTGGCATTAAATTGCACCAGACTTCCCCAGAAGCTGCTCCCTCTCTCCCTTCCTGCTCAACACTGTTACAACATGGGTAACCACACACAGGCCGCCTGTGCTGCCCTGAGCCAGTTGCATGCTTGCAGCCTGCTCCTAGCTCAGGAGCACCTGCTCCATTCACAGCCCTCCACCCCTGTGGGGAGGAGCCCTGGAGATCCCTTCTGGAGGATGCAGCCATGAGATAGAGGCAGCAGGACTCCAATCCTGTGCAGACCTGAGCCCTGGACCTCCCAGCCTCTGAGCTGGGGAGGAGCCGTCTGAGTATGTGAATCTCTGTTAGAAAGCAGACAAGAGTGAGCTGGAGACCAAGGTGGACCATGACGAGCTGCAAAGTGCCACCACTCAGCTGAATGAGATGATGCAGGACCTGCTGCAGAAGATGTCCTTGCAGGACAAGGAGTGGCAGAAGGTTCTGCAGAATTTGTTCATCGACATGGACTCCAAGGTAGCAGGTGTCTGCAGGGCAGGGGGAGAACAGCTGTGGGGGCGGGAGGTGGTGGGCTGGGTATCACCTCACCCTAATGCAGAGTAAGCGGCCTGAGATTCCAGGAGCTGCAAAACACCCTTAGCTTTGTCTTTGTTTCACACCTCCTCTAGCTTTGCTGGACTAACCTGGTGTCCAGTTAGTGTGAGACCAGGATCATGTTCTCTTTCATCTCCTCATCCTCTGCAGTTAGTGACAGATATTATGAGCACCCTGCCTTGGAGCCTGAGCAGTCTCTCTTGCAGAGGCCCTGGGGACTGAGGAACCGCATAGACCAGGCTCTGCTTTCTCACATGATGAAAATGCATCTCTGTTCCCACTGCACGGGAATACAATGGGAACTCGGTTCCATCCTTAGGGATAACAGTATCTCTGCTGTCCCAGCCCAGGCATGCAGTGAATAAGCACCCTCTGCTTGAAACCCATATGGATATAGCACATGGGATCCCTTCAAAGGGAGAGCAAAGGACATGGAGCCAAGATTGCTCTCTGCTCATTGCTATGTTCAGTACTGATCTTACTGTCATGCCAGTAGCAGGAAGGGAAAGGTGGGTACTGACTTCTTCTCCTTTTTCTCCCTTCTGGTCAGGAAAAGATATCATTTACCTTAACCCTGGGGCCGACATCCTTTGGCTTCTCTCCATTTCTGCAGCACTTCAAGGGGCGCCCCAGTGCTGGGAGCAAGGTGGCCAAAGCAGCCCTGCTTGAACTGGGAGATCAGAGCCCCAGGGGCTTCCGTACTTCCAGGGTTGTATCATGGAGGAAGGATGGGAAGCCCAGCTGGCCTGCTTCCCTCAGGAAGAGGTCTATGGCATGTGCATGTGAAGGGAAGACTCCCTGCCCGTTACCTATAGTGAGGGGGGAGCCTTCTCCCCATATCTCCGCTTTAATATCTGGGTTGGAAGTCACTGCTTGTTGTCTGGGCTTGCTCTCCCTCCCTCCCTCCCTGCTGTGGGGCAGCTCTATCACATTCTACCTTTGAACATATAACTGGGAGCTGGACTTATTCCTGGGCTAGGAATGGGGCTTCCCCAGAGTGTGCATATCATTATGGACACTTGTTTTTGACTCACACCCATGCTAGGTGATTGCTGATACCAATTGTCTCTGGTGACCAGGGAAAAGGAGGCACCTGCAGCAGCAATGGCCAAGATAGAGAGATAACAAGCCACCTATGTTCTGTGCCCTTTATGGGGCTGGCAGCAATGGTTGCTGTCGTTCTTGGGCCTGCTCAAATGGGCATCTGGGGCTGGTATCCTTGCCATAATTGGTTACACTACTGAGCCAAGGAGAAGGTGACAGCTCTTGGGAAGTTAAAGGGTGCGCAGGGGCCATTAGGGCAGGAAGCAGGGACTTGTCTGCAACAGGGAGACTCTGGCTAAGCAATCAGGAGATTTGATTCTGGTACAAGAGCAGCCCAGGCCACCAGCAAAGAGGTAGGTTGCGTAGCCAACTTCTCTGCACATCTAGGGCTTGCATCAGGCTTTGTGGAGTGGAGTCACTCCTCCCATGTGTGGGAACTAGTGGGGAGGAGAAGCTTTGCCAGCCCTAGAAGAGTGAGCTGCAGCAGAATAATGCAGACATCTACCGCAAGCAGGTCCCTTTGGAGTCACCTGCTTCTCCTGGTTCTCTACAGCTGGACCGTGTGGCACTGGACCCCCTGAAAAAGCAACTGGAGGAAGTGTGGAAGTTCATTAAGAAGTATCTGAGCGAGGGCCCCCACTTTGATGCTGACAGCGCTGCTGGCTTTAAAAAGTGAGTGGGTGACGGCAGCCTCCTGTGGCAAGGAACGGAGTCCACCCCGTCACTGTGCTATGCCAGTGCCTTGGGGAAGTCATGCTGCCCCAACACACATGGGAACATAGAGGCTGCACTCAGGTAGCTAAAAAGAAGCCAAGTACAGCTGTTTTCCTCATCAGCCTCATGGAGATTCACTCACACTATCAGTTCCAGCAAGTTATGTTCTATCTGGTTAAGCTCGTAACATCACCAAGAAACACTGACTGCTTGGCACTACCTGTAGTCTTTTTGACCTTGCTGCCTTCAAATACAGTGGGGCATAGATAGAGCTTCAATTACCCTTTCCATAAATAGGGCTATCTGTCCTAACAGGCACATCTATATGATGGTGGAAACACCTGTCCTTCACATACAGAGCTAGTGGCAAGTCTCTCTCCCTAGTGCTGAAAGATCTTGCTTTTTCTTGGCCTTCTTTGAAGCTCAGGATTTATCCTGGTAGCTTGTGAGATTCTCTGTGAAGCTGTATCAACTGCTATTCAGCACAACCTTCCACTTCTGGACAAAGAGCTCTTGTCCAGGACCTCCTAATGTTAAAAGCCAAGGGCTGATTAGACTAGACTCTTTGATTCCTGTGACAAAATGCTCCACATCACCTTGAGTGATGGGAAAGGTTGCCCCAATGGGATTTATACCTTCTTTTTTCCCTCTTATTAAAGCCATAAGGCAAGAGTGACTGTCCAGAGGTCCTGGGGCTGATCTGCAGAGCAAGACTCTAGGGAATTGGTGTGGTCCCAACAGAAGGCTCCTGGCCTTGGTGTCAGGAGATTTGGAATCTGTCCTTACTCCATACTGGGTACTGCTACACCTGGATGAGCTGTGCAGAGGCTGTGCTTCTGTGGGCATCCAGGATAGTGAAGGCTCTAAGTAGTAGTGTCATGCTAAGAAATATACTTTTAAGCTGCAGTTGATGCCACTGGCATATCTTTGAGTGCTGATCTCATATCTGAATAATACATATCATGGGGTCTGTTCCAGGCAACTCTTTGAACGGGTGAAGTGCATTTCCTGTGACAGACCAGTGATGATGACAACTGGGCCGTGAGTACAGAGCAGTATTCCTAACCTTTTTAGATCCAAGAGACCCTCCATAACTTTTGTGAACTAAGCGGCACCCCATTGCCAAAATCAGTGCATTTATTATAGCGTCTTTGGGCAGGGGAGCAGCCAGACAGGGATAAGTCAGGCTTATGCTCATCTCCTCACACCTTGCTTATCTCTCACACTGGTCAGAAGAACTTACTGCATCCTCATGGTATGTGGTTGAGAGTTACTGATACTGAGCAAAACCCTGATTTTCAATAGTTCTGGCTGAATTACACTAATTTGTCACTAGAGGGCACTATTTGACCTTTTGTTCTACACTGTTGCCCTCATACAGGCACCTGGTAACAGTCCGAAAGGCAAGGTTGTACTCCCGGACGCGCCCAGCCAGTGCCAATGGTTATGAGTACCTAGCACAGAAACAGCAAATGAGGTGAGCTACTGTCCAGGAAGCTGCAGGGCCCTGAGCCATGATGAAACCAGAGAGGACTCTTGCTTCTTGCACCTGGGCCTGATGTATGGTGTGTGAGACATGCCATGTACTTGACTGTAGGGGGGATTAAACACCAGATTCTCCTTGGCCTTCTATGTACTGTCCTGCTCTCTGGTCAGTATGGCTAGGGACAGATATTACATATAAACCAGTTTAAGTGATGAGAAACTGGTTTAAACCTGTAACAAAATAGATGTTCAGTACACATAAACCAGTTTGAAAATGGCTGAAACTGGTTTGAGATTTGGCTCAAACCAGTTTATGCAATGTCTATGCTTATGTTTATGACTCCTTGCTGGTTTAAGATAAATCAAAGCCCCCCAGCATCCCAGCATGCTCTCTGGCTGGGCAGGGCAGGGCTCTCTGCTCCACAGCAAGGCTGGCCCTCTGCTGCCTTGCTGGAGCTTGGCAGTCTCTTCAGGCATCTGCCTGGCTTCTGCTCCCTCCCCCTCCAATGTGCTAAACAGGCCATTCCCCCCTCCCTCACAGACACCTCAACATGAGCTAGCAGACCACATGCTGGCTACAGTCTGTGCTGTGAGAGACCACAGAGGCAGACAGGCTTTTTGGAGCTATTTATCAGGTAGCTTAATGTCCTTCTTTGGTAAAGCTGTTTAAGAGCTGCTTGCTCCCCCTGTCCCTGCTAAGCAGGAATTCCCCTTTCCCCTCTGCCTTGTGAGAAGGTATCTGTGTATTAGCTAGCCGACCACATTCTGGGTCCCTGCTGAATCAACAGGCAGAATCAACAGGTAGCTGGTAATGTCCCTGTGTTTTCTTAATGGGGTGATAAACACTGAGATAGGAGTGACACTCTTATCAGCCCCACACCCCTGGCTTGCTTGCCTGTCAGTTTGCTGCAGGCAGTATACAGAAGCAGGGAGGGAGATTGAAAAGTTCTGTATCAGCAGCAGATGCACACACTGCACACACACCCCTTTGCCTCAGTGCTAGCTGGGGGTTGGTAACACTCCCACACCTTGAACAGCCAGCTGGGAAAAGCCTGGGACTGCAGGCAGGTTGGAGGTTTACACCAATCCCTAATCAGAGCCTCCTGCTGGGACCTGGCCACACCCGCTTCAGGTTAGATCTGCAAGGGAAGGGAGGGCTGCTTTAGCACCCCCTGGCTTCCCGCCTGAGCCACTGCAGGCATGTGCCTGAATTTCCTCAGTCCAGAGGGATTGTCTCTATGGTTGGAAAGCGGTTCAGCTTAGCCAGGTTAGACTAACCTGCAAAGGTTGAATCAATTCAGGCTCAGGCTTTTTGAATGTCTGTCCCTAGCCTATGAAAGAAGCCCCATGTCCAGGGAGAATAAGGCAGCCTGTTTCTTTCCCTGGAGATCTGCTAGTGCTAACATTACCCCTCCACCATTTCACCAGTGCCAGGTGTGAGACACTGGTGTGGCTCAGCTCCTGGCTCAGCAGCATGTGCCTAATAAAGGAGGGGCCTGTGCTCTAGTTCTGCAAGTGATTCAAGTAGCAATGGAGCCTGGTTCCTAACCCCTGAATTTGAGCATCTCCAGGGGAGGTAATTTTCCTTCAAGATGCCTATAGCAAGCTCTACTCCAAGGTAGCAGGTTTCAGGGCATTCATCTCATCAGGACAGAAGCTCATCACCCCTTGAGAGCTGGTCATTTTTGCAGGCCCTGTCTTCTGCTGGGGGTGATGCCCATCACTATGCAGCCAGGGGAAGCAGTCACTAGTGTATAGCACCAGGTTCAGGGGGAGGATCTTCTGGTTTCTGGGACAATATTTGCTTCTCTAGTATCCCTGAGCTCACTGAAGGGAACTCCATGTGCCTGTATCCGGGGGTGGATGAAGAAGGGGTGCTTTGGTGTAGTTGCACCTCCTCCACTCTTGCTGTCTGGGGCCCAATCCTGACAGAGCTGGGTTGCCCAGCCCCTCTTCCCCAGCCAGGCAGGCAAGCCAGAAACACCTGCAGAATCAGTTGAGGGTCAACTGGGAGCCCAGTTCCTGCCAGGCTACCCAGCTCCTCTTCTCAAGTTGGGCAGGCAGCCAGGTGCACCTGCCATATCCTGTCAGCCTAGAGGCCAAGGATCTGATCCCAACTGCACCCCCCTTTCTAAACTCCTAGATTAACCATTGCCAGCTCTACAGATCCATGCAGAGCCCTGCTCAACTCCTGATACTCCTAGAGGATATGATGGCTGATTTTTGGCCAGATAAGGGTGTGATTCCTGTGGTTAACAGTGCAATAAGGGGGGGTAATGGGTCCACTCTGTCCTTCTCCAGGGAACAAGCTCTGGAGAAGAAGGACAGGAGTGAAACAACCAGCCACGAGCAGCAGTCCTCGCAGCACTGCTGGCAGTGCCAAGCACATGCCACTTACCCTGCCGAGCGATATTCCAATCCAAAGACTCTCACTACCATCTACCCCTATGGAGACCCAGCTGTCCTCACCTACGATAATGTGAGCCTACTCATGCTTCTGTTCACCTCCCATGCCAACCCCTAGCCATGTGCTTCTTGTTAGACCAGGGGTAGTCAAAATACAGCCCACAGGCCAGATCCAGCCCACCAGGCCATTCTATCTGGCCCATGGGACCCCTAAAATTTAGAAAATTAATATTTATCTGCCCTAGGCTGCCTGTCAAAGATCACAGGAGCCAGGGGCAGTAGGACCCAGGGGAAGCCACGGCAGGGCCCTGAACAGCAAGGCCTGCCCCCACCAGTTAGAAGCCCCTACCTAGCAGGGGGGTCTGGCCTGGGACCATGGGGCTGTTCATGCCTCCCTGCATGGGAGTGAGAAATTCAGGTAAGAAGGGGTAGGGGTCAGGGAGGCAGGGGAGGACCATGGGTGATTGTCCCAGTCCTCGGAGCTGGGCTGGTTCCTGCTGAGTCTTGCAGTCTGGCCATGCAGCCTGGAGTCACATAGTGCAGAGCGGCTGGTGGGCAGGAAAGTGAGGAAAGCGGTGGTGGGGGCAGGGAAGTGAGTGGGCATGCAGGAATGTGGGGCTTGCACCTGTGTCCTGGGGCCAGCGCCAGCGGGGCCCAGAGCAGGGCAGCAGGAGCATGGGATGTGGCTAGCATGGCTCTACGGAGCCAGGCTGGGCTGTGCCAGCAGGGAGAGGGGGGAGCTGGCCTAGCTCCATAGAGCCTTAGCCAGCTGGGACCCCATGTTCCTGCTGCCTCACTCTGGGCCCTGCTGGTGCCTGGCTGTCACTGCCCAGCTGTCACTGTGCCAGCTCACTCCCAGTCCCCCCTGTCCCAGCCCCACGGTACAGGCAGGGAACAGTGCGTACAGTCCCAAACCTGCATGCTCCACGTTCGCCCATCTGGGTTGAGCAGCAGTGGCACAAAACAAACTGCTACTCAGCATGGGGAAAAGTGCCCCCTCCCCGCCCCCCCCGTGGCCAGTGCTTCCTGGTGCAGCTGCTCAGAGCCCATGCGGGGCTGCCTGTGTCTCCGCTGCATCACCACCACCTCTGGGCTGCCCCATGGGGCAGTGGTGGCAGTACAGAGCAAGCACAGGTAGCCCCGCATGGGCTCTGAGCAGCTGAACCAGGGAGTGCCAACAGCAGGAGGGGAAGAGGGAGAAGCCGCTTTTCTCCTGCGTTGAGCAGCAGTTTGTCCCACACTGCCACTCCTCAGCCTGGGCCCTGCACCCAGTTGGGGCTGAATGGCCGTGGTAGCGACAGCAGCGGCTGGGCAGAAACCACTGGTCGGTGTAGGGGGAAGCAGCCCCTCCCTCTCGCTGTCACTGGGCAGCTTTTGCTGTGGACACCGGGAGCCTGTGCTGCGCAAGGCTATGGTGTGGCTCCTTTGCTGCTGCTTATGAGCTGCCCTACGGCTGCTCCACACGGCCACTGCTGCCATGCTGGGCAGCGCAGAGACAGTGGTGAAGGAGACGCACTGCAGCCTAGCATGGTGCGGAATCCAGGCAGACACAGCTAAAACTGCCTGGTGGTGGTGAAGGGGGTCACTTTCCTCCATGTTGAGCAGCAGTTTCTGCCCAGGAGCATGGGGTCTGGGCCGGCAGGGGCTGTATGGAGCTGGGCTGCACTGCTCAAGGAGGAAGAGGAGGAGCCAGCCTGGGTGCATAGACCCCTGCCGGCCCAGACCCCGCGCTCCTGCCACCCTGCTCTGGGTCCTGCCAGCGCTGGCCCCGGTGCACCGGCGTGGGCCCCATGCTCCTGCCCAGCTGTTGCTGCGTGCCGCATGCCCGCTCGCTGTCCCTTCCCCCTGCCTGCTGCAGCCATTTTCCCACTCCCCCACACCTGTTTCCTGGCTGCATTGCCAGAATTGCAGGAGCAGCTGGGATGTGGTGCTGAAGCAACGAGGAGTGAGGGGTGCGGAAGTGGTAGGAGAAGGACAGTGGTGGCAAATGGAGGGATGTGGCAGTGAGCGGTAGCACGGAGCCTGCACTGGTGCCCGGGGACCAGGAGCAGCAGGAGCGTGTTACCCGGGCTTGCAGGAGCACTGGAGGGGGCTCTGTCTGCTGCGGGCGCAGGGGTGGGCTGTGGGAAAACCCTCCCCCTCCACTCCCCCTCCAGGGGTGGGCTGTGGGAAAACCCTCCCCCTCCACTATCCTCTCCAATCACCCTCCCAGTGCACACTCCCAGCTCCCCACAAAACCTATACCCACCTAAACCCCACCCCCCCACACCTATCCACCCCACCACAAATCCCACACACACGCACCCTCCCCCACACCCCACATACCCACAAACCTATACCCACCCTCCCACCCACACCCTCCCATAATATACAACAGTATGACTTCATTTTAAGCTATTATACCATCACCTCTATGTAAACTACACAAACAAATGTAAATTAGGACAAAAATATTTTTTGAAATGAAATTAATGAATGTTGTAGTATGTTTGATTTTTAAAATATAATTTGGTATTTTTCTGGCTCCAAGACGGCAAACCCCATTGCTGAAAGAAGTACTTTTGGAAGGCAAAGGGAGGGACTTCTGGTGGCAAGGGTCAGGGGTTAGGGAGCGGAACTCATGGTCCCAAGATGGCAACCAGGTGGCAGGGTATCTATCAAGGGATGGGGCTACTCATGCAGCACTTGATGACTTGCCAAAACTTGGTAAGTGGCCCTCCACCCAAAATAATTGCCTGCCTTTGCCTTAGACTCTGCTAAGTGTGTGTCACTAGCATGTCAAACCAGGGAGCCTCATAAGGACATGGGAACACCAAGAGAACCTTCCTAAGGGGGTTGACCTTGCAGGGCAATAGGAAGGACAGTGGTTGCTGGCAAGAGGGTGAAGGCACATGGCAAAGGGAGGAATTGGGAGAGAGTAGAAGAAATTAATGTCCAGGAGGGTCTCAAGGCTCTTGGTTCCTGGACCTTGGTCTCCATGCACTTCCTATAGTATTCTGTGTTCTCCTCCATAGACTGAAGTTGATATTCTGGGCATCAATGGAGTTCTCTACAAGGGCAGGATGAGCTCACAAGCTGCAAAATGGGGCACCTCTCTAGACAAGGAATTTCCAGGTATGGTATGGAAAACAGCTCATCTGGGCACAACAGTGGTAGGGTGTGCAGCCCACAGCCCAGCACAGCTCTGGCCTGCTCACCCAGTTTGGAGATGCAGCTTGTGGAGGCTGCATATCTCAGCATATGACATGCTAGATTTAGACAAGGGGCTTAGCTATTTGGCTCAAAATGGCACATTGCATCTTGGGATTGGTAGACACCATGGACTGCACTACAGATGATAATATTAACAACACTACTAGTACTCCCTAACACTTACATGGCACCAGCCATTGGTAAAGTGCACAGAACTTCACAAAGGTCATTATCATTACCACATTTTATGTGCCTTAGCAGGGTTTCAATGTGGTTCCCTCACTGGCCAGTTTGGGTGTGCCAGAGTGAAAGATGCCAGAGTGAAAGATGTCTGCCCTAGGGTAAAAGCATTTCCCTGTAGCCTGGCTTCATGAATTTGGGCCTGTCTTAAGGGCCTGTGGGCCTGACTTCTTGCACCACTCAGATCTCCTGTGGGTGTCTCACCCCATTACCCCATCTCTTTCAATTCTTCACATGGAAGGAACCAAGACCCTTCGGCCACACTCAAGACATGGGATGGAAAGGACACGCTCTGCCACCAGTTGTGGCAGCCACTATGTGTCACCTTATGCATGTGAGTCCCTACCACCCTTGTGCTCAGGCTGTCATTCAATGTTAGGGGAATTCTCTGCTCCATAACTGTGTAGTGGAGTAAATAGCTGTCCTTGGCATGTGCCATGATAGCAGGTGGAGAGCAAGCTACAAAGACAGGCTGGTAAAATGGGGAGCAGTGAATCCGCTATGGTGAGACATCATTCTTGCACAGCATCACCTGGACAACAAGGAGTCAGTAAGCACAAGCAGAGGGAGCAGGGCAGGGGCAAGTGCATGGAAAGGCATGAAGAGCTGTGACTGGGAGTTATTATGGAAAGCTGTAAAAGCAGGGCAGCCCAGGGGTGGTGCAGCAAGGAGGATGGAGCCTGAGGAAGTAGGGAAGTTCTAGAAGAAGGCTGGGACAAATCAAGGAGGGTTTGGAAACTAAGGAGGCTTGCTCTAAGCTTCAGAGAATCACAGATGCTCAAAATTAGAGAGCACTGTTATGCCAGCCACAACCCCTGCCAGAGCCCCCTAGGTTGCCCTTGTCCAGTGGCAGCCTAACATTGGTCCTGGCTCAGGATCTGGCTGTCACTGGCTTTACCCTAATGGGGCTAGGGGCTGAGGATGAGTGTTAGTCACAGTGATGTGCAAGGGACACAGTCATGTGACTGCTACCCAGTGAGCACTCTGGGCATGTTCAGAGCAAAAAGAAGTGGCAGAAATGCTGTATCTGGTTCATGGGAAACACTGATATTTCACCATTTCCTGAGAAATGAACATGCTGAGAAATGTTTGTTTAGAATGCTTCTGTCTCAGAAATTTTTCAAAACTATGGGGATTTTAGGTTTGCAGTTTATCTTTTAATGTTAATATTTTGTTATGTTTACATTATTTTAGGAAATATTATTAGTAGTAACACATCATAGAATTAATCAGTTTTATTTTAAAAATCATTAAGTACAGCTGCTTCCCAGTGCTGGTAGAACCAACTTATTATTTCTAGATCGAAATGGGTGCATCTACATGTTCATTAATATGTCTCAGTTACAGCACATTAAGTTTAGTACCTGTAATAACGGATACTAACTCAATGCACAGTAACCAATGCTACTGAACAGTAACAGCGGTGCATACCTTTTAAGTGACACTAATGCTCAGTAGACTAATTCTACTGTGCATTAGTGTATTAGCATGGCTTTTGCCGTGATGCATTAATGCGCAGTAGAATTAGTCTACTGTGTATCTTGTGTCTTGTGTAGATGCGCCCAATGTCTTCCATTTGTGTTGTAATGAGATATTTTGACACTGACAACTTACACAAAAGCAGTTGGCACTCCTTGTGCTAATTGGAGGAACAACTGTTTGTAATACCCTTGCCTTAGCCTGGAATCATTTTGTAATCTATGAATAACAGCTACTTCTCTAATTAGTACTAGTGCTTCCCTTCTTGTCTTGTTCAAAGGGCCCAACATCAAACTTCGTGATCATAATACAAAATGAGGCACTTGGAGCCGGTGGTGCTTGGTCAGTACCAAAAGTAGCATCTGCTCTTAATTTTTTTTAAATAATTTTAAAATACCCATAACACTGTAAAACAATGCTGATGATCTTGTTCCAGCCTGCTCTAAGTGCCTTTCCTAGCTCAGCTCCATCAAACCTCTCCCCCGTGCCCATCAGTGAAATCTGTGCTGTTTTGCCACTGACATACAGACTCTGCTTATGTCAGAGTTACCCCACTGAGAGCAGGGAGCCAGGGCATCCATGGCTAGCTTGATGTAGCACTTTCATCACTGTGGGCTTTGACTCATTGTTTCACCTGCAGTCATAGTAAACTGAGAAGCCACAGCACCCTCCCCCACCCCAGTCTAGCCATGGACTGCTGTGAAGATAGTGTGAAGACAGGCTTCCTTTTCAAGCTACCCTATAAAGCTAATGTGAATGCAAAGGCCCACTCCTGTCTTCTGGCTTGTGGTTGTGACTTCCCCCTGACTACAGGCAGCTGGAATCTGGACTGAGTCAGATGATTTAATGCTTTTCTCACTTCTGTGTTGCAGCAACTGTTGCCCGGATGAGGGCTGGATCTGTAAGCGGCAAACAGCAGCCTTCCCAGGAGACTACCCTGGATGTCCCCATTCAGCAAGCCACCCCATGGCCTCTGCCAGGAGACAGGGGCATGACTGGCATGTGAGCCACACAGGGCAGCAGCAGCTCCACCAGCCCCACCTCTTTCCTTTCTACCCATTATTCCTGGGCAGCTTTAACTGGCAGGAACTCCAAGGCTGCTCTGCATGACCTCAGCAAGTTGAGCAAGAGGGATTTATGACTGTGTAGAGCCCATTGCTTGTAGGCAGGGAATTGCAGTCACCATCTCCACCATGAGCTGTTGGGTGAAAGGGCAAGGGCATGGGCAGGATGGGGCCGTAGGGCTGCCCTGGAGCATGTGTCATTTCATAATAAACTAGGGGGGCCCCTCTTCCAGTGCCTAAGCTCTGCATTAACACACAGACCTGGGGGCAGTCAGGGAAGATCCAAGTGCCCCTGTCTTAGCAGAAGCCCCAGGTCTTGAGAGCTCTTGGTGAGTACTGAAGGTGCGTGTTAGGGAGGCCTGTGGGTTGCCTGGCTGGTGAACAATGATAATGGCAAGCAGGGCTACACTTGCTGTGCTGGGGGTCAGGGAGCTCCTCTAGGCTGTGGAAAGACTGATGCTCTGGCACTGCCTTCTGGCTGTTCCAAGGACTGGCATGTCTCCATGCTGTCCACCCAGTAAGGCCCAATGCTTGCCTGATGCTCAGCAGCTTGTCCCTGCCCTGGCCCAGCAAACTGGCTCCTGGGACTTCAAAGCCACTGATTCTGGCTGCCTAGCTTGCTGGCTGATCCTCAGGGCTCAGCCATGTCCCCAGGAATATTCCTTCCTTCTCCTGCTGCCAGACCAGCAGGCCCTTGTGAGTCCCCACAGGGGTTGTAGAGCTGTAACCAACAGGACCCTGCACCCAGGCAGCAGTTGTGGCATATAGAGACACATACCTACAGCTGAGGCTCGGCATTGGTGAGTGACTCTCTCGATCCTAAAATCCCCGAGGCCTCCAGAGATTATTAACAAGAGCCCAAGTACAGCAGTGTGTGTGGGGCTAGAGCGGTTGGTCCCAGTTCTGTGCCTCAAAAGCATGGACTCTCCTAAACCAGCAGCCCTTTGCCCTGGAAGCCCCCTGCCCCTCTCCCTGCCAGCGCTAAGGTTGGACAGGAGAGGCCCTGCAGCTGCTCTCAACCCTGCTGCCCATCCAGATGAGGTTAATTTAAGGAACTCCATAAAGTTGTCACTTTTATAAGATGTGTTGGGTGGGATCATTTTGTTCTGAGGACAGAGGCCCAGAGAACAGGTAGGGTCACTGATCACACATTTCACAGGACCTGAGACAAGGGAGAATATCTGAAGACATTAATTTTTACCAGGAGTGGCTTTTCAGAGAGGGGTTACTTCTCTATGTTCAAAGGAAACCTTTGGGGCTCAATCTGACCTCGCTCGTGCCAGCGTAATGTTGGAGTAACTCCATAGAGTGGGTGATACCCAGATCAAGCCTTTTGCCACAAGGCCAATGATGCTAATCCAGCTTCAAGGGTGTCAGGAGAACAGCTGTTCCCGGCTGTCAGCTTTGTATTGTGCTAGTTCATAACACAGGTGTCCATGTCACCCAAACCCAGAGAGATGGAGACAGCCACAGGGACTGAACTCCTTAGTCCCACACTGAGCCCATTGAATCAGCAGAGCCACATTGCTGAAGAGACTTGCAGTGCTGCAGCCCGTGCTGTCCCTGTAGTGTGGACTCAGCCACATCAGTGAGTCTTAGTCCAACCCTCAGACAGTTTGGAAGGGGTTTCCCTGTTTCTGCCTGTTTGAAGCCCCTAGGCTGCATCTCTTTCACCTGGACCCAATTCTGCCTTTGCTTATCCACATGCAGATCCCTCAGTCCCAATTTATGGGCAGGAAAAACAAAGCACAGATGGGTGAAGTAATTTGCTCAGGGCTCTAAGAGGGAGTTGGTGTCAGCTCATGGATCAGAATGTGAGAGATCCTGGTTTCCCTGTCTCTTCCTGCCCCACACTTCTGAGTTAACAATACACTCTTGCCTGTAACACTGCTCCCACTAACTACAGTACTCAAGAGGGGCTGAGCAATGTTCCCTTTAAGAAGTAGTGGTCCGTGAGTGCACTGCTTCGATCCTGCTTCCCCCTTTTGGCGCGGTGCGGCACAGTCCACCGGTAAGTGTCCCAAAGTAAGTGTCCAGGTGGGAGCAGGCAAGGTTCGGCCACCACCCTTCTCCATGCTAACTGCTGCTCAGAGCAGTGCAGTGGAGTGCTGTGGGGCAGCCATGGGCTGGACACAGTCAATCGATAGACCTGAAAGAGAGGCACCGGGGCCGGCGTGGGACATGCAGGGCAGGCAGAGGCTCCTCCCTGAGGTGAGATGGGGCCGGGGGCTGGGGCTGGCGCGGGCTCCAGGGAACTGCTATGCTCCCTTGTATCGCCTCGGGGAGCAAGGAGGCATGTGGCATCAGGGCTGGGGTGTGGAGCAGTTCCCCGGAGCCAGCAGAACCTGCGCCAGCCCCCAGCCCTGCCTTGCCTCACCTCAGGGAGAAGCTGCTGCCTGCCCTGCATGAGGAGTGAGGAGCTTACCTTTGGTAAGTGTCCCACACTGGCCCTGGTGCCTCCGCTACACTCTGCAACCAGCTTCTCTCCAGGCGGGTCCATGGCCTTAAAAAGTTTGTGCGTGGCAAGATTTTTACTTGTGCGCAGCCGTGCACGTGCGCAGTTTAGAGGCAACACTGGGCTGAACATCCCTGGTAGAGCCAGCCAAGATGGCATGGAAAGCTGGAGTTGCAGGCACAATGGATCCCCAGTAAGATCACAGGGAGCAGGCAGCCACCCAACCTGTGCTGCAGCATGGTAGGTGGGAGAGCTGGGTCTGTGAAGCAACAGATGTGGGCTCCATAACACACAGGCAGCAACATGGGCTTGGATGGCAGGCTGCAGCATTGGGCTCCCTCCAAATGTATCAAGCACATATTGTTCTAGGAATAAATGTCCATGGCAAGGAAGCATGGCATCCAATAGATGGCAGGTTTGCTGTGCAGCCAATGGCACCACCCAGGCTATGGCCTGCACCTTGCAAGGGAATTGCTTTTTAAAATTCAGCCTGAAAAGTGTTTGCTGCTGTGCCAAGCTGGGCATTGCCATGCAGAAGCCATGGCTCAAGGCAGGGTAGCCCCTTTCTCCAGCAGTGAACACACATCCATGTTGGCTCTGACAGGACATTGAGTCTTTGTATTCTGAGGGCATCACCTTCAGTCCTGACATGAAGTTGAGGAACTGTACCCAAGATGGGTAGCGACCACCCATTGCTATGCTGTGGGGAGGGAGTGACTGAAGGGCATGGGCTGGGCTCCTTCTCCAAGTTCTAGGAATATCCTCTAGAAAGCCTACCAGGGCTCTTGATACTCCAGCCCTCAGCTGTAACGGTGTCAGGACATGGGGAGCCAGACCTTGGGGCCAATCAGGAACCAAGGTTACTGCACTGGGGCAAAAGCTCGAGGTGGAGATTATAAGCAGAATCCAGGAACAAGCTGAGGCCAAAAACCAGGAGGTTAAGAAGTAAGTGAGCAGACTGTAATCCAGGATCAAGAAAAGTCCTGATATAGGGGAAGTAGAAGATCAGATGCTAGGAGGCAGGTACTCAGGTATGAGGTACTGGGTGGCATTTTAGACAGCTAGAGGCTCTAGACAGGCCCCATTCAGCCTCTGGGAGCAACAACAGCATGGCAGTTTGGAGCTAGATGCCAGTGCTGGTCAGATCAAGCCCGAGTTTGAAGCAGCAGTCATAACATGCTTCAGTTTAGGTGCCGCTGTGATGCAGTCCCATGGTATAGATCCCCTGGCCCAGGAGACAAAAGTTGGTGTTCAATGTGCCCATCACTGCCTGGATCTGACAAGTAGGTGTGTGTTTGTGTCTGCTTTTCTGCAATGAATGTACTGACCTGCAGTCTCTGGGACCCTTTCTGCCACTGGAAGTTGTCCCAAGTGTCCCATTCCTGCCACAAAAGAAGCTGAGGAAAGACGTGGGCAGGCTACACATTTACACCAATGTAAATTACACTGGAGGTGGAGCAGAGATGAGCAGCTTTTCCAGGGCAGTGGGTCACAGCTGGTGCTATTATAGCAAGTTGCCATGAGTTTGGGAGTGGATAATAGTCTTCTGGTATACTTATTTAGTGTATGCTGTTTTGGCATATTGTTTAGCTGTCTTAAGATGATGTCATCCCCAGTGTAAAGAACTTGAAGACCACCAGGTAGCATAGTAAACGGACACAAGTGAACAATGTGGGACATGGTTTGAACTTGTCCACAGGGGCATTTGTTGTCAATGTGAAGGCCCCATTGGTATAGGTTTGCGGCACAGTGACCCTGTCCAGTTCAAAAACGGTTAAGTGCCCAATAATAGCATGGGCAGTGAAATCCTGGTTGATTGACTATAGGGTCAGAGATGATGTGGTGATTAATTTGTGCATGTGCTGACCATTCTTCATGCCATCTAGTAAATAAGGAAAATCAAAGGATTTTGAATGGGTGGACCATATTGGACATCTTGAGGAGAGCCAAGCTATTGGTCCAATACATTGACTGTGTAGGATTATCAAGAAGTCTGGCTAATAAGTTTGGTTGTGCAGTGGAGATGAGGGGGAGCAATGTTACTGAGGGCTGGTAACCATGGGAGTGGAGTGGGGCACAATGCCCCTGACACCAGACACATTGGAGCATGAAGTTGGGTGTCCACTAGTTTGCTGAGTGATGAACGAGCACATACAGGGGCACAGTATTCTGGAATTGAATAACAGTGCAGGAGCAGATGAACATGGCGTGGAGGCATTGGCATCCCATGTCTGCTGGTAGCAAGCAGCTACTTTGGTACAGTGGCTGAAACCCAACATTTACACCTGTGTCACTTAGTGTAGGTGGAACCCTGCTTTTCCCCATTTCTCGCCTGGATTCAAGAAAGTTACACAGGGGTAGGGCTGCACGTCGAGTGTCCACTCCTTACTTAGGCCTAGGTAAAGGCTGATTATGTTGGTGTAAACACATCATGCACCCAACCCCTAAGAGCCCAGTCCAATGACAGCAGGCACTATCCAGGACTGGCTATCGCAGGAGTCAGAAGCCCCTGGCACGCATGCCAAGCATGGCACACAAGACCATTTTGCTTGGCACACCACCGCCAGCCCAAGCTCTAAGCAGCTGCTGCCAGCCACGGAGCCCAGGCTGCTCCCAGCAGGCAGCTGGCAGACTGCAAGCCCTGCTGCAAGCAGACCGGGCTCCGTGGGCCGGCTGCAGCTGGAAGGCTGCAAACAGCTGCTCCAGGCTCTGGCATGTCGACACTCCAGCACCTTCTAAGGTAGACACCATGGTTTTTTTGGCACTCCGGCCAAAAAATGTTGCCTACCCCTGGGCTATAGCATGCTGCTGGAAAGCTAAACTCTTGGGTGCACACTGTATAGGCTATGGGCAGAAAGAGTAGAATGGCTATATATCTAGAACAGCAAGTTCAAATCCAGCCAAGGGCTACTCTGCTTATCATCTTTCCTTTGCAGAGGGGACCACATCTATCCAGAAAGACCATTTGGTAAGCACCTCCTTTCCCACTTGCCATGGTATTGACCCATAAGAACCCACAGATGTCAAAGCATGAAGGGACTAGTCTGACCTCCTGCACTTCCTTGAATTATTTTCTGTTTGAACTGAAGCAGATACTCAGGGAAATCCTGCATACACACACACTGAACTTATTAGAAATGTGTGGCTCATTTTGTGGTTGAATTTGTTTAGCTAAAAGTTCCAAGCATGGGATCTTACAGCATCTTTCCTCCAGAAATGTCTGTCCCACAGTAGACACTTGCAGACAGCTCAGGTTGCATCAGTCAAAAATCCACCCTTCTCCTTCTTAATGGCTAAATGGAGTCTGCTCTTGAAGTCTTCACTCTGAGGCATCTAGTTGCACAGGCAGCAGCTCCTCCTGCAATATCCTGGGGTTCAGACTTGACTGGCTTGTATTACAGTGTAACCACATAGGGAGAGCATTTCTCACCAGCTGTGGAGGATGTGATGGGTTTCTCACCATCATGCACAACACCTCAGATGAAGATGTCTGATGTGCAGTGCATAGGAGGCACCAGCTGGCAGCAGCCACAAGGATAGGTGGGTAGGAACAATGAGCATGGTAGTGGGAAAAATATTATAAATGCAAAGCAAAAAGAGGAGAGAAAGGGAAATCCACAGCTGCTGGGGTGACTGACAGTGGGACTCAGCTGTGTCTGCTGGGTAGCTGGAAAATGCTGCCCATATTCTGTCTTGGTCTATAACTGTGCATGTCATCTTGCCATGGAATTGAAACTCACAGGACAGGCAGCCTGCACTTACATTCAATTCCAAAAGACACCAGGGCAGCTAGACCCAGAAGGACTGCTTGAGCCATTAGCAGCCACTGATCCCTGAAGAGACAAACATGGTATGGCTGGACCTCTCCATTGCCTCTGCTCCATGGATACTTAGTTAATGGGGTCCTCTCATGCCATGAGCATCCTGGGGTCATGCCAAGGGTATTATAGAAAAACCTCACAGACATCCTTGAGTCTGCCAAGAGTTGGAGTGGGTACAGCCAGAGCATGCTGCCTTCTAGTGATCTCAGGCTGACAGAAACTGGTTCTAGGGACCACTTCATTTGGCACAGGTTAGAGCCTTCATTTGGCACTGTTACCTTGCTCCACACTGCTGTGTGCTGAATTAGCCCTCAGGACTGCAGGAGGAAGGTAGCCCTGTATACCTGGCTTGATATGTACTAGATGATCTAGCCTAGTGATTCCATAATCTATTACTGATCAACCCCCTGAATAGCACCCCACTCCTACCCCACAGCACACAGGACCTTGCACTGCCAGTGCTGTGCCCAGTGAAGAGAAGTCCCAGAGTATGCCTGTCACCATGCCACTTCTGGGGCCTGGAGGCTGTAATTCCTATATGGATATCAGTATCTCTGCCTGCTGTCTCTGCCTCCCCTATGCATTCTTCTCCTCTCCCTTTTCTCTCTGCTCCGTGGTGAAATCTATCTTCACTTGCATTTTGTTGATGGTTGTGGTAACCCCCAATCAACACTGCTGGCCTCTCTGATGGGTAGTGGAGAAATCCATACTCTTCTTAGGGCAGTGCCTGGGAGTCACAGCAACCTCCTCCCCAGGGTGGATTTGTGACTGATGCATGTGTACTGCAGTAATCTGACAAACACCCCCATTCTCCTCATGCACTTCCCTGATGGAAACTGTACTGTCCAAGACAAAGCCATCTTATTATTTGCAAAGGAAGGCAACATATGGTGATAAATGCTGAGTACAGACTGCCCAACTAGGATCCAGCCCCTGTGGTGCCAAGGTGCCCCACTCAGAGCCTGATATGTGATGTCTGAAAGAGCAGGAGCAGTGTAATCTGTGAGAGGGCCAGGACTCTGGGGCATGAGTCTCTGGGAGTCATGCCTAGCTGTTAGCATGAGGGACAAAACACAAACCCCAGAGTAAATAGGCCTCTGGAAGTCTGCCTTTTAGCTCCACCTTTCTTGTACTGAGTGGGCCACAACTGCCAGCCTTTCTCTTCAAACCTGACACCAACAGCCTTAGCCTAGCAAAGGGATTTGTGGTCACATCTCAGAGCAGAGACTGACTGGGGCACTTGGCTCTGGAGGCCTTTCCTGTGTGGTACCCCAGATCTGAAAACACTGGCCTTAACCTTATTAAGGTTGACTGGCAGATGGGACACATACACAGCAGCAGGATATAGGGCAGGGCCAGGGGTGGGCCTGGAGGGGGTGCAATGGAATGGTCACAGAGCCCTTTTGGATCATGCTGAAGGATCAGCAGCCAGGGGCTTTTTTAAAGTTCCAAAGTGAGTAAGAATTCTTCCACTCATTCCCCTCCTTGCTCAGCAGCATGTTCCTTTCCCCATATTCCCCCTCCCTTGCCCATCGCTGCAACTTTCTCTACTGTCCACAGCTGACCCAGTGGCAGGGTGAGCTCCACTCCTGCCCAGCTCTAGCCAGGCTGCGTGGGGAGCTAGGCTCAGCCAGAGACAGTAGCAGTAGTAGGCATGTTCCCCACCAGCCTGCTGCTCCTGCTGTACTGTGTCAAGCCTGACTTCTCATGTAGCTGCTCCCTGCAGCCCCATCTGGAGAGGAGCAGGAGTGGCCAGGACAAAAATAGTAGCGGGAAGGTCTCCCAGAGGCTTAAATAGAGTGGCTTCTGCTCTATGCCATTCTCTGCCTGTCACAGTAGTGAGGATAGTAAGGATGGGAGAAGGGGGTTCAGCCATGCCTGATGTTCTGGTCATTACTTGCAGGCCCCCTTTTTAAAAATCCTGAATCCAACTATGCGCAGGGCAGGCATCCAAGTGCTGGGCTGTTAAGAGAGGTCTGAAGGGAGTTTCAACTCCATGAACTATTCAGCTCTCTCTCTTCTGGGCCTGCTGACACAGGCAAATGCTTTTGTGAGGTGGATTCTTGTCCATTAAACCTAGGCCTGAGAATCCACATAACATCCCCCATCTGTGTCCTTCTGATGTGCTCAAAGTAATGATTCCAGGATAACAAGTGTGAAGGAAGGGTGAAGGAAATGTCCCATAAAGCATGAACAGCTGTGGGGGAATCCTTGTGCCCTATTCCCTGCCTCTCTCCCATGCCTAGTGTGACAGCCCTGAGCTGGGGGACACCCCTAATGTGAGTGGAGGAGTCAGAATGAATCCCTGGGCATTGATGATCACCAACCAGCTTGCCAACAATGGAGCCTAATTAGTTCCAGTAGAGGTGGTGGTTCCTGGCATGTGGCTGGTTAGTCGGGCTGTGCGAAACAGCACCATTCCGCTTCAACTTCCATTTCGACGTAATAGTGTTTCATTTCAAGTTCTGGTTCATTTCAAAAGCACAGTTCTACTTCGTTTTGTTGAAACTGTTTCGCTGTTTTGACGGTGTTTCAACATTTCACCCATAAGCTATAATGGGGAAGCACAAAACTGCCTATAACATTGTCATTTCTAGCCTGATTCAGATGAAACTTGCAGGGATGGCATGAAGCCTGCCAAGTTACAAGGAAATAGGTGCAGAAATTTCTGGGAAACTGCACCTCAAGGTGCTGACAAGCAAAACTGTTGCTTACCGGCAGTGGCAGCCTCCTGTCTTACGGCAGGCAGATCTGGGGGCCCACACCCCCAGGAAGACTGCGGGGCTGTGCTGGACTCCTCCTGGGGGTGCGGCCCCTGATCTACCTGCTGGATAACAGGAGGCTGCTGCTGCTGCCTGGGACTGGCACTGGGAAGATTGGTGCTGCCGCCCAGGCAGCAGGAGCAGCCTCTTATGATCCAGCAGGCAGATTGGGGGCCTGTACCCCCAGAAGGTCTGTGGGGCTCTGCTGGACTCCCCCCAGGGCTGCGGGCAGGCTCCTGATCTGCCTGCCGGATCACAGGAGGCTGCTTCTGCTGTCTGGGACCGGCAGCAGCACCAATCTTCCTGGCACAGGGTGTGGGCTGTGCCCAGTGCCAGTCCCAGGCAGCGGGAGCAGCCTCCAGTCATCCAGCAGGAAGATTGTGGGTCTGCCTGCACCCCCAGGAGGAGTCTGGCAGAGCCTCACGTCCCTCTTGTAATCTGGAGGCAGCCTCCTGTGATCCAGCAGGCAGATTGGGGGCCCATACCCCAGGAGGAGTCTGGCAGAGTCCCACAGCCCTCCCCGGAGTGCGGGGGGGGCAGTCTGCCTGCTGGATGACAGGAGGCTGCTGCTGCTGGCTGGGACTGGCGCTGGGCACAGCCTACACCTAATGCCAGGAAGACTGGTGCTGCCACTGGCCTCAGTCACATGCTGTCCAGAGGAGGGCCACTCGCATGATCAGGGGGCAGTAAAGCAGGCCCTATGAGGGGAAGCTATAGCCACAAGAGAAGGCTGAGAGGGGTTCTGGTGGCCGTCTATAAACTGGCCACGGGGGAGCAGCAGGCAATGGGAGAGTCCCTGTTCCCCCAAGCACTACCGGGAGTAACAAGGAATAACGGCCATAAGTTGACTGAGAGTAGATTCAGGCTAGATATCAGGAGGCACTACTTCACAGTCAGGGCAGCTAGGATCTGGAACCAACTTCCAAAGGGAAGTGGTGCTCACTCCTACCCTGAGGGTCTTCTAAAGGAGGCTAGATAATCACCTAGCCAGGGTCATTTGGCCCCAGCATTCTTTCCTGCCCATGGCAGGGGGTCAGACTTGATGATCTGCTTAGGTCCCTTCCAACCCTACCAACTATGAAACTATCATATGGCCCGCAGATCCAGGGGTCCACACCCCCAGGAGCACTGGGGGATGTGCCAGAATCCTCCCAGGGGGGCCCCCGGATCTGTGCTGGATGACAGGAGGCTGCTGCTGCTGGCTGGGACTGGCACTGAAGCCAAGTAAGCCTGGCTTCAAAACTCGAAACGTTTTGAAACTTTCAAAACATTTTGAGTGCCCTTGTTTCATTTCAAAGCTGTTTTGAAGGCTTTTGTTTCATTTTGATTTTGCTGTTTCGAGCTCAAAATGCATCAAAACAGCTTTGACGTGAAATACCTGGCAAAATTTCACACAGCCCTACTGGTTAGTACAGGAATAGGCACCACTAGAAGAACTGGAATGCTTGAGGGCCTGGCTTGACTGAACTGCTTACTTAGTAGCTGGCCTAAACTCAGCTGCTACCATCAAAATGCAGCTCTAGCCTGCTGCTTTCCTTCTAAATTAACAGCGGTCATGGCCCCCTGTAACAAGACATGTGTGTGGATACCTTTACCAGTATTATGTATAAGTTGTTACATTTGCCTGGGGATTGCAGGAGGGAACAACAGAACTGTAGGCAAGGTACTGTTTTTTGAACAAACAAGCTTTATTCTATAAACTTAATTCCATGGTCTTTTGAGAACTACACATGGTAAAAGGAGTGGGGTGCAAAGAAAGAACAAAAATTGGAGTATCTCAGAATTCCAGAGGAGTTAAAGCTGTCCAGTAGCAGAAAACTGGAAGAAATTTAAGCAGAGCTTCACCATATATAAGATGGCCAATGGAGCTACAGAGAAGAAAGATTCACTCAAGGTAGCTATTTTTTTAAATATAGCAGGCCCAGAAGCTCTGTCTCTTTAGAATAGCCTATAACTGTCAGAAACAGAACAGAAAAGCTATGGCACAATAATAAAAAAGCTTGAGGAATATTGTATACCCAAACAAAATTAAACCTTTGAATGGTATAATTTCCACATGAGTCAGCAGAAAGAATATGAGACAATAGAGGACATTGTCAAAGACCTCAGACTACTGAGCCAGACATACAACTTTGGAGACCTAAAAGAGTCCATGATTAGAGACCAAATAGTATTGGGTATAAGGAATACAAGCCTCAGGAAAAGACTGCTAGAGGATCCTGCGTTTAATTTGAAAAAGGCAGTTAGAATGTGCCTTTAGAATGTGCCAAGTGGATGAGATAACAAATGCCAGGCTGCAGAAGCTGGAGGAAAAAAACAGAATGAGCTGAACTAGATAGGATTTCAAGACTGAAAAAACCTAAGGCAAGACACAAACAATACAGAAAGGAGGATCTCACTATGAAGCAAACAAGAGGAGGCCAAAAAGAATTGCTTGAAGAAACAATGGTCAGATGCAGATGCTGTGGGGGGTTACCACAAATCCATGCAATGCCCTGTATTTGATACATGCTGCAACAAATGCAAAAGATTCAATCACTTTGCAAGAGTTTACAGAAAGGAGCAGGATGCACCACACAAGAAACAGCAGGTGCATGCTCTATGCAATGAGGAAAAGGAAGAATTCGTCACTGGTACAATTCAAGAAGTTCATTCTTCTAACAATTGGACAATCAACCTGGATACCAGTGGACTAACAGTAACTTTTAAATTAGATACAGGGGCACAGGTCAATGTAATACCAGAATACCTTATTCAAAAAATGAAAACTAAACCCGTGTACTATGAGAATAAAAAAAGTGAGACAGAGAGCATATAATGGAACAACCAAGGATGTTTGTGCAATGAATGTTAGACATGAGTGTAATATAGTAAAAATTCAGTTTGCAACAGTCCCAAGAAAGCTAGTGCCAATTATTGGGTTGCAAACGTGTAAAACTCTAGGCTTGTCATTGAGGGACTAGAAAGCAAGAACATAGAAGAAGAGTTTTATGATGTGCTTCAAAGCATAGGGAAACTGTCAAATGAGTATAAGATAGAATTAAGGGAACCAAAAACTTCCACCATACATGCTCCAAGAAATATTCCCCTTATACTATGGGACAAACTGAAAAAGGAATTAGATTAGTTAACGGGGACATAGTAGAAACAAAAAGATGGATCCTTGAGCTTGTGCCTGGAAATCAAAAGGTACATCAAAAGGGAACATTTTCTCATTCTCACCAGGGAAGATATTTTTGGCAACGTGGCAGAAGCTAAATATTTCTCCACTCTGGATGTGTCTTCTGGGTTTTGGCATGTTCCCCTAGAAAAGAATATCACTAGGTTATGTACCTTTGTTATGCCCTTCAGAAGGTATTGCTTTCATAGGCTTCCTTTTGGACTGTATTCTGCATCTGAAGTATTTCACAGAAATGTGCAACAATTTTTTGAATGTCTTGATGGAACTATGGTTTATATTGATGATGTATTAGTTTGGGGAAATACTATGGAAGAACATGACTTGAAGCTAAGAAATATACTAGAAAGAGCTTGCAGAGCGGGTCTGAAACAGAACAAACAAAAATGCAAATTCAGGGTCAAAGAAATAACATATCTGCGAGACAAACTTTCTGAGAAAGGGGTGCAAATAAATCCCGCAAGAGTTAAAGCCATTGCAAACATGACACCCCCTATAGATAAGGAAAGAGTGCAAATATTACTGGGAATGATCAATTTTGTAGGCAAATATGTACCTAACTTAGCAGAGCAGACCAAACACCTTAGATCAGTCCTACAAAAGAATGCTTAATAGATATGGGAACATGAAGATGAAGATGAATTTAAAAACTTGAAGGAAAAAAATAATTAAAGCTCTGATACTAAAATACTATGACCCTTAAAGACCCATTAAACTGCTAACAGATGCTTCTAAAGAAGGCATTGGAGCAGCTTTGCTTTAAAAACATGGGGATAGCTGGAGACCAGTAGCATATCCATCTAGGGCACTAAGTTAGAGTGTCTATATGCACAAATTGAGAAAGAAAGTTTTGATCTGGTATATGGCTGCAAGAAATTTCATATATTCATCTATGGGAAGCCTGTGATAGCTGAAACTGATCATAAATCTTTGGTAACTATAGCAAAGAAAGGGTTATCAGACACGCCACCCAGATTACAGAGACTTCTTTCAACTGCAAATATATGATCTAGACCAGGGCGGGCAATTATTTCGGGCAGAGGGCCGCTTACTGAGTTTTGGCAAGCCATTGAGGGCCACATGACAGGCAGCCAGGGGCAGATAAATATTAATTTTCTAAATTTTTTAGGGCCCCTGTGGACTGGATAGAATGGCCTGGTGGGCCACATCTGGCTTGCAGGCCACATTTTGCCCACCTCTGACCTAGATAGAAGGTACATGCCAGGAAACATCTACTTCTTACAGATATGTTGTCCAGAGCATATGACACAATGGAAAATGACAGAATTCCAGACACAGACATAGTTAGTACATGTTAATTTAATTAAAAGAGTGATTCCTGGCACAGATAAAATGTGGGCACTAATTGCAGAAGCTACTGCTCAGGAGATCACATTGCAAAAAGTGATAACAGCTATTTGTGATAATTGACCTGGAAAACCCCTACTCTCAAGGAAC